>NC_140415.1:104082936-104753769 GCF_965140295.1 Lepidochelys olivacea | reverse complement strand
AGGTCTCTATCCTATCCCTACCCTCCAGCGTATCTACCACTCCTCCCAGTTTAGTGTCGTCTGCAAACTTGCTGAGGGTGCAATCCATACCATCCTCCAGATCATTAACGAAGATATTGAACAAAACTGGCCCCAGGACCGACCCTTGGGGCACTCCACTTGATACTGGCTGCCAACTAGACATGGAGCCATTGATCACTACCCATTGAGCCCGACAATCTAGCCAATTATCTACCCACCTTATAGTGCATTCATCCAGCCCATACTTCAACTTGCCGACAAGAATACTGTGGGAGACAGTGTCAAAAGCTTTGCTAAAGTCAAGGAACACCATGTCCACTGCTTTCCCTTCATCCACAGAACCACTTCTCTCGTCATAGAAGGCAAATAGTTTTGTCAGGCACAACTTGCCCTTGGTGAATCCATGCTGACTGTTCCTGATCACTTTCCTCTCATCTATGTGCTTCAGAATTGATTCATCTGGTGGTCTGGCTCGTGGAAGACCGGAGACTGCCTTGTCCAAGGACGAGGATGACTGGGTTACCGGAGGAGGTTCCGGAGCTTCAGTCACCACTAGGGAGGGGAGATTTAGGGCTGGGTACTGCTTCCTCTATCCCAACCTCTGAGCGATCTGCACGCACTGAGCCCAGTGCTGTTAATGCACCTGATGCCGCCTGCTGTTGCTCTGAGGCAGCAGCCGATTGCTGGGAAGGGGGCATTGCCATGACTGTCATTCACCATGAACCCCAATAAGGCCACTGGCTTTGATGCCACTGCTGCACCGTCACAGTCGATGTGGTGTCAGGGCTCCAATCGCACCGGTGGGACTTGGGCAAGTGGCTAAACCGGCCCTCTGTGCTGGAGGAGTCCCCTTCCAGTGACCACAGAGGAGCTGACAATGACTGGGTGTGCCTGCTAACAGTTGCAGTCGGAAACGGTGATCGGAGCAGGATGAGCAGTGTTGGTACTGGGGCGAATGGTACTGGCGCCCAGGAGTCTGGAGCCTGGATGGGGATCATTCTCATGTGGTAAGCAATGGGGATCTTTGACAGGAAGCCGACCAGTAGGAGGGCGAGCGGTGCTAGTAATATGGAGACCGGACGTTGATCTCTAGGTGAATCGCCTGAGTGGTGGTGACCACAATTGCAGTGCCAGTGATCGGGGGTGAGCCCCAGAGAATCGGGGCTGTGGATTTGGGGAATTGCGTCACTTGGGTGGGGAGTGCAGTCTTTTTATCAGAGAATCATCAGCTATCTCCCCCAGGAGTCACGGCGGCTGGCTTGCACTCCTAGGGAGACTTGGCCGCATCCTGCTGCCTCAAGGGCACCGGTGGAGGCCTCTACTCTCTCCGGGCCGGGAAGGCCTGGGAAGGTGCCTGCAAGGGTTTCGGTCCCATACCACTCCTTTGAGTCAGTGACAGACCTTTTGAGGGGCTCAGAGCCCCAACAGGAGAGGCTCGCATTCGCAGCTCCGGAGTGGCTGGACAGGCTGAACTAGGTCCCTTGCCCGAAGACCCTTGGGCCTTTTTGCCCAGTGCTGGGGAGCTGTGCTTCTGCGCCTTCTTCTTCGGCGCCAGAAATGTTGATCGGTGCCAGGAAGAGCCCAGTGCTGGTGGTGCACGACACACCGATGCTGAAGCGCTCGCCGATTCTTGGTGGGAGGGCTCGAATATCAGGTGAAGGGCCGACTCCATTAGAAGGGCTCAGAGTTCAATATCCTGCTCCTTCTGAGTTTGTGGCCGAAAGTTTTTACAAACTCTTCTCTTTGGTGAGTGATTCGTCCAAGCACTTGAGACAACAGCCATGGAGACCGCTAACAGGCATAGGCCTATTACAGTCGGTGCAGTGCTTGAACCCGGGGGACTGGGTCATGCCCCACCTGGGGCAAAGTCCCACTGGGGACTCTAACTACGACAATAACTATCAAGAACATTTAAAACTATGTACAAAGCCCTAAGGCTGAATGGCTCTTAACAAGGCGAGAAAATCGCAAGGCAAGGGAGAGAGGCGCTCCAACTAACCACCACGGGTAGTAAGAAGGAACTGAGAGGGCATAGGGCCAACAGAGCTTGATATACCATGGCATGCATGCGGCATGCGTGCAGCACTCCAGAGGACACCACAGCCAACCCTACGGATACCACTAAGGCAAAAGTCTCCAATGACCATGCACATGGACGAGCACATACCTAGAAAGAAATAGACATGAACAAGCACTCGAAGAAGAAGGGGGATTTCCCTGGAGATGGCTGGGTATGGGCCTGTTGATTGATGCCAGAGCTAGAGAACCTTCTTTGAGGTCTATGATTTTTTCCAAAAAGAAAATCAAATTGCCTGGGCAGATATAGAGGTTGCCTAAAGTATTATGGGCAGTACTGGGTGTGTGGCAGTATTTGCTGTCATCTTAGGATCATAGAATATCAAGGTTGGAAGGGGCCTCAGGAGGTCATCTAGTCCAACCCCCTGCTCAAAGCAGGACCAATCCCCAATTTTTGCCCCAGATCCCTAAATGGCCCCCTCAAGGATTGAACTCGCAACCCTGGGTTTAGCAGGCCAATGCTCAAACCACTGAGCTATCCCTCCTCCCTCTTGGGCTCAGGGGCATTTACACCTAAGGATTAGACAGTTGCCTGGAAGTCTTTAAATTAATCTAACTTATCTCCTGAAAATTGTAACCAACCTTGTTTGTCTGAGTGATTGGCTGACCAAGAAGTAGGACGAGTGGACTTGTAGGCTCTAAAGTTTTACATTGTTTAATTTTTGAATGCAGGGTTTTTTTGGACATAATTCTACATTTGTATGTTCAACTTTCATGATAAAGAGATCGCACTACAGTACTTGTATGAGGTGAATTAAAAAATATTTTTTTTGTTTACAGTGCAAATACTTATAATCAAAAAATAAATATGAAGAGAGCACTGTACACTTTGTATTCTGTGTTGTAACTGAAATTAATATATTTGAAAATGTAGTAAACATCCAAAAATATTTAAAATAAATGGCATTCTATCGTTAACACCGCAATTAATCGCTCAACAGCCCTAAAATATAGCCTGTACTATCAACTGATATTTTCACTTCCTTTCCCCAAAAAATACTGTGTAATATTGGGATCAAATATTCAAAAAGTAGAGGTCTGACGTCAGTGCAAAAAAGCTATGCAGAAAAGTACACCTCCACTGGCACATCTTGTTATTTCTACTGTGCGTACAAAGAAGATAAATGTACATGCAAATTATTAGTTAGCTACCCACCTAATCTTTTTGGACGTGTAATTATTCAATTTGTATACACAACAGTAGCCCACAGTCCTGAGCATCTTAATTTTAAAATTCTAGCCAAGAATACCACATTTTTCCTAACAGATGGATGAAGTCATCCTATATAGAGATTCTATGAAATACTCTGGAATAATTCTGGATCAACTATATTTATAGTGGTATTGTTATTACCACTGTCAATTGTTTTTTGATTGACAATTCCTATGCACTTTTAGATAGAATCCAAGCACTTGTTGTCAGGAATGTTCTAGCTGTTAAAAATTAAAGAAATGAAGGAGTAAAGAAAATGCCATTAATTTAGTTACCTGTCTAATGTAAGATAGTTCTCAAAAAGCATTTCCAAAAAGCACATCACACTTAGCTTTCAAGACGGTAACTAAGTAAAGATTTCCTAAAGAATCTTAATATATAGAGTGAGAAGAAGTTGTGCTGCCCTCAAAATATTCAAAACAGAAAAGAGTAAGAAGAACTAAATTAATTTTATGGACTACTGTTACAAACACGAATTGGCAATGATACAACGTAAATCTGCAAAGAAGGGTAACTTGTAGATGGAAACAAACACTTGAAATATTGGGAAAAAACACCACAAATCAAAAGCAAACAAAAAGCCCACTGATACATCTCATATTTATTATACAAGGACTGTCACTCACTGAAATTATGTATTGTATTAAGCACAGACTCAATCCTTGTTTGGAGAAGTGTCTAAAAGAATAATACCCACTCAACAATTCAGTAAATAATAGGGATTGAAAGTAAGTAGCCCACTTGTTTTCTTGGAGATATGACCATTTTAATAGTCTTATAGGATTCCTGAAGAGTGGGTCTGGGTCTATGGAATAAATGGATATGGAGATCATGTGGGGGAAGGTTGTAAAGACATTCAGTCCCTGGAAATTATCACCACCACCAAGCTGGAAGCAGGCTGCTGAATAAGGCATTCTGTAGAAGAACAACTTCTGCTTTAAATGCCACCTGAAGAAGTCATTAAGCAAGTGATTGTTCACTCTGCTAAAGAGGGAATATTAGCTGGGTTTATAAAGTCATAGGACTAGTTATTTTACTCTATTGATCATGTGTTGCTGTGGCATTGTCTAAAAATCCTATGGCGACTGTTTCCAGAAAAAGAAAAAAAGCAAGTTTCCACGCTCTGCTCAACCAACTCACCACAGACCTTAACTGCATGACAGCTGGGAGTGGATACAAGAAATCCTCTGGATTGCTGTAGGAGCATTCGCCTTTCCTCATAAAACTGAGGCCTCATCCTACTCCTGTGGATGGCAAAACAAGCAGAACTGCTCTATTCAGGGCTGAAAATATGGAAGAACAATTAGTGCATTTTTTGACCTTGTATTTGCTCTCTACTCTTTCTGTCATCTTACTGCTGGAAATAATGTGGGGAAGAGAGAGGAGTCCTGCTTCAAAGATGACTGCTAAATTAAGAGCTTGTCTACACAGCAAGGCAAAACATGCCAGAGGTATGTGATCCGAGGAGGACTGCATCAACTTCTCAGGCAGGAAGAGTTTCAGTTTCATATCTCTCACCTTCCGGGTATGCTTGGAAAAGGAATAATGCATAATGTGTTCTTCCACAAGGCAAATGAAACACAAGAGTGCCCATCATTTATAGGCATAGTGGAGTCACACAAGTAACAGCTCTTGTAGATTGGTAACTCAGCCTCTGCTATGATCCTAGAACCCTTATACAGAGGGCTGTCAAAGCTAAATGATACTTAATTGACCTAAACAACTATTTTTAAAAAATATATATGCCAACATGCAAAAGGAAATTTAGTTTATGAACTAAAACTAACTAACTAATCAACTAGTCCTAAAATCTAAAGTGAAAGGCACAGTGTGCAAGAAAAGTGGATATTGCCAAGGGTTGCAATTTCCAGCAATGGGTAGTAAGAAGGACCTATAGGGTTGCTGGGACTACTCCACCCTTTATGTTCTCGGTGGAGGGCATGAGACCATCCAGCGCACCGGTGTGGCCCTAATGAACGCTGCTACCCAAAAATAATCAGATCGCACACACACATATAATCCATGTGCACCAAAAGCAGAATCTATGTGGACAATCACTTGAAGCACTGTAATTGAGAACTATACAGAGAATATAGTTAGCATCAAACTAGATTTTGGCCATGTCCACAAATCATAGATTTCCGCCCATTAAGTTATAGTTCAGCAGAAGATACTGAAGGTAATAACCTTCTATCTCCTAATAAAATGGACAAAAAGAAAGTTATTTGACTGTCTTGGTTAGCACATCCAAAAGGGGAGGATTTTGAAACAGATAGATAATACTTTAAATTTAAGATCAAGGATATTTACATTAAATAGGCATACTATGAAGGACTATTGAAACAGAAATTTCTATATCCAGATTAAAATATGTAACTCTGAGTCACATGAAGAGTCCTGTGTTGAGAAAAATGTTCTAAATGTATTCCAAAGGCTTTACAGCCTTCATTGCTAAACCCTGAAGCAGACTTGTTAGCAAAAATACTCTAGGGTGAAGGAAAGGATGCTTATCTGCCCAAAATTCACCATGAAGTCAACACAGAACTCAGATATCCTCAATTATAGCACTAAGAGAAAATGACAGAGTGGGAAAAAGGCAATCTCATTGCTTACCTCAAAATTCTGTACTACAGACGAAGTAAATTCAGCCTCTGAAGAGCTGTCCTCAAGCACCTTGTATAAGATTCAGTGAAGTAGCTGAATTTGTCTATATAGGAATCTCAAAGAATTTGTTTTCTTCCATTCCACCATTAACCTACGAACCATCTGGCCCTGAACAGTCTACTAGCAGACTGAGAAGTCTGTCTAGAGTGCCAAAGATAACTGTCACCCATTAGGATCTGGAAATTCCCAAAGGGCCTGAACAAAAAAAATCCACTGAAAATAGATGCTTCAGCCTTGGTAGTATTGAAGGAAAACATGTTACTAGTCTGATCCAATGGGATCACAGATAACAGATCACGCAATAAGATTAGCCCTGGCAATTCAATCAATCAAAGAACAAAAGAAACATGGCGGGAGGGGCACAAGAGAAGACAACCACATTCTAAATGCATTGATCCTAAAAAGTTTCCATCTGCTAAAAAATTCGAGTAATTCTAGGATCCAGACAGGTACAGAGGTAAAACGGAAAGTTAAATTTTTAATCTAATGAAATGTAATGGCCAAAACTGATTTCTTTTTTTTTCCTGCATACTGCATGCTTTCAAAACTGGTCAATATAATCTTACCCCAGAAGAATTTTGGCATGAACTTCTTTGTTAGTCCTTGAGATTTCCCTCAGAGAGGTAATTTCTGCATCAAACCAGAATCCTCTCTCTTCTGGAGTCTCTACATTGTAGTTAACCATCACCATATCACCCACATTGAGTTCACTCCACTTCAAAATGGTTCTTGCTCGTGGTCGAAGATTATTGGCACCCATTTCTACTATACCATTCTCTGGATACCTTGGGGGGGAAAAAAGTTACAAATTAGTACTTCCACTATTATATGAAATGAATCAAAGGGTAAAATTTTAAAAAGTGCCTCAACTGACTTAAGAGCCTGAGCCCCATTTTCAAAAGTGTTTTGGACTCCTAAATTACTTTTGAAAATAGGATTTCTGTTATTTTGACATTTTTGCCTGTTCTCTGACTACGGTCCTGGCTACTTCGGATTTGAAAAACAGTTTTAATCAAAACCACATAAAGAATCATGTTTATGTAAGGTTTTTGCTAGAAAGATGCTAAAAAAATTTCAAATCTGAGTATTAACCTGTCCCAGTCTTCCTCCTACTAGGGTCAATAGCAAAATGCCCAAACATTCCCACAATGAAAAGAAACAAAGATTAGAAATGGGATTTTCAAGATACTAGTCTAACTCTACCCCCATTAAAGTAAATGGGGAAATTCCCCTTGACTTCAATGGCAACACCGTTTTCGAAAATCCAGCCCTACGTGTACAGCATTTACCAACAAAATTATGCAAGATGAAGATAGCATAGGAAAAAAAGTATACATTTGTTCATCAAACAGTAAGTAGACAAATTCCAGAGACAAGCAAATAAACACCACTAATCACAGAAAGAATGTTTCTTGGACTCCCTATCATATAAAATGGCTGATAGTTTTAAAATGTTTCTCCTTTTATTTTAGTGATTAGCACTTTAGTAAATGATAAAATCTAAAAAACTAAACAGTACCATATTTAAGAATTTCTCTCACCAACCATGTAGTAAGGATTGCAATATTGTAAAAAAGGCTTCCTGAAGAATTAAAGATCTATTAAATCACAGAGTTTTTCATTTTTTAATAAAACCCCATTATTTTTTTTAAGTTATTTTAAGGAGACACGTGAATTGCTAGGTTTTTACAAGCAATCAATCTTATTTTCCTCTAAGTGGTGGGGCATATTATTCCAGCACAGACATACACCACACTAGAATTGTACTGTAAATACTTCTAATGAGCTCCATTCCTTTAACTTGGGCAATACCTATTTAGCAGGAGTAATGTAGTGATATCTATTTGAAAGATAGCTACAATAAAATGGCATGAGCATAGAGTGTGCTCAGGCTTTTGGAGGAGCCAACTACTTAGTATAAGAACATACTCTCCTTAAATCCTCTGTATAGATCCATTCTTGCACAGAACTCTGAGCAGAAGAGGAACATGGGGGGGAAGAGAGAAGACCACAGCAGTAAAAACGCATCTGTCAGCAAACCTAAGGTGTTGTGTTATTCCTTGTTGCAAACTCCTCCACTTGGGGAGCTGCCCAGAACTGGAAAATGGATGTTCCTATGTCTGAGTGACAGGACCATTTGGAATGATTGAAAAACAACCTGCTCAGGTAATCTGCCAGGGTATTTTGAACCCCCAGGCCATGGGTCACTTTCAGAAATATACAGACAGGACTGCTTCCCAACACAGCAGTGAGGACCAGGCTTCTCCCTGCTCGTTTACATAAAACGCAGCAATTATATTGTCGATCAACATCAATACATCCATTTGCCTGATGTGAGAAAGGAACTCCATGCAAGCTAAACAGATGGCCCACAGCTCCCGGATGTTTGTGCGAAGACTGAGATCTTGGGGTGACCAGAGACCCTATGTTTGCAAGTGTCCCAGATGAGCCCCCATCCCCATGTCGGAGGCATCTGTGACAAAGGCAAGAGTGCTGAGGTGGGGCAAAAGTAACTCCCTTGCATACAGTGACCAGATGTGTCCACCCATCTAGAGAGGGTAAGATGTGACTTGATATGTGCACTAACATGTCTATGTGGTTCTTTCTTGGAGAATATACCTCTGCCACCCAGTCCTGATGGAGTCCCAGGCTCAGTCTGGTGTACTGGACCACATAAGTACACACTGCCATGTGCCCCATCCCCTTAAACAGCTTCTCACCATGGTGAAAGGATAAGCCTTCAAGTCCAGAATAAGGCTTTGAATTGTACAAAATCTTGTCTAAAGCCATAAAGCCCTGGCATCTGTCAAATCCAGGACCATACCAATAAATTCTATTTTCTACATTGGAGACATGACTGACTTGTCTGATTTGATCAGGAGGCCTAGCATGTCAAAGGTGGATCAGATTATGTGAATGCTGACCACCATCAGTGACACAACCTCCAGAGGAATGCTACCACCACCACCACAACCACATCTCTCCACTATTTTTGGAGTTGGAGGCAGGGAAGCTGGGGTCTGCCAGAGGACTCTGGTAGATTGTAAGACAGTCTCAATTAATCAGTAGAGCTATTCGAGCTGCAGATGTCAAAATGTCCACCAGTTTGAGAGATTTTTCCTTGACCTCCTCTGGTTGGATATCTAGGGCCATAGCCATTCTCCTCAACTCCTCCTAATGAGTCTTAAAATTGTCCCGAGGTGAAGAAATAGGTTCATCTGGGAATGAGGAAGAGGGGTGCTACCAGTACTAGGAGCAGGTCCAGTTCCTGTTCCTCTTCTGGCTGATCGTGTGAGAGACCCTGACTCTGCTTGGTACTGATGCTATGGTGGTTGCAGAGACAATGCTCCTGACTCCCAGTAGATGGAGTTGGCTGAGATGGTTGTGGGGATGCTCTTGTTTGGTGGGGGAGCCCATGGATTCCAAAAGGGCCACTGGCACAGCCCAAGTCCCCAACTATGCATAGCCCAACAATCCCTCCCTACTGGTACTGAGGCAGAAATCAGGGTGGCCATTCCTCCTGATGGGACTGGCTAGGTTGGGATACATAGGAATCCACTTCAGTGTGTGATGAGTAAGAACTTTATTGCTGAGACCAAGGTAGTACCGTACACGTTGGTACCAGTAAAGAAGGCAGTCTCTGAAGAAAGGTGAGCCAGAGAGATCATCTATGGCTTTCCCCGAGATGGTCTCGACCTATCTGGCACCCTAATAGCCACATCCGATGGAGCTACTTAGTATGGAGGTGATGACGCAGGAGACACACCTCAGGCGCCAGTGCCAAGAGTCTCTAGAACCCCTGGTGATGGTGACAACCTCAATTCTCTTGCAGCCTCAAACGCCTCAGGAGTAGGCGGTACTGGGAACATACTCGACAGTACTGTGGCAGGAGGAGATGCTTCGGGAGCCAGTCTCAGCAGGCCCACGCTGGGCTCCAGGAATGTGCACTTTTGGGAATGCTTCCTCTTTGAAGACTGCAGTAGTGTGCTACTGACTAATGCTGAGTTGGTCAGTATTTGGACCAAGATAGAGGGCTCAGATGGAGGCTGTAGCAACAACTCCATCAACAGACTTTTTAATTTGATTGCTTTGTCTCCTCCTCTCCCCTACTTACAAATGCCACACTTGTCACTTTTATGAGCCTCCCCAAGCTCTTAAGGCAGCTGTGGTGAGGGTCACTATTAAGCATTGCCATGCCACAAGAGTGACAGCGTTTGAAACGCAGAGACCACAACATATCTGACACCGGGGCTAGTACCCAAACTGGATAGCAGAACCACATAAAACAAAAACCACCACAACCACAAATTATTTTTAAACTAAACTAAACTATACGAGGTACTATTTACACGTAACAAGTAAAGACCTGCAGAAGCAAGGACCAGGAGTTCCAACAATTATCACGGGCGGTAGGAAGGAACTGAGGGGGCACTGGGGGAGCTCTGCCTTTTATGCCTGCATAGTGTGTGCAAGACAGCAGATGGTGTTTGGGCTGCCCCAATGGGTATTGTTAAGGGTAAAAATTCTCCAACAACTGTGCACTAGAGCACACAAACACCTACAGTGGAATGGACATGTGAAATCAATCCACTTTTCATGTGTTCAAGGTAGATTAACTCGTTTGTTGTGTAGGCAAGGGTTGGGATAAAATTAAACAAGACCAGTGATGCGTACTGCAGAAGAATAAGGTTATTTCCATTTGCCACCTCCCAAATTATTATGCAACTTTTTAGCAGTGGATTGCTCTAGTTTTATAAAAGGTGCGTCTATTAAATAGAATCTGCCTCCCAAAGGGCCAAAAAAATTTCAGCTGCATTGAGGTTTACGATCCCAAAGGCCTGCTTCTGAAAATACTATCAGGCATAGGGCTAATTATTGAGAATAATAAATAATAATAATAATTTGTACTTCTATAGTAAAGTCTGACTTCTAATATGAAGAATGGTGGAATTCTACCAACCAGTAAGTTCCCTATCCTATCCCTCAAAAATCTCCTTCCCCAGAAAAACAAAAAACAAAACAGAAGAGGTAGGAAGAGAAAGGATAAAACAAATCATACCCATTTCAGGTTTAGATCAGACCTCAGACAGTATGCCTACTTTTATCGGGCTTTACTTTAAAAAAAAATTCAGCTTATTTATACACCTCTAAACACAAGACTATAAAATCTAGACCTCAATTATTGTGGTAAAATATGCCACTACAGCGTTAGGAAAAGAAAAAAAACGTAGGGCAGTGTAAATGAGCAGATATACAAAGGAACAAAAGAAAATCTTTTGAGAACACCAAAACTATGAAAACATTACAAAATTTTCTCAATTATTTTCACTAAAGAAAGTAGACTAACAGAATCCTAATACTAGAACTATTCATAGACTCAAATGAGGCTAGTAAAAGGTATTTTCTTCTTTATTGCCTTTCTTCTTTTTAAAGCTTCTGTCATATCCTACAGGAGGTAACAGAAGTTGTGTGCTCTTCAGCAGATTTCCTACCTATATAATACATACTCCTGAGAGCATTCTGCACCAAAAAATTAAAAATTCTGCACACAATATTTTAAATTTTTTCAAATTTTATTTGTCAAATAAATGTGGAGACTCCAGCATGGCATTTGGGTGCACAGGCCACTGGCTGCAGAGAGGTGGGAGATTACTGGGTCTGGATGTGGGGGGCTCAGTACAAGGGGATCCAGGTGCAGGTGGCTTGTTGGGGTGGTCCAGGTGCAGCGGGAGTGGGGCTCGGTTGGTGCAGGAAGCACGGGGGGGAAGAGTTGGCAGAGCTTCCTATAACTGGGGGAGAAATCTGGGGGTGGGTCTGACATAAGCCCAGACGCTATGCACGGAAAAAGGAAGTCCCGTCCTCCCCAGCCCAGCCAGGACTAAGCTGAGCCCAGCAAAGGGTGGTAGTCACCAGCTAGGTCTTCCCCACTCCCACCACCCACTCCACAGCGATTTACACCTCTGCCAGCTGCCTTGGGCACCCAAAACATACTGCTGGAGAGGGTTGCATGATCGGTCTTGTGGCTTCCCTTTACTTCCCAATCAGAAAGTCATTTTTCTGCAGGGAAGCAAAGCAAATTCTGTGCATGCACAGTGGCACAAAATTCCCCCATAAGTAAATAAATTGACAATGGGCTAAATTCTGCTCTTAGAGTACATTCACTCTGCAATTAAACACCTGTGGCTGGCTGTGTCAGCTGACTCAGGCTTATAGGGCTCGAGATACAAGGCTGTTTAATTGCAGTGTGGATGTTTGGTCTTGAGCTCCAGCCTGAGCCATGGGACTACACGAGTAGGGAAGAGTCCCAGAGCCCAGCACCAGCCCAAGTCTGAACTATAATTAAACAGCCTTGTAGACTGAGCCCCCCCACACACACACAAATCAGCTGATATGGGCTGGTCATGGATGTTTAATTTCAGTGTAGACATACCCTTAGTTGTACCACTAAGTTTGGTTTACCGCAGCTGTAGAAAATCTGATATAGTAACCTCAAGCTACAAAAGTTCTTTAGAAATTAAATTCACAAAGGGCTCCAGTATGGGTTTTTTTAAGTTATAAGCTTAAGCATATAATATTTAAAAAGGAGAAAGACAAAAAAGGAATAATAAGGATTAACAGATATTGCACAAAATAAACTTTTTCTTTTTTAGCTGTATCCTTACTGAACCTACTTCTAATTTTAAATCTTAATACTAACATAGCAAAATTCTCATGTGGTCTCACATCTCTATGGAAACCTTTCTTAGCAATCAGTTGCCCATGGAGCTTTGGAGCGGAGCCCAGAGCTGGAGCAGCTCTGGAGCTGCAGGTTTTGCCTGGAGCTGGAGCGGAGCTGGAGCACAGCTCCAAAGCCCTGGTTGCCTATAAAGAAAGTTTCCAGTCTTCCTTGGCCACAGGCGGTATTTGAGCATTCCTAACATGTGATACAGAGAAATGTATTAACCCTATGTCACTATACAAAAATCTTTTCCTGGCACCAAGAAATTCCAGAGTATCCTTTAATCCTTTTCCCATCCACCATCAGAAGCTGATGTAACAGAAGAGAAAAGACTCTAAATTCACATACTGGAACCAAAACAGGACGTCAGGACTTTTTTTTGCTACAACGATATACAAGGTCAGTTCTAAGACTCAAGTTGTTACAACTCCTATTTAATTTTCCCCATATTTGTAATTTAAACAAAACCCAAGCTCATTACAATTTTTTTTTAAAAAAGAGTTTTTAAATACACAATCAGAAATGTGTAACACACCTAACTGAACAACAACATTACAGCATATCTTCAAAAATTAAAGATCTTTGCAACTTCTAAATTAAGGGTATATTCTACAGTATCTTACCACAGACCTAACTAAAGTTTTTCTTATTCATTTCCTTTTTAAAAATAAATGTTAAATGTACTGTTACTTCACATTAACACTACCAAAATGGAAAGGAATTTTGGTTCTTGGTCTGTCTGCCATTATGTGAATTTGGACTTACAAATATCTTTTTCACCAACCACAGGCAGAGACATCACCCCCCACAAACCCAACCCTTTGGATCTGTTCCTCTTTACCAGTTCAGCCATTTACCATTATGGTAATCTAAAACAGGGTTTCCCAACTTGTGGGTTGGGACCCAAAACTGGGTCAACAGAATGTTTCAAAGGGTTACGTGGCAGCTCCTGTGGGTCCTATCCCACAGGGCTGGCTGGGCTCGCTTCCCTGCTCCAGGCACTGCAACCTCCGGTGTCCCAGAGCCACTTAGGGTTTGGCCCAGCTGTCATGACAACAGGAGTCCAGGTAAGCCAAATTTGAGTGAGTGGCACTGTACTCCCTGAGCCAGGTCAAAACTCCACTCAGATAAATTTGATCCAGTCAGGGGGACAGGGCCAAACCTGACTGGCACCACACCCCCGGGGTTGCAATGCCCAAAGCAGAGAGCCAAGTCCAGCCAGTCCCACAGCACAGGAGCTGCAACTGTGGGGTGAATGCCAGGCAGCAACCAACTCCCCTCCCCTCCCCGTAGGTAGGACCCAGCCAAAAACACCCTAGGGGCTGTACCCCCAAACTGTTTACTGGGTCACGACAGGCTATAAACATTTACAAATGGATCCTGAGCCCAAAAAGGTTTAGAATCACTGATCGAAAAGACATAGCTGACTCTTCCTTCTCTTTAGAGGCTTCTACAAAGTCATGCTTCCCTCACCCCTCAATAAATTGGGCAAGAAAGAGGAGCAAAAGAAAAAAAATTCATTCATTCAAACAGGAGGATTTGGTAAAAAATCTAATTCATTTTTCTCTAAATAATGCAGAATGTGGGCTCCTAGGGCTCGTCTATCCCACTTTGAAAGGGAGCAAATCAAAGTGCACTATGGAACATTTACTGAGTGGTGGCAGCAGGGTGTCCCCCCAACACACACACAGTTCACAGGAGGCTAGTGCAGGGTAGATTTATACCACAACTTGCCATGATCTAAATGTTCGTATAGACAAAGCCCTTACTGATTGAACCCAGAAAAATGCTACTAACAGGAGAGTTCAAGCTGTACCATTGTATACAGGTACTGGAGTTCATAAGTAAGGCTGCGAGTCTGTCATGGAGGTCATGGAAATCACAGATTCCGTGACTTCCCGTTACTTCTGCAGCAGCGGCAGTTTGGGTGTGTAGGAAGGGGTTCAGGACTAGGGGCAGGAGGTTGGAGTGGGCAGAGGGGCACTTACCTTGGGGTGGGGGGCTCCCTGGCTCCCACTGGCAAGGCCCTGCAGCTCCTAGGCAGAGGGGCAAAAGGACTCGGAGCTGCCCGCCCTGGCAGCTCCCATTGGCTTCGGGTCCCAGCCAATCAGAGCTGTGCAGCTGGTGGTTGTGGCGGGAGCAGCACACGAAGCCCCTCAGCTCCGCCTCTGCCGCCTCGGAGCTGCAGGGACACGCGGTGCCGGGTAGGGAGCCCCTGCGAGTCCTGCCAACCCTCCCCCTATCCAGCACCAACGGGGTCCCAAGCCATCTCCCCCCACATCCCAAGGTCTGCAGAGAAGGCATATTGTCATTCTCCCGGACATGATGTCTGGCTCATGACTCCCCCGCCCTTTTCTGACCGCCAAGATGACTAGTGCCAAGTAAAGACAATCATCACTCATACGGACCTAGAGGTCTGTGGTTCCTAAATAGACATCTGAAGAAGTCTCATCAACCATGGATCCTTCTGGAGATTTCACTCACCAAAGCAATCTTACTAACAGATCTTTGCACAATTTGAGACATACTGCCTGGAACCTGAGTGGTCTCACCTCCTTTATAAGGATTATTCCCAGAATCTAGATTTCTTATTAAAACCAGAAACACACCAATTAAGTAAGTTTACAGAGGATTTGGGGAACAGTCCCACTGTTATGTGGGAAAGAAGGTACATTTCCTACATCTCTTCACTAACGAGATCTAGGAGAAATTTCAAGATTACTTTGGTTTGGTTCCAAGTCCAATTTATCAGAAAGTGCAAGTCTCAGCTCTGGAAACTTTGAGGTCTCACTAATCAAATTCCAACATACTGCTTCAGCTGTACATTTCCAGATTTCATAAGTTTCTCAAAGACATCTACCCCACCCATTATTCAGGAACCTCAACTTTGTATTGCCAATCCCCGCTAATCCTCTCTCTGAGCCAATGGGAGAAGCATCCGTGTCAAGATGGTTTTCCTCTTAGCAGTCTCTTCAGCTAGAAGAGTGGGCAAACTTGGGACACTAATCAAAAAGCCCTTATCTACCATTTTCCTTGACAGGATAGTCTTTATGCCACTTCCTCCATTTGTTCCTAAGGGGAATATGGCTTTTCACTTGGATCAATACTTTTCCTTATACTCTGTCCCACAACCTAAAGAAACAGTTGATATCTGATCAAGGTAGTATAATTTAGGGCTGTCAATTAAAATTAATTTGATTAATCATGAGATTAAAAAATAATCACAATTAACTGCCGTTTTAATTACTGTTAAAAAATAGAATACCATGTCTTTAAAATATTTTTGGATGTTTTTCCTGCATTTTCAAATATATTGATTTCAATTACAACACAGTGTACACTGCTCACTTTATATTGTTTTTATTACAAATATTTGCACTGTAAAACAGATAAAACAAACAGTATTTTTCAAGTCAACTTGTCCAAGTGCTAGAGTGCATCTTTCTTGTGAAACTGCAATTTACAAATGTAGATTTTTTTTTTAAAACTGCACTCAAAAATAAAATAAAAACTTTAGAGCCTACAAGTCCACTCAGTCCTACTTCTTGGTCAGCCAAATGCTGACACAAACATGTTTGTTTACATTTATGTGATATAATGCTGCCTGCTTCTTATTTACGGTGTCACCTGAGAGTGAAAACGGGCATTCACACGGTACTGTTGTAGCCAAAGTTGCAAGATATTTATGTATCAGATATGCTAAACTCTCATAAGTCTGTTCATGCTTCAGCCACCATTCCACAGGACTTGCTTCCATGTGGATGACACGCATTAAAAAAAAAGTGTTCATTAAATCTGTGACTGAACCCTTTGGCGGGGGAATTGTATGTCTCCTGCTCTGTGGTTTTACCTGCATTCTGCCATAAATTTCATGTTATAGCAGTCTCGGATGATGACCCAGCATATGTTTCTCGATTTAAGAACGCTTTCACTGCAGACTTGACAAAACGCAAAAAAGGTATTAATGTGAGATTTCTATGATAGCTACAGCACTTGACCCAAGGTTTAAGAACCTGAAGGTACCTTCCAAAATCTGAAGAGGGACGAGGTGTGGAACATGTTGTCAGAAGTCTTAAGAGCAACACTGCGATGCAGAAACTACTGAACCTGAACCACCAAAAAAGAAAATGAAAATTTGTTGGTGGCATCTGACTCAGATGATGAAAATGAACATGCGTCAGTCCCCACTGCTGTGGATCATTATAGAGCAGAATCAGTCATCAGCATGTAAGCACATCCTCTGGAATGGTGATCAAAGCCCACAAATGTTTAGCATATCTGGCAATAAATACCATGAAACACTGGCTATAACAGTACCATGTGAATGTCTGTTCTCACTTTCAAGTAACACTGTAAATAAGAAGCAAGCAGCAGAATCTCCCATAAATGTAAACAAACTTATCTGTCTTAGCATTTGGCTGACCAAGAAGGAGAACTGAGTGGACTTGTAGGCTCTAAAGTTTTTGTTTTATTTTTGAGTGCAGTTTAAAAAAAAAAATCTGCAATTGTAAATTGCAACGTAAGAAGAAAGATTACACAATAGCACTTGTATGAGGCAACTTGAAAAATACTATTCCTTTTGCTTATCTTTTTTTAGAGTTTAAATATTCACAATAAAAATATGAAGTAAGGATTGTACACTTTGTATTGTGTTGTAACAAATCAATATTTGAAAATGTAAAAAAAATCCAAAAATATTTATTTATATTATAATACATTTAAATTGGTATTCTATTATTGTTTAACCGCGTGATTAATCGTGAATAACTCAAAACAAATTAACAGTGCCTCGGACAACAGGGTCCTGGTCCCTGACTAGAGCTGCTAGACACTACAAACACACAAATAATGATAATGCTCATTTTATATAGGGGACAGAGTACACAGCTAATATTTTCCACCCAGAAAATATTTTGTCTACTGAAGACCCCCAGGGGCAGACAGGGCTCATCTGGCCAGGTGCAATGGCTACTTCAAAGGTACAGCAGGACCATACAATAAAAACTGCCTTGCAGCTAACATGGTCTTAAGCCAACTTCCTTTACTTGGCTCACACAAGATAGTATTTTTGGCCTCATCTGGCACACTTTTTGAATAAAGGGCCTTCTAGTTTCAATTCTGTGTTCTGCAATAAATCCTTTAAAAAAGAAAAAAAGTGGATTGGTAGATAAAATTTTGTTTTGGTTCTCATGTCTATTCTCCTCCCCCTCCCCAATTTTCTTGCAGGATTTTTATTACTGCTTGCTATTTCCCATCAGTACTAGACTAATGGAACAGTGGGTACCCACATAGGAGAAAGGTAAAATTAGTTTCCTTACCTGTAGTGTTCCCACTGTTCCATTAGAACCCACCCTGTGCTTATATATTTGTTGTTCTAAGCCTCAATGACTTGAAAGAGCACAGGAATAAACATTTCTGGTTTGATAGGAGGACATCTAGAGAGTGAGTAAGAGAAAGTGTTTTTAGTGAAGCACTTCAATTGTTAATCTTTTTATAAAATTATATATATAATGGTCCCCGCTGAGAGAAATGTGGGAGCTGACAATCAATTGGGATGGGGGGAAGATAAGAGGGATCTTGAGTCTACCTCAAAAGTATGAAAAGGCGGCTGAGAGACCAGGAGTAGAGGTCTAACAGAACAGCTGATGCCCACTTGGAGAAAGTTATTGGCAAGATAAAACTAATTTTCAATGGTGTCTAACGGTGAGACTTTCACGTGCCTCAAAAGACTATCCGCTGTGAGATGAATATGACTGTGCTAACTCCATTTATATTTTAAGGCAAGTTCAATTAGTGTGAAGATATACCCTCTGATACAACACTGTCAGACTGTGTAATTTTTTCCTACAAATTTCATTTGTTTGACTGTTCTACTTAAAAGGATGGAGGCTGATATAACAATTCTTGGAAAAATACTGAGTGCTGCTTTTTATTTCTTCTATAGGGATTTACTCTTGGATAGTGGTGGCATTTGCACAATATTTCAAATTTGTCTTTAATAAAGGTCTTTGAGAGAGGGACATTTTTGTTATGTGTTTGTACAGTCCACCTAGCACAACAGGAACCTAGTCCATACCTGGGCTAATAGGTGCTACCACAATGCAAATAAATAATAAAGATACATGTGGACACAATCTGTGGTTTGTCTAGATTCAGAAGAAGCTGTCATTTAAAGATGAACAGAAATCTTACTAAACTCTCTAATTACTTAAAATGCTCTGTGTTTTTCCACACAGAAGAATAAGACCACATCATTTGATTAAAGTTGGACCTTGGTGGATTTGCACCACTCATTGCTAGCTAGCTGTTTTGTCTGCCAGGGGATAACTTTATATCTGAAGCTCTCACTACTAACTGAAAAATGCAGAGATCTTGCTCTCCACACAGCCTCAGAATAACTGTTTTCTCAGAAGCTCACACTTAAATATTTAGCAAGTTCATTCCAGTGAAAGTAGGTAATCATGACTTCAAGGCAATTTCAGACAGTTAAAAAAAAGAAAACAATGCAGTTATGATGGTCACTAGCTAAGAATACAAACCTGCTGCAGATCATATTAAAGGAAGCCAAAAAAGTTGATTGTCTCGGCCTGCTAGAAATGCCCAGCTAAACCTTAAGGTACAGACAATAGAGTAACAGAATTGAAACTGTTTGTTGTATGTCTGCGCAAGTGACATCATGCATCCTATATCTTCTAACTCCAGGGTTGCTTCACCTATCCAGTAATTCTCTGACTTATACAAATTGACAACAGCTGAGTGGATTAAACAATTTCCTTCTATTGGTCACAAAAGCCATTTCCACAATTTTTTTATGCTTTTTCTTGTGCCACCATGTCTCCTTTAAACAACTCTGTTCTACCTTAAAAAGTCAGTCAGTCTTAAAACTGGATCTTTAAAATCACAGAATGATTCACTTCTGTCACACTATAGTGATATTTTAATTATATCGAGGGCTTTTAAGGTACTTTGCAGGATTTTCTTGTAACTTTAATTTTACTGATATTTTATTATTATATTGAGGGGGGGAAATTGTATTTTACATATAAGGACACATGACTTGTTTGTATAGATGCATATATAAAAAAACTAACTAACAGATGGTGCACAAAGATCAAACTTGTATGATCCTCAAGCATGAGCACATTAAAAAACCCAGCTATCAGGAGTAGTTAAAAGAAGTTATGTTCAGGTCCCCAACAAATAGCAAATCAATTTTTACTTCTCCTATTAATAATTGTTTTATTGTATTATATTGGAAAAATAAACTTAAAATTTAACAGACAGTGCTGATTTAAAGTTTCTTTTGAAACTCTGATAAAGAACATATTATAATTAATTCACCCTCAGCAAGATATACCTCATTTATACTCCTGTACAAGGGTACATGCATCATCCTCTACTATGAAGACTCGAAACACAAAAGCACCATGTATTTTAGTCTCAGCAATGTAACGGAATATTCAACATTATTCCTTTAGTTACTAAAAGTCTGTTTAAATGGAAGGATGCTTTTATTTTCTTGGTCCCAATTCTGTAAGCTGATGCACCAGTGAGGACTTCTGTGTTGTGAAATCCCATTAAACTCTATGGGACTCTGACACAGGAGTCTGCACTGGCACATTCATTGCAGGTTTGAATCTTTATTTCTTCACCCAATATTCTCATTCCACACTGAGATTATGGAATTGCTTTCAATCCCTCAATTGGGGGATTGGCTATAAAGATTTACATGAAAGGCAGACTGGTAACTGTGTGTATCAATATTACCCTTGAGTCAGATTCATCCAATTCAAGCACCAGATTTTGCTCCCATGAGAGTTTTGTCTCTCCATTTGGACGTCAATGGGAGTAATATAAACTTTAAAAAGTTATGCTTTACTTATACTCATATCTTATGCAGCAAAACAGATACAGCAAATCTGATTTTTAATGTCACTTCTTTGTTAAGGGGACGGTTTTAAGTTTCATAAAGGTGAGCCATAAAAGTTAAATATTTCATAGGAATTCAGGAGTAAAAAAAATTCTTGTCACACCCCGATTAGTCATTACATCCAAAAGAAATGTATTATGGCTTCTTAATACCGCTTTTTGGTTGTAATTTTGAACTTGCTCTCTCTAGGATCCAAGTTTCTTCAACAATATTCTTGGTTTACACAAACCAAATAAATTCACATTGTGTCCTCATAACAATATCAGGAGCACTTACTCATCATACTTGATATGATAAATAGCATCTTCAGTGTCCATACAGTCTGAATAAGATGTTGAAGGTGCACTGTCCAAATTATTTGTATTCTCTCTAGAATGATCTTGGCTTAAGTTTCCGTTAGTCCTTCTGTAAGTATTGCCACTTTTTGCTTGAGCTTTACCATTTTTATGTCCTTTTGTTGCTCGGGTTACATTTTCTATGTGAGCTTCAAACCAGGCTCCAATGCTGACATCACGGGCATCCACCAATTCATTTATCTAAAAATAAAAGTTTAACAAGGAGTTAATGTTTATTTCCTAAAAATCAGGTTAAATGGGGAAAGAGAACAACTGGCTAAATAACTTGGTCATTCTGAGCTAACCTGTGCTCTCAGTTTGTGTAACAAAACAATATTCATGCACCCACTAAATTTAAAAATATATATCCTAAAAACACAAAATATAAATGTAGGGTATTTTGTGCTTTTAGGATATATATTTTTTTCAATTTTAATATTTGACTCAGCTGTAATAATACTTAACATGAATATCATTTATAAGTAAACAAAAACTACTGTTAGGTTTCTATAAGATAAATTAGAATAGTAATCTATCATTCTCCTCCTCCACAATATTGTTCCCAATCATCAAGATTTATGCCTTTAGGAGCTGCCTTCCCAAGGGCAGGAACTCAGAATATTAGCTCACAACCTACAGAGTTTTTTGACTTCAACGGTTCCTCAATATTGGAATAGTTATTTTTCCCCAGATGTTTCCTTTAATCCTGCACTGCCCCCGATTCCTCCAGCCAAGAGCAGAAGAAAAGGCTCTCCAAACCTACCAAAGCTATTACCACAGCTAACCAAGACTGAAATTTCCATTCATCTTACACCTCTAACGGCTGGTCTACACTACCGCTTAAGTCCATGTAACGTATGTCACTTGGGGTGTGAAAAAAAGACACCCCCCCCCCTTAAGTTACATCAACCTAAGCACTGTCCACACCAGCACTATGTCAGCAGGAAACACTCTCCCACCGACATTATTTCACCTCCACCAGAGGCAGAGGCTATTAATGCCAACCGGGGAGCACTCTGTTGGCACAGTGTGTTTACAGCAACACAACTGTATCAATGCAGCTATGCCAATGTAGCACTGTAGGGTAGACTTGCCCTCAGAAACACAACTCTGGTCACAACAACATTCCTAGCTTCTGTCAACTTGAACCTGGAAATGAAGTACAATTGCTCAGAAATTGCACCACCACCAGGCAACTAGGCTATTCCATAATACATTTCACTTAAAGTAGATAGTTTGCCTAAGTTTTTCTGTTGACTAAAAGTGTTACTTTGACAGTGCAATGTTTTCTCTATGATTAAAGTTACAAGACGACTTATGCAGAAAACATCAGTTACTTAGGGTTAGGTTTTTGTTTTTTTTTAAACTTGATTTCTGAACAAATAAGTACAGATATTTGAAACATGAACCTGGATTCAAAACAGTATCTACAAAAATCTATCACTCTTAATACTGTAACACCTCCATCCACTCTGTACTCTGAGCGTAGAAATATTGTAGCAGTCTGACAGAATGGAGCTGTACCAAAAGAAGAAATGACAAAAAGGAGAAATATATACTACCAAATTAAAAGTACATTCTAATATTGCTCAGACCAGGCTCAAGTTATTTAAAACAAACTTCTAAGATGTGGCTTTTTGTTCCTGCTGGGCCCACATCAACTATTAATACTTTAACAGAGGCTTTCCAGGGCTTCATTTAGTTTTAGTTATCTTGCCAAAAAACATTTTAAAAAGAAACTACACTTACACCCCTTTCTTCTTCTGTAATAATACATTCCTTATATAAAAGATTTCCCTCCCCTTTCCAAAAAAAAAAAATTTAAAAAAAAATCTCGAAGTGGATATTATCCCCATTTTACAAGTGGGGACACTGAAGCTAACAAGCAATGACAGAAACAGCCCTTAACTACCCACTCAACAATACTGCCTCAAAGAGTAATCTTTCTGAACCTATGCAAACAACATGTTTATATAAGAAAGGTGCAAAAAAAAATTTAGTAGTGGTAGTAATTACCACTATTATTTCAGATGTGAGAGTATTTAAGTACTTTGCAATCACAAACGAAGGTATAGATCCTACCGTAAAGAGCATAACAGATGAAGAATGGAGGATAAAGACACAAAATACAAAAGACCATGGTGAGAACAGGTATCTATCATAGTAGTTACATGGTTTTGGAGTTCAAATAAATAAGTTAATAGATCACTAACCCCCTTTCTCTTCTCTCACTCCCAACCATCTTCTACGATTTAACCCTCTCATCTTTCTATAATGTAAATTCCCAGGTTCCACTCTCCTCCAACATTCAATAGTTCTTACATGCAATAAATAAAAGATAAGTAGATGGCTTAGGTCCTGATTTTAAAAACACATGGAGAGATAGCTATGGAGGCGACATTTCTACATCACTCTGAGTCTGCATTATAGTGCACTTCCCCACTTTCATCTTCCTGACAACCAAGCTGTGAGGGAATGACAGTACCACAGATTACCCGATTGCAGCTACTCCTGGAATTCTCTGAGAGGATTCCATGGAAGTTGTAATATAGTTCCAGATTGTAGAAATTTTCCAGGTTAAAAAAAAAAAAAAAATCAGCAAAAAGATAAGGAAGACAGTGAGAGTCCCAAACACATTCCTCTGTCTCAGAGTAGCCCTCACCAATGTTCCCGCTAATTTTTTACGTCCATGTGTGGAATGAATTTTGTTATGTGCACCAATATGGAGGTGATGTGTGGCAGGGGTGGGGCCAAGGGCTTTGGGAGGGGACTCAGGGCTAAGGCAGAGAGTTGGGGTGTGGGCTCTGGGGTGGGGCTAGGGATGAGGGAGTTGGGGGAGTAGGAGGGGGCTCAGGGCCAGGGCAGAGGTTTAGGGTAGGGGTTCTGGCTGGGAGTACAGGCTCTAGGGTGCAAGCTGCCCAGCCCTCCCAGTCTCTCCCTGACACAGCAGCCCAGGGCAGCAGCGTCTCTCCCCTCTGGGGCCAGGGAAGCTCCAGGGCCGGGGAAGCAGCGCCTCTCCCTGCCTGTGCAGTCCTTGATAGCCTGCTGTGTGCCTGCACAGCTTAGAGGGAACTCCTTGCCCTACACCTGCACAACCTCCACTGGGTTTGGAGGAGAGGGAGATGGAAGGCAAGGGTGACTCAGCCCACCTTCTGTGTGGAAGGGAGAATCCCAGCCTTAGCTCACCTCTTGTGGAAACTTCAGAAAAGGTAACTACTTACAAAAGATTTTTTAAAAGGTATAATGGCTTTGTGGGACAGCTACGGAAGGGCATTCCATGCACAAAATGTACTGAAGGAAGCAGGGAGACAATTGTAGGATAAGCAGACAAACACAGATTGGCACCACAGAGGATGGGAAGTGATCTGACAAGACAAGAGGAAATAAATAAGAAGGGACAGAGTTGTATAGGCCCCTGAAAGCAATCACAAAAAGCATGCACTTGATGCAATGAACTAAGCCAGTGCAGGGATCCAAAGAAGGAGTGAGATGGTTAGATTCACATGCAAAGAAGATGATCTTAGCAGCTGCATTTTGTATGGATTGAAGGAAGTTACATAGCTATTAGGATGGCCTGTGAGGAGGTGGTGGTGCTGGTTACAGTAATCAAGAGGTGTGATGAAGACCCAAAGAAAGGTTTTAGATATGTAGCCAGAAAGAAAAAGTTGGATCATAGAAATGCAAGTTGCACAGGCAAAAAGTGGTAAGATTTGGACGCTATTTCAATTTCTCTGGTGAGGAAGAATAGAGTCAATTTGTGTAATAGCACAAAATCTTCCTTTTCTGATCTGTGCTGAACATATATTTTATGTAGAATCTAAATTCAGGGATCTACATTGTGATAGGTTCGGCCACAGAGATCCCCTTGGGACTGTCACCTGACATGCTGAAACTACCTCTGAGCCCGTTTTCCCTGTCAGCTTGGGGCTTCAGAACCCTGTCTTGTTGAGCCAGACACGCAAGCCTACTGCAACACAGACCCCAGGGTTTGAACCACATCTCCAAAGCTGCAGGCTTTAACTGAAAACCACTCAGTAGGTAGTCCTGTCTCCAGCACCCAGACACTCAGTTCCCAGTGGGATCCAAACCCCCAATACATCCATTTTACCCTGTATAAGCTTTATACAGAGTAAATTCATGAACTGTCCGCCCTCTACTACACTGATGGAGAGATATGCACAGCTGTTTGCTCCCCCAGGTATCAATCACTTACTCTGGGTTCAATAATGAACAACAGTGATTTTATTAAGTATAAAAAGTAGGATTTAAGTGGCTTCAAGTAATAACAGACAGAACAAAGTAAGTTACCAAGTTAAAAAACAAAAACACACAAGTCTAAGCCTAATACATTTAAGAAACTGAATACAGGTAAATCTCACCCTTAGAGATATTCCAATAAGCTTCTTTCACAGACCAGACTCCTTCCTAGTCTGGGCCCAATCCTTTCCCCTGGTACAGTCCTTGTTCCAGCTCAGGTGGTAACTAGGGGATTTCTCATAACTAGCCCCCACCCTTGTTCTGTTCCACCCAAGTATATATATTTTGCATAAGACGGGAATCCTTTGTCTCTCTAGGTTCCCAACCCTCCTTCTAAATGGAGAAAGTACCAAGTTTAAAATAGATTCCAGTATCAGGTGACATGGTCACATTTCCTGTGAGACCTCATTCTTTATTACCCACAGGCTGGCCCCCCAATGTCCACAAGAAGGTTTGCAGGTAAATAAACCATCTACAGCCAATTGTCCTAGTCAGTGGGTGCCATCAAGATTTTAACCCACCACTAATGGCCCACACTTTGCATAATTACAATAGGACTTCAGAGTTAACTTTATATTTCTAGTTTTAGGTACAAGAATGATACATTCATACAAATAGTATGAACACCCTCAGTAGATTATAAGCTTTGCAATGATACCTTACAAGAGACCTTTTCATAAAGCATATTCCAGCTACATTATATTTACACTCCTAAGCATAAAGAAAAGGAGTACTTGTGGCACCTTAGAGACTAACAAATTTATTTGAGCATAAGTTTTTGTGAGCTACAGCTCACCGATGAAGTGAGCTGTAGCTCACGAAAGCTTATGCTCAAATTTGTTAGTCTCTAAGGTGCCACAAGTACTCCTTTTCTTTATGCAGATACAGACTAACACAGCTGCTACTCTGAACTCTGAAGCATATTTCCATAAACATATGGAGTGCAACGTCACATACATAATTTACCAGTTAAAGGTATTTGATCAATTTTTCATGTACAGATTACCTTTGTTTGAGGGATGACATCCACTTGAGACAATTAAAAATAGCATCAGTGAAATTCAAGTAATTTCGAGTCCATTATGTGTCTCTTCTTAAGGGTATTAAAATTCATAAATTAAGATTTCCTAAATGTTACGAAGTTACAGGTACACAAATAAGAGGAGCAGCTGTTAGAAATTAAGACCACCAGAAAAAGAAAATATATCATATAAAACTAATAGAAATAAAATTACCCCAATTTTAAAAATTTGGATAAGAAAAAGGGTGAGAACAGGAAGAGGTGTGAGTAAGATCCCCACACCTCTTAAGGACAGTGGTGAAACTGACTTCATTAGTTATGTAAATAGGCCTACGTTTGCCCCTTTCTCTAATCTGCAATGCTATGACCTACTTCACTCCATTGTGTCACCTCTGCTCTGCAACACTCAGGTGAGCAATTTTATTATTTCCGTTGCACTCTGAAGATTGATAATAAGTGGAGTGTAAGAAACGAACCATTAGCAATGCCTCTACACTCCAGCTGCAGTGGTATGCAGTTCAGTATCAGCAAGTTTCCATGGTAACTGAATATTAAATGAGACGTGAAAAGGCCTCTAGTTTTTTCAGACAAATGTAACCACCACTGCAAGCTCACTGAGTAGCTATGAATACAGAGCAAAAAATCATGAAAGAAAATGTTCTGCCATGACTTCAAAAGTCAAAGAAAGGTACATGCATTTATCAGGTAACATATATAATCAGCAAGAGGGAACAGAACATATTATCCAACAAATTCCACTGTATTTCTTACCACATCTGAACCTGATATTAGAAGGATTTAACAGCTGCAGGGAAGAGAAGCAAATTCCTGCATCACTCAAATTGTTAATATGTGAAGAGCCATGGCAATAAAGCAATTTAAGAAATATGCACAAGTAAAATACTTGTTTAAGAGACCTGAAAAAGCACAATAAGCAGTATACAGGGTCAAATTTTGCAAAGATGGTGCAAGGAATAGAAAGTTGCATGATGTGATCTAGCCTGTACTAACAAAGTACTTCATGCCCCAGACAGGATACTGCCCTTGTCCAGAATTACACTAGGGGAGGCTGGTGGAAGGGCGACTTCAATTTACAACAGAACTCTATGAGGTTCTAGCCAGAGCATGCATCTTAAACCTATAGAATCACCACATAACAGCTGTTCTGGCTACCTCCCATTTTTTTGGGCCTATTCTGCTTACTTTAGTTGCTATGCTGACCTCTTGTGTCCACTCTCCTCCTTTGCCACTTGCTAATGCAAATGTGGCCCTTTAAAAAAATAAAATAAAAACAAAAAAACAACCATGATCCTTAATCACAGTGGACCATTTACACTGGCATACCCCATGCGGACAACGTTAGCGTTAACGTTAACAATTTAGTCTACAGTAATCAGGAACTAACAAAATCATTGGTTTTAATTTGAAGAAATAAACCAAAAACTGAAGGAGATTTCAATAGCAGAGCCAAGTTTGCAATAAATAATACACCTGTAGTCTTGCCAGAATTCAATTTTTATAATAATTGTGATGGATAATATCAATGTTTATTTTTAAGCATTATTCTTCTATTTGTATCAATTTACATTTTCATAGTTGTGAGAAATTATGGGGAGGGGGAAAATCTGATAATTATTTAACAGGAGAAATTGAAAAAAAAATTAAAGCTTTATAATACAAATTATCAACATCACATGTCAAAATATGCAAAGTAAATAGCATTAAATCACGATAATAAGCTCTCAAGCAGCATCTTTCTTACTTTGCCTATCTGTATATTAATATTAATGGCAGGGGTTTTCGTATGTATATAGTAAAATTGACATTTACTGATACCTAATCCTTCCAAGCCTATATATGAAAAAAGCAATGAAGTGTGTAACACAGCACTGGAATATTCAGGTAAATACTGATTAGAGAATCCCGTATTTCAGAATAGAAAATCATGGCAATTCAAGCTGTGGGCATACAGTTGTACCAAGAATAAAGGAGCTTTTAGGATTGCCAATATTGTAAACATATAAAAATACAAAAGTTTACTGAATGTTCTAAAATAATTAAGTAGAATTTATTTGATTTTAAAAATTGAGACAAGATAATTTGACAGCAATAAAGATTCAAGACCAGTAGAAATGTTTTCCAAATTATCAGGAAATGCCAAAAGAAAGACACTCTAGAACTCTTTGTCCTGGATCTAAAGAGTCTTTGAACTCCAAAAGGAACAGGTCACCCAACGGTACTAGCATGCATGAGGAATGTAGATGGCATGCCCAAAGTACCTCTTAGAGCGGGGGTGGGCAAACTACAGCCTGGGGACCACATCAGGCCCTTCAGACTTTTTAATCCAGACCTTGAGGTCCTGCTGGGGAGCAGGGTCCGGGACTCATCCCGCTCCAGCACTCCCGGTGGGAAGCAGGGTCTGGGGCTTGCCCCACCATGTGCGTACTGTGTCTCCACATGGCTTCAGGAAGCAGTAGCATGTCCCCGTTCTGGCTCCTGCACCCCCCACCCCAACCACCTGCCCCAGCCCGGAGCCTCCTCCCACACCCTGAACTCATTATTTCTGGCCCCACCCCAGAGCCTGCTTCCCCAGCCAGAGCCCTCATCCCCTCCCACACCCCAACACCCAATTTAGTGAGCATTCATGGCCCGCCATACAATTTCCATACCCAGATTTGGCTCTTGGGCCAAAAAGTTTGCCCACCCCGTCTTAGAGTTAAAGAGACCTTGCCACACAGGTCAGGAAGGACCACCTTTGAAGTTCCATGCCACATGTGCTCTCACAACGAAATGAATAGTGGGTACAAAGCCAAAGTGGCAAAATTGAGAACCTCTTATCACCCTGTTAAAAGGGACCTGATGCTACAGGAAGAGGATTGCAACAAAATGTAAAAAGGACTCGCCAAAACTGAGAAATTGATAACAACCCAATCTGCTGGAGCATTGTTGAGAGCTACTCACCAGCAAAAATGCAAACTGACGGAAGCATGACTGTTATAAATCTTGAGGTAGGGATCCAATATAGTAGGTTGGAGAAGGGATATAGAATTGCATAACTAATCAGACACTGGTCAGTACCAGATGTCTCATAAGATACAAATCCACTATAATGGACAATTATGCAAGCATTATTATGGAGAAGTTTCCTTCAAACTTGTTCTTCCAAGTTAAGGTCTCAGCGTTAAATGTTTATAGCACTTACAAAATTTTACCGTCTTATTATTCTCAAAGCATGTATAAATATTTTTGAATTTTACTGTGATAGGGTGCATATTCCACACAGATGATGAAAGAGTTAATGTGGGCCTGAAAGACCAACTATATTACCTAGCTGCACTTGGAGGGACAGCCAGACTTAATTGGAGATGATGCCCAGCTGGAAAGGGGTTGGGTGGTGATTATACTGACAAGATTAGAGCAGAACGAAGTCTGTAGTTACTTGCAGAATTTGAGAGTAGGGAGACCAAGGAGGATGGTGTGGATTGCACTCTCAGCAAATTTGCAGATGATACTAAACTGGGAGGAGTGGTAGATACGCTGGAGGGGAGGGATAGGATACAGAAAGACCTAGACAAATTGGAGGATTGGGCCAAAAGAAATCTGATGAGGTTCAATAAGGATAAGTGCAGGGTCCTGCACTTAGGACGGAAGAACCCAATGCACAGCTACAGACTAGGGACCGAATGGCTAGGCAGCAGTTCTGCGGAAAAGGACCTAGGGGTGACAGTGGACGAGAAGCTGGATATGAGTCAGCAGTGTGCCCTTGTTGCCAAGAAGGCCAATGGCATTTTGGGATGTATAAGTAGGGGCATAGCGAGCAGATCGAGGGACGTGATCGTCCCCCTCTATTCGACATTGGTGAGGCCTCATCTGGAGTACTGTGTCCAGTTTTGGGCCCCACACTTCAAGAAGGATGTGGATAAATTGGAGAGAGTCCAGCGAAGGGCAACAAAAATGATTAGGGGACTGGAACACATGAGTTATGAGGAGAGGCTGAGGGAGCTGGGATTGTTTAGCCTGCAGAAGAGAAGAATGAGGGGGGATTTGATAGCTGCTTTCAACTACCTGAAAGGGGGTTCCAAAGAGGATGGCTCTAGACTGTTCTCAATGGTAGCAGATGACAGAACGAGGAGTAATGGTCTCAAGTTGCAGTGGGGGAGGTTTAGATTGGATATTAGGAAAAACTTTTTCACTAAGAGGGTGGTGAAACACTGGAATGTGTTACCTAGGGAGGTGGTAGAATCTCCTTCCTTAGAGGTTTTTAAGGTCAGGCTTGACAAAGCCCTGGCTAGGATGATTTAACTGGGAATTGGTCCTGCTTCGAGCAGGGGGTTGGACTAGATGACCTTCTGGGGTCCCTTCCAACCCTGATATTCTATGATTCTATGATTCAAGCTCTGGGATCCTCACATGAGCAGGGGAAGCTGGCAGTCACCAGAGTGAAGCCAGCTCTCATGGGAAGCCCTGATAAAAGAACAGCAACTCCCAGGGAGGGAGCCTTATGAGTCATTTATTTGAGACTAACGTAAGATCACCCCATAGGTAAGCAGAAGTGGGATTTTGTTCATACTTCAATGCTCGGATTTTATTAGGTGATTCCAGGGGAGGGCCCTCAGTCCTAGCCCTGAAGCAAGTGTGCACCTAGAGAGGCTTTGGGAGAGAAGGCCTGAGAAAACCTGGATAGGAAGAAGTCCAGGTAAACAGCAGCAAAGAGTTGGACTGAGCAGACTGTGGATCTTGATTATAGGAACCCAGTATGGAGGGAAGGCCTGGGTTCCCCTACCAGCCACCCGAGAAAATGGCATGAAGCCTCTGAAAAAGGGACCAACAGAGAGCCCTGAGAAAAGGGTGCAACTGAAGACTTTTTGGTGACGGTGTCTGGACTGTTTATTTGTATGGACTACATAATTACCTGGCTCAAGGGCCAAGCAATGGAAAGAGATCACCAGACCAACAATCAACTGAGGGATGCAAGATGAGGAGAGAGTTGCTACACCATACTTGGCCACAAGGAGGTGGTCTAGCACTCAGTGAACTCTTTCATACTTACTAAGCTCTCTGTCTAGCTAACAGTTTCATACAGTGAGATCACCAGTCAGTGTGATGGACAGTAAAATATTTCCCCTACTCATTTTCAGTGCTGCCTTTTAAATTTTGTTGGGTGTCTCACTCTTGTATTATAAGAAAGAATAGGAGCACTTGGTGCTCACTCTCAATTAAACAACCCTAATCCTTTTCACCTCTCTTCATAGGGAAGATTTCCATCCTGCTCATATTTTTTGCTCATCTTCTCTAGACTTTTACCACTGCTGCTAGGTTTCTTTTGAGATGGAGGAACAGAATGGAATACAAAATTCTAGCTGAGCGCATACCCAGTGCCTAGCATAGTGGTGTCCTGGGTCCATGACTAGGGCCCAGAGGTGCTACGGTAATAATGGCATATTTTCAGTGATTTTTTTTATCCATTTTATAGCAAACTGCAACATCTTGTTTGCATTTTTGATCACTGTTGCTCAAGGAGTTACTGTTTCCATTCAGCAGCAGTACACAGTGACACACACGTCTTTTCTATGAATGGCCACAGTAAACTCAGAACCCATCAATCCTTACTAGCAGTTCAATTTTCTCCTTCCAGTGTGGAAAACTTCACCAGTCTACTGTGAATTTCATTTGCCAACATGCTGCCCAGCCACTCAGCTTTGTTGTTAGGTCCTTCTGGAGTTTCTCATTCTCTAGTCATGACCAAAACACATCCCACCTGCAAATCGTTGCCTCATTAACAATTAACGTGCCATCATTAAGAGATGTAATAAAGCATACCAGTCCTAGAAAGAATCCTTTGGACACCTCACTATTAAGACGGATCATTTATTTCTGTTTTGTTTTCTCTATCAGTTTCTAACCCATGACAAAATGGTAGCCTCTCAACCTGTGAGAGAGGGTTACTCACCCTGTGCAGTAACTGAGGTTCTGAGAGAGGTGTGTCCCTATGGATGCTCTGCTGTAGGTGCGGCAGCATCCCCTGCAGCTGGGATCTCAGATCTTCACTAGCAGTGCCTATCAGACCACTTGAGCACCTCCCCTCTCTTGCACTGTGTGCGGGATGTACGTATAGCGCTGTGCAGTCAGAACGCTCCCCAGTTCCTTCTCTGCCGCAGAGGTTATGTTTTCGGCTCCGAAGGAAAGGGGAGTAGTAGGGCACCTCAGTTACTGCACAGCGCACAATTGTAGATAGGACAGCATGTCCGAAGAGTGTGTTCATTGCGACCTCGGGCGTAACAATATAATGTTGGGAGAAAGTATCTGTCAATGCCCATGTGGCAGCCTTACAAATGTCATCCATGGGGACATTATTAAGGAAGGCAATAAAGGCAGATAGCAATTGTGTGGAATGTGTTCTGATTGCGGTAGGCTGTCTCTCGTAGCTCGTAAGATAAACATACAATGAGATCCATTTAGCGAGGGATTGTTTAGATAAAGCAGTGCCTCTGGATCTTTCGGTGGTGGAGAGGAATAATCATGGTGATCTCCGTAAGGGTTTAGTCCTGTCTAAGTAGAAGGCTGTGTGCCACACATCTCGGGTGTGTAGCACTGCCTCCTGTTGATTACTTCTGTGATTACTGTGAGGCTTCAGTGGGGGAAAAAAAAGGGGGAGATGTATCGGTTGTTTGAGATGAAAAGACATTGGGACCTTAGGTAAGAATCTTGAGTGTGGGTGTAGCGTAACTGTCTTACGTATCAGAAGAGTAGCCATGTTTGCCGCTTTTACAGACCCAGACTAAGAGTCCTGTAGCACCTTATAGACTAACAGATGTATTGGAGCATAAGCTTTCATGGTCTATAAGGTGCCACAGGACTCTTTGCCACTTCTGTCTTTATAAAAGACGTATGGTGGATGCCATGAGGGCCATGATTTCGCCCCTCCCCATCTCGCAGAGGTGATGGCAACAAGAAAGGCCGTTTTCATTGGTAGGTGTATGTAAGAACAGGTTGCCACTGGTTCAAATGGGGGGCCTAGACCTAGGGTTCTCACAACAAAATGTTTTGCTGGTGGTCGCTTGCTGGTGGCCGCTTTGAAAATTTTTCCTAAAATACTTAACTTTAGGAAAAACAAATACATATATACATATACATGTCCAATCATAGTAATCTATTTATGTAGGGGTGTTTTTGCAGACTCAACAACATACAGTTGTTTCTATTCTTTACTGGACCTAAACAGAATAGAAACAAATAAATAAGGTGCTTTGCATGTTCTTATCTTTTTTGTTATTTCTTTTGCTTTTTTGGTTGCAGGGCTTTGCTTTTTGTTTTTCTTTTAAAAAAAAAGACTTGCTAGCTAATAAGTCTGCTTCTGTGAAAAGTGAGATTTGTATGTTTGTTAATATCACTTTTCAAAGCAGAGACTTGTTAGCTAGCTGGGAGGCAGTGAAAAGTGATATTAACCAACATGCAAATATCACTTTTCACAGCAGATTTACTCAGCCCTGGCAATCTGGGGGACAAACTAATCCTTGGATGGGAAGGTGGGTAGGGAGGCAGTGGAGGCCAGGGGGTGGTGGGGTGAATGGGTGAAGGGCAGCGGGGGCCAGGGGTGATAACAGGGAGGGGGTGTGAGCCCAAAGCCCAGCAGCTGTAGCCTGAAGCCCAGTGGCCGGAGAATGGAGCCCGTCGCTGTGCGGCCAAAGCCTGAAGCCCCACTGTCAGAGCCTATGGTCAGAGCCCGCCGCCATGTGGCCAGAGCCTGCTGCCTGCCACACCAAGACTGAAGCTAGAGGCCTGAGCCTAACCACCCCCCGGAAGGTGGGGAACTCACAATGGCTGTCTGCTCCTCCAACATTTGTGGCTCAAAATGGGGGTAGGGCCCAACCACTTCTTGCTGCCCCGCCCTCCCCCAATCCACTGCCCAGGAGGCTGTGGCTTCAAGAAAAGCCCCTGGTGACCACATGCAGCCACAGTGGCTGCATTTGAGACACACTGGTCTAGACAAAGAACGCAGGCCGGGGTAGGGTTCCAGGCCGGGGTAGGGTCTCTCATATGAGAGTAAGATTTTCAGTACCCTTCAAGTAGTGCTTCATGAGCGGGTATGCGAAGATGGAGTGACTATCAATGGAGGGAGTGAAAAGAAGGGATTGCTGCCAACTGTACCCTAATAGAGCTACTGGCCAACTGTGACTGCTTAAGATGTAGAACGTAGTCAAGAATAAGTGTGCTGCATCAACTGCGTGTGAGGTGCACCAGCCGTAAAAAATCTCATTCATTTGTGTGGGGGGTGGGGTGGGGGGAGGGTTGTTGTGTCACACCTGCTATTCAAAAGTATCTGTTGACTGCATCTGAGAAGGTTAATTTCCTGAAACCAGAAGAGGAGCCAGGCTTTGAGTGGGAGCATCTGGATTGGGATGGAGAATGTGTCCCAAGTCCTGTGAGAAGAGCCACAGTGTTAGGTGGAGACAAGTCAGTCAGCATACCATCACGCGTGAAAGTTAAGTATACCAGACTTGTCGTGGCCAGGTTGGAGCTATTAGTATGACCTGCGCTCAGTCCAACTGTATTTTGCAAAGTACTTGGAATAGGAGGGGGAAGGGAGGGAAGGCATATGAGAGGTGCATCCCATGTTATGCATATGAGAGGTGCATCCCATCCCGCAGCAATCTGCGCCCCAATCCCACTCTGGAACGGAACTGAGGGCAGCAGGAGTTGTGTTGAATGGCAAAAAGATCTACGGTGGGATGGCCCCATTGGTTGAATATGCTTGCATATCCACCTCCCACTTGTGATCGTGTGAGAATGTCCTGCTTTGTGTGTCTGCAGTGTCTGTGTACCCAGAAGGTACACAGCTGAAACAGAGATGCTGTTCTGGATAAACTAGTTGCACACAGTTTTTTGTCTCCATGCATAACATGTGGGATCTCACTCCTCCCTGCCTGTTGATACAAGACATGAAGGCAAGATTGTCCATTACCACTCTTACAGTATACTGCTTGAGAAGAGATAGGAAATGCCAGCAGGTATTGCGGACCACTTGTAGCTCTAAGAGGTTGATGTGTAAGGTGGATTCGGTTGAAGACCATCTGCTCTGCACTATGTTTGTGTAGATGCATTCCCCAACCAATTAGGGAGGCATCAGTGGTTAGGATTATAGTTGGCGATATTGGTAGGACGTTGTTGGGCTGTTTCCATCACAGTAGTGAATCCTTGACTCACCTTGGCATGGATAAAAGTTTGTGTTTATGGGGGAGGTATACAGAATGAAGCCATACTTGAAGACATCACATGTCAGTCTTGTATGTCTGACCACAAAATGTGGCTCCTCCCATGTGATGAGGTGAATAGACTCCAAAACGGGAAAAACGGAGCTAATCAGTTGCCAAACTGTTGGAACGTCAGAGACGGTGGAGATGACTTGAACAAGGGAAGGCGTCTCAGGGCCTCGACCACACGTTCAAAATAGTTGCTTTGATGCTGGTGAGTGAGATGTAGCCCCTTCAGAAGCAGACTGGTTACATTTAGTAGGAGGTTTTTGTCAACGTCATTGGGTGTCAATGTCACTGAGGGGTTCGGGATCACCAGTGGAGTTGGTACTTCCCCAAGCGTCTCTTTGGTTCTGGCGTGTTTTTCCTGAGAGAACAAAGTGTAGCTTGGGTGTCTTTAAGGGAGTGCAATGAGTTCTGTGTGCTCCCAGAATAGTTTCTGGCCTTTGAATGGTAAGTCCTATACTGCGGTTTGTACCTCCATAGGAAAGCCTGATAGGTGTAGCCATGATGAGAATCTCATGACCATAGCAGTCGCAATGGATCGGTGATTGGAGAGTCTAATGAGGCTTGTAGGGTCGTATGGGCTAGGTGGTATCCCTCCACTATCAAGGACTAGAATTACTCCTTTTTGGACTCTGGAAAAACTTGGCCATGATTTACCAATTTTGAGTAGTTCAGATTATACTTGGCCATGAGAGCTTCATAATTTGAAATCCTCAACTGTAGAGTGACTGAAGAGTATGTCTTGCATCCAAAGAGGTCCAGGCATTTCCAGTCTCTGTCTGGATGACTAGCTCGAGATTGGTAAAGTTGCTCTCTCCTTCGTCACACTGACCACCAAAGAATTTGGGGTGGGATGCGAAAATAAACATTTAGTATCCTTTGCTGGAATGTAATATTTTTCTGTCAGTGTGTTTGCAGGTAAAAGGGATGTCATCCGGGGTCTGACACAGAACCTTTGTAGGTTTGAGAAGAGCTTCACTGATTGGTAGTGTGATCTTTGCGGAAGAGGATGCGTGGAGGATATCCAGCAGTTTATGCTACCGGACTTTGACTTCCTCCAGCAGCATGTGTAGGGAGTCTGCAATCCTATGGAACAGATCTTGAAACTGCCTGAAGTCATCAGCAGATGTAGGGGGTGGAGACTTAACTGCCTTATCAGGTGAGGAGGAAGAAAAATGTAAATTTGGGGATGCCTGCTTTTCCTGATCTTCCTCCTCAGTTGGTACTGGTGGCGGCTCAACCTCCTGAGGGCAAGACACCAATGGAGAAGGGAGAGCAGTAGGTCTCCAGCTTTAATCTCTGGGATGGTTCCTGAATTGTGCCCCATAAATAGCCCACGGGTCCCAATATGGCCAGTTTGGTGGGAGTGGCACATGTGGCTGCATCCATGGTAGTCCCTGACAGGATTGGGGGTCATATAGTGATGATAACCAGGTGCAATTTGTCCAATAGTAGAGGGAACAATGGAGTCCTCGTCCTCCTCCTCACTGGGGAAGTGAGGTGCCATCCTCTGTGGAAAGAGGGAAGAATGTTGAGAGTCTAGAGAGGAGGGTAGAAGCGGGAGGAGGTCCAGTCAAAGAAGCGGAGACTCAGGAGTGTCAGATACCAGAAGGTCTTTAGGCTATCTAAAGAGTCTTGTGAAGGAGGAAGGAGCATCATCGGTGCTGTTGTAATGCCCAGTGCCGAAGAGAGGGTCTATGTTCCCGAAGTTTCAGAAGATGACACCACAGATTTAGCTGGTGTCAAAGACTTGCTCGGTGCTGATGGCTTCATTGGTGCCAGAAATGGAATTAGTGCTGTAGCTCCTGTAAGTGAGCCGCCTCAGTCCCCAAAACTGGGAAACAGCACTGAGGGCTGACAGTCTGCCTGGATAGGGTCTTTAGACAGTTTCTTTAAGTCAGCATCAGAGATACTTAGACGAGCCCTGGAGCCATGTCCCCCGTCAAACGAGGTTGAAGCCAACAACCTAGCTGGGGAAAGTGTTCTGGTGGGCTGCGCCTCAGAGTGAGAGGAGGAGGAGGAAGAAGCTAATTTCTTGTCATCCGCACGCTCACAGGAGGACTCTCTTGACAGGGTGTGGAAAAGTAGGGGCCAACAAATGACCTGGTAGAGCATGAGGGCCTCTCTGTGGAAGAGTCCAGGTCTGATGCCAGAAGTAGTGATTTCTCCATGAGAGGTTTCAATCTAAGGTTCTGGCTCTGGGTTTCAGGTCGAGGCAGTGGGATCACTTTTGAGGGACGTGTCCCTCTCCCAGACAGCAGATACACTATGGGTGGCCATCCGTTATCAAGAAGGCAGCCCAGCATGAGAAGAACTTCTTAAACCCAGGAGAGCTGGGCATAAGAGTGAAGGGGAAAAGGCTTCCAGTTGGGAAGTGGGAAAAACAGAAACCTAATCTAGGAGAACTGTAAAGATAAAAAAAGTTAACAAAAAAAACGTTTACACAGCTAGAAGGAGAATGAAGAAAAACTAGCTATACTATCAGGTATGGCACTATATTTCTGAGGGAATAGGAGAAGCAGGCTCTGCTAGTGGATTCCGTCCCAGATCAAAGGCAGTAGAGAAAGAATTGGAGGTGGCTGGACCACACAGCACTGTATATACACATCTCATGCACACCACGAGAGAGAGGAGGTGCACATGTGCAGTCCAACAGGCACAGCTAGTGAAGATCTCTAATCCCAGGTGCAAGGGGCACTGCTGCACCTACAGTGGAACACCCACAGTGATATCACTCAAAGAATAACTATTCAGTTTCTTTCGTAAAGTCTTATAAAAGGATTTTTGCCAAAGGTTCATGGAAAGTCCAAGTAAATTATATCTTTATTGCCTCCTTCAAGAATTCAGTTAGGAGAGGTATAGAAGTAACACAGATTAAATATCATAGGGATAAACCAAAGTGTTTAATAACTGTTTTATGTTATTTCAGCTACTATACCTGGTAATGATGTTAGGTTCACTGATCTAGAATTTTCAGCATCACGCCTAGCACTTTAAAAAACCCTCCAGCAAAGTTGCTGATTTTAATGACAGGTATATTTTTGCTAGCAGCTAAGCTACTTCATTCTTAAGGTCCTTCAGAACTCTTGAGCATTTGGTCCTGGTGACTTGCTGCAAATTAAATCATCACTTTGCTTATAACACCTTGTCTTTGGATACCACAGTTTTTGAGAGCTTCTTTTTAATCACCTGAGAACAACAGCGATCTACACATCCTCTGTTGTAGAGACTGATGCAATGAGTTCAGTTTCTCTGCAATGTTTTTAATCCTCTACAATTTATCCCTTTATGACCCGACAGTCTAGCAGATCCAATGATTCTCTTGCAGGCTTCTAGGTAAAGTATTTCTCAATGTTTACAAAGCAAGTAGCTAGACACACAAAAATACTTTTTGCCATCTTATACCTAAGCATGTCATAGTTTACATTCCTTTCCACTGGTTTCCCTTGAGCAGGATTTTTTTTTTTAAATTATATTTTTGGCTTGAATAAAATCTTATAAGCACCATTTAATTTGAGTGTTTAGGGAAGGATCCCTAGTCAACAGAATGCACCTGACATCTAGAAACTGCAAGGAATACAACACCTGTATCCACATATTAAATACTTTTCTGTAGATCCTAAAATTGAAGTGCTTTAAGGCGATCTTGGAGAAGATTTGGCAGTCCTCAACAACGTCGTGATGGCAGAATTTTCTAACTGCCTCCCTGGAGATGGTTCACTGAGGCAGATGTAGCAATCAGGTGGTCCCTTTCTGGGCAAGAAGAAGAAGGATAATTTGCCTTCTCCTTTTCACTCTAAAAAAAGGAGTTTAAGTTATTTTCTAAAGCCCCTACCTTAATTTCTTAAGGCTATTGATAAGTGCCTATTTTAGCACCTCTCTTCTTTGAGAAATCCATCTTTTCTAATGTTCTTTCTGATTTGTGGTATCTTCCTTTGTCTTTTTCTTGGTTATGTCTACACTGGCAACTGAACGACAAAACTTTTGTCGGGGGGGGGGGGCAGGAGGTTTAAACAACTCTGAAAGACAAAGAAGTTCTGCCGACAACAAGTGCCAGTGTGAACAGCGGGGGTGGAAGCTTTTTGTCAGCAGGCGAGCTGACAAACAGCAGCTATGCTGCGCCCCTTTTAGCAACACGGCTGTAACAACACAGCCATGCCGTTAAAAGCTGCGTAGGGTAGACACAGCCTAATGAAAGGTGAAAAGGGAGCACAGGGGCTGAAGAACGGGCTTTATGCTTCTAGTGAAAGGAAGGAAGGAAAGAAGGAAATTAGTGGATAGGAAGTGGGAAAGCTGGTGTCGTTTACATCAGATGTAGTTGACAGGTTTTTTGCCTCCTTACTTCCTAATAGGTGGTGTAATAATGCCAATTGTATGGGATGTTGTTGGACAGTGCAAGTGATGTATGACCAAAAAAATTATCTCCCGTCTGTTACACTGATATTGTAACAACCACTTCTAGGACATATTAAAGTGACTTCATATCAAGAGAGTGAGCTTCATGAAGACGTTTCTCCAACTTGCAACTCAAACTGTAAGCCTCAGCTCGGGTACATGTAACACACTTTTCTTCTATCGCCTTGAACACTACCCTGTACACAGGACTGCTCTCAAAATTCTCACAAGGTAGACCGAAGCTGGACAAAGCAGAAAAGTGGCTGTCTACCATGAAATCTGTAACTTCCAGTTTTTCCATCTACATTGCAACAAGACTAGATCTGCCCAGATGAGGAGAAAAAAGACCAAGTTTTTATAATACATTTGACCTCTTACTGTGCAAATTTAAATCTAAACACTTTTTTTGTAAGACTGCTTACTATTTTAGGCCCAGTTCAGCAAGTTACTTACACATGTCTAACCTTAAGAATGTGCCTTCAGTATATTGATCAGAGCCTTAGACATCATAAACTAAACACCTAAATCCCATCATAATGAAGTTACCTGCTATACCCGGATGCTGTAGCAGATATTTTTAATTGAAGCATATGATCATCATTTTTACCCAAATACTTTAAATAAATCTCTAATTAAATCTCTAATTAAAACAATCCAGACGGTACTACTGGCCCTGATTCTCCTAATACTTATACACATGCTTAACTGTAAACATGAGCATAGACCCATTGACTTCAAATTTGACATTAAACACATAAGAGTGTTTCAAGGATCTGGGTCTATATAAGCTATAGAACTGAACCTAGAAATACAAAACAAGAGGACTTCAAAACTTGCAAATACCTTATACAATCCAATGCCAGGATCAATGAGAAATGACCGAGCAGATGTAGATGGCTGATTGGGCGATCCACTCCCTGTTGTTCTCTTGACTTTGTTCTTACAGTTGGCAACAGTACACGGGTTGACTTCTCCATCCTTATTAGTCAAGGAACTGGTAGGAGCATCAGACTCAGTCCGTATCAAAAGCTGAACTATGTCATTTAGTCCAACATTGTAATCGAATAAAGTATGTCCATCTTCCAGCTGTCAAAAAAGTAGATTTTATTTTGCAAAGGTCCATTTTAAGAAATATTGCTAAAATTTCCTCTTAACACAATAATTCCATTGAATAGAAAATGGTAAAGCATTTTTTAAAATACTAATTAAATTACTTCTATGTGGTCATTCGTTTTATAGTTTTCTTGCTAGAAGTGAACAGAAAACCCCTTAAGCTCAACGGGACCAAGATTTCATCCAATGAGATTACTCACAGGCATAAAAACTATACTTGTGCATCTTGGCAGGATTTGGGCCTTACCACATGAGGGACAATCTTCACGCATTGATATATTTTGCATTCCACAACCAAGTCTCCTTACAACTTTTCATGAGTGATGTACCCGAATACTTGGATACTAATATCTAAACTGTACTCTTAAATATATTCACCTAAATTTGAGTTATTGCTGATTATGTACTATATGTATCATTTGACTTCTAAAAACAAACTTTGTATTTGTGGATAATCTAGCACTATACCCAGATACACAGGTTGAGAAAAAAGTGTCTGTTCATTATATAATTTTAACATTAACTTTAATAAATTTTTTAAATCTGGTATACTCCAGTTATTTCCTACTCAGAATGCAGACCATAACCACATAATAGTATTGGAGACAGTGTAGTTAAGTGTGGGGAAATGAAGTTTTACTGACAACCACTCTATTGCGCACAATTCACACTTTCCCAATCTTTTCAAAGCAGCAAGTCAATATTTTAGACTTAAATAATCTTTCACTATCACAGTTTTCTAAAATATCCAGACAGCCAAAAAAGGGGTAAAAATGTAATTGGAAAAAAAATTTGTTTACCTTTTGAAACAAAAACAAATACTTTTTGTGAGAGATTACAATTAGAGAAAGAATGCAATGACATATATTAGGCTTTCGGGGTTCTAGTAAAGAACTCATCTGTATCAAGAGCACCCACAAGTTGGGCTTAGAAAAGAAAGCTTGCTACTCCAGGTTTTTTTAAGACCAGAAGTGGTTAAGCATATGGGTTTATTTCACAAGCGAGTCTTGTTAACTCGCCAGTTAGGAACTATGGCCCCTGAGCTACAAAGGCATTTAAGTGCCTAAAGCTTAGATTTAGATGCCTAAATCCCCGTTTTAGGCTCTACTGCAATCCACGAAACTCCCACCCAGCCCTGTAGGCACCTAAACTCGGCATCCAAGTCTTCAAGTTAAAGTTCCATAGGCATACACAATGCTGAAACATTGCTGAAACATACACAATGCTGACTCTCTAGGCCAGGGACGTCCTAGTTATTCTGGGGCCCTACGCAGCTCCCCCGCAGGGGTCAGAGGCTGGCCTGGCGGGCAGGGGGAACTGCCTTTCTCACTGGGTCTTAAGACAGGCAGGGCTTAGGACACTGCCCTCACTGGACTACTCCCAGGGAGCCAGAGAAATAAAAAACTTATCCTATATCAGAAATGTAATCTTGTATGAGCATACGAAATGCTGGAAGACCAAACAAGAGTGGGATCAGTATTCTTTCCTTCCATGCAAAGAAAAGTGAGGGAAGAAGATTTCCATAAGAATACAAGAACGCCCATACTGGATCAGACCAATGGTTCATCTAGCCCAGTATACTGTCTTCCAACAGTGGCTTTGAGCCCCCGCAGCTCTCAGTGCCTCACTTCAGTGGCAGGAAGTGCTCCTAGCAAGGACATACACCACTGGCAGGAGAGGATAATATGGACACCAACAGCCAATATAATTGCTGCAGGGGCTGCAAGTCAACCTAACTTAAGTCAACCTAATTTGTAGTGTAGACAAGCCTTAAGACACAAAATTAGTTACACCTACTAAGGGACATAAAAGGCAATTAAGAGGAGCATCTATAAATACATTAAGAGAAAGATGAAGAAAGTGTACGTCCTCTACTTAGCAGGGAAGGAGAGCCAGTAATGAATGATATCAAGGAAAGAGGTGTTTAATGCCTATTTTGCTTCATTTTTCTCTACAAAAGTCAGTTGTGATTAGATGCTTAACACAATTAATATTAACAACAAAGGGGAAGAAACTCAAGTGAGAAGGCAGAGGAGGGGGAGTATTTAAGTAAGTTAATGTATTCAAATCTGCAGAGTCTGAGAAATTCACCTTATGGTACTTAAGGAACTAACTGAAGCAATCTTGGAACCATAATTATCTTTGAGAATTCATGGAGGATGGGTGAGGTCCCAAAGGACTGGAGAAGTGCAAACAGAGAACCTGTCTTAAAAAAAGGAGAACAAAAAGAGAACCTAGAAATTATAAACCATTCAGCCTAACTTTGAACCTGGATAGATACTGGAACAAAATATTAAACAATAAATTTAAGCTTCTACAGGGTAATAGCATTTTAAGGAATAGCCAGCATGGATTTACCACAAACAAATCATGCCAAATCAATCTAATTTCCTTCTTTAACAGCGTTATTGGCCTAGAGGATATGGGGAAGCAGTAGACGCACCATTTCTTGACTTTATTAAAAAAGGCTTACTATAGTCCTACATGACAGTCTCATAAACTAGGGAAGCATGGTCTAGATGAAATTACTAGTACAACTGGTTGAGAAGAAGACCACGCTCAGCGTTATCATTCAAATTGGGAGGGTGTATCTAGTGGGGTACCGCAAGGGTCTGTCCTGGGTCTAGTATTATTTAGTATTTTCATTAATGGACTTGGATAATGGACTGGAGAGTACACTTCTAACATTTGTGGATGACATCAAGCTGAGGAGCTCCAAGCACTTTAGAGGACAGGATTACAATTCAGAACAGTCTTGATCAATTGGAGGAGAATTGGCCTGATGTGAACAAGATAAAATTTAACAATGACAAATGCAACGTTCTACACTTAAAGAGGGGGGGGGGGGATCAAATGCACTATTACAAACAGAGGAATAACTGACTAGGTGGTAGTCCTGCTAAAAAGGATGTAGGAGTTATAATGGATCACAAACTAAATGTGAGTCAACGATGTGATGTAGGTGCAAAAAAAGGCTAATATTCTGTGGTATGTTAACAGAAGTGAGGCCTCAGCTGGAGTACTGGGTCCCAGTTCTGGGTGTCACACTTTAGGAAAAATGTAGATAAATTGGAGAGTCCAGAGGAGAGCAACCACAAATAAAAAGTTTAGAAAAACCTGACTATGAGGAAAGCAGAACAAACTTAGTATGTTTAATCTTGAGAAAAGATGACAGAAGATCTGATAACAGTCTTCAAATGCGTTAAGGGCTATTATGAAGAGGATCGTGATCCATCATTCTCCACATCCACTGAAGGCAGGACAAAGACAATTTGCAGCCAAAAGATTTGCAGGATAGTTAAGTATTGGAATAAGCTTCCAAGGGAGGCTGTGGGATCCCCTTAATTGAAGGTTTTTAAGAACAGGTTAGACAAACTGTCATATATGGTCTAAGTATATTTGGTCTTGTCTCAGCATAGGGGGCTGGACACAATGACCTCTCAAGGTCCCTTCCAGCCCTACATGTCTGTGATTGATGAACTTCAGTAGAAACTTGAACTGTTCTTTGGTGTAAAGCAGTGGTTCTCAAACTTTTGTACTGGTGACCCCTTTCACACAGCAAGCCTCTGAGTGCAACCCCCTTTAGAAATTAAAAACATTTTTAAAAATATTTACCACCCTTATAAATGCTGGAGGCAAAGCGGGGTTTGGGGTGGAAGCTGGCAGCTTGCAACCCACCATGTAATAACCTCGCAACCCCCTGAGACGTCCCTACCCACAGTTTGAGAACCCCTGAGGTAAAGGCTTCCTTACAGGTGAGGTTCCACATTAGATTTACCCGTTAGAGGATTCTTCCTTTCCTGAAGTCTTTATTAGCATTTCAAAAGACACAAAGGCAAGGGGAGATGGAGACAGTGGGTCAAAACTCACTGCAAATGTTTCAGTGAATAGCTACAGTGGCTGCTATAACTGAGTTGGCAAGTTTCTGTTTCTAAGTGCTTTCCAAGATAAAGGGCTTGGCTACATTTACATTTTATAGCGCTCTAACTTGCTGGCTCAGGGGTGTGAAAAATCACCCCTGAGTGCAGCAAGTCAGAGCGCTTTAAAGCGCTATTATAAACAGGCTCTGAGCAGTGGGAGCCGCGCTCCCAGTGCTCAGAGCTAATTCCCTCGTGGCAGTGGATTACCAGGAGCACTAGGAGTGCTCTCTCCCAGCGCTCACGCACTACCACACTCACACTTCAAAGCACTGTCGTGGGAGCACTCCTGCAAAAGTGCTTTGAAGTTTCCAGGGTAGCCATGCCCAAGGAAGATGTATATTGAACTAAATGGTTAAGATGTAATGAATTCTCTAGAAGAATCTTCCCCTCCCCGCCCCCAATGGTGAGCCAAGTATAAGAGCGTGTTAAACTGAATGCACCTGTTAAGACAGAAAGGCATCTGTATTTCTAGGCACCCTGCTGATGCAATGGATTCAGTTTCCTCAGGGGGGTAAGCAGACTTCTTCCACTTGCCATATCTACTATTTCTGACCACACCATCTCTTGGATAAGGATAATTTTATAGCTCGAGTAACTAGCTAAAAGTAGTTCTAAATTTCTGTGAGCCAGTACTAGAAGTAAATGAGGTTAACAATATTTGCCAACTAGAGCAACAGCCTGCAAGCTATACCCTGCAAAACTGCAGAATTGCTATACAACAGCTTCATGGTACAGAATGTTAAATGATTCTTCGGTGCCATGTCTCCACCTGCCCAGGCTATAGAGTTAAATGTATCAAACTTTTTTAGCTTCATTGCCCTTCCTTAGGGGGAACCATATTCCCCTCGTAAGGGTTATCAATATAGTCAAAGAGTGACCGGAAATGTGTAAAGATAACTTTCCTTTATATTTGAACATTTTCCCATGTATGTGTGTCAACTTTAGTGAACCAAAATTGTTTACCTCCTTTTCTCCCCCACAAAAAAATCTGATGATAAAAGTCCTAAAGCACTATGGCAAAGTAGGTAGAAAGTTTTATCAGAGAGTTAGCACACTTGCATTTTGAGCCAGTTAGCTAGTGTTTTTTGTAGCAGACAAGAAGCCTTTATCTAGTTATTTTTCTGGGCCACAAGAAGTTCTCAAACTATCCAGTTTAGACTAGTTTTGTAGACTGTTGCCAGGGACAGTCACTCTGTTTCCCAGAGAGAAAAGTCAACTAATCTACGAGCAGCAGATCAGGAGCATGACTGGCATTAGCACCCAAAAAAGCCATCACTGCCCTTTTGAGCCAGCATTCCTGCTACTCTCCTCCCCCTCCACACAGACTAGGTAAAAGTAATGAACTACTTCTGATCATTAGTACTAATAGATATAAAAGAGTGATAACAATGGCGACTGTATGTCTTCATCCTTATTCCTCACAAAGGATTTCTTGTATGTTTAATTTTTATTCAACTCAAGTTCAGATGAGCCGTAAGTCTTGCTATTAGAGCACCAGGGAGAGTAGCATGGACAAAGCTGTGGAAACAGGAGTTAAGTGGTTATAAAGAGGAGCAGAACAGGAAAAGCAAACTACTTAATGTTTAGCCTGAATTTCCTCATATTCCCAAATAGTTGGGTTTTTTTTGAAAGGGGAGGGGGTTGTTTGTAGTTCAGGGTGAATAAAGCGATTCTTTTTTAAATCTCTATTTTAATTAGCTAAATAAACCTACCTGAACTAAATCTCAAATTGACAATCTACATTAAAGCCTAATGTTACTATAACCTAGGGCTGCCGATTAATCACAGTTAACTCATGTGATTAACTCAAAAAATTAATCATGATTAAATCGCACTGTTAAACAATAGAACAAATGAAATTTATTACATATTTTTGGATGTGTTCCTACTGTTAAAATACTGATTTCTATTACAACACAAAATAGAAAGCGTACACTGCTCACTTAATATTTTTATTACAAATGTTTGCACTGTAAAAATGATACAATATTTTTCAATTCACATCATACAAGTACTGTTGTGCAATTTCTATCATGAAAGTGCAACTTACCAATGTCTATTTCTTTGTGTTACATAACTGCACTAAAATACAAAACGCAAAAAAATTTAGAGCCTTTAGAGCAAAAAAATTAAGTCCACCCAGTCCTTGTTCACCCAATCACTAAAACAAGTTTGTTTACGTTTACTGGAGATAATGCTGCCCACTTTTTATTTACGTCACCTGAAAGCGAGAACAGACGTTCACATAGCACTGTTGTAGCCGGTATGGCAAGGTATTTACGTGCCAGATCTCCTAAACGTTCTTAAGCCCCTTCATGCTTCGGCCACCATTCCAGAGGACATGCTTCCATGCTAATGATGCTTGTTAGGGGAGGAAAAAAAAAAAAAAAGTTACTCACCCTTTTTGTAACTTGTTCTTCAAGATGTGTTGCTCATATCTATTAAAGTTAGGTGTGTGCACATGCCGCGTGCATGGCTATTAGAAACTTTTCCCTAGCAGCTACCTGTTGGCCCATCTGTGGAGCCCCCCGGAGTGGCACTGGTATGGCGCTCTATATACGACCCTGCTGGCCCAACCCCCCTTCAGTTCCTTCTTGCCGGCTACTCCAACAGAGGGAAAGATGGGGGGAATGAAATAGATATGAGCAACACATCTCCAAGAACAACAGTTACAAAAAGGGCGAGTAACTTTTTTTTCTTCTTTGTGTGCTTGCTCATATCAATTACAGTTAGGTAACTTCCAAGCCTTAGCTCTGAGGTGGGGTCAGAGTCAACGTATTGCTGACCGAAGTACCACTCTGCCGAAGGCAGCATCGTCCCTAGATCGTGGGACAATGGCGTAGTGCAATGTGAAAGTATGCACTGAAGACCATGTCGCAGCCCTGCAGATCTCCTGGAGAGGTACATGGGCCATGAAGGCTGTTGATAAGGCCTGCACCCTCGTGGAATGAGGTGTGATGGCAGGAGGAGGAACCTTTGCGAAGTCATAACAAGCACGGATACATGCCATAATCTGGGAGGAGATCCGCTGGGAAGAGACTGGCAAACCTTTCATCCGCTCCACCACAGCAACGAACAACTGGGTTGTCTTGCGGAACGGACTCATGAAGTTGATATAGAAGGTGAGTGTTCTCCTGACATCCAGCAAGTGTAGCTGTTGTTCGTGAGAGCTGTTGTGTGGTTTTGGATAGAAGACTGGCAGGAAGATGTCCTGGCTAATGTGGAAACAGGACACCACCTTGGGGAGGAAAGCTGGATGAGGTCTACTCTAAGCTGTACCTGGTCTTTATGAAAGATAGTGTACAGAGGCTCAGGAGGTGAGGGCCCATAGCGTTACACTAATAAAATAATACCAATAGAATCTTATAAGAGGAATAAGGCAAAATGCCGCGTTTATTGTAAATACAACAGTTAGCATATGCTTTTCAATCACACACACACACAGAGTCCTGCCAGTTGATGTTTACAGTTACCGGTCCAGAGTCTGGATCAATCTAGAGGCCAGCCAGATTGGTCGCAGAGGGGAGCAGGGCTCTGTTGGTCACGATCCGATACTCCTGGAGTGTGGCAAGACGAACCCAAAGTCTCATGGCCAAGCACCCTCTTCTTATAGTTTTTTTTCTCCTCTGTTGAAGTCTATGGATTTTGCTGAGTCAGTTTCTGACCGGTTACTCTTTGATTGGTGTTAACATTTCAAAACACCTTTGAGAGGGTCATCCTGTCCTGGTTTCGATTTAATCAATTGTCTTTAACTTTAGGGATGCCAGCATTCTCCTCAGGGTCATCAATCTGCCCTTCCTCCATTATGGACACGCATTGATGATTTTCTGGTGTCATGAAGTCTCTTCACTCCTCCTTCCTTGACCATCTGGCTAGAACAATGGCCTTCACACCTTATCTTTTCCTGATGCATGCATTCCCCATTCACAGTGTCTCTCACAGAGAAGACAAATTAAATTTCACTAAATCTTGTGGTCAGAAACAGTTTACATTGTGCTCAGGCCTTCGACATTCCTTTAATCTAATTAACAAGACAATAAAAAATCCTGTCTCTTATTAACTAAACTTTATAACAGGTCCTAATTGTAATGCATATGGGAAAACAATCTCATAGAACCAGAGGGTCATTCCTTTCTGCTATTCAAATGGGGAGGGCTAGCAGGATGAAATCAAGACATACATTAATTCTTATAGTACAAATATAAAATCCTGCTCCTACAATAGTTCAAACATGCGTCATGCTGAGGTGATAGCTTCTTGTTCATTCCTCTGCCTCTCTTGGAAGGTTGCCTTTCTGGTGGCTAACAGCTTGAAGGGAAGGCCCAGGAGGCAGGAGAGGACCAGGTTAAGGTCCCAGGCCGGGATGGGGCTTCATGGGAGGGTTAGGGAGGAGGAGAGAAGAGAAATGTATCTTTTCCTTACAGGAAACATCCCATGATGGGGTGCATGAACACCAAAACGCCCGGAATTGCCTGGGTGAAAAGCCGAGATGGCCGTGAGGTGGACCTTGAGAACATCAAATGCCAGACGCTCGTCTTTCAGGTACAGAAGATAGTCCAGGATACAAGGGATGGGAGCCTGGAACGGGAGCACCTGCCTTTGGATGCACCAGCTAGAGAACTACTTCCATTTCACCCTGTATGTGACTCTAGTAGATGGCTTGCAGCTCTCCAGAAGCACCTGTCTCACCGGATCCAAACAGGTGAGACCTTCCTGGTTCAACCATGGGATGAAGAGACTGAAGGTCTGGGTGAAGGAGACGACCATGGTTCTGTGTAATGAGGTCGGGAGCGAGAGGTAGCCATATCGGTGACTGGATCGACAAATCCATGAGGGGGGGTACCAGCACAGGTGAGGCCAAGCTGGGGCACCAGAATGACATCCACCTTGTCCCTGTGGACTTTGAGAAGCACCTTGCAGATAAGCAGGAAGGCATATAGCAGCTGATCGGCCCATGGAATCATGAATGCATATGTGATCAAGCCTGGACTGTGGCTCCTGAAGGAGCAAAAGGTTGGGCACTTCCTGTTGGCCTGTGTGGCAAACAGGTCGATTCAGGGAAACCCCCAACTGCAAAAGATGGAATGGATGATATCAGGGTGAATCGACCACTCGTGCGTGAGGAAACGTCTGCTCAGGCTGTCCGCCAGCACGTTCTGAACGCCCGACAGGTATGAGGCCTGGAGAAGGATGGAGTGGGCTAGACAAAATTCCCACAGTAGGAGGGCTTCCTGACAGATCAGGCTCCGCCTTGCCTGTTTACATAAAAACATGGCAGTGGGATGGTCCATCAATACCGCTACGCAGTGGCCCTGCAAGTGAGACAGAAAGGCTTGGCAGGTGAGGCGGCTTGCCCTGAGTTCTTTGATGTTGATACCAGTTCCTCTACCTGCCATAAGCCCTGAGTTGTCAGGTTTCCAAGATGCGCTCCCCAGCCCAGTGTGGACATGTCTGTGACCAAAGTCAAGTGGGTTGGGGTGGGTGAAATGGAACTGGTGCCCACAGTGCGGGGATCCAGCCACCACTGTAGGAAATCGAAGGTGTGCTGAGGGATGGTCAGCACCATGTCTAGGCTGTCACGGCCTGGGCCATACACAGATGCAAGCCACGCTTGCAAGGGCCTGAGTTGTAACCTGGTGTGTTAAACCATGTAAGTGCAGGATGCCATATGGCTAAGCAGCCTGAGACACTGCCTTGCCGTGGTGGTGGGGAAGCTGCAAAGGGTGCAGATTATCTGTGAGAAGGCCAGTTGACTAGTCTCTGGCAGAACCGCTCTTGCTTGAGTTGCATCCAGAACTGCTCTGATGAACTCTATCCTTTGAGCTGGGGGTCAGCATGGATTTGTTGACATGGAGAAGGATACCTAATCATTTGAACACATCTATTTGCACCTGTGACTCTACCTGCTGACAGGAGTGGCCTCGAAGGAGCCAGTCGTCCAGGTATGGGTAGACATGCACGTGTTGGTGGCAGAGAAAAACTGCTACAACCGCCATGCATTTGGTGAAGATGCGAGGTGCTGTGCACAGCCCGAATGGGAGGGCTGTGAACTGATAATGCACCTTGTTCACCACAAACTGAGGAACTGTCTGTGAGCCAGGGTGATAGATATGTGAAAATAAGCGTCCTTCATATCCTGGGTCTAGGGAAGGGTTTGGATTGCCCCTGGCCCTGCCCAGAGGGAAGACACGACAGCTTGCGTCAATTGTATCTGCTTCTCTTATGGGAGAAGTCCTGCCTAGGCCTAGGGGGGAAAAAAAGACCGCTGCTGGGTGGTCTGTGGTTTAAAGGGCTTCCTTTGGGTCGCCGGAATGTGTATGCCGAGGGACTGTGTGTTCCGGAAGTCCTTTAGGCTATGCAGTCTGGAATTTGTTTGTACAGCAAATTGGCCCTGGCCATCAAAGGGAAGGTCCTGTATGGTCTGCTGAACTTCCAGGGGAAGACCAGAGGATTGGAGCCAAGCATTGTGCCTCACTGCAATCCTGGATGCCAGAGTACATGGCATCCAGGGAGCCTTGGAGGGAAGTCCGGACAACAGCTTATCCCTCTTCAGCAATGGCCACCCAACTCTGCTCGTGACTCAAAGGGGAGAAGCTCTTAAAATTTAAAGATCAAGGACCACAAGTTATAGTTTTATCTACTCAGGATTGGAAGTTGATTAGTAATCTTGAGAGAGAGAGAGGCGTGCCCTATGGAGTAAATTTCTCTTCCAAACAAATCAAGCAGTTTAGCATCTCTTGATTTGGGCATGGGGGCCTGCTGACCTTGTCTCTCTTTCATTCACCACCTCTACCACAAGAGAGCATGGGGGAGGGTGGATGAAGAGACACTCATATCCCATAGTGGAAACAAAGTATTTATGCTCAGCCCCCTTGGCCATAGGGGGAATGGAGGCAGGGGTTTGCCAAATAGTTTTGGAGTTGGACTGAATAGTCTTTATAAGGGGTAAGGCCACCCCAGGGGTGCCCCTCTGGTGCCAGGATGTCCACCATAGGGTCCTCCTCTTTGACCACTTCCTTCATCTGGAGGTTTATATTGAGGGCCACCCGTCGGAGGAGTTCCTGCAGGGCCCCGTAGTCCATGGGTGGTGGTCCATCCATGGAAGTGCCTGCCACCGCCTCATCAGGGGATGGCAAAAAGGAAGCCACCAGCAAGACCGGTTCCGTGGCAGCCTCTGGATCCTCAGGGACCAGGTCCTTACGGCCACTGGGGGTAGCCTCCACAGGCGGCTGTGGGGCTGGGGCTGGGTTTTGTGGAGGGTTCTGGGGTGAGTGGCTGAAGGTCGCCTCTGGGAGGCGAGATCCCAAATGTGAAGGTGAAGGGACGCCAGGAGGGGCACCCTGGGCCTGATGGTATGCCCAAGGCATCCAGAATTGCCACTGGGGTGCTAGAGAGAGTCCTGCCTTAGGCTCCCTGGCCCTGATCTGGGTGCCTCACACGCCCCTGATGCCCTGCCTGATTGGAGGGAGGGGGATCTCGAGCAGGACGACCAAGGAGAAGCAGTGTGAGACTGCACCAGAAAGGCATCCTCCTCCAATGGACTGGATGGGATGCTGTGAGGGGTAGCGGGGGTCTCGATGTTGAGTGGTGGCACAGTGCAGGGTGGTGCCGCTGCAGGGAGCAACAGCGGGATGTGGAGTGGTGCTGCGACGTAGAGCAGTGCCGGGAGCAGGGAACAACACTGGAAGGTGCAGGCTGAGGCGGGTGCTGACAGCGGAGCTGCGAGGTCACAGAGCGGGACCTGGACCTCTAGCAGGACCACAACCAATCCGCCGACGATCACCTCGAGCGGGAGTGGCTCCGATACCAGTGCCGTGAGTCAGATTGGTGCCGCAAGTCAGACCGGTGCAGGGCACAGAGCAGGGGGCAAATGGGACGAACATGACAGGCTTGCCTCTGGACAGTGCTGTGCCTCGAGAGAGTGGAGACCACGTAGTTGGAGACTTGGGGGCTTATGGAGATGACTGCACCCTAGCGGCTTCAAAGGTGTCCAGAATGGAAGACATCATAACTTTCCCCACATGCAGCCACAGTGAGTCCAGGAGAGCAGGGCTTCTTGGAGACAGGAGCCTGGAACAATTATGCCCGGCCCGAGCCTCATTCCCTACACCGTACCCTTCCGGGGGTGTAGTTTCTGTGGCAGGCCGCTGCGGGGGGGGGGGGGGTGGAAAGAGAGAGACGGACACAGACGGGACTTCGCCTTGGCCTGTTTCTTACGGGCAGCCAGTGACTGAGAGCGGTGCCGGGGAGAAGGCTTCTGTGGCCTGGGGGACTGGTGGCTCCTGGGTTGGTGTGCCAAGTCCTTTCTCGGCACTGCAGACAGCACCGCAGGAGGAGTGCTCCGCACCGAGGTGCTCAGGGCCGGGTTCTGCTGCGGACAGAGAGCTGACTCCAAAAGGAGTTGCTTTGTGCAAATGTCCCTCTCTTTCCTGGTGCAAGGCTTGAAAACCTTGCATTTGTCCAATGATGGGCTTCTGACAGACACCGGAGAGTTTGGGGGGGGGGGGGGGGTCGCCCGTGGGCATAGGCTTAGTGCAGGAACTACAGGGTTTGAAGCCCTGGGACGGCATGCCCCAAGGGGCACCTGTTGGAAGGGAAGCCCCCGCAAGCACTAAAGACTACAACTAACAACTAAGTAAGAACTATTAACTAACAATGGGTAACTATATACAGAGATTAGCAGAAGAGCCAGGGATTAGTGGGACACTTGTAAGCAAGAGACCACTGTTCCAACAACCGTCACTGGTAGTAAGAAGGAAATGAACGGTGGGGTCGTATATAGAGCACCATACCGGCCCCACTCCAAAGGGCTCCACAGCCGGCCTGATGGGTAGCTGCTAGGGAAGAGTTTCCAACAGCCGTACACACGGCGCACGTACGCACGCACACACCTAACTGGAATGGATAGGAGCAAGCACTCGAAGAAGAAATAATGCATTAAATTAAATTTGTAACTGAACTCCTTGGGGGAGAATTTGTATGTCTTTGACTCTGTTTTACCTGCATTCTGCATATATTTCATGTTATAGCAGTCTGTTTTAAGAAGACTTTCACCGCAGATCTGACAAAAAGCAAAGGTACCAATGTGAGTTTCTAAAGATAGCTACAGCACTCAACCCAAGGTTTAAGAATCTGAAGAGCCTTCCAAAAATCTGAGAGGGACAAGTTGTAGGGCATGCTTTCAGAAGTCTTAAAAGAGCAACACTTTGATGCAGAAACTACAGAACCCGAACCACCAAAAAAGAAAAAAATTAACCCTCTCCTAGCGGCATCTGACTCAGGATTAAAATGAATATGCATCGTTCCGCACTGCTTTGGATGGTTCTCGAGCAGAACCGGTAATCAGCATGGACGCATGGCCTCTGGTATGGTGGCTGAAGCGATACATGAACCTTTAGCACATCTAGTATGTAAATATCTTGCAACACCGACTACAACACTGCCATATGAATGCCTGTTCTCACTTTCAGGTGACACTGAACAAGAAGCAGGCAGCATTATCTCCTGCAAATGTAAACAAAACTTATTTGTCTGAGCGATTGGCTGAACAAGTAATAGGACTGAGTGGGCTTGCACGCTCTAAAAAGTTTTACATTGCATTCAAAAATAAGTTATTTTTTGTATATAATTCTACATTTGTAAGTTCAACTTTCATGATAAAGATTGCACTACAGTATTTGTATTAGCTGAATTTAAAAATACAATTTCTCCTTTTTTTACACTGCAAATATTTGTAATCAAAAATATAGCAAGCATTGTACTATTCCTATTGTGTTGTAATTGAAATATATTTGAAAGTGTAGAAAATAGCCAAACATATTTAAATATATGGTATTCTATTGTTTAACAGCGTGATTTAATCATGCAATTACAGTTTTTTTTTAAAATCCCTTGACAGCCCTACTATAATGTATTAGTCATTTCAATTCACTGTTTTTATTTAATCAATTTACTGTCAAAGTTTTAATTAAAGTCAAACCATGGAATTGGTGGAAGACTGTAGTTAAATACCTGGGAAACAGTGTTTGTTGCAGTTTTAAACCAGTTTTTGACAACAGTAATCTCTCCTGCTGGTGCAGAACATGTTTCCTTTCTATTTATTCAACTAGTTCAATTCAATAACAAGCTCATACAAAGGTGAGAAACCAACTGGGAGTTGGAAAAAAAAACAAAACTTATTTGTATTCCAATTCATGGATTGGAAGGGGAAAACAAGGTGTGAGTGGATGGTATCTACTAGTAAAATGTCTTGAAAGACATTGCAATCAAAAAAGAGAGACTACAGATAATGTTTTGTTGTTTAGTTTTAAATGCGACACGTTTCAACAACTTTATTTTTGTGTCCAGCACATTTAAGGTAGTTTTATTTAATAAAAAGCCATTCTTGTGCATTTAAAAATTTCTACCTAAATGATACAAGTCATGAGAAAAGTTAACCATTTTCTAAACAACTAAAAATTAAATCTGACTAAATATATTTTAAAGCTTTAATTGCTTGAACAAAGGTATAGCTAATGTGTCCCCTGGTTAGCAAAAAGTAGTACCAAATTTAATGTAAAGGTTATATTTAGTTGTAAATCAGTATGTTCTAGTGTTTTAATAACCAAATGACAAATCAACTCATTAGGAAAAGAACTGGAGCACAAAAACAAAATTAGAAGTGAATTATCTACATTATGGTTTCCCGCTTGCCAATTTAAGGCATGATTAAAATTGGTAATTTAAAAGGCATCCTGCTGTATTCCTCCTCTACCCAAAGCGCCTCAACAAGTGATTTCTTAGCAGACTGTACTGAGTAAACAAAGATCCACACTGATTCTTAATCCTGTAATAGATGTTGCATATTGGAAAATTATTTAAACCCCTTGAGATCTGTCAGAGTTACTATATCTTCAGCTAATATTACTTTTACTTTAATCTACCTAAACAGTAAAACTAGCTAGGATTCAAAATAGCTTGTTACTCTGGCTCAGGAAAATAAACCCATCTGAGTGTTCACTGAGCTAGTTACATTACCAAAATTCAGTTCAACTAGAATTCAGCAAAAAGCAAGGCACTGCTTCTCATTCCAAGTGACTGCTTTTACAGCCACAAACTGTATCAACTTTCCTTGTAGTAAGCGTGTTCAATACAGCTTTGAAAAGATAACCCTTTAACTGAAAGTAAGCCACTTCATAAGTTTCAGTAATGTTACTTCCATGTAATCCTATTAAAAGCAATTTTCCTCAGATGTCTAAAGGAAAATTCAAGGTGTTTAATTCAGTTTCAGTTCAAGTAGTAATCTTAAGTTTTATAAGAAAAAAAAAAGAATAGCAGCACCACACTGGTTTCACTTATTCCAAGTTTTTTTAAACAGGGATTGCTTAATTAAAAGCACTCTAAAAGTGCTGTTCATGATTCAGCTGAAGTTGTGTCCCCTTAGAAGGATTTTACTTAATATTTCTGAAATTCTTTATTCAGTTTTGAGAGACAAAGTGGGGGAGATATCGTCTTTGGACAAACTTCTGTTGGTGAGAGACAAACTTTCAAGCCACAGAGAGCTCTTCTTCAGATCTGGGAAAGGTACTCCCAAATACACAGCAAAATGCAAGATGAAACAGATTGTTTAGCATAAATAGTTAACATATATTGCAAAGGCACCATCCAGTGGGCAGTTAAAAGGGCAAAAAGTCTGCAGTCCTAGGGCAAAAAGTAGGGGCTAGTGGGTTACAGATTGTTGTAATAAGCCATAAATCCACTGTCCGTGTCCAGTCCATGATTTGTAGTGTCTTGCAGAGTAATGAATTTAAGCTCCCAGGCTACAACTATACCACATTATTCAGTTCCAAGCAGTTCCAGTGTTGGTCTGTCCTCTAAAAATTATATAGTAGTGAGAATTTTATGCTGCAAGTACTAGACATTAAAACAAGTCATGGAAAATTTAAAAACAAATGAAATTTTAGTACAACATTTCTGAAGTTATAAAGTGTTTCTTCTGTATCTGCAGGGTTCTAGTACTGTAATTTTTTTCCCCCTCCAAAACTATCTTGCACCTCAATCAAGCTACCTCACCCTTCTGGTTACTGTGCAGCAGTGTAGTTCCAACCATCTTTTAGCTGAAAGAAAAGGGAAAGACTTCTGGTGCTTCAATTCTAGTGAAAATAGCAGCTGTAGAATTCTGGTCCATTGGTATGCCAAGTCAACCACCTTCTTCCAAAAGCCCAGATTCTGCTGAATCTATCACATGGCTCATAACACATTAAGTAGGTCAGATCCAGCCTACAGGTTAGGTATTGAACACCACCAGCTTAGTGGCAGCCACCTGATACTGTGCGCCTGGTACTAGGAAACATTTAGTTTCCTTCAATACCTTCTCTCGTGGGAGGGGAGCGCCAAAAACCAAACTGCATTCCGCAAGACAGGCAGTGTGTGGCAGATGCCTTCTGGACTCACTCAAACGGTCTCATTCAGTTCCACAATGCTCTTACCGCAGCCCACAAATTGCTATGATTTGAACTAAAATGATACAAATCTTGAGATGCCCTATGTAGACAGTTAGGAGCTGAAGTCAGAGCATACAACAGCATGAGACAGAGGCAAGTATCCTGGAGAGAGCCAGAAGCTCTTAACCATTCAAGTGAAAAGTCCCAAAAAGCACATTAGATTTGGTTTACAAAGGACTGAGGATCCTGAGCTGTTGTCTGTAAAACACTCGCTGGTGATCTGGAGAGCACCTGGTTCCATGGTGGTTGAGTTTCCAGATGCTAAAACTATATTAAATTTAAAGAAAATCCTTGTCCATACTGATTTTTATGACTCATAAGAATGTCAGCCCTGAGATGCCTGGCTGGAGGGAAGGTGGTCCATGAAAGCCAACTGCCCAATTTTAAGAAATTTGTGCAGCATGGGGTAGGACTTAGGGATCGGTAGTACTCTGTTAGAATTCTTTTTACATATGACTGCCACTACTGCCTCAGACTGACAGACAAGGTGGGTGAGGTAGTATCTTTTATTGAATCAACTTCTGCTGGTGAGAGAAGTTTTCGAGCTTATTCAGAGCTCTTCAGAGTTGTCAGGCAACTAGTTAGCACAGTCAAGCTGCATTTTGTGAAAGTTAATATATCTGCAGAGATTTTATAAATTGTACCGAAGTTAAGGTGCATAAAGTCATTTAGCACTGATTTCATTAAAGCTTTCTTTCAGATTTTTGTTTAGATGTTAGTTCTTCCCTTCTCATTTTGTCTCTTAAAAAGCAAGAGACATTCACATTAGCGATCTGCCTTCCTAATTATCTATAGACTTTCTATTTACATGGTTTCCTATTAAGGAGCATCATTTAATATATCCATCTAAACCACATAAGTTCTATGGGCCTATCCTATCATTAACATTCTTTGAGAACACCAAAACTCAATCAGGAACTTAAAATATATCCAGGTTATCTGCTTTGTGTTACCACCAACTTCCCATGAATGTTCAGTGTATTGGGTCAAGAAACATGAAATGATTTAGCCAGTTCTCCAACCGAGTTACTGTGGCTAGGCATCTTTAAGTATTTTAAAAAGGAGGAGACTGAACCGGACTACACTTGAAATATTTATAATAGTATTGCTTAATGGATATCTATGCTAGTGAAAACCTTCAGTGCTGAACCAATATACAACCAGTGTCATTACATCGGTATAAATATCCGTCATATAGACAGACCTTAACCATCTTCAGAAGTACGTGCATATGAGTATAGACAGGTAGCACAGCATTCACAAGTCTAACTGTATGTACTACAACAACTCCCAAGAAGGGAGCTGTTTATCTGTAATACATTAATATAAGTGACTAGCGATATCAACTGCAATCGCTAATAAAAAATAAGATACATGTGGGACTAGTTTTGTGATGGAATACAGCTAATATAGCTGAGAAAGTTTTGAAAGAAAATTAGTGTAGGTATTGTGACAGGGTCAGGCCAGATGGCTCCAGGAGAGTAATCCTATTGGGATCCAGAAAGTGGGTGGGTGCTACAGGAGAGTAATAGAAGGCAGATAATATTAGCCCCAGGTTAGGTAGATCCCTTTTCCCTGGGTAAGGTAACAGGGATAGTTCCAGAACAATCAGGAACTTTCTGGAAACAACTAAGGCAGACAGGCTGATTAGAACACCTGCAGCCAAGCAGAAGCGGCTAGAATCAATTCAGGAAGGTTAATCAGGGCACCTGGGTTTTAAAAGGCGCTCACTTCAGTTTGTGGTGCATGCGAGGAGCTAGGCGCAAGAAGCTGAGAGTGAGAAGGCGTACTACTGGAAGACTGAGAAGTACAAGCATTATCAGACATCAGGAGGAAGGTCCTGTGGTGAGAATAAAGAAGGTGTTGGGAGGAGGCCATGGGGAAGTAGCCCAGGGAGTTGTAGCTGTCACGCAGCTGTTACAGGAGCCACTGTAGACAGCTGCAATCCACAGGGCCCTGGGCTGGAACCCAGAGTAGAGGGCGGGCCTGGGTTCCCCCCATCCCTCTATTCCCCCCCTACCCCCCCAAACTCCCTACTTGATACTGGAGGAGTTGAACTGGACTGTGGGTTCCACCAGATGGGAAGGTCTCTGGCCTGTTCCCTGATCAGCAGAGAATGCAGGGATGATTGTTCTTCCTTTTCCCCCCCACACTGGCCAGTGATGAGACTAACTGAGTGAATGGCAGATGTGAGCCATGAAAGTGGCCATACTGAGGGCTGCCATGAACCTCTGAGGGAGAAAAATCAGCCAATAAGTGCAGGACCCACCAAGGCAGAGGAGGAATTTTGTCACAGTATGCATGGCTTTCTGTATATATTCCAGAAGTTACTGCCTAAAGACTTTTAAGGGAAACAAATCACATTATCTATTCCCTGCCCTTGGTCCGGTGATGTAACGTATGTGGGTGAGCCCGAGATGGCACAGAGTCCCATTGATACCAATGAGACCTCCATGAACCCATTTGTGGGATCAGAGCCTACATGGATTAAACTTCTTTTGCAACAGCCACTTTGCAGCTGCCAAATACAGCTGTATATTTTTCATGTCTCAAGTAAGAAAGTAGAATGCTTTTGAAGATTACCTAAAAATTTGTTTCAGGATTAACCAAGAACTTGTAACTCCATGCTAGAATAAAAATGACCACAGGAGAGGCACAGACACATGCTCGTTAGTTAAACCGCAAGCCTGCTTCTTGGTCGTAGGTTAAGATTGAAACACTGTTTAATTCACGGGTGATTGATATGATGAGGTACTTAGAGAGAAACAAATAGTTAAATTAAAAAAAAAAAAAGAGGATACTGATCATTTGCTAGAAGCTAACAATATTCTAAAAGGTTTGCTGAGGAGTTCCTTCAAATATAGGACCTAGTAGAAACAGAACTTGATTCTAGAGAAGGAATTCATGTTCAACAGCTGAAGCTATTGAAATGTTCAAGCCTGAGAACTCAACTACAATTAGATGTTAGTATATGACAGGTCATTTTCTAGCATGTGCAGGTTTATCACATGCCACTTCACACAAGAATGAACACTTGATTTTGGATATATGGAAGTGGGTTTCTCCCAGAAGTAATTAGATGTTGTTCAGCTCATGACAGTTTTGGAAAATTCAGAGATATTCTTTTCCATGTTACCAGTGGGTATCTAAAATTATATGGGGAACTAGTCTAAAATTGTAATAGCAACATAATTTCAAGCTACGATGGAACTTTTAAAATTACCTGAATCACCTGGATTTAAATTGCTCCACCCTGACTACAATATAACATGCTTGGAAATCTGTACAAAGTCTGAATCTCAAAATCTGATCGCTTTTTAAATGTCCTTTCAAGAACTCTAGAGACGCTCACTACCACTAGCTTCAGGTGCTCCGATACTAGAGTGATTGTACAGAAGGGAACAGAATTGCTTGTTTATTCAGTAACTTTTTCTAACAGTAGGTCAAAAACAGATTTCTTATTCTATCCAGATTTTACACACTCAAACTAGGACTCCTTGGAAGGAAAGAGAAGGAATAGCTTTGGTCTAAAGACTGTCCCCAGGATCCTCCTTGAAGAGTTTTGTAGCACAGCTTCACTGGAACCATGTTACCAGGAAACCAGGGAAAGGAAAAAGCCAACACCCCATATGGCATGGAAGCACAGGGTTTTTCAGATGAACCTAGACTCCTGCAGATCCCAAGGAAGTTGCAGCTGTTGAAGGATCAAAGACTCATTGCGCGGGAGGTCCCTGCCTCCATTTGAATAGTCTGGAGGAAGATCTGTAAAGGGAACCCAGGAAGTTTCCCCTTTAAGGACTTTGAGGGTTAATTCAGCCAGTCATGTTACTAACGTATAAAAACCCTGAAATTGTTTTATGGTGTTTATCAAGAGATATTTCTGGACAAACAGAAGCAGTGATCATAAACAAGAGAAACTGATATCAAGAAAGGAGTTAACACTCATCAGGAAACACTTTCACAGAGAACAGTTCATATTCTGAATAACCAGAACAGCCTTTGTGACCCAAGGACATCTTGATGCCAACAGGCAGAGGGCATGGTAGGGGCATAAGGATTACAGGGATCCCCTGGGTCTGGTATATACATATCTCACATGACATTCTTTGATGAATGCATCCAATGAAGTGAGCTGTAGCTCAGGAAAGCTTATGCTCAAATAAAATTTGTTAGACTAAGGTGCCACAAGTACTCCTTTTCTTTTTGCAAATACAGACTAACACAGCTGCTACTCTGAAACCTTTCATGAACTGCTATCTAATGAAATTACATGTACCTGTGTTACAATGGTCAAAATCTTTGTAAAAATATGTATATCTAGACTAGAAATTATATACTTACAGACTTGAAGTTAAATTGAAGTCACCCAGAAATGACATGCCTTAAAACAGGTTCCTCCAGACAAGAGATAGGAGACTTATCTCCCTGACTGACTATTGTGTATTATATGTCTTATAATAATCTATTTACATACGGAGTCAAATGTTAATGAAGAGATTGCAGGGACTTCAGGATACAAAATTAACAGAAAGAGGTGAACAGTGGGAGGAGAGGGGGAAATGCCATTTACAGGTTAAAAAAAAAAAGATTGATCTAATATATTTAGGGGTGCAGTGACACCCTAGCATTCTTCAAGCAGGCTTCATCTTACAAAAGGAGGGTCTGCCAGTCATCCTAGTTGAAAAAAATGCAGCGAAGGATTTTGGGTAAGTAGTGCCTTATTAGATGAGATGGCACCTCGTTAGTTAAATCTGGGCTCTAGTATGTGTTTTTTTACATGTAAACATTTGTTTCCTTTATTTTTAAGAATGAGAATATTTTACAGTAGAGTCGCATCATATGCGCATTTAACTTACAAGAATTCAATTACACATGCTCAGCAAAAAGTAACTCACAGCGGTGGAGTACTGTACAGGAGTCGACAGGATAGTGCTCGGGAGGGGAGGGGTTTGATTTATAGTGTCTACTCTAGATGCAATAAATCAACCCCCGCTAGATCAATCACTGCCCGCAGATCCGGTGAGCATCTCGCCGCACTGTGATTCTAGTGTTTAAAGATACATATTTTGTACATGGTCCCTAAACGCAAGCCAACTACTTCGCTGTTTCTTCAGTTGAACACCAGGTGATCTGTTCCAACGCTGGAGGAAAAACTGGCTGTGTTGGACTCATTGAGAGACAGTATGTCCAACGTGGTGCGTAAATATGCCTCAACGAATCCAGCATCCATGCCATCAAGACCCGATAGAGAGAAATCCATCAAGCCGTGGCATTAAGTGCACCAATAACTGCTGAGGTGATGAGCCAGGTGTGTGATAAGACTTTAGAGAAGACTGAAAAGGCATTAAACTTATGGCTGGAAGACATGAATCGTAAACATGTGCCTATCAATAGCAATACGTTGCGAGAAAAGGCTCTTAGCCTCTATGCGCTGTTCAAACCTCCCGCCAAAGAGGAGGGAGTTTTAGGAACTGCTTCAACCTCAAAAACGTGCAGACTACTGGTGAAGCTGCATCTGCCAATGAAGAGGCCAATGAAGAGGCAGCAAAAGCCTACCCCGAACAATTAAAGAAAATTATAGAAGAAAAGGGCTCTCTTCTGGAAAAAGTTTTTAATGCTGACGAGACTGGGCTCTCCTGGAAAAAAAAAAAAAATGCCCAACTGCACTTACATTTTCAAATCAGAAAGACAAGCCCCGGCTTCAAAGCAGCTAAAGACTGTGTTTTGTGGCAATGCAGCTGGGCATTTAATAAAATTGGGCTTGCTCTACAAGGCTGCAAATCCCTGTGCCCTAAAAGGCAAGAACAAAAAAAATCTCCTGCCTGTGTTCTGGCAATCAAGTAAAAAGGCTTGGGTGACAGCAGCATTATTTCTGGATTGGTTCCACAAGTGTTTCATTCCAGAGGTCAAGCGGTACCTTGAACAGAAAGGACTTGACTTTAAAGTGTTGCTGATCATTGACAATGCTCCTGGCCACCCTGCGGCACTACAGTTTGCGCATAACTATGTTGAAGTAGTCTCCCTTTTTTATTCTTTCATTCGACTTTTTGAGTATACACTATTTTCGTCTTACACGCTGACTTTAGAACCTAACCCCTGCGTAAGATGCAACTCCATTGTATTCTTGTTTTTGTAACAAACAAATCTAAATGCTGTGTGTTAAGCAGATCTGTGATCCAAGATGTAAGTAATAAGCTGTGGTGTTCTGTTCCTTTCAGAGCAGAGGATCTATATATTCTGAGTGTGTCAGGTGGATCAGGATGTGGCCACTCAGGGGAGGGGGAGGAGAGAGGAGGCGGCAGCACACCTGGAAGACTTGGGGGTTGGAGTGCATCTACTGCTAACCTGCAAAGACACAGTGGAGCCGGAGTAGGCTGAGAGAATGCTTGTGTTGCTTATAGCTAGTGCAGTCAGGGAGCTGACCCCTGACAGGCACAGACTTGACATCCTCATGCTAAGGGAAGGTGGTAGCAAGATGATGCACAACCTTACGTACCCCTAGAAAGGGTCACAGAACTAGCCATTCAAAACACAATTTGATTAGCACTATTCCATAGGATACTAAAAATCAAGAGGACTGTAATTCACAAGTAGGCCACCAATGTATGCCCCTATCATAAACTTAAGGAATAATGGTGAGAAAAAGGCAACTCCATCATTACAATTCCAGTATATGTTACTGCGCGGGGGGGAGTGGGGGTAAGCTTCCTCTGCCAATAGTCAATGGCACCACAAGCAAAGTAGTGCTGCAAAGCAATTTACACATATGCATATTAGCATGGTTGTGTGTGTCTGTTAGCTATAAGGACTAAGAACAGTAGATGATTAAACAAACCAACTGCATTAAGATTAACAGGAAGTATAGTATTTGACTAATATTGGATATAGGGTTGTCAAGTGATTAAAAAAATTAAGTGATAGTGTGATTTATGCTGTTAACCAATGATAGATTTAAATATTTTCAGATGTTTTCTACATTTTCAAATAAAACTGATTTAAATTACAGAGAATACAAAGTGTACAGTGCTTACTTTATATTACAAATACTTGTACTGTAAAAAAGGTATTTTTCAATCCCCCCATTACAAGTACTGTAGTGCAATCTCTTTATCATGAAAGTTGAACTTACAAATGTAGAATGTACAAAAATAACGGTATTCAAAAACAAAACAATGTAAAACTGTAGAGCCTACAAGTGCACTCAGTCCTACTTCTTGTTCAGCCAATCGCTCAGACAAACAAGTGTGTTCACATTTGCAGGACATAATGCTGCCTACTTTTTGTTTACAATGTCACCTGAAAGTCAGAACAGGTGCTCGCATTGCACTGTAGTAGCCGGTATTGCAAGATATTTACATGCCAGATGCTCTAAAGATTCAAATGTCCCTTCATGCTTCAACCCCCAATCCAGAGAGGGTGTGTCCATGCTGATGACAGGTTCTGCTCAATAATGATCCAAAGTAGTACAGACCGACGCATGTTCATTTTCATTACCTGAATGAAAATCATCATCAGATGCCACCAGCACAAGGTTGATTTTCTTTTTTGGTGGCCCAGGTTCTGTAGTTTCCATATCAGTCTTGCTCTTTTAAGACTTCTGAAACCATGCTCCACACCTCGTCCCTCTCAGATTTTGGAAGGTACTTCAGATTCTTAAACCTTGGGTCGAGTGCTCTATCTTTAGAAATTTCACACTGATAACTTCTTTACGTTTTGTCAAATCGGCAGTGAAAGCATTCTTAAAACGAACATGAGCTGGGTCGTCATCATCCAAGACTGCTAATACCCGGATTCTGCCATATATTTGATGTAAGAGAGCCAGAGACATACAATTCTCCCCCAAGGAGTTCAGTCACAAATTTAATTAATGCATTTTTTTAAACAAGCATCATCAGCACAGAAGCATGTCCCCTGGAATGGTGGCTGAAGCATGAAGGGGCATACAAATGTTTAGCATATCTGGCACGTAAATACCTTGTAATAACAGCTACAAAAGTGTGAATGCCTGTTCTCACTTTCAGGTGAGATTTTAAGTAAGAAGTGGCCAGCATTATCCCCCAAAAATGTAAATAAGCTTGTTTGCCTTAGCAATTGGCTGAACAAGAAGTAGGACTGAGCATACTTGTAGGCTCTAAAGTTTTGCATTTGAGTGCAGTTATGTAACTCCCACCCCACCCAAAGAAAAACCATTTCTAAATTGCACTTTCACCATAAGGAGAATGCACTACAGAACATGTATGAGGTGAACTGAAAAAATACTATATCACTACAGTGCACACATTTAATACAAATATAAAGTGAGAACTGTACACTTTGTATCCTGTGTTGTAACTGAAATCAATCTATTTGAAAATGTAGAAAAGCATCCAAAATGTTTAATAAATTGCAATTGGTATTCTATTGTTTAACAGCATGATTAAAGCTGGGATTAAGTGATTTTTAATTGCTATTAATTTGAGTTAATCACACAAGTTAACTGCAGTTAATCAACAGCCATAATTGGATGGCATTCCATGCTTTAAGTTATAAGAGATACAGCTCCAGACAGTTAATCAAGACAGTTAATCTTTAACACATCAGCCTTTTGACAACCAGGTCCCAACTTTAACATGGTTTAAGTGTATTAAGTCTTCCCTCCCCGCTTAATAATTGTGACACTGCCCTACCAAACACACAGCCATGAAAAATGCATCGGACTGTGAAATCTGGTCTCCCCCCGGGAAAGCTTGTCTTGTGTGTGCTTTTGCCCTATACTATACAGATTTCACAGGGGGAAAACCAGCATTTCTCAAATTGGGGATCCTGACCCAAAAGGGAGTTGCGGGGGGAGGGGGTCACAGACTTATTTTAAGTGGATCAGGGTTTTGCCACCCTTATCCTTGCACTACTTTCAGAGCTGGGCTGATAGAAAGAGGCGGCGGCTGTTGGCTGGGCACCCAGCTTTGAAAGCAGCACCCCACCAGCAGCAGTGCAGACGTAAGGGTAGCAATACCATACCATGCCACCCTTACTTCTGCACTGCTGCCTTCAGAGCTAGACAGCCAGAGATTGGCAGCTGCTGACTGAGGGCCCAGCTCTGCAGGCAGTAGCACAGAAGTAAGGGTGCCAATCCTATACCACACCATCCTTACTTCTGCACTGCTGGTGGCAGCTCTACCTTCAGAGCTGGGATCTCAGCCAGCAGCTGTCACTCTCCAGTTGCCCAGCTCTGAAGACCGCACCACCGCCAGCAGCAGCAGCCCAGAAGGGCAACAGTACTGCAACCCCCTCTACAATAACCTTGCAACCCCACCCACAACTCCTTTTTGGGTCAGGACCCCTATAATTACAATACCATGAAATTTCAGATATAAATAGCTGAAATCATTAAATTTTAAAAATCCTATGACTGAAATTGACCAAAACGAACCGTGAATTTAATAGAGCCCTAGACATGTCTTTGAAAGTTGAGAAAAAGCTTCAAAATTCTCACTGATAGTCTGTTGGTTTTTATTGCATTAGAAACCAGAGAAGTGTTTGTGCTTCTCCAAGACATATGGTATTAACCGTACAAAACTGAAAGTGGTTTCAGTAAATAATGGCTAGCAACAGCCCAAGGACAAAAGGATCGCACTGCATCAGAGCTTCTGTACAGGAAACCCTGCACTGGCCAAATCTGGTCGATGTCACATCATTTTGGATATTTTAAAGATTAAATAAAATTGTGACCTAAATTCACTTTATCCAACCTGGAGTGCCTGTTTTAGACTAGAGTGCCTGCTTTTCTTTAAATATTAATTTAACAGTGTACACAAAGTGAAGAAAGCCATTGAGCTATTGTACATAGGTGACTAAGTCACTCAAAAACCATAGCCCAGAAGCAAAATAATTATCCTACAGGAACTCTGTACCTTGCAGAGGATCTTTATCTCCCACTGACTTAGGACATGTCTATGCTACAAATTGTGTGTTAAGCAGAGCTCTGATCCAAGGTGTAAGTGATATAAGCTGGGGGGTACAGTTTCTTTCACAGAAGAGGTGTTGATGCCAAGTGTGGTGGCACTATGGGTAGGTATCCTAGTGTGCCACCATGCTGCACTCCAGCACAATGTCTTCTGAGAAGTTTTTGGAATGTGTTAGAAAGAAATGACTGACCCAGGGATCTCTGGAAGCTCAAGGTCAAGTTCCCAGCATGCAACATTCTCCATCCCATAATGCCATCCATATCCCATATTTTTATTGAGGTTTTTTTTAAAATCCCACTAACTCCCACAGCATTTTTGCTGTCTCCCATCTCTGACAGAGGCACAGAGCCTACAGACTTAAACACTATTCTCATGAATGCTGCAAACACAGGACGCATGATTCTCCTATATTTGCAGATCACAGGAAGAATCACAACAATGGGAGACATGACAATTTCTCTGAGGACAGCCTGCTGAGCGACCCAACAAAACAATTCCAGGGGACTGGCGCTGTTCAGAGCAGTTGCATATGGTGGAATGCTGCTTCTGAGCCTGAGAAAGGAGCACTGACTGGTGGGATCACACCATAATGAAGGGATGAGCAGTGGCTGCAGAACTTTTGGATATGAAAAGCCATATTTCTGGATCTGTGTGCCAAGCTTTCCCCAGACACCAGAACGAGAGCAGCATTCGAAGTGGAGAAGCAAGTGGCGACTGCACTCTAGAAGCTATGAGAGAGCAACATCTGACCACCACCAACCTGGGCCCAAATTCAGTGACCTAGAAACAAGACTTACCATCCACTTTCCAGTACTGAGCCATGCAACCCCCATAAACTTGTTCTAGATTTAACTTGTTTGAACTAATTAGCAAGGGCAGACTAGGTTTGGATACTTATTTAAAAAGTAAGTAAAGTCTGATTGTATGTTTTACAGACAATTGACATTTCTTCCTAAAACTTAGTACTGTGCAAGTAAAGTGATTAAGAGTTCACCGTTCGTCAAATTGCAGCCCCTAAAGAATGTTCATTTATAAGACCATTACCATGAGTGTTTAATAAAACGTGCAGCTCAGCTTCAACTGCAGCACAAATAGTACTTGTAGTGTATTAGGCATGTTCATTACATTTTCCACATGCTTAAGTTCTCATCTACCAGAGATTTTACTTTTAGAGCCCAAGTGTCTATTATGTGTGTCTTACAAAGTATATTTTCAGGTACCTATAGAGACTGATGCCAAATACCACTAAGGATAATTACATTTCAGAAAGGTTTGGGCAATTTCCAAGAGAAATAGGTTGCATTTTGATTGGAGAGTTATTTGGTAACATAGAAGCAACTGATTTTTCATTGCAACCCCCACTGAATTGCATAGCTTGAACCTATTGTCCTACCTGAATGGCCATTAACCTCAGCATTAGCTCACTGTCAATCTTGTTTCAAGTATACTGTAGTACAGTACTAATCCAGCTGGACTTCTGTGCTCTTGCAACAAAGGTATTCAGTGTCAAACTACCACAATCTAACAAATTATAGCTGGAGCAGATAGTGCTACCTATGGTTATAGTTGGCAAATACTTCCCATTTTAAGATCCTGTTTTTAGTTGCTTAAAAACTTAACTAAATTTTAACTACTTAACCTGAAGTTTCCCCATGCTGGCTCTCTGCCTGAGGGCAAAAAAAAAAAAAGAAAAATTAAAGTTTCAGCTAAAATAGTCAAGTAATTTCCAAAAACAAAATTAGGGGAAAATACAATAGTTCTCACAACCGTTTCATTCAGAAGCTCTAGCCCATCCATGGTTTGGAGCAACGACTGGAAGTTGGAAAGGAAGAAGTTTGCCTTGTTGTTGGGACAAGAGCTTTATGCTGTCCCCACGAAAATTCACTCAAGTTATGAATCTGAAAAATTTGTTCGCAAATGCTCAGTAGACTTGTTAGAGTTTGACAGACAGCATCTCAGGAGAACTTGTCTGCATAGTACATGTTCCAGCACAGCAGGGGCTAAGCACAACTTTCCCTAGAATTGCTCTTTCTGGCACCAAGGGGTTGCTGTGGTGCCAGGCAACAAAACTGAGAGCAGGGAGACAGTCTATCCCGTACTCTCCATGCTCCTGCTAATAGAACCCAGGCTGCCTGGAAGAAGAAGCAGCCTTATTTTTTATCCAGAGGTGTAATGAGAAGGTTAGGTGGGTGTATAGAGAGCAGAGGAGGGGGGTCTGGATCACAGATTATACACCCTTGTGCCCTGAGCCTATCCATGTCTCCATTTTAACTCTGCTAATTTTCAGGAGCAAAGATTATGAGGGAGCTTTAGTTTTAACCTCACCTACTAACTCATTAACTATGAGCTGCCTTGCCCTGCTAGGATTTTACCTCATTAGTTATATATTAGCTGATGCATTAGCACACCTTTCTGCCTAGTGAAGTCAAGGCCTAGTGTAGTTCTTCCCACCACTCCCTACCCCCCTTCCATATGGCAGCAAGGTTAAGTTGCCATGGTTGATGGTTTCACTAACACCCAATAGGCTGTGATCTCAAGCAGCATCAGAAGGAAGCTGAGACAGTTATGAGCCACAAAGCAGCAATGACAGCATGTAGGCATCTGCAGAATCATTAAGACACAGCCTTGCCTTACATTTGGATTACTTTCCTTTGAAAGTGTTATGAACTTTATTGTATTTTTTTTTCATTCTATAGTCCTGATCAAAAACACCGAATCCCATAGCACAGGGGTTTTCAAATTGTGGGCTGCGACCCAGTACCATGGCATGGTGGCTCTGGTCAGCTGCTGACTGGGCCATTAAAAGTCCCGTCAACGGTGCTGCATGGCTAACACAAGCCATTTCCTACCTATTCTGACACTGTGCTGTCCCCGGAAGCGGCCAGCAACAGGTCCAGCTCCTAGGCGGGGGGCTATGGGCAAGAGCCACATGCACACCTCCACCTAGGAGCCTGACCTACTACTGGCCGCTTCCAGGGTGCAGCACAGTCTGTGGTGCCAAGATATGCAGGAAGCCTGCCTTAGTACCCACACTACGCTGCTGACCGGGAGCCACCCAATCTCCTGCCCCAGCCCTGAGCCCCCCCAAATCAGAGCCCCCTCCTGCACCCTAAATCCCTCATCCAGGCCCCACCCCAAAGTCTGCGTCCCTCCCACACCCCAGCCCAGAGCCCCCTCCCATACCCTGAATCCCTCATTCCCAGCCCTACCCTGCAGCCTTCACCTCCACTCCACATCCCTCTGCCCCAGCCTTGTGCCCCTCCCACACCCCAAACCCCTCACCCCCAGCTCCATTGGGTTGCTGGCATCAACAATTTTCTTCAACTGCATCGCCATAAAAAAGTTTGAAAACCACTGCCACAGTAGTATGCACAATTTCCTATGCTGCCACACTACCTGCCTCAATCCTGTACTGGAGAGGTGTAAAAGGACAGTTTAGACTGCAACTCCCTTCCATATCTGACCACTAATAAGATCGCCATGAAGGATGCCAGTTTTGCTGGTTGTTTCTGTAATATGGACAGATACCCAATAACCTCTCATGAGCTAAACTCCTCATGCAACAGTGAGATACAAGTTAGTTTCCAGCCTAGATAAGATTTTAACCAAGAACCTGACAATTCCATATCCCCAAACCAATCTCTCATCCTGAAGTAACTTTCGTATTTTGTGATCTGAAGTAATAACTGTTAAAGCAGGATACCATGTAAGTTTCAGTTGTACAAACCCAACTTTGCAGCAGGAATTTGTTTGAATTCCTATGCAGGCTTGTGGATCAGTTTAAGTTTAAGTTTTGTGGCAAGTTTTCAAGCTTAAACCTCAACATTTTTTACTGCTTGTTTTTCCAGTAAAGTAACTGAAGCTAGGGATCCCACAATGATTAGAGTTTGGTTCTTTGAAAATAGTTTACTGTATTAGTTCTAAAAAAAGTGTGTAGAGTAAGTCTACTCAAACCAAGATCTCCTTTACTTCCCTTACAAAAACTTTTACTTGGGTATACAAGCATTTTGCCATTTCCTGTAAAATACAGTTAGCATTTTTGCAGTACATGCTCTTAGTTACAAGAATTATCTACAATAAACTTCAGTGTACACACAGGCCACAACCAGTTTACTAAAAGGAGGATTTGGGGAATCTTAATCAACCATTCTATACAAATCAAATAGCTTTTTGTCAAATATGGCATATCTTACTGTTTAAAGCAAAGAAGCAATTTATGCCTTTTAAAGTACAAGATTACCCATGTAATCACAAGATCACTCCAAGTGATTTAAAAAAAAAAAGACTACTGGAATACTTCACCACAGAAAGGGAGGAGTCTCAGATAATGTTTCTTGCAATACAGTTTCTGAATTGCTTGCTAGCTACAGAGAGACCTGTAATAAACGGCCACAGACTCAGAACATAACTGTGTAGGGATTTTGAGTTGCTTCTGCAGGGAAAACTGTCATGCTACATTCCTCCTACATATATGACCTTGAAGGGTACATTTACATGTACTATACAGAGAAATTAGAGGACATTACCCTCTCTTGGAAAGCAGCTGTTTAAAACATATACAGCCCTAACAGTATTACTTAAATATCCAAAGCTGGGCTTTTATGTAAAAAGCTAGCCTGAAAAGGTTTTCAATTTTTTTTTTGTTTACATGAGCAGCTCAGATCTGTCTTTGATGAAAAACTGACAGGGATAAGTAAAATGGTGACATGAGCCCAGGGTGAAAATTCAGTAATCAAAAGGAAAGGATTACTCATTGTTTAAAGCTTGTTCTCCTCCCTGCCCCCTTTCAGATTTTGGATTAAGGGGGCCTTTCATTTTTACACCCCAACCTTGTCAATTAAGCAGAGAAAGCTCACCATAAACATCAGAGACCTCACAGAAGTCCTCCAATAAAACCAGAAACCCAAGACTTTACAGGCCTAACATTTACAGTTAAACAAGCAGGAAAAATTTTACTCTCATTCAGATTCTTTTCTAAAAAAGGGGCACAGAGGGACTAGCTTTTTAAAAGTCTTAAGACTTCATAAAACAGGAAGTTAGCAACTAAGGAAGAACAAGGCAAGTCTGCAGAAACTACAGACTTCCTAAATATCTTGACATATTTCCCAGATTAATCTAATTTAAGGAATCCTAACTCTTTCACATTGCCGAGAGCCTTTATAAAGTGAGCCACAAGTGACAGACTGCAACCATGAATACTGCCACATGTCCTTCTGTACAATCCTGAATGCAGTAAAAATTCATGTTTCTATACAAATGTTTTAGTGTGAAACTTTAGCTGCATACAGGGTCAGTCCCCTGCTTAATGTTACTCCCTATGTTACTACACATCTCAAAGGTCTAATGCTCTTGCCCAAAAGGGAAATGAGATGTCAAGAAGCTACAAAGGTTAAGCTTATGGTAGTGTATGTGCCTGAACTGCAGTAGCGTTGGGAAGTTTATCCTGAGAATGTGTGTCTCAAGGAGTAACAAACTAGTTTCTTTCAGAATGCGGATGCACTCATTCATTTCTGTTAAAATCAAGTGAAGAATAGATACTAACTCTTTAACTGAGCACAGTACATCCTCATGTTCAACAGAGTATACTTTAGGGAATAAAAATCTCTTCAATCTTCAGTTCCACATGCACAGCTGACAAACTAACTTCCAGCAGGAAAGGTGTTCAGAACCAGAATCTATTTGTTTGAGCTCAAACTAGTTCGTACATTCAAATAAAAAAAAATTGCAACTTCCACTCCTTTGTCTTACAAGGAAAGTAACCCAAGCTTAAGTCAGCCAAAATGTCACCTTAGCCACACAAGATTTTCTTTTTTTTTTTTTTTGGGGTGGGGGGGGAGGGGAGGAGGGGAAGAATCAAGGTGGAAACAAAAGCAGTGACTTTAAGCTCTAACCAGCCTTGTGTCACTGCAACTAACAAGCCAGACCCGAATCTCCCCTTCAGGAAGTGCGTAGATGTACTGACATCAATGTGACTGAAAGGTCAAACTGACACCAACTCTGCCCACTTTTAACTGCTCAAAACTCTGCTTCAGCTTCTGGCTTCATAATTATTATAACTTTAATCCTCAAGTAAAATTTTAAACTTCCAGATTAACACTCCTGCCATAAGAATTGCAATCTTTCTATAGCATCTTTCACAGACATTTCCACACTCTATGAAGCACTAGATACAGAAAAACTTATGTTAGTGGTCACCTGTTGATGACTAATATTAAATCCCATTCCTTGTGACTGCTTCTATTATTCACACCAATATATATCCAATCTGTTAAATTTAAGGTTTAATCTTAGAGACATAACCTGGCCATACTGGTTAGAGCCACACTGCATCCAGTGGTAGCCCAGATCACTCTTCCTATTAAAAAAGGAGATTCAACCACACTGAAGTGTGCAATCTCCCTTTCCTTTTGCCTTTTATGCCCTTCCTCTACTACTCTTGCAGCATTCTGCATGCCTCATTTGCCACTACCCTATGTCTATATGATGATGATGAAAGCATCTACAGCTGTAGGCACAGACACCAGGAGGTCCTCTTTGGCTAGAGCAATCCTGGGTACCACTGTGTCCACAGCATAGCCCACACAAAGATTTTTAAGCACAGTTCAATCCAGGGACAGCTGATGCAACTTGTCTGACACCAGTAGGCACTGGTACCTTGTCTGTGGTAGCTCTCCCATTGGAGAAGCCCCAACTGTGGGCAATTTCGGGGTGTGGGGGACGAGAAGGGCTAACACAAACAGGGTGCAAAAGTCCTGCTAGGGCAAGCTATGCTCAGGCTTATTCGGTTTCTGCAAGTGAAGCTAAAGCCAAGGCGGGTAAGAGGCGATTTCCTGGAGCCCCCCACCCCACGTGGTCTAGTCACGTGCGCGCCCCCCCCCAATTCTGCAGAGCTGCCCCCGCTTCCCCTCCCCCCCGAGAGGAGAGGGTTCGTAGCCAGGCCCAGTAGTTCCACAAAACCGTTAATCCTTGGCGCGAGGCCGGGGAGGCGAGAACCCCCCTCGCTTCAGGCACACGCCCCCGGCCCCCCTCCCCACGCCACATACACACGTGCGGGGCCTGAAAGCGGCGCTCCGCCCTGGAAGCCGCTTTTACACACAGCGGGGGGAGGCGCCTCCCCTGCTGAAGCCAACGGGGACACCAAGGGGGAAGCCTGGAGGAGCCGCCGCGTCTCCTCCCATCCCCGGGCACGGCAGGGGGGGAGGCGCGAGGCTGTCCAGCTGGGAAAGCCAACACAAAGGAGTCGGTCCGACACCCTTTCCCCCGGGGCCCTGGCCGGGGGCGCCGCCTGGTCCCTTGGTCAGCAGCGCCGCAGGAAGGGGGAGCCGGGCTGCTCCTGCCCCTCACGTTGCCCTAGGCCCAGCGAGAGCGAGTAAACAAAAGCCGCAGCCAGCGGCTCGCATGGCCGGGCAGCCTGGAGCGCCGCTCCGGGGAGCACAAAGAGCGCGCGGCGGGTGGCGGCAGGTTTGGGGGCACTCCCGCCTCACCTGCTTGCCCCGGTAGAAGAGGCGCTGCCGCTCGGGGCTCACTCGGAAGCTCTCCTGGATCTTCTCCCGCAGACACTCGATCTTGGTGAGGCGACTCAGGTCGTCGATGGTCTGGGTCTCGGTGCCGTCTATGGTGCGGACCTGGATCCACATGGTGCGCGGCCGCCCACCGCCCGGGAGGCTGCCGGTCGCGGCTCCCGCCCGCTCTCCGGGGGCGTGAGCGCCTCTGCCGCTTCTTTGTTTTGGCTCAGTGGGGCAGGATGGTAAACCCGCGGAGCAGCCCGAGCCTCCCGGGCCGACGGCCTCGCTCACAGGGGCGAGGAGACCAGACCCCCGCCCCCGCCGGTCCGAGTGCGCCCGCAGCGGCGTGTACGCGAGGCCGCGAGCCCCCCGGTGCAGCACAATGAGTAGAAGCGCCCTGAGCGAAGCGCCGCGGCCAGGTCTAACGGGCACCGCCGGGAGCCATGTCCGAGCCCCGGGGAGTGTTTACCAGCAGCTGCCGCTCTCACATGGAGGTCACGGCGCCAAGGCTGATATCGCGAGAGTCTCCCGCTCCCTCTCCCCCCCGCCCCGCCGCCTTAAAGAGACCACAACAACAACATCGAGGAGACAGGGCTGGCTCCCCCCACCTCCGCCTTCGCTACCCGCAGGGCCCCGCCCCCAGCCGGCCCCCTTTTCCCGCCTTGGGTCTGACGGGCTGAGGGTTCGCGCGGTGACGAGGTGTAAGGGCAGATCTGCAACCATCTCCGCGGGGAAGGGGAAGAGCGAGTCTTTCGCCTTGTCAGGGCGGGAGCAGACTCTGCGTTGTGGGGCGCTCGGAGCCTGCGGCTTGTCTCGGTCCGGGGGACCGAGACCTGTTAGGGTGCCTCTCAGCTTCATTGTTAAAGGAAGAAGGTAAGGGCAGGGTCTACACGGATCCTGCACCCAAAGCTGTGCTAGCAGCACAGAAAACAATTGTTGCCTCGTGACACTAACACCAAACTCCTCCAGACCCCTGCAAGGCACGACTAAACCATACCTCAAACACGCAGACCCGATACCTAAATCCTTCCAGAGTCTGGTGGACCCGAACCCTCCAACGTTATCACAGAGATAAAGAACAGATAAAACAATTGTGAGACCACCACTAAATCTGGACCCAGAGCCACAAAAACCTAGAGTTAGCCAGCTTTGTGCCCCGAACCCACAAATCCCACTGACTAGACACAAAACAAGTCTAACTGCTCTTGTTATACAGGGAAGATCTAGATCCTGACTCATCCCAGCACAACAGCGTAGAAGAAAGAGGATTCTGGCACCTAGATCCAGCTTGCCAAATTTTGGGCCCAAAACTCCAAAGAGAACAATTTTAAATAAAGAGCAAGCCTCTCCTGCTTCACTGGAAAGCTAAATAAAGAGCTAGCTGCTCCTACTTCACAAATCTGGACCCTAGTGTATCCTGGCCCAATGCACAATAAAAATGTATCTGGCACCTGGATTCAACAGGATACAGAATTTTGTGATATCGTTCACTATGGAAGCACTGAGGTCTATATGTTCTACAGGGACTCAGAGCAGCTTTACTTGTACTCTGTGTGATAAAATTTGGGGATTGTGCTCAGAAATTAATAGGCTATGATAGGATTCAGGTGTTAAAGATGTTTTTATGGCACTCTTACATTGGAATGAAAGCAAACATTCCTGCATGTCTAATTCCGGTTCTAACCGGACTCCCACTGTGGCCTTGACCAAGTAACATAGGACCTGATTTACAAAGATGCTGAACACCTGCAACTGCAGTTGAAATAATTGGAAGCTGCTAGTGCCTATACTTCTGAAAGTCAGCCCCTTGCCTTTTGCCTTCATCTCTAAAATGATTATGACAACACACAGGGGAAAAGGCTTATTATATAATTCAGTAACTGACCCCACTACAGCATACATGGTCCAAGCATTAGGCACCTCAAGCTCTAGCTTTCTGGGGTCCCTGTAACGGTCAGGACTCACACCTGCAGCACCTCCTTCTGGTCATCCTTGGGAAGTAGCTCTTCCAGCCTCCAGAGCACCATCTGCAGGCCAGAGTCCTGCTGCCACTGGCTCCCCCATGTCCCTCCTGGACCACAGTGCCCCTTTACCCAGGGTGCTGCCCCTGAAGTACCCCACAGATTTGGGTCTCCCCTGCCCAGGGAACCCCTGCCCTCTATCCCCACCTCACTTCAGTCTCTGGCCACTCCCAGTCCTCAACTAGCCCCCATTCCCTGGCACCAATTGCAGTGTAAATGCCACTTATCATAGGCGGAGGGGGGGGGGGTTTGGATCTGCTGCCCCGGCCTACCCCTTGGGCTGCCCTCTACAATCCCACTACCTATTTAGCCTTCTACTAGGCCTACAGCCTGGGGGGTTTCCAGGCCAGAGCTCCCCAGCTCCTCTAGCCTTCCCCCCAGCCCTGCTCCACCTCAGGTACTATAGTACACTCCCCAGCAGCCAGGCCCATCTCCCTCTACAGCTAGAGGAGACTCTCTCTCAGCACTTGGCCCACACCCCTTTTATAAGGGCCAGCTTTGGTCTGTTTGGGGCGTGGCCATAGCTGAGGCTGCCTCCCAATCAGCCCAGCTTTTCCCATGCCCAAGCCCTCTCCCAGGGCTGTTTTAAGCCCTTCCAGGCAGGAGCGGGTGATCATCCTGCTATGGTCCCCATTAACACTACCACATGTTAGGTAACAGGTTTTCTTTACTAGAGAGACCAGAAGTAAAGGGTGCAAGTACTGTAGGAACAGTTGTTTTAATAGTTATGACCAAAGAGAGATACAGCCACCATTCTCTCATCCTAACCCTTAGAGGCAGTCCAGTCCAGGAGTGTGAGTCAACAGAGTTCCAGTATAACACCTCCACATCATTTTCTTTTTCTGCAGGTTACAGCCCTGTGTCCTCCTGAAGCTACTGCTTGCCTCTTGCCAGCAATAAGTGTCTCTCTCCTCCGGTTTAGAGGGAAAAGAATCCTGAAGGTAAACAGGAGGGTGAAACAGCTAGGTTGGTTGGAAACAGGGTCAGTATTCTGAGGAAAACCTTTGTGGAGATCACAGGATCAGTTTGCTCATGAGGGGAACATAGGATCAGTTTTTCTGGAAAGACTGGTGACAGAGGATTCATTTGCTCAGAGATCATGCTTGGGGATCCATTGGCTGGTCAGGCGTGTTGGGGATAGAGGATCAGTTTGTTGGTATCAGGGTTGCTGGATGGGAGGATCAGATCTCTGAATTGTCATTCACAGACAATGAATTGGACTGTTGTGTGGAATATTGCTTGATGGATTTAGTGTGACAGGATGGATTAGATGCAAGAAGAGAAACCATTGGAAGGGAAGATGAAGAGTGGTAAAGAGATTTTATTGGGAGTCTGTGAGGGGAGATGAGAAGAGACAGTTGATTTGGGAGTTTAATGGAAGAAGGGAGCTAATTAGGGACAGAATGTCTTGATGGGGCTGGTGGGTGCTCATTGGCAAATGATGTACTGATGAAGGAAAAAATTGGCTGAGGAGTACAGAATATACTGGGGACTGAAGCAAAAGCAAAAGGTGAACATAAGAACGGCCATACTGGGTCTGACCAAAGGTCCATCCAGCCCAGTATCCTGTCTACCGACAGTGGCCAATGTCAGGTGCCCCAGACGGAGTGAACCTAAGAGGTAACGATCAAGTGATCTCTCTCCTGCCATCCATCTCCACCCTCTGACAAACAAAGACTAGGGACACCATTCCTTACCCATCCTGGCTAATAGCCATTTATGGACTTAACCTCCATGAATTTATCTAGTTCTCTTTTAAACGCTGTTACAGTCCCAGCCTTCACAACCTCCTCAGGCAAGGAGTTCCACAGGTTGACTGTACACTGTGTGAAGAAGAACTTCCTTTTCTTTGTTTTAAACCTGCTGCTCATTAATTATTCATCATTCATTTGGTGGCCCCTAGTTCTTATATTATGGGAACAAGTAAATGACTTTTCCTTATTCACTTTCTCCACACCACTCATGATTTTATGTACCTCTATCATATACCCCCTTATCTTTTCCAAGCTGAAAAGTCCTAGTCTCTTTAATCTCTCCTCATATGGGACCCATTCCAAACCCCTAATCATTTTAGTTGCCCTTCTCTAAACCTTTTCTACTGCCCGTATATCCTTTTTGAGATGAGGAGACCACATCTGTATGCAGTATTCAAGATGTGGGCGTACCATAGATTTATATAAGGGCAAAAAGATATTGTATGTCTTACTCTCTATCCCTTTTTTAATGATTCCTAACATCCCGTTTGCTTTTTAGACTGCTGTTGCACACTGCGTGGACGTCTTCAGAGAACTATCCACGATGACTCCAAGATCTCTTTCCTATTCAGTTGTAGCTAAATTAGTCCCCATCATATTGTATTCATTGTTGGGGTTATTTTTTCCAATGTGCATTACTTTACATTTATCCACATTAAATTTCATTTGCCATTTTGTTGCCGAGTCACTTAGTTTTGTGAGATCTTTTTGAAGTTCTTCACAGTCTGCTTTGGTCTGAACTGTCTTGAGCAGTTTAATATCATCTGCAGACTTTGCCACCTCACTGTTTACCCTTTTCTCCAGATAGGTTTTGTCCAGATATGAATAGGTTGAATAGGATTGGCCCTAGGATTTGACCCTTGGGTAACACCACTAGTTACCCCTCTCCATTCTGAAAATTTACCATTTATTCCTAACCTTTGTTGACTATCTTTTAACCAGTTCTCAGTCTATGAAAGGATCTTCCCTCTTATCCCATGACAACTTAATTTACGTAAGAGCCTTTAGTGAGGGACCTTGTCAAAGGCTTTCTGGAAATCTAAGTACACTATGTCCACTGGATCCCCCTTGTCCACATGTTTGTTGACCCCTTTAAAGAATTCTAATAGATTAGTAAGACATGATTTCCCTTTACAGAAACCATGTTGACTTTTGCCCAGCAATTTATGTTCTTCTGTGTGTCTTACAATTTTATTCTTTACTATTGTTTCAGCTAATTTGCCCGGAACTGACATTAGACTTACCTGTCTGAAATTGCCGGGATCACCTCTAGAGCCTTTTTTAAATATTGGCGTTACATTAGCTATCTTCCAGTCATTGGGTAGAGAAGCTGATTTAAAGGACAGGTTACAAACCATAGTTAATAGTTCTGCAATTTCACATTTGAGTTCTTTCAGAAGTCTTGGGTGAATGCCATCTGGTCCCGGTGACTTGTTACTGCTAAGTTTCTCAATTAATTCCAAAACCTCCTCTATGTCACTTCAATCTGTGACAATTCCTCAGATTTGTCACCTACAAAACACAGCTCAGGTTTGGGAATCTCCCCAACATCCTCAGCCGTGAAGACTGAAGCAAAGAATTCATTTAGTTTCTCCGCAATGACTTTGTTGTCTTTAAGTGTTCCTTTTGTATCTTGATTATCCAGAGGCCCCACTGGTTGTTTAGCAGGCTTCCTGCTTCTGATGTACTTAAAAAACATTTTGTTATTACCTTTTGAGTTTTTGGCTAGCTGTTCTTTTCTTATTACATTTTTACACTTAATTTGGCAGTGTTTATGCGCCTTTCTATTTACCTAACCAGGATTTGACTTCCACTTTTTAAAAGATGCCTTTTTATCTCTCACTGCTTCTTTTACATGGTTGTTAAGTCACGGTGGCTCTTTTTTAGTTCTTTTACTGTGTTTTTTAATTTGGGGTATACATTTAAGTTGAGCCTCTATTATGGTGTCTTTGAAAAGCATCCATGCAGCTTGCAGGGATTTCACTCTTATCACTGTACCTTTTAATTTCTGTTTTACTAACTTCCTCATTTTTGCATAGTTCCCCTTTCTGAAATTAAATGCCACAGTGTTGGGCTGCTGGGCACCACAGCTATGTTAAATGTTATTATATTATGGTTACTATTTCCAGGTGGTCCTGTTATAGTTACCGCTTGGACCAGATCTTGCGCTCCACTCAGGACTAGATCGAGAATTGCCTCTCCCCTTGTGGGTTCCTGTACCAGCTGCTCCAAGAAGCAGTCATTTCAAGTATCGAGAAATTTTGTCTCTGCATTTCATCCTGAGCTGAAATGTACCCAGTTAATATGGGGATAATTGAAATCCCCCACTATTATTGAGTTCTTTATTTTGATAGCCTCTCTAATCTTCCTTAGCATTTCATCGTCACTATCACTGTCCTGGTCAGGTGGTTGATAATAGATCCCTACTATTATATTCTTATTAGAGCATGGAATTACTATCCATGGAGATTCTATGGAACATGTGGATTTATTTAAGAGTTTTACTTCATTTGATTCTACAGTTTCTTTCACATATCGTGCCACTCCCCCCACACATGACCTGTTATGTCCTTCCGATATATTTTGTACCCTGGAATGTTTGTGTCCCATTGATTGTCCTCACTCCACCAGGTTTCTCTGATGTCTGTTATATCCATATCTTCCTTTAGCACAAGGCACTCTAGTTCACCCATCTTACTATTTAGACTTCTAGCATTTGTGTACAAGCACTTTAAAAACTTGTCACTGTTTATTTGTCTGCCCTTTTCTGATGTGTCAGATTATTTTTTATGTGAGAGTTTCTCGTCTGATCTGGCCTATACTTTATCCTCTTCCATCCTCTCCTCCTGACTAAAACCAATAGACTCTCCTTTAAGAGAAGTCTCTGTCTGATCCACATGCTCCTCTGCAGCAATTGGCTTTCCCCCATCTCTTAGTTTAAAAACTGCTCTGCAACTTTTTTAATGTTAAGTGTTTAAGGTGGACTAGGAAAAGATATGTAGGGGCAGAGGATGGATTGGAGCAGAAACTTTGGAGATGGATGACAAGAGATGGTGGGGCTCGTGGCAGAAAACAATTAGTTTGAAACAGGATTGATTAGACTGGGAAACCAGAGGATCTATGAGGAACAAAAGATGACTGGACTGGTGGGAACATAAGGCCAACTCTGTGGGTGCTCTGGGGCTGGAGCACCCACAAGGGAAAAATGGTGGGTGCTGAGCACCCACTGGCAGCCCCCCATCAGCCCTCCCCCCCCCAGCACCTCCCACCTGCCATCGGGCCCTACAGATCAGCACCTCCACCTCCCTCCCCGTGCCTCCCGCCCGCCTCGATCAGCTGTTTTGCGGCGTTCAGGAGGGGAGGAGCGAGGATGTGGCACACTCAGGGGAGGAGGTGGAACTGAGAGGGAAGAAGCGGGGCAGGGAGGGGCCTTGGGGGAAGGGGTGAAATGGGGGTGGGGCCTGGGGCAGAGCTGGGGGTTGAGCACCGCCTGGCACTTCGGAAAGTCGGTGCCCGTGGGTGAGACTGTGGGAGAATGAGGAAGCCTAGGTGTAGGAAACACAGACGCAGGGAAAAGAGAGAAGAAAAATGTCAAGTGGAGGAAGACACAATACATTTGAAATTTGTTTTAAGTATTTAAAAGAAAGTTGTATTGTAAAATATTAAAAAATCAAGCATTTGGGCTTATGGTAACTTTTTGTGGGAAAATGGGGGCTTTGGAATATGTGAATATGGATGGAAGGTGGGCACGGTGCTACTGTGTTTGCATTACCTACTAAGAAAAGTATAGGCTGGTTTTGATAGAGAGAGAGAGAGTGTGTGTGTGTGTACACAAATGCTTGATTTTTCTGTATTTTACTGAACAAATTTCTTTTAAACACTGAAAACAAATTTCAAACATATTGTGTTTTCCTCAGTTATATTCTTCCTCTTTCTCTCTATGTAACATTTTGACTGCTAAGAACAGCTTGAGTGCTTCTGGAGCACAGGGGTTTTGGTGCACTCTTATTGGTGTCTTAATCGTCTATAATTTGCCATTGGCAAGTTAATCTAGAATGTTAAGTAAATGTAATTTGTTGTTGTTTGATTTGTGTCTAAAACTTTTTCTGAAATCTTCAAAAATGTAGGAAATTGTACTTCCTATCTTACAATTTCCCAAGAAAGGATCCCTGATTTAAATATGAATTGCCTCACTACAGCATCTCACAAACTCTCCATTTTTGTTTGCTTAACTACAGGCCTGTGAGAGCAGCTGGGGAGAGCATATAACCAGACAGACTCACACCAAGCAGGAGTCTCTGCTCTCTTCTCCGTAACGCTGGGGACAGACACTGAGGGGTTAGACAGAGGGAGAGATGGAGAAAATGTGCAGAGTCATGGGAGCAGACAAAAGAAGCCATAGATGAGCCCTGGGGACACATGAGTGGAGAGATAGAAGGATGGAGGCCTAAGAGGACACAGGGTTAACAGAAGGAAAGAGCAAAAGGAGAAAATGTGAGCTGTTGAGGTAGAACATGGAGCCATTGTAGAGAAGGGGGAAAATTATAAGGGAGCCTTGGGGGAAGAGAGAGGAAGAGGGGGACAAAATCTTTAAAAGGGATGTAAAGATTTTTTTCAAACAAGATGTCGGTCTGAGAGCCACTGCAAACATTTTGGTGTATTTTAGGGTTTTTTAGGGCTCCCCCCCTTTCTTTCTGAGGGAAACTGTCCCCCCCACCCACCCCCAAAAAAAAGTAAACCTAAAATCCACTGGCATGTGCACAGAACTGCTCAGCAGCTAAATTTTGTTCAAAAATGTTTACATTGGCAGATACTTAACACCCTTGAAACCAATGTACTTACACCAGTGTAAAACTGACGTGAGTGGACGATCAGGCACTTTGACTACATTGAAGTTAATCTTAATTTAAACTGGTTTAAGAGAGATCAGAATCAAGCCTAGTAAAAGTAAACACTTGGTGCAGAGATGCACCAAGCATTTGTAATAATACTTGTGTGTTACTTATGTAGAGCTGACTGTTTCTTGCATTACGTGAGGAGAACTATGGTAGGGGTCCTGGTTTTGACAATCATCTGGTCCTGTGGTCCTTCCATATTTTTGATGTACCTGTGAAGAGAAGCCACCATTACATGTGTCCTCCTGCAGCTGTATATATAATGGATATACATGGAACAATATACTTTTCCTCTCTGCTGCTATTGAGACAAGAAGGGCTGAAATGTTGGAGCGAGTTGATTCCATGCCCTTCAGAATGACAGTGAATGGACTGAGAAGAGCTGCCCTTAAGTAAGGGCCCAGGGAATAGAGAAGTGACTGCTTTTGAATAACAAAGTAGTAACAAGAGGCTATATAAACATACAGTGAGACACAGTTCCTGTCTTGCAAAGATTATAGTCTATGAGCCAGGTTCTGCCACCCTTACTTAGGTTGAAATCAAGTGGACTACCAAGGAACAAGATGCTACTCAGTGAAAGTAAGGAGAGCCCTAGACTAAGGGCTGGTCTACACTTACAGTGCTCCAGCGGCCCAGCTGCACCAGCTACCTACACCAACAGGAGAGCTTTTTCTGTCTGTAGGTACTCCACCTCCATGAGAGGCAGTAGCTAGGTTGACGGGAGAAGCCCTGTCTACCCCGGGGGTTAGCTCAGTATAACTGTGGCTCATGGGTGTGGATTTTCCACACCCCTGAGAAACATAGTTATGCCAACATAACTTGCTAGTGTAGACCAAGCCTAAAACAAGATGCAGTAGTTGTATCAGACAATGCACAAAGAGAGGGAAACATAAAATAAGGGCACTATCATTTAATAAACGTTTAACTAAAACTGAGTCAAATTGCCAAATTATTCCCTTGTGTATATTAATTTCATTGGAGTTACACTAAGAATTAATTTAACCAAGTGTGCTTTTCATTTCTTTTAAAAATCACCTAATTAACTGTAGAGTGAATAAGGATGTCAATTTTAGTTTTTTAGGTGTCAATCTTAAAATTGACTAATAGCTCAGAAAATAGCAGTTTCTTATCTGTGTATGGTTGTTACGACCCATTTGCTTAATTTTCAATGGTCTCTGGCACTGTTTACTACAATGAAGGTATCACTGAAAAACATATTACAAGAAATAAACAAACCTGATTGCATTGTGATAACTCAGAAGCCTATCCAAGATTTTAATAATTTTATTTTAGCATTCAGATACATTCTGTGGCCCCAGTCCTGTTTACACATGTGCGGTGCTGTATTTTCTTTCAAGATTTATTTACAAATGTAATGGCACATAGATCCTTTAGATGATTCCCTTATATCAAGAGGCCTAACTTGTGAGTAAAATCATTGTGTTGATTATAGTAATTATAGTATAGTTAATTATAGTATAGATAAACATTTTCTATACATGATAACAGCCTATTATAGAAAAATAAGGTCATCCATTTAAAGATCTGTTAATAACCACTTAAGAAATAGATGGAAGTAACATTAAGTTTAGGGGTTAAGAGTCATTAAGGGTCAGTTCTATTCGCCTGGCTTCAAGTACAGAAATCAAACTTCTGTTGTCAGTGGTGAGGGGAGGATATGTTTGAGCTTTAGCTCCATGAAGCCCTCCTTTCTCTAACTCACAGATACATCTGTAAGCAACTTCTGTACATTTGGGATTCCTAAGTTTTTTGAAGTGGTATAGCAGGGAGGAGGCGGGGCCAAGGGAGAAGCACTTTCCCTGTAAAGGGTAGTACTGTCTGCATTATGTTATTGAAAATTATACTCTGCCCTCAGAATCTTGTCATGGTGTGTGGGAGGGGGGCTGATCAAGGGATTTGCACTGAGGCACTGGGCTTCTGAGGAAACACATCTACCCTCTGTGAATGTCCTGATTTCCTCACAGCTACTCTTACATCTTTCTCTCCACAATAGAATGATTTGTGCAAAACTCTGCCAGTTGAAGCTCATGAAGTTTCCTGGCACTTTGTGCATTTTTCTTATCTAGGTCATGATTTGGTCATAAAATACATAGTTAGCATATCACTCAGTTGGGTGAAATTAAGGATATCGCTATCTTGTTTCCCACATGTGGCTGCATTTTTTTGAGAGTTAAAGTGAATTTTAATATGTAGTGTGATACAGGAGGGCCAAGGAGCAGTGGTAGAATGGTCGAGGGGAAATATATAATCCCTAGGCTAATTAAGGCATGGTTCCCTGTAGACTAGGGAGGGTTGCTACAGGTTAATTGGAGTACCTGCAGTCAATTAAGGCCCTGTCAGGAACCTAATAAAAACCCCCTGCTTCAGGTAGTCAGGGGAGGAGGAGGGAGAGAAGACTGGAGCTTAGAGGTGTGTTGTGAGAGCTGAAAAACCAGAGCACCTAAATAAGGGAGCCTCCCTCCCTCATCTAAGGACTGAAGGTAACCCCACCCAAGGAGGAAGAGGGTAAGAAACCTGCAGGGGTTAAGAGGGGCTGGGACTCAGAGCGAGGAGCAAATCCAGACCCTTCCCCTGCTTCCCTCCTCTACCATCTTCCTGGGCCACTAGCAGGGCCTTTGGCACCCAAGAGTAGGGGAAAAGGGAGATATCTTAGTCCTACCCCACCCACCCCTGCAAGAAAAGCAAAGAACCCACCATGTGAACATTGGCCATTTTTTCACAGTAGTTTGTAATTCTGTAAAGTGTTTATAGGTTTGCAAATAAATAACTAAATAGTAATACTAATTAATAAATGGAGCCCTATTGAAACTAAACATTGAGCTATTGTGACAAAGCATTAGTGTATTACTCATACTAAACATTTATAGGATGTAGAGAGAATGTTAGTGTTGACTGTTAAGGATAATTTCTTTTAAAATACATATTTTATACCAGTCTGAATATATGGTATTCGTGCAGTAAAATTTTTGTTCAGATACTGCATCTCTTCCTTCAGAACAGAACTGATAGCTGATGGGCCCAGGCAGGAACCTTCACCATTGCCATGGCAGCATTGCACTACTGGTTGACTGTATTGTGAGGATTACATACCTTATTCTGAAGTGTTAGCTACTGGAAGCAGCTCATGTAAAGTTAATAAAAGTATTGTGAGTCAAATCCTCCATTGGTTTTGCAGGAACTTTTCCAGTGAATCCTAAATCCTGCAGCAAAAAAACTTCAGGACCAGACTTCAAAGAGAAACTACTGAGCTTCAGTTCATTTGCAAATTTGACACCACCAGCTCAGAATTAAACAGACTGTGAATGGCTCGCCAGCTACAAAAGCAGTTTCTCCTCCCTTAGTGTTCACACCTCAACTGCTAGAAGAGGGCCTCATCCTCCCTCATTTGAACTAACCTCATTATCCCTAGCCTGATTCTTCCTTGCATATTTATACCTGCCTCTGGAAATTTCCACTACATGCATCCGACAAAGTGGGTATTCACCCACGAAAGCTTATGCTCCAATATGTCTGTTAGCCTATAAGGTGCCACAAGACTTGTTGCTTAAGTTAGGTTGTATGTGATAGAAATCTTCTTTTAGTTTCAATTGAGAATTAGTATTGCATCAGAATCAAGATTTGATAGAAAAGCTAATTTTAAAATCAGTGGAGCATTTCTAAAGCATCCATCTTGATTTAAGATTTGATAAAAATCCTCCAACCAATGAAACAATCCTACTGAATCTGCATGACTAGCAAATCTATAGGTCATCTTTAATTTTAACAGTTTTATACTTGGGGGTAACAGAACTCCACATCCAATTTTATTACTTACTGGCATGCATAATAACTACCTGTCCTGCTGTCTGGCGTGGCTCACAACAGTGGTTGCTAACCTCAGGGCTAAGAAAAAAAAAATGAGAGAGTTATTACAAGGTTAAATCAGGCAAGTATATGTATACAAATGAGTTAGTCATCCAAAAGATGACCGTTCTAGTAATCTGTCAATTCTGAATGTCTTTTACCCAAGTTGACCCAGGGTACCTCTTCTCTTTCGTAGCTCGGCCCTATAAAAGTCCAAATAGCCGAAGAAATTAAACATTTTCTTATCAGCTGTTTTTATTTACTTTTTCCAGAATTCAAGCTGATGGGATGAGCCCTTTTGCATGTAGTCCCTTCATAGGAATAAGGGGCAATTAACAAAGTCTTTGTATTGTGATGTCCTACAATGGCCCATTTAGTTTTGATAGGCCATCTTGATTGGGTAGGAGACAATCCCTCCTGACTGGGTTCAGTTTCAGTGCAAACTTTTTTTTTAAAGTTGCAAAACAAAAACTTAAATAGTACCTTATAACGTGATAAAGAAATTGTAAGTGAAAGTAATGCATGTAGCAAATTACAAGCATTTCATAAAGTTTAAACACATTGTTATATGTTCAATTACCATCTTAATCATACTAACAAACAGGTGAAACAGACTGGTTTCTAGCAATGAATTTGTCAGTGCTCAAATGAGGCCTAAAGCCTTGGCAAGAGCAGGAATCTCTTCTGCCAGCATCACACTATCTTCTGAGCATCCATTTTTCAATTGTTTTAAAATATTACTCCAAACGTCTAGTTTAGAGTCCTAGAGCTTGCAAAATTGCATAGAGCAACTCATTAAAGAGGTGTTTTTTTTAACTCTCATTTCTGTTTCTAAAATAACTTGGGACCTAGTTTAGTTCCCATTGTAGCCAGTGGAAACACTCCTGTTAACATCAACAAGTACTTGCTAAAGTAGTTTTTAAATATTAAAAACACTTTTTTTTCTCCTGAAACAATGTGGAAAATTTAAGTTCAGTCTGAATCTTTATTGCAAAATAATAAACCTCCAAAAACAGATTTATATAGAAACATTAATGTAACTGTAACTATCTGGGTAATACTGACATCCAGTGCCAGTCTTACATGTCCTGGAGAAATTGGTAAGAACTGCCGTAGGGTGGGCTGAAGTAGATTTGTTCCAATACCCTTTTCTTCTACTTAACAAGAATCTCCTGCAATCCTTCCCACTGCCAGTGAGGCAAAGAAGAACCTACTTTATTTACCATCTTTGCTGGAATCTCTTTAAGAAAAAGGTAAATAAGAAAATAATCATTTAAATGGCCAAATTAAACAAGATACACTGTGGCTACATTTTTCAGAGTAACAGCCGTGTTAGTCTGTATTCGCAAAAAGAAAAGGAGTACTTGTGGCACCAAATAAATTGGTTAGTCTCTAAGGTGCCACAAGTACTCCTTTTCAAAAGTTTTTGTGGCTACATTGTTACCTTCACCTCTCAGAAACTAAGATTCTTCTTCCAGTGCTTTCGCAGATTGATTCCAATTAGATGTTTCCCCTAGCAGTACCCGCCGGGTAGGCTGTGAAGCCCCCGGAGACACACCTTCATGGCACCACATATAGGGCCCTGCCGACCCGCTGCCTCTCCAGTTCCTTCTTGCAGCCAGTGACAGTCGGCACATTTAGTCTCTTGTCTTCATGAGCAATCCTCTAGCATAGTTTCTGTAAATAGTTGAAGAGAGAGTTTTAAAATTTTACAGTTAGTTTAGGTATTTGAACTTGGGTTACTGGGGGTTCCCCCCCCCCACAACCCTGTTTCCTCTTCCCTCTCCTGGGCCCGGGGTATGCCTCAGACCCCGGGATTTAAACCATGTGGGGTTTGCCAAAAGACTGTGCCTAAGGGAGACCCACACATGGCTTGTCTAAAGTGCATGGAGATGTCCCACCAAACGGACAGGAGCAAGTTCTGCAGGAGTTTTTGCCCCCACACAAAAAAGAAAGGGACCAAAGACTGAAGCTGCTGCTAATGGAAGCAGCTCTGTGCCCTCAGTCTGAGTTGAGCCTCATGGACACGGCACCAGGCTCCTTGGCATCGGTGTGCAGCGCACCAGCTTCAATACAGAATGCAGCACCAAGGAAGGGCTCTGGGGTCAGAGACCCTTGGCACCAGCACTCTCTGGCACTGAAGTCTGCTGCATGGGAGCAATCGTGGCACCAATCACAGTCACCTGTGCTAAGGAAGAAGTACAGGAAGACTGACAGGTGGCGCTCCCCCTCTCGAGCAACAGAACGGGAGCCACCCTCTGCCAAGGAGTGCGACCTCTGCCAGGCCACTTCTCCCCTCTGGCTCAACAGCCAGCACTGTCGACTCGGGGCCCCTAGCAGGAGTCATTGAGTCCAGTGCCACCAGAGAAGACCCAGGTGGAAGACTTAGACATTCCTTCCACACTGGAGACTTTCGAGGTGGCCTGAAACCATATAGCCCTGACCAGTCTGCACTCTCCCAACCAGCATGAGAGTTCACTGGCCCCAATGCACCACAGAGACCACTGGTGCAGTCCAAGGACAAGTCTGCTATGACTGGGTGCCGACCTCCATATTCCTGGCACCCGATGGGCATGGCATTGCCGTGGTCTCCATGCTCGGACTCCTTGGAGTCCGAATCTGTGGTAGACTCCTCTGTGTCCCAGAGGTGCTGACACCGTAGCCATCGGCACTCACAGACTGCGGGGATGACGCAGACCTTCCCTCCAGTGCTATGGCCAACACAAGGGCAGGTACCAGCCCAGAGGCTGGCACAGTGGCCCTTCTGGACCCAGTGGGCCATACCATCAGTCCCAGGGGTCCGTCTCCTGGTGCTCCTTTTCGGTCACATCCAAGGGAAGGACTGCATCCAGGACCAGGGACCCCTCTTGGGCATCGGCCACTGCTAGTGTGACTACCACCAGTACCGTGCCTGATACTGTGCCCAGGAATGGCACCAGGCCTGGCACCATGCCCAGCATGGGCACTACAACCAGCGCTGCAGAAGGCACTGCGATCAGCACCATGACCAGTACTGCAACTGGCACCGAGGTGGATACTGATTTGGGGGTGGAGCCATAGCAGTTTGAAGAGCTGGATGGGCAGGACGGACCCTCCCTGGCTCAGGGCTCCTTGTCATCGTCACCAGACGAGGCAGTGTCAGGAACCTCCTTGGGGCTGCCTCCTGCTGACAGTAGAGCCCACCTTGAACTCCTGAGGCAGGTTGCTCAGAATCTGGGGATACAAATGAAAGAGGTCACCAAGGTGTGAGACCCAATGGTGGACATTTTATCCCCCACGGGGCCTACCCGGGTGGCTCTTCCCCTGATTTAAAACTATTCAGGAGAACACAAAGACCTTCTGGCAAATGCTGGCCTCTCTAGCCCCTACAGCTAAGGGGGTCAAGAGGAAATAGTTTGTTCCCTCAAAGGGTGAACAAATATTTGTTCACCCCTCTCCACCCTCCACCCCCGGCCTCATTGGTGGTAGTGGCTTAACGAGTGGGAAGTTAAGGCCAAAGCAAACTGTGAAGAACTTCAAAAAGATCTCACAAAACTAAGTGATTGGACAACAAAATGGCAAATGAAATTTCATGTGGATAAATGTAAAGTAATGCACATTGGAAAAAATAACCCCAACTATACATACAATATGATGGGGACTGATTTAGCTACAACTAATCGGGAGAAAGATCTTGGAATCATCATGGATAGTTCTCTGAAGATGTCCACGCAGTGTGCAACAGCAGTCTAAAAAGCAAATGGGATGTTAGGAATCATTAAAAAAGGATAGAGAGTAAGACATACAATATCTTTTTGCCCTTATATAAATCCATGGTACGCCCATATCTTGAATACTGCATACAGATGTGGTCTCCTCATCTCAAAAAAAGATAAACTGGCAGTAGAAAAGGTTCAGAGAAGGGCAACTAAAATGATTAGGGGTTTGGAACGGGTCCCATATGAGGAGAGATTAAAGAGGCTAGGACTTTTCAGCTTGGAAAAGAGGAGACTAAGGGGGGTATATGATAGAGGTATATAAAGTCATGAGTGGTGTGGAGAAAGTGAAGAAGGAAAAGTTATTTACTTGTTCCCATAATACAAGAACTAGGGGCCACCAAATGAAATTAATGGGTAGCAGGTTTAAAACAAATAAGAGGAAGTTCTTCACCCAGCGCACAGTCAACCTGTGGAGCTCTTTGCCTGAGGATGTTGTGAAGGCTAGGACTGTAACAGGGTTTAAAAAAGAACTAGATGAATTCATGGAGGTTAAGTCCGTAAATGGCTATTAGCCAGAATGAGTAAGGAATAGTGTCCCTAGCCTCTGTTTGTCAGAGGGTTGAGCTGGATGGCAGGAGGGAGATCACTTGATCATTACCTGTTAGGTTCACTCCGTCTGGGGCACCTGGCATTGGCCACTGTCGGTAGACAGGATACTGGGCTGGATGGACCTTTGGCCATTCTGACCCAGTATGGCCATTCTTCTGAGAGGCAAGGTCAGCAGTGGCCTACCTCTAGAGCTAAGGACACAAAGAAGCTGGACCTCTGGAAACACTGGAATGCGTTGCCTAGGGAGGTGGTGGAATCTCCTTCCTTAGAAGTTTTTAAGGTCAGGCTTGACAAAGCCCTGGCTGGGATGATTTAATTGGGGATGGGTCCTGCTTTTGAGCAGGGGGTTGGACTAGATGACCTCCTGAGGTCCCTTCCAACCCTGATATTCTATGATTCTGTGATCCTCTTCGGGAGGAAGATATACTCCACCGGAGGGCTCCAGCTTCGCATTGTAAACCAGTAGGTGATCCTTAGCCGATATAACTTTAAATCATGGTACGCAATGTCCAAATCCTTGGACCTTGTCCCAGTGGACACTAACTCTGAATTCTCGGTCCTGGTGGATGAGGGTAAGGCAGTCGCCAGAATATCACTGTAAGACGTGCTGGACTCGGCAGACTCTGCAATGTGCCCCATGTCCTTGGGTATCGTGATGCGCCATTGCTCCTGGCTGTATGCCTGGGGCCTCCCCATGGAGATCCAACAGACAATCCAGGATCTCTCATTCAAGGGTGCTACACTAATCTCAGAAATGATGGACTTGAAACGCCATAGCTTAAAAGACTTCCGAGCCACTCTAGGATTGCTGAGGCTGCACGCTCCGGCTACCCAGCATAGACAATTTAGGCCTCCGCACACGCCACGGCCATACCAGGGCCAGCCCCGACAGGACCATAATCGCAGGCGACCCAGAAATCAGAACCGCTGTCACCAACCCCAAATGCCGAACAACTGGGGATTTGCGTTGTTTAGGCACCAGGCCCTAGGCAGACCTTTTGAGGATGTGCCCGAGGGTGATATACCAACCAGTGAACTGGATCCTTCTTTCCCCTTTTCAGTACATCTATTCCATTTCTACTGGGCATGGTCCTAAATTAACTCAGACCGTTGGGTAGAAAGGGGATACTCTCTCCAATTCTCTTCAGCCCCCCTCACCTCCCTTCCCCATCCCTCTTCAGGGGCCCTTCTCACAAGCAACTCCTTATGCAGGAGGTACAAACCCTCCTATCAGTAGGAGCTGTGGAGGAGGTTCCGCTGGAGCTCAGGGGCAAGGGGTTTTACTCCCGGTATTTCCTAATACCAAAAGCAAAGGAGGGCCTCAGTCCCATCTTGGACCTGCGCAACCTCAACAACCTCATGAAGAAACTAAAGTTTTGCATGGTCTCTTTGGCCGCTATTATCCCATCCCTGGATCCAGGAGATTGGTATGCCCCTTTCAACTTGAAGGACGCATGTGTCCACATTTCCATAATTCTGCCCCACAGGCACTTCCTAAGGTTTGTAGTGGGAGGCACTCATTACCAATTCACAGTGCTACCGTTCAGCCTGTCATTGGCACCTCGGGTGTTCACCAAATGTATGTGAGTCATGACTACCTTCCTGCGGAAAGGGCAGGTTCAGGTATTTCCATACCTTGACAACTGGCTAGTGAAGGGCCGATCCAGGACACAAGTGAATCAACAGATCAGTCTGATAAGATCCACCTTCGACTCATTGACTCCTCCTAAACATTCAAAAGTCAACACTCGCCTCTAATCAGAGAATGGAGTTCATGGGGTAGAGCTAGACTCAAGACAGGCAAGAGCTTTCCTACCTCAATCCTTCTTTCAGGCCAGTCATGACATCATACAAGACCTCAGACGATTCCCTACAACCACGGCAAGGAGTTGCTTGAAATTCCTGGGTCATATGGCATGTTGCACATATATGGTGCAATATGCAAGACTCAGACCTTTCCAGGCTTGGCTAGCATCTTTGTATCGACCGAGCAGAGAGCCTAGATAAAGTAGTCACTCCTCCACCGTGGGTTCTCGAGTCTCTTCAGTGGTGGCTCGACCCTCACATGGTGTGTGCAGGGGTGCCTTCTCAAAACCTTGCCCCTCATTATGTCTGGCCACCGATGCCTCAACCATGGGGTGGGAGGCGCACCTTGGAGAGCACAGAACTCAGGGCCTCTGGTTTCCAGAGGAGGTGCTGCTTCACATCAACATCAGGGAGCTGAGAGTGGTTCATCTGGCATGTCAGATCTTTTGGCCTCACCTGGAGGGCAAATTCATATCAGTCCTGACAGACAATACAACAGTGATGTTTTATATCAGCAGACAGGGGGAGCATGCTCCTCTCCCCTATTTCAGGAAGCCCTTAATCTCTGGGAGTTATACATATAACACTCTACTCCTGGAAGCGTCCTATCTCCCTAGATCTCAGAACAAGCTAGTGGACCATCTTAGCAGGTCTTTTCACAGTCATGAGTGGTGCATTCTCCCGGACATAATAAATAATATCCCCCACTGGTGGGGAGTTCCCCAGATCAACTTGTTCGCCACAAGGACAACAGGAAGTTCCTGTGATTCTGCTCCTTCTTAAACCACAGCCTGGGTTCATTGAAGATGCATTTCTTCTTCCACGGAAGGACCACCTCTTCTACATGTTCCCACCTATTCCGCTCGTTCACAAGGTCCTCCTCAAGATCCAGAGTGACAGAGCCTCCGTGATCTTGGTGGCATCAGCATTGGTTACTCCTGGGGGAACTGTGCGGCAAAAAATTAAAACTTCTGCACACAATATTTGAAAAGTCTGCAAAATTCAGCATATTGTATTTGTCAAAATAACAATATAATCATGCCAGTTACAATTATTTTGGTCATTTATTTCAAAATATCTGTCAGCAAGTATGTCTGTAACAATACAGACCAAAAAAAAAAAAATAGATTCTTTACTAGACATATTAATACAGAACTTCTGTATTGTAATTTAAATGAATTACACAAACTGTATTTCCTGCATCTGTCAGAAGCAGTGCAAAGGCTTGGGGAATCAGGGGTAACGGAAGAGCGAAGGAGCCTAGGAGCGAAGCTGGAGGGTGTTGGGGGTGTGTGGGAGGTTTTTCTTTGTAGGGGGGAAAGATTGTTATGGTGTTGGGAAGCCTCCCCCAGGCAGACCCTGGCTGACCCCAACTCTCTCCCATTCAGTCAGGCACATCTGCCCCTGTCCCCGCAACCCTCATCCCCATGGGTCTCTGCACCCCCCCATCCCCAGGCTCAACGCTGTCACGCCACTAGCTCCTGAGTCCTGCTCCAGTCTGTCCCCCCACCCCCCCACTAGCCAGTCTGAACCCTGGTCTGTGACACACATACTCCAGCAGCACTGTGTGCCCAACTCTGTCCTAACCTGGCTCTGTGGGCAGGATGCTGTGATGACTCTACTTCTGGCCATAGAATTTTGTATTTTCCCGCTTTAAAAAACGTTTTGCTTAGGTGCTGCAGTTTGGCCTTTTGCCCACCAGTGGCCGCTGTGGCGCTGGGACAGCCGGCATGAATGCAGATGGCTGTTCTGACACCACAGCAGCCTCTGCTGGGCAAAAGGTGGAACTGCATCACTTCTTAGGCAAAGTGTTTTTATGTGACAAAATTATGTGAGGCAGATGAATTCTGCACGTCTGCAGAATTCCTCAGAATCCCCCCACAAGTAATTGGTACACCATGCTACTGGAGCGATCACTGGACAGTCCAATCCCCCAGCTGTTAATTTCAGGCCTTTATTACTCAACGTCATGGCCGTCTCCAGCATCCCAATCTCAAGTCTCTCCACCATCGACCAGAGCTAGCTACTTAGCCAAGTGGAAAAAATTTGTGATTTGATGCTCGCAGAGCCGTATCCCTCTGACACAATTGTCTGTTCCCTTTATCTTGGACTACCTGCTAAAATTGACACAGCAGAGCTTGTCACACTCGTTGATAAAGGTTCACTTGGCTGCTGTCTTGGCTTTTCACCCAGGAGAACATGGCCGCTCCGTCTTTGCTAATCCGATGATGTGAATGTTTCTTAAAGGGTTAGACTATATCCTCAAATCCAGCAGCCCACCCCAGCTTGGGACCTTAACCTGGTATTCTCTAGACTGATGGGGCCTCTATTCGAGCCCCTACCGACATGCTCACTACTCTATCTGTCTTATAAGGTGGCTTTTCTGGTCGTGATAACTTCATCCAGGAGGGTGTCTGAGCTCAAGGCCCTCATATCCAACCCTCTCTATACCATCTTTTACAAGGACAAGGTGCAACTTCAAGCTCACCCAGCGTTCCTCCCGAAGGTGGTCTCAAACTTCCACGCCAACCAAGAAATATTCCTTCCAGTTTTTTTCCCAAAGCCTCATGCCAATAGCTACGAGCAGAGGCTCCACTCCCTGGACATTTGGCATGCACTGGCCTTTTATATTGAACGAACTAAGCTGTTCCACAAGTTGTACCAGCTGTTTGTCACAGTGGTGGACAGGATGAAGGGCCCCCCAGTGTCCACCCAAAGGATATCATCGTGGATCAGGTCCTGTATCTGGGCATGTTACGACCTAGCAAAGGTCCCTGCCCCCGTTCTGACAGCGCATTCCACCAGAGCTCAGGCATCTTCGGTGACCTTCCTGGCCTAGGTCCCGATCCAGGAGATCTGTTAGGGCAGTAATGTGGTCCTCGGTCCACACCTTCACATCCCATTATGCTATCACCCAGCATGCCAGGGACGATGCAGCATTCGGCAGAGCAGTACATCAGTCAGTGATTCCATGAACTCCAAGCCTACCTCCGAGGTAAGGCTTGGGAGTCCCCTAATTGGAATCGATATGAGCAAGCACTTGAAGAAAAAATGGTCACCTATCTTCTCGTAACTGTTGTTTTTCGAGTTGTGTTGCTCATATCCATTCCAAATCCAACCAACCCGCCACCCCACCCCCTGTCGGAGTAATCCGGCAAGAAGGAACTGGGGAGCCAGCAGGTCGGCAGGACCCTACATGCGGTGCCATGAAGGCATGACTCCAGGGGCTCCATAGCCGACCCAACGGGTACTGCTAGGGGAAAAACCTTCTGGTGACCGTGCACAGGGCGTGCACTCACTTCATTGGAATGAATATGAGCAGCACATCTCAAAGAACAACAGTTACGAGAAGGTAGGTAACCGTTTTTTCATGAACCCTGGTGTCAAGGTTCCTCCCCCACTCTGAACTCTAGGGTACAGATGTGGGGACCTGCATGAAAAACCTCCTAAGCTTATCTTTACCAGCTTAGGTCAAAACTTCCCCAAGGTACAAAATATTACTCCCGTTATCCTTGGACTGGCCGCTACCACCACCAAACTAATACTGGTTACTGGGGAAGAGCTGTTTGGACGCGTCCTTCCCCCCAAAATACTTCCCAAAACCTTGCACCCCACTTCCTGGACAAGGTTTGGTAAAAAGCCTCACCAATTTGCTTAGGTGACTACAGACCCAGACCCTTGGATCTTAAGAACAATGAACAATCCTCCCAACACTTGCACCCCCCCTTTCCTGGGAAATGTTGGATAAAAAGCCTCACCAATTTGCATAGGTGACCACAGACCCAAACCCTTGGATCTGAGAACAATGAAAAAGCATTCAGTGTTTTACAAGAAGACTTTTAATAAAAAATAGAAGTAAATAGAAATAAAGAAATCCCCCCTGTAAAATCAGGATGGTAGATATCTTACAGGGTAATTAGATTCAAAAACATAGAGAACCCCTCTAGGCAAAACCTTAAGTTACAAAAAAGATACACAGACAGAAATAGTTATTCTATTCAGCACAATTCTTTTCTCAGCCATTTAAAGAAATCATAATCTAACACATACCTAGCTAGATTACTTACTAAAAGTTCTAAGACTCCATTCCTGGTCTATCCCTGGCCAAGACGACTACAGACAGACACAGACCCTTTGTTTCTCTCCCTCCTCCCAGCTTTTGAAAGTATCTTGTCTCCTCATTGGTCATTTTGGTCAGGTGCCAGCGAGGTTACCTTTAGCTTCTTAACCCTTTACAGGTGAGAGGAGCTTTCCCCTGGCCAGGAGGGATTTCAAAGGGGTTTACCCTTCCCTTTATATTTATGACACGCCCCCCAAATCTCAGCTAGGGTGAAACACTGGCTGGGATTTCTTCCTGGAGCTCTAGGAAAACAGAGTTAATAAGACCCATGCATCTCTAAATATACTACCAAGTACATAAAGACTAACAATATTTTCCACATCTCAAGGACGATTTTAACCAGTTGATTCTGGGAAACTTTCACGGGAGAGTGCATCAGCCACTTTGTTAGAAGCTCCTGAGATGTGTTGGATGTCGAAATCAAAATCTTGGAGAGCTAAACTCCACCGAAGAAGTTTTTTGTTAGTTTCTTTGACGGTGTGAAGCCACTTTAGTGCAGCATGGTCAGTTTGCAGGTGGAAACGCCGTCCCCAAACATATGGGCGTAGCTTTTCCAGAGCGTAGACAATGGCATAACATTCTTTTTCAGTGACTGACCAGTTGCTTTCCCTCTCAGACAGTTTTTTGCTGAGAAACACTACAGGGTGGAATTCTTGATCAGGTCCTTTCTGCATTAAAACTGCTCCCATACCACGCTCGGATGCATCTGTGGTTACTAGGAACGGTTTGTCAAAGTCTGGGGCCCTTAGTACAGGGTCAGACATGAGTGTCGCTTTAAGCTTGTTAAAGGCCTTCTGACACTTTCCGGTCCACTGAACAGCATTTGGCTGTTTCTTTTTGGTTAGGTCTGTCAGTGGGGCAGCGATTTGGCTGTAGTGCGGTACAAATCGTCTGTAATAACCGGCCAAGCCTAAGAAGGATTGAACCTGTTTCTTTGACTTTGGGACAGGCCACTTTTGGATAGCATCCACTTTGGCCTGTAGGGGGCTGATAGTTCCTTGACCCACCTGGTGTCCAAGGTAAGTCACTCTGTTTAGGCCTATTTGACACTTCTTAGCCTTAACAGTTAGTCCTGCCTCCCTTATGCGCTCAAGGACTTTTTGTAGATGTTCCAGGTGGTCTGCCCAGGAATCCGAAAATATGGCCACATCGTCAAGGTAGGCGACTGCATATTCTCCTAATCCCGCTAGGAGACCATCTACAAGTCTTTGGAAAGTGGCGGGTGCATTTCGCAGCCCGAAAGGGAGTACATTAAATTCATACAGCCCGAGATGTGTGATGAAGGCTGACCTTTCCTTGGCAGATTCATCTAGCGGTACCTGCCAGTACCCCTTGGTTAAGTCCAAGGTAGAGATGAACTGGGCCCGTCCCAGTTTCTCTAATAGTTCATCTGTGCGTGGCATGGGATAGTTGTCTGGGCGAGTTACAGCATTTAGCTTACGGTAGTCCACGCAAAAACGTATTTCCCCATCTGGTTTGGGAACTAGAACCACTGGAGATGCCCATGCACTTTCAGAGGGGCGGATTACACCCATCTGTAACATATCCTGGATCTCCCGTTCTATAGCAGTTTTAGCTTGAGGAGACACCCGGTAAGGGTGGACCCTAATTGGGTGAGCATTACCTGTGTCAATGGAGTGGTATGCCCGTTCAGTCAGTCCTGGGGTGGCTGAGAATGTTGGCGCGTAGCTAGTGCACAGCTCCTGGATCTGCTGTCGCTGCATACGCCCAAGGGTCATGGAGAGGTTCACCTCTTCCACACCACCAGCACATTTCCCTTCGTAGTAAACACCTTCAGGCCACTCAGCGTCATCTCCTCCCTGGGCTGTAAACTGACAAACCTTTAATTCTCTGGAATAAAAGGGCTTTAGAGAATTAATATGGTACACCTTAGGCTTTCGGTTGGAGGTGGGGAATGCTATGAGATAATTAACAGCTGGACTGTGAATGGCCCTTCCCACGATGCTTCCATTTTATGGGCCTGGAGCGCCTTTAAGACCATGACCTGGTCTCCTACTTTGAAGGAACGCTCTCTGGCATGTTTATCATACCAGGCTTTTCGCTCTTTTTGAGCATCCTGTAAGTTTTCTCTAGCAAGGGCTAAAGAGGTTCGGAGGGTGTTTTGTAGGTTGGTTACAAAGTCCAGAATGTTAGTTCCTGGAGAAGGTGTAAATCCCTCCCATTGCTGCTTCACCAACTGCAATGGCCCCTTAACCTCACGGCCATATACAAGTTCAAATGGGGAAAACCCTAAACTGGGATGTGGTACAGCTCTGTAGGCAAAGAGCAACTGCTGCAATACTAGGTCCCAATCATTGGAGTGCTCGTTTACGAATTTACGTATCATGGCCCCCAAAGTTCCATTAAACTTCTCCACCATGCCATTTGTTTGATGGTGGTAAGGAGTGGCAACCAAGTGATTTACCCCATGAGCTTCCCAAAGGTTTTTCATAGTTCCTGCCAGGAAATTAGTCCCTGCATCTGTGAGGATGTCGGAGGGCCAACCTACCCTGGCAAAAATGTCTGCTAGTGCCTGGCACACACTTTTAGCCCTGGTGTTGCTTAGAGCTACTGCTTCCGGCCATCGGGTGGCAAAATCCATGAAAGTCAGTATGTACTGCTTTCCTCTGGGTGTCTTTTTCGGAAAAGGACCCAGAATATCCACAGCTACTCGCTGAAATGGAACTTCAATGATGGGGAGTGGCTGGAGAGGAGCTTTGACCTGGTCTTGGGGTTTTCCCACTCTTTGGCACACCTCACAAGACTGGACATAGGTAGAAACATCCTTGCCCATTCCCTCCCAGTGGAATGACCCCCCCAAACGGTCTTTGGTCCTGTTCACCCCAGCATGGCCACTAGGGTGATCATGGGCTAAGCTCAAGAGCTTGGCCCGGTATTTAGTTGGAACTACCAACTGTCTCTGAGGATGCCAGTCTTCCTGGTGTCCCCCAGAAAGAGTTTCCTTGTATAAAAGTCCTCTTTCTACAACAAACCTGGATCGATTAGAAGAGCTGAGAGGCGGTGGGTTGCTCCGTGCCGCCGGCCACGCTCTCTGGAGGCTTTCATCTGCTTCCTGTTCGGTCTGGAACTGTTCCCTTGATGCTGGAGACATCAGTTCCTCATTGGATTGGGGACATAGGCTTGGTCCCTCTGGAAGCGATATAGGGGATGGAGCTGTTTCTGTTGACTGTGAACCGCTCTCCGCTGGTGCACTATGTTGGGATTCAGGCTCCGGCTGAGCCTCTTGTGTAGGGTTATCGGCTGCTGCCAGTTCAGGTTCGGTGGGGCCCTCTGGTGTTGAGGTTGCAAGTACTGGATTCAGTGCTGGCACGGGGTCTGGTGTTGGTTGTTTGGCTGGTTCTGGGACTGGTTCCGTCTGGGTCTCTGGGACTGGATCCACTACTGCTGTTGCAGACATTGGCCTGGGGTCCGGGTCCATCACCTCTGACCGGGCCCTGATAGAAGTTTCCGGAACAGAGCTAGGCCCCACGGCTTGTTTAGCCTGGCTGCGGGTGACCGTTCCCACCCTCTTGGCCTGCTTCACGTGATTGGCCAAGTCTTCCCCCAACAGCATGGGGATGGGATAATCATCATAGACTGCAAAAGTCCACATTCCTGACCAGCCCTTGTACTGGACAGGCAACTTGGCTGTAGGCAAATTGAAAGAGTTGGACTTGAAGGGTTGAATCGTCACTTGGATCTCTGGGTTGATTAAATTGGGGTGCACTAAGGAAGCATGGATAGCTGACACTTGTGCTCCGGTGTCCCTCCACGCGGTGACCTTCTTCCCGCCCACACTCACAGTTTCCCTCCGCTCCAAGGGTATCTGGGAGGTATCTGGGCCTGTGGACCTCTGGTGTGATTCCGGTGCAATGAACTGTAATCTGTTGGGGTTCTTGGGGCAGTTGGCCTTTACATGCCCCAGCTCGTTACATTTAAAACATCGTCCAGCTGACGGGTCACTGGGGCGAGGTGGGTTGCTGGAGAACGGGGTGGTGGGACGATAAGGGGTCTGGAGGGTTCTTTGGGAGGTAGGTGGGGCTTTGGGCGGCCCCCGGTAATAGGGTGTGGTCTGGGGTGGTCCCTTCTGGTCTCCGCTCCAACTGCGACCAGTTTTCTTCTTCTCTGCCACCTCCACCCATCTGGCTCCAATCTCTCCTGCCTCGATTACAGTTTTGGGTTTCCCATCTAGGATGTATCTTTCTATTTCCTCAGGAACACCCTCTAAGAATTGTTCCATTTGCATTAGGAAGGGCAAATTTACTGGAGATTCAACACTTGCTCCTGATATCCAGGCATCCCAATGTTTCACAATGTGGTAGGCATGTCGGGTAAAGGACATGTCTGGTTTCCACCTTAGGGCTCGGAACCTCCGACGAGACTGCTCGGGTGTTATCCCCATTCTGACTCTCGCCTTGGATTTAAACAGTTCATACTTGTTCATATGTTCTTTAGGCATTTCAGCTGCCACCTCAGCTAAGGGTCCACTGAGCTGCGGCCTCAGCTCTACCATGTATTGGTCAGTAGAGATGTTGTACCCAAGGCAGGCCCTTTCGAAGTTTTCTAAGAAGGCCTCAGTATCATCACCTGCCTTGTAGGTGGGGAACTTTCTGGGATGGGAAGTGGTACCTGGAGAAGGATTGCTAGGGTTTGTTGGTATATTCTGCTGGGCCTTTATCCTCTCCATCTCCTCCACATGCTTCCTTGCCTCCATTTCCCTCTTGTGGGCAGTCTCCTGTACCTCCTTCTCCAGCCGCATGAGTTCTATCTGTCTTTCATGTTCCCTTTGTTTTTCCTCAGCCTGAAATTTGGCTAATTCCAGCTGTAGTCAAGCCGAGGATTTGGCCATTCTAACCTCTCTGTTTTTAACTAACTTTACACCCGAGGTTTAGAAATAAACAAACAAAACTTGGCTGTAAAATTTTGCTGTGCTGGAATAGAATACCTAATCTCTGATGGTGATTGTCAGCCTACAGAAAAAGACAATTCCCTTGTCTCTGCTCTGGGCCCAAATTAAAGCAAAAAACCTCCAACTACTTGGAAACCTGCTTACCCAGCCCAAAGAAGAAAAAAATTTCTTTTCAAACCTGTGCTCCTTGTAAAACAAAAAAAAAATCAAAATCCTAAAAAAAAACCCTGCCACTTTTGTCTCCAGGCAAATGGGTAGAGCACACACCCCCTATTTACTTTTAGGAAGAAAAGAAAAAAAAACAAACCTCTGGGTTGGAAGACTGTGAATTTCCCTGCAGGAGTTAAGTACCCTGCCTCCAGGCAAAGAAAACCTGCAATTCACAAGATAATCCCCTTTTGTCTCTGCTTGGCCACAAAGCAGAGAGAAACCAAGCTGCTTTCAGTTTCAAAGCTGCTTCCTGGACTTCCTAAAAATTCCTTTTTAAAATCTGTATTTCTAGTTCAAAAAATCTCAACTGGATCTCAAAATGATTTCAGGTTAATCCCACCGCTGCCACCATGTCAAGGTTCCTCCCCCACTCTGAACTCTAGGGTACAGATGTGGGGACCTGCATGAAAAACCTCCTAAGCTTATCTTTACCAGCTTAGGTCAAAACTTCCCCAAGGTACAAAATATTACTCCCGTTATCCTTGGACTGGCCGCTACCACCACCAAACTAATACTGGTTACTGGGGAAGAGCTGTTTGGACGCGTCCTTCCCCCCAAAATACTTCCCAAAACCTTGCACCCCACTTCCTGGACAAGGTTTGGTAAAAAGCCTCACCAATTTGCTTAGGTGACTACAGACCCAGACCCTTGGATCTGAGAACAATGAAAAAGCATTCAGTGTTTTACAAGAAGACTTTTAATAAAAAATAGAAGTAAATAGAAATAAAGAAATCCCCCCTGTAAAATCAGGATGGTAGATATCTTACAGGGTAATTAGATTCAAAAACATAGAGAACCCCTCTAGGCAAAACCTTAAGTTACAAAAAAGATACACAGACAGAAATAGTTATTCTATTCAGCACAATTCTTTTCTCAGCCATTTAAAGAAATCATAATCTAACACATACCTAGCTAGATTACTTACTAAAAGTTCTAAGACTCCATTCCTGGTCTATCCCTGGCCAAGACGACTACAGACAGACACAGACCCTTTGTTTCTCTCCCTCCTCCCAGCTTTTGAAAGTATCTTGTCTCCTCATTGGTCATTTTGGTCAGGTGCCAGCGAGGTTACCTTTAGCTTCTTAACCCTTTACAGGTGAGAGGAGCTTTCCCCTGGCCAGGAGGGATTTCAAAGGGGTTTACCCTTCCCTTTATATTTATGACACCTGGGATGGAGATCTAGTGATAGTACACAAATCTCTTTTTTCCCCCCCTAATATAGCTAATTTCATGCACATTAAGGGCCATATTTTCAAAGTGGCCTCACCCTGGTATCTAAATTTATGTCTGCCATCTAAAACTTAGATATGCCAGCACAGATTGTGTAGTTTGTATACACAAAAACTTGTTTGTTCTGATTGTGCACTGACAGAAGAATTTGTCACTAATCAAATACTAATCAAAGAAGTACCAAAGAAAGAATTTATAAAAATCAGCACTGGATATTCAAGTTATATGTATAGTAGCTCTATCCAGAATTAATTCTGGATACTGTACCTTATTTTTAACTGTCTCCAATAATTAAACGAAGGCATCTCTAAGAGAATGGAGTAGGTATCTAGTATAGATAAGGGAATGTATTCCTGTTAATCTCAGTCTGAAACCAGGATAACTGGTGTGAGGCCCTGAAGAGAAGGGGTCCACCATGATTTAGACCTGAAGCCAAAATCAGCCAGTCAAAGTAACAGATACTGTAACTACAACAGCGTTTCCTAAGAGAATCCCAACATGTTCATCTGTTCACCTGTTGCAGTTTTGTTAATTTAGATCCTGAAAAGATTTACATATTTGTGCACTGAAATCTGTGGGATTAACGTTAAACACATGCATAAAATTAGGTGTCCATGTTGACGCTGTTAGATCTGTCAGCAGCCTTCAACACCTTTGCTCATGAGTGTTTGTGAATTCACCTGCAGACTGCAGTAATGGATGGTACCGTTCTGGGGTGGTAATATGTGGAGGTTGTTCACCTTAATTTGGAGTGCTATTATTTGGAGTTCCTGCAGGAATCTATCTTGGCTTCTCTCCTGTTCAATGTGTAATTGAAGTTGTTAGGAGGGTAGTTTAAAGATATGGGCTGCAGTGTTTTCAGTAGGCTGATGACACTCAGGTCTATGTGTCTCTCTCCTGATCCAGCCAGTGCTGATTATCGTCTAGCTCAGTGTCTAAGGGAGATTGTGGCATGGATGAGAGCTAACTGGCTGAAGCTCAGTCCAAATAGGACTGAGGTAATGCTCATAGGTAGGGTACCTTGTAGAACCAAGACTTTTTAGTTTGTAGCTTACAGAGAAATGGCCTCAATTGTTTACTGATTCATCTAAAAATCAGATCTCCTGTTTCTGCGTTGATATTAAATGCAGTTTTCATTTCATTCGGCTAAGAACTGAAAAAACAGTGAAATGCACACACACAATCTGTAGTTTTTCAAGCAATTATATTTTTGTTATTTAAATGTATATTCCTAATACACGAAGTGATTAGTCCTCAGTAAGGATCATTTGCTTGCCAAATTAGGTTTTCTAAAACACAGCTATTTTTGAGTTACGCAAGCCAAAAAACAACTCCTGAATCTGATAGAAATACACATTCCCAATGGCTGGACCATTTGTTAAAAAGAATTGAAAAAATCATTTACAGGGTGAGACTTTGTGTACCAAGGCCAGAAATAATTGTTTTTTCACAGTCAGAAACCTCAGAAAACAAGAGTTTACAATGGAACTGCAATCTCAGCCACAACTAATTTGTCACTCATACATTGCTATTCACCTTCCATGCACTGAAGCAATCATAAGGAAAAGGATGAATACTAACAAAGGACTAAATCCCACAAACATATAAGTAACCTAATTAATAATAACAACTCATGAGAGCATTCACATTGATTTCAACTGGACTACTCACATGAGTAAAATTACATATGTTTCCAGGATCAGGCCCAATGACGAGAGTCTTACTAGGGACACTGATTATCTAAATCAGGGCAGATTTAGGTTATGGTCAGAAAGGGCCGTTGTTATTACCTAGTCTGACCTCCTGTATAACACAGGCCATAGAATTTTACCCATTCATTCCTGTATGAAGCTGAATAATGTGTGATGAGACTAGAGCATATCTTTTAGAAAGACATCCAGTTCTGATTTAGGAATTTCAAGTAATAGAGAATCCACTACAAGAAACATTCTGGTTTGACAATTAGCACCGTTGTGGGCTATAAATGTCCAACAGTGCACATTTGAGACTTCATCGTCAAATAAGAGAGGCAAATCCATATATTAGCTATGTTAAAAATATTCTACACATGTACACCAGGAAGGAGAGAGTTCCGGGCTCACTTGGTTAACACATGCACCTCACAAGTCCCAAGGCAGTATTTCCATTTTCCTTACTAGTATGTCTTATTTTATTAGGAACTGTTGTTCATAATGTAAGAATGCATTGCATTAAAAAATGTGTTTCAATTAAATGACTGATTGGGGCCAGCCACCACTTTGGCCCTTAGTCCAGACTAGGTCAGCCTTAAGCCACCACCCCACTGCTGTAGCTTTTATGGACATTGCAATAGAACAGAAGAGTTAAGGTGTGGGGATGTCCTGAAACATTCCCTGCAGTAGGGCTTCTGTTGTGAGCAGGGGACACAGAGCTGGCTTTGTGCTTAGCAGAAAGTCCCCTCCTCTAGAGGGATAAGGGCCATAAGGCAGTGACGGGCTGGACCTTGAGAGTTCATTGATCATTAGGACGGGTGTCTACAATTAGCAAGTGACCAGTAGTACAGGTTTAAATGTCTTTGCTTTAATTAAAAGGGACACTTCCAAGATTATTATACCTAAAAATCAAGCTACTGTTGGACTTTAAATATATTCTTTACGTCTGTTTTTTAAATTCTTTGTGACAATATACAAAGTCTTCCACGTGGTTTAAACTTTAATAGCTCTGCAAGTGCCTGTCCAGGACTTTCCCTTCTACAACTAGTATCTGGTGTCAGGCCTGCTCAAAGTTCTCACATTTAAAATGTTCACTGTTAACTTTTGAGATTGAACATTTGAAATGGTGATTTTGGTGACAATGCCCCAGTCACTAATGGTGAATAAGACTAATAACTATTTTCTAAATTCTTCAGAAATATTGCATGCATAAATGTTTATGTTCATTTGGCAATGCAGGAATTTGGGAGTGTGGATAATTAACATCTTTCAGAGAAGGATGAGAAAATAAGAGAATATTAAAAAATTCAAAGGGCTTATTTTTAAGTTGCTGTATCTTACAATTTTTTAATGAATTCACTTGCAATTAAAGCTAGAATAATTCTAGCCCTCCCTAATAGTAATAACAAACAAACATCATAAATCCCTCCCCTCTTTTAACAGAAGCCTTTTAGCAACGTAACAATGGATATTATATTGCAGGAGTGGCTAAATTTACTACCCTCTGAGACACATATGACAATCTTCAGAATTTTGGAAGCCAGGGCGTGCCTGCTGTGGCTTCAGCCTTGAGGGGACGGCGGTCTTGGGGCTTCAGCCCTGCAGGATGTGCCTGCCAGGGCTCAGGGCTTCAGCCTTTCAGGGAGGAGGGTCTTGAGGCTTCAGTCCTGAGGGAGGTGCCTGTTGGGGTTTGGGGCTGAAGCCCTGCTCCTGCTGAAGCCCTGAGACTTGGCAAGCATGCACTGCTGGGCTCAAGTCCCAAGACCCCACTCCCCGCTGGACAGCAGCCAGAGACAACATGGGGAGGTAAGGGGGTCATGTGCCCCTCCAGATTTTTGCCAAGGTTTACTAGCCCTGCTTGGTCACATGGTGCTGCCCAGATGCCTCCCTGCACAGCAGCTGCTGGAGCAGCAAGCTGGGAGCTGCAGCTGTGGGGAGAGGCAATGGTAAACGGCAGTGACAGCCACTGCTTTTGCTGCTGCCTTTCCCTGCCAAGCCAAAGCAGCAACCCCTCCCTGCAACTCCCAGCTGTTTCCCACTGCCTCTCCACAGAGAGCTATCTGCAGCTCCCAGGTGTGAGGGGCCACTGAGGGTAAGGGGGGAGTCTGGGGGACATGACTGAAGCTGTTGGGGGGGGGGTCCAAACCTTTAAAATGTGCCCCCCGCTCTCAGCAGGCACCAGTTGTCTCTGGCAGAACCCCTAGTCCCACCACCCCCCCTCAGGGCAGAAACCCTGAGCTCTCCCCCTCCAGTCTGGTAGGCAGAGAATGGGAGGGGGCCACACTTTAACTGTAAAAGAGCCTCATGCGGCTCACAAGCCACAGTTTGGCCACGCCTGTTATATGGTGTGTATACTGTGATGGATAGCAACTGCTGGATTTGTGTTGAGATTTGCACTTAAGACAGATTCTCTGTTACCATTTAATCCCTTTGTACCATTCAAATAGCATAAAGGGTCTGGATCCTGGCCACAAACAGCAAGCGAAGAATTCCTCTGAAGGAGGGAAACCCTCCACAAGAATAAATCCTTAGGTACTTCAGCCTTTGGAGTAAGTTAGAGTAGATCAATCCCCAGATTCAGGGAGTAGTGACTGGCTCTGAAGTCCCCCATTCTATGTTAAGGAGAGCTCAGATGGAGGGGAGAATCTAGTCCAATGTGTTTGTGCATATATGTGTATGTAAATTTTAGCCCATGTCACAGGATATTGTGAAGGCTGGGAGTACTAGTTAATTTTTTTTTACCACTGGACAAAATATGTGTCTTTCCATTGATGTTAATAGAAGATGGATCAGAGTCTGCTCCTATTGCAAGCCTGGCACAATCATATAAAAGATGAGACAGACACTGTGTGTGTTCACTTGTGTGTTTTTTGTTATACTTTGGCCCATCGACCAGAAGAAAAAAACAGCTGACTTACTGAGAGAGAAAAATATAGTATAAAACAGTGAAATACTAATCTAGTGAGAACTTTTATGTGACTGAGGCAGATAAGTATTTGCAGGTAACTTAAAAAAAAGCATAGGGCAAACAAATGAAACATTAGTCCAGCAAGAACATTTCTGCCTTGCTTTTTGGGAGGCTGTGATACTTCATATTAATTTTAAATTTGTAAAATCTCCTTTTTTGCTATACCACAATGTAACCCGAACGCCATAAACAAGACACATAGAGACACCAATCTACTGCATATCACATGTGTGAATAAGAGGGACATCTGCAATTACTCAAGCTAGGATCAAAATTATGAGGTCTTGCAAGTCTTCCTTTCAGATATAAATTAAATGTCTGTTAGGAGACAGAAAGATATTCCCCCTCTACCTTCATGATATAGGATTACACAAGTGGCTAAGCAAACTGCAGGAGGCATTGCCTTCCTCTGAAGGAGCCAGTATAGGCCAGGTATAATTCCACTGTAAAGTTACCATGCATATCAATCCTCTATGTGACAAGCCACCCTCTTTTTTTTTTAAAAAGATTCTTTGGAAAATAGAAAATCAAACTCAAGTTCATCACCTTTTGCAAAACAAGTGTGTGTGTGTGTGTGTGTGCATGTTGTGGAGGGAGAAGCTTTGTAAATTAACGGGCACTTATCTTGAGTTTCAGCAAAAAGGGTACTTCTCCAAAATCCACATGCGCACACGCACTGACACATCTGGATGGTCAGACTGTAACTATATTTCAGAAACCACATGTTCTCCAAATAATTTTCTTCCTCTCCCTTCTTTTTCCTCCTAATTTAAGTTATTTATTTTTCTCTGGGAACGAAAACATTTTCTTTCTTGCTTCTTTCTGAACATATTGGGCTCAATTTAGGTCTGATCTACACTATCTTCAATCTCTATGGAGATGCACAGAGTGTAAATCAGTATTCTTTTGAATTACCTTTTGGTTCAAAGCCCTAAAACCTCTGTCTCCTGACTTAAGTAGGAGTTTTGGTTGAGTAAGAGCTTCAGGACTGACCCTTTAGGTACACCTGCATGGCAAGCAGAAACCTGTGGCAGCAGACCCAGATCTACAGACTTGGGCTCACACTGTGGGACTAAAAATAGCTGCTTAGACATTCAGGTGTAGGCTGTGAAGCCCATCCCGTGCCTAGGATTCGGAACACAAACCTGAATATCTACACAGCTCTTTTTAGTGCTATAGTATCAGCCCCACGAGTATGTGTATGTCGACCCTGGCTCTGAGACTCACTGATACAGGTTCTGCTTGCCGTGTAGATGTACCCTTAGTTACCTTAGGGCTTGAGCCAAACCCAATTAAAGTAAATGAAAAGACTCCAGTTGACTTGAATGGGGCTTTGAATTAGTCCTATATATAATCTATCTTCAGAACCTCTCTCCACAGTCCACCTGCCAGGCGCTCTCGGGAATTTTTGTGCTAATTACAAACCAGTCATCAGAGATAACAAATCTATAAAGCAGGGAATGTTTTGTAAAAAGGATTCTGGAGCTTCTCTGATAAATGTAACCCAAGGTTCTACGGGAGATAAAGTGAGAGTGAAAAGTTATATAGGCCAAACTGTAATTAATAAAACAGTACTCAGACATCCGTGCACCTTTTATATGGGCAGGGACTTGAACTAAGGTGGAAGGATTTGTAAGACAATAATTGTGAGCTTTGACCTTAATAGTCCTTTTCTCTTATTGTTTACCTTGTGACTTTAGAAAACTTGCTTTGTATCCTAATATATAAGGAAGCCACTTGAGATAAGAAGAGTGGTGTTTAAAGAAGTTTCCTAAGGGTTATTGAATAGATTATAGAAATCTAACATCCATTTCAGATACTATTAAGGCATTTTAGGACCCTGCTGGGTGATTTTAGTAGAAAACAACTAGTGTAATAAAATCTAAGGGCTAGATTCTGCACTGCATCTCCTTGGAGACACATCACAGAAGGTAGAGGCAGGGATATGGAGTGAGGCATGGGAATGTTAGGATGTTAGTTATTTTTGTATTTTTGACAGGGGTTTTTTTAGGGGGGGGATGTTTGGAGACTGTTTTCTTTTGCTTGACTCCTCAGGTGGTAGTATGGTATCAAGTGGCTGTGCATAAATTCCCAGGCTTCAGGAACTTCCCATCATGCAGGATAGTTATGCAACTAAATTACAGGCAGATGAGGTGCCTCATCTGCTTTGGAATATGCTTTGGAATCGCTGATAGATGTGCTGTATGCAAATCCTTCTCTGAGTAGACTCAAATATCTAGAGAGTCCTGATTCAAGATACACCTCATGGAGAGGTCAATACTCTCAGCCTCTGATCCTGGCCAGTCTGGGACTGACCAGTTGGGGTATGTGTCTCAAATACAGTTTTGCAAGGTTCCTGGGAGCAGCCAACCCTCCACCTGGCAGCCACAAAGCCCAGCTCCATAGTCAGGGTCTGCCCCTGAAGTCCAACTGGCAGAGTTCCAGAGTGGCTGATTGGACCGCTGGCCCTACTTAAGCCAACAGAAGGAACAGGAAGCTGTCTGAACAATTGGGCTCCACCCTGCTTTGAACTGCATGCCTTGTGCTTTCTGCTACCCACTCCTGCTACCTACTACCCATTCCTGGTTCCTCAGCTTGAACTTCTGGCATCCCAAGTCAGCTTGACTCCTGGCATCAGACATGTGGTTCTTGACCTTCAGTTTTCTCCTCCCTCTGACCTCCTGGTATCCTGACCTGACCTGCCTCTGGTTCCCAACTCATGGTTCTGATCTCCAGTTTGTCTCCTGCTTCTGACATCTTGGTGTCCTGATTCAGTTGATCCTTGACTCTGGCTCATGACTGTGGACCTTGGCTCTGACTGCTAGGTCTGGCCGCCCACTTCCCAACTGTTGCAGCATGCCTCCTCCAGAAATAGTCTGACAGTGACTTTTTCATCTGGTCTTTTGCTGAAATGTTCTGTCTCTAACAGAGGAAAGAAGTACCACAAAACTTCCATGGAAAAGAGGTGCTGAGCTCCATCCCCAGGCCCATCTTGAAGCCCTAAAACCTCTGTGTCTTTGGAGTATAAGGATAACTGAACACACAAGAAGGGTTCCTTGGACACCTGTGAGAACTGAACACTGTATATCAGCTGAAAAATTACCTCATAAGTGGTGCAGTACTGATCCAGTTGAGGCTTCTCTGCCTAGATTTCAGGGATCCAGATTTTTGTCCCCCCTCTTACCCTTGGACAAGACTCTAGAGCTGAATCGTACCACCACAGGCACAAGTCCCTTACTAAGGACATACATCCTTGGTCCTCCACATTGGCCTCCATCCCCTTATGCTTACTCTTCTATGCCTTACTGGATGCCCTGATGGCAGGACCTCTATATATGGTCTTCTATAAGGACCAGGCCTCATTACAGCCTGTCAAGGTTCCTTCCACATTCTGAACTCTAGGGTACAGATGTGGGGACCTGCATGAAAGACCCCCTAAGCTTATTCTTATCAGCTTAGGTTAAAAATTTCCCCAAGATACAAACTTTGCCTTGTCCTTGAACCCTGTGCTGCCACCACCAAGCGTTTTAAACAAAGAACAGGGAAAGAGCCCACTTGGAGACGTCTTCCCCCAAAATACCCCCCCTAAGCCCTACACCCCCTTTCCTGGGGAAGGCTTGATAAAAATCCTCACCAATTTTTCCAGGTGAACACAGACCCAAACCCTTGAATCTTAAGAACAATGAAAAATCAATCAGGTTCTTAAAAGAAGAATTTTAATTTAAAGAAAAGGTAAAAGAATCGCCTCTGTAAAATCAGGATGGTAAATACCTTACAGGTTAATCAGATTCAAAACATTTGCCTCTAGGCAAAACCTTAAGTTACAAAAATACACAAAACCAGGAATATACATTCCATCCAGCATAGTTTATTTTACCAGCCATTAAATAAAAGGAAAACTAATGCATTTTCTAGCTAGATTACTTACAACTCCTGTTAAGTTAGTAAGTAAGTAAGTCTGCATTCCTGATCTGTTCTGGGCAAAAGCATCACACAGACAGACCAAAACCTTTGTTCCCCCCCCACCTCCAGATCTGAAAGAATCTTGTCCCCTCACTGGCCATTTTGGGTCAGGTGCCAGCGGAGTTACCTTAGCTTCTTAACCCTTTACAGGTGAAAGGGTTTTGCCTCTAGCCAGGAGGGATTTCATAGCACTGAATACAGAAAGGTGGTTACCCTTCCCTTTATATTTGACACAGCCTCATTCAAAATTCCTGTCAAAGATGGTCTCAAAATTCCACCTAAATCAAGTCATACATCTTCTGATATTTTTTTTCTGAAACTGTATGCTTACAAAGATGAAGAAAAGCAGGACTCACTGGATATCCATAGGATGCTCTCCTTATACTTGGACAGAACGAAACGTTTTCAAGTTTTTTTTTCAAGTCTCTTTGTGGCTTGTGCAGAAAAAATGAAGGGTCATCCTGTCTCAGCCCAGAAAATATCCAGTTGGATCTTTCTGCATCAGAATTTGTTATGACTTAGCTAATGATACACCATCATCAAGAATTATTGGAAATGCAACTAGAGTTCAGGCCACATCCATGGCTGAGTAATGTTCCCATACAGAACTTTTGTAGAGATGGTACATGGTTATACATTCACTAAACATTATGCCTCCATGGAAGCCTCCAGAGCCAGTGCAAACTCTGGAAAGATAGTTCTTCAGTCACTGTTGAAATAGACTTTTCATCCCCCACCTTCATCCTGGGTACTGGTTGGGAGTACAAAGAATGGAATATATATGTGGACAGTCACTTGAAGGAGAAAGAAAGGATTACTTACCAGTACAGTAATTGTTATTTTTTGAGATGTATTGTCTACATATACATGTTCCATGATCCGTCCTCCATTCCATCTACTAGAGAGTCTATTATAAGTAAGATTTTGGTGGCAAAGGAACTGAGAGTCAGTTGAAGCAGCGCTTGGTTGAAGGCACGAGGACACATGTGCTATCCTATTAGATACTGCCAACCAAAAGTCACCAGCTTGAGTGGCTGGGTGCACGCACATCAAGAGTGGAAAATATATGTGGTCAGTATATAACAGTTACTGTGCAGGTAAGTAACTTTTTTTTTTTTTTTATAGCACAAGAAAGAGAAAAGGGAAATTGCCAATCACTCCCTGCCTTGGAAAATGTCCTAATGGAAAATTCATCCTGACCTCATTGCTGACATAGAGATCATTGCCTGAATTTGGTCACCAAGTTTAATGAATACTTTCCCAACAGCATAGCAAGTGAGAATTGGGTCAGGGACCCATTTTCAATAGAAGATTGTCAGATGGCTTTTCAGCAAAGGAAAAGGAAGAATTTATTGAACTATCATGTGATGGTGGATTCAAGGTCAAACTCAACAAAGTAGAGCTCAGTGACCTTTGGCTGAGAAGGAGAGAGGAGTTTGCCCTGATATCAAATAGAGCTTTGAAATTTTTGGTGCCCTTAGTGCTACATACTATGCAAGACTGGTGTCTGTCCTGATCACTATTAAAACAAGTATAGGATGAAACTCCATAAAGAATTGGATCTTCAGCTGAATCTCACAAATCTCACCTGACCTAAATTAACAATGTGTTGTGAAGCAAGTACATCATTCTCTCTCTTTTTTTGTTTTGTTTTGGTTGTTCGTTCTCCAAGATACTTAATGTTTTGTAACAATTTGAACTTTGGCTCAGGTTCAATAATAATCCACATAGAATTAGCAGAAACTTTGAATTTAAATTAGACAAATCAAAAAGTCAAGCCATTGACATTAGTTTAGCAGCATTCCAAGAATATAACAAGATGTCATTTATGACACATTTAATTATGTCTTATAATTTGAATAACACAAGACAATAATAATAATGGCTACTTCATTGTATTTCCTTTTGATTCACTGTCTGAAAACATAAGATGTTTTTGAAAGGATGTTATGGAACATCTTAGACTTTCGTATTCATTTATTTTACTATAGAGGTCAGAAATCCTTAATTTAAACCTATTGAGGTATAACACAAATGTGCACCAAAAAATTGCATATGGTACTTCGAACATAAATTTATTTAAGGTGGCAGCACATGAACCAATACAGTTTTGGAATTGCTGCAATATGCCATATTACATGTTCACCAGCTATTGTGCCCTAAAAATCCCTTGTGTACTTTAGACATGTTTTTATCCTATTTAAAAACAGCTGAATTAGAGAGCACAATGAATATCTTTGTGGTCAACATAAACAAAAAGAAGTTGTATTCAGCATCACGTCAGCTAATCATGGTGAAACCTTCCTGGTTCCTCCATCTTTTTAGGTAAGATCCAAACTGTGTTGTGCAGCTGTGACATGGAGGCCCATTGGTGGTTCACTACTCTGTGTCAGCAACTCTTGACAGGCCTGACATACTCACTACTCCTAACACTCTGTTGCCATAATCTGTATCTAAAAGGTGTCATGTAAGGTATCCTCTACAAACTGGTAACACACTTGTCCTGAAAATCATTTTTTGGTGTATGTATAAGGTGTGTACAAAATGTTATGTGTTGGAAAGCGACACCTGTTCCAGACAAAGGAATGTAGTTCTGCCTGCTTGAATGTGTCTCCAAAGTAAGGTATGACCAAGGACTAAGAAAAGTACATGTACATGCAAAGTAAACAAAGCCTCAGGAGAGCAAGTGGGGAAAGATGACTACTTAACAGTCTCAACAGAGGATGGAGACTGCACCACCCAATAAGCCTTCCTGCTTTGGAAGCAGGTCCAATTAACTTTGGGAAGATATAAGGAGACAGAAAAAGCCATTTTTGCATCCTTCACCTGAGGAGACACGTCTCTTTTTCAGCACACACGCTTGATTTTGTGTCAAAGGCACGTTTCCTTTTAAGGTATTGAGCACTACTAAATCGTCGGAGGTCGAACAGAGTATAGCCCTCCTTTGCTGCGGGGACGATTTGCTAAGTAATTTTAAAAGGACCAGCTTTCTCTTCACGCAGCTAGACATGTTTTCGGTCAGCAACCCTGGCTGTTAAAAAGGGGCCTGCCAATAATTCATCTCTTTTTATTCCCAGCTGTTGTTCTTTTCAAAGTATAAACCGCTGGCTAGTCTCGAGGGAAAAGATCAGTTCTTAGTCTATAAGCTTCTGGTGTGGAAGCATTTAAATCCACCACCAGCTAGCCATAAGGTCTTTTGGTAGCATCCTCAAAAGCTTCTAGAAAGAATTGAGCTTTGCCGGGGTACATTTGCCGAGTGAGCGTAGCAATTTGTAATTTATCCCTGGGGTTTTTTAACAGAACCATGCACTTTGTGTTTAGGTTAATTGTGCGACTCTTTTTTCCCTGACAAAATATGTTTTGAACTATATACATAATGCTCAGGTTTCTGTGATGCACATACTTGGTAAAGGTTTCAGAGTAACAGCCGTGTTAGTCTGTATTCGCAAAAAGAAAAGGAGTACTTGTGGCACCTTAGAGACTAACCAATTTATTTGAGCATGAGCTTTCGTGAGCTACAGCCGATGAAGTGAGCTGTAGCTCACGAAAGCTCATGCTCAAATAAATTGGTTAGTCTCTAAGGTGCCACAAGTACTCCTGTACTTGGTAAAGGCTTTCTTGATTTCTTCACTTTCACAAGCAGAGTTCATCAGATCATCTATGATAATCATATTTACTTTATTGGTAGGAAACAAACAGTCATCGTCAAAAGCATCAGGCAGCCCCTCCGCAAAATTGATAAAGGGATATTTACAGAGTAGTTCTTTATACAGAGGTTGCCAACAACTGTAACACCACACAATATTCTCAAGCATAACAGACCGTGTTTGTTTGGCATTATCCAACACATTTTTTATAAAGTAACTTTTCCCGCAGTTGCTAGGCCCCGCGAGAATTACAGAAAAGGGATGTTTCCACCTCGTATCCATTTTTAAAAGCCGTAGGGCAGGGTTTTAAACCCTTCTCTTAGGACCCTCTTGTTGTAAGCGACTCTCTGTGTTTTCTTAAGGGTTTTTGCCTCTATTTGCCAGTGATTTTTGTTCCTTTCGATAGAGGGCTACTGCACTCTATCTTTTTTGAGGTGTTTTCTCGCAGGCCCGTGCAATAGTCCAGGACTAGATCTTTCAAACTGTCAAAGTTGATCTTTTCACAGTTTGCTTTGACTTTCATACAGGCCTTTCCTCCTGACAGCTTATACCCGTATGTTTTCGGGCCTGCCAATACAAACTCGGTGATGTGTTGATCTGGTGGGATCTTGCTCGTGAGGTCCCCTAAATAATTCCCCAGAGGGGGATTCCAGTCACACTTCCTTGTCACAGATATCACCGAGTCAGTGTTGTGAGTACAGGCACCGCTCTTGCAACCTGTCTAAGAGGTTGTATAGTTCTAAGTGGGCATAAGCGGTGGTGAAACAGGCTATGAAGACGTTGGTATTGCCAGAGGCAGAATAACGCTCTTTTGCGTGCTTCCAAGACACACACGCGGTTTCATCATTGATAAACTTGCAGGATGAAACCTCGTAATTGGGGGGGAAACAGATGCTGAAAGAGTTCGTCAGGGTCTCTCACGATGCTGGTGTTGGGTATGTTTGTTCTTTGGTCAAATTTACCCCACAGAGAATTTAAAAATAGTTTATCGATTTGGAGTTTAGCAGGGTTCGACCTGATCTTGTGTTGACATAAACGCATGCCTTCTTTCTGGTAGAAATTGTTGACGTACTTATTTTGTTTTTCTTCGTCTGTGCACCAGCTGGGATACCCTGTCTTGTTTCTGGCGGAGGTGTAATTTTATGTACTCTGAAAAGAGTTCATCAGATTTTTCATTAAAATGCCAGATTTCATAGATTTTAGCCACTGCGTACCCCTTCGCTATGGCCACGTTCAATTCCACCGTGCACCAAGTCCCCAGGATAGCCCTCTCCTTGTCAGTATGGGTGCATGTCTCTCGCTGCTCGGTTTCCACACAGGTTCGGTATAGCGGGAACATAAGCTTGCCATCCACTCTGACAGGTAATAATGGGAAAAAGAGGCCGCGCGGGGGGTACACTTTAACTTTTGCAATTCCAAAATAATTTGCAAGGGGTCCAAATTTGTCATAAACTATATTGGGGTATCTGATAGTGTATTCTTTGGTTTTGTTTATGAAAGGATACAGGCTGGTAAAATCATAATAGTGGATTTCTTCCCCAGGGTTAGGTTTTTAATACAGGTGGATAGCATTTGTTCTCCACCAAAAAGAGCATCCCTAGGTATGAGAGACTGGGGCAACTAGGCTCGGTTTAAAAAAATCTGCAAGCTCCCTGTCTGTCTCTGAGAGCACGAGTGGGAGGTGATGTAAGAGAGTCCTCACTACAAAACCAAGTCTTTTCAGATAGTCGGTCTTGAGCTGCATCTTGTAATAAAGAAACCCCAAAGTTGTCCCCGTCATAGTATTTTGTGCTTTTTCACAATAACAGGTGACACAGCTGTAGAAAAAACACCCGTTAAACTCCACTTGCGTACCCTGTCAACATTGGCATATCCGTCTAAAAAGTAGGGGCTTACCTGTAGTTCCGCACCCTGTAAAGCATGCTGTATTTGTATATTTTCTTTGTGAGAGGTATACAACAGCCACTGAATAGATGGGGTGGAATATCTCTTTTTCTGCCTGTGATAGTTGTCTGGAGGGAGAAGAGCTACGGTGTTAGGCTCCAAAAACATAAACCTGTACATAGCCATGCAGACAGATGCCAGCATTATGTACCGGAATGGATCTATACTCATTTTTATTTCAGTGAATTTATCAGGTTCTTTCTCTACTATATCTCCCATCTCTGTCATTTTCATAATCTTTCTGTATAGGATACAAGCCTGTCTCAAAATGTTGACATCCTGCTGACAGTAATACACAAGCTCTTTCTGCAAGTCAAACATCTTGTAGCTGTGGTCCCGATACCAGTTGAGAAACTCTTTCTCCCTGGGCATCATACTTTCCACACCACAGTGCTCCACACTGGGCATAGGCCCCACGTAATTTTGATTTTCTAAAGTGTTAAAAAAAAATGTGGAAAATATCCCTTGCACTCTTCAAACCCTATCGCCTGCGGGAGCTTGCTAAGCTTCATGGGCAAGAAGTTTAAAGTCTATAAAACAAATGCCCAGGGCCTTAACTTCCAGACACATTAGTTTACTATCCTGAGTGATTAGTTCTGTGCACATCTTTTCCTTCAGTAACTGTCTAACGATGAATTACGCATCATAACCTTTGGAATTGTGTGCTAGGAACGTGTAGTCCCGGAACTCTTTGCCAATAAAGGTCTTAACAAACATAGAAAGACACTCGTCACCCTTAAATTCCCAGGATTTTTCTGGCTTTAGGAACATAGCAAGCAAAAAGTTAATTGGGCATATGCAACCCAGTCTTCTGCGTGCATTCAAAATCATAAAAAATAGCCTGAATCATCAGAAAAGTATTTCTAATGCTGTCCACAAAACAGAGGTGGCTGTCTACGTCACCAGCGATCAAACCTTGACACTGCTTACAGCACTTCCCTTTACACCTGTGCCACTTGTCCACATAAGACTGACACTTATCGCACAACGTTTTAGACAGGCATTTGACTTTTTTTTTTTTTATGCACAGTCAACGTGCCTGTCCAAACACTCTTTGGACCGACAATACAGTCTACAGCTAGGACACCTCAGCTGCACACCCATGCTGTCCGAGCACGTTATGCTCAAACAGAGGCAGCAACGATACCTGCAAGATTGGTTGTGACTGTACACTGTGTGGCAAAACTCACAATTTTTCACACCAAACAACTTTTTCACATCCAGAACCCCATAGTAATGCTCATTGTGCAACCAGATGAAAAAAGTCTTGGGGTACACTGGGCCCCTTGTTTTAAAAAAAACCCCTCTGCCTTTCGTAGCATACAGCACCACCTGTGTGTTGACTCATAAGTGCTGTTCAAACGTTGCTACATCACTGAGCATAACCTTTTTTTGATCTGACTGCCCCAGTTTCTCATGCAACTTTCTCGCCCCCGCTAACAATTCCGCGTCCGAAGGTTTACGGTCGGACATAACGGCCAAGAGTCCACCCGCAAAACATAGATTGGTACCGGTGTAAGTCAGATTAATAAACATGGTCTTTTTTTATGAGTGATTTGACTGCTGAGGATAGAATTTAAAACTCTAAGCACGCACCCCCACCTCTGTTTTTTACAACTGTCACAACGAGGCGCAACATCCCATCAACATGCAACTCTCTATTGCTCTGTAGCAGCTTTGAGGTCTGATTTAAGAAATCCTCAGCAGACAGTTCATCCCTAGTTGTTCTGACTGAAAACAAAGGGTTAGTTAAATTTCAGCTCTCTAAAAATAACTGAACATAATCCTCAGGGCCTACCCTACCATTAACGTCATCGAGAAGTAACTGTATCCCCCTGTGTATGGCTTCAACAACCTACTGAGCTGAATTTATTCGCTCAAGATTGACAAAACGGAATTCCTCACAATACACCGACCCCCCCAAATCTAGGTAATTCACGTTGCCAACTTCTCGCTCTCTCCATATACACCTCTGCATTTTCAGAGTTACTTGGGGGTTCCTCTATGGGACCATCAGCAGCATCTTCTATATCAGAGGCTATTTGAGAGTCAGACTCTGAGGGGCCTCCGTGAGGGTCATCAGGAGTAGAAGGGGACCCATCTAGAGAGCCCTCTGGGGAATTTTCTAAATCAGACTCTGTGTGAGAGTTGGGTTCCAGCTCCCCAGTTTGAGAGCCTCCAGTTTGAGGCATCTCATTTTGGTTTTTTTCCTCATAACCTCTTTAGCCTTTTAAAAAAATTTTACAGCAAACCTGGCCTGGAACTTTTTGGCAGCCATCTGTTTATCCCCCAAGAGCTGTCCCCGCCTTTTGTTTACACCTGAGCTGATGTGTATCCTTGAGGTTGCCCTTTTTACCCAGGCTCCTTTCCACAGCTAGTCACCCCTGCTCAGAGCCACCTTTTGGAAAATTGAAGTATTTTTCAAAAAGTCACCCACCAGAGCTTTTGCATTTTTGATGTGGTTTCCAGTCCTCCTTTCTTTTAGACCCCTTGAGGATACAGCAACCACGAATTTTCTGAACGAAGCATCATATTTTCCCCAAATCTTTTTAGAATACTGTTCTTTTAGAACCCCCGAGGATACGTCCATCAGTTTTCTGAATGAAGCATCATACTTTTCCCAAATACTAGAATGTGGGGGAGCTGTGACGAGCTTATGGTGCTGGGAGAATGGTTTGTCAGTCCTTGGTTTTTTATTCACAACCCCTAGAGCTTGTGCTCCAGGTTTGTGAATGTGGACATTTTCACTCAGTTCCTCAGTGGCCGCCACCACACCAAGCCCTGAGAAAACTGGAGTTGTGTTTGCGTGATTGCAATACCATAGCCTTGCAGTGGAGGGCCTTTGAAGATATCAATGAATGTCTTGGGGCTTTTTTTTTTTTTTTTAAACATGTTTTTTCATGTTTAAAGTTTGGGGTGGGGAGTCTTTTCTAGAAAGAGTGACCCATAGCATTCAACCAACTCCTGGGTCGGATTTAAACTGTCCAATAGCTTTCCACCAACTCCTAGGGTTCTATTTAAACTGTCCAATAGCATCTGCGAATTCCTGAGGTTTTATTTCATTTCATATTAATCAGAACTCACCATCCTCATCCACGCACCTCCCTTTCTGTGGGTCCACACCCATCAAATTTAACCCTATGGCAACAAGGGTGAGTAATCACAGTCACCCTGGCTATTCAGTGGGGGTGTGGTTAAAACCATTCAGTTCAACAGGATAAGTCAGCTCTGTTGTACTCAAACACATGTCTGAACCATCCCTGGTTTGTTTGTTTTTTTGTTTGTTTTTATTGTAAACACATTTTTAGGAATATTTTTCCCTGCCACAACATACATTTCAGCTTTTTGCTGTAAATGGGTCTCTTTTACACAAAAACACAAGAGCTAGGTTCTCACAAACAATTTATTTTTTATTTAAAAGACATACAGCTCCTTGAAAACAAACCAACATGCTTCATTAAACTTTTAGCTCACTTAAGGGCCAAAGGCCTTCTGACAGAAACACAGATAGTCACAAAGCCCTCACGAAAGCTCATGCTCAAATAAATTGGTTAGTCTCTAGTCACTTTGGATGGGCTATCACCAGCAGGAGAGTGAATTTGTGTGGGGGGGTGGAGGGTGAGAAAACCTGGATTTGTGCTGGAAATGGCCCAACTGATGATCACTTTAGATAAGCTATTACCAGCAGGACAGTGGGGTGGGAGGAGGTATTGTTTCATATTCTCTGTGTGTATATAAAGTCTGCTGCAGTTTCCATGGTATGCATCCGATGAAGTGAGCTGTAGCTCACGAAAGCTCATGCTCAAATAAATTGGTTAGTCTCTAAGGTGCCACAAGTACTCCTTTTCTTTTCAATAGTGTTTTTTTTTTTAATTTACAGCTACCAAGTTTTGTATTGCATGTTTGTCCCCTCACCATTCTCTAACTTAATACTTTTAGATTTCTTACAAATAGTCTTTTTCTTAAGCAGGGTTCTGTAACTTTTTGTGCAGACTAGACAGTCAATATAACTCTGTAAGCAGGCATCTTCCCATTTGGTCATTTTCTTTAAAACACGGTCAGGGTCTCCATTGAATTGCACAGCATTTATCAAAGTCACCCCTTGCACTAAATGTTCTTGGGTGAGGCACAGACATTGCATAGCATAACCTATAGCAATAATAGTGTTTAATAAGCTTTCTAAACACAGCTCAGCACGCAGGCCCTGGAGCTTGCAGTTTATATCCACTGAAGTCCTAGTCTCACAGTCATGGTGCTGTTGGGCTGATGTATCTGTGACACAGCTCTCACAAGCTTCAAAAAGCTATTTCCTAAGGCAGTGATTAAGGACAGCATAAACAGCAATGCGTACAATAGTCCGCATAACTTTTTTATGCTCACGATGTGGCACTGGCTCAGTAAGTTCCATGCCAAGCCTCCTCATAGTCGTCATCCTCGGAGTTCTCTTCAACAATTTGTATCGGCGTTGAGCAAAAACAAGGTGGGCCCGGTTCATCTTCGCTGCTTGATGCAACGCTGTCCAGGGCCTCCGGGTCCTCTAGAAAGGCATCGTTGAGCTGTCGAGAGATTTTAAGACAAGAAACAAGTGTAAGTTCCCACTGCTCGTTTTTATATTTACACAACCCCTGGTTCCTAACCCATTACACCCCATCATCATCCGTCACTTCTTATTCATTCATTTACCTGCCCTGTTTTTTCCTTCTGCTTAGGCCAATATAAAAGTTCCTTATTTTAATATATTTTTATTAAGAAGTACTTTCTTCAAGAGTTTTACTTTTTAAATCAAACGTCAAGAAAGTAAGAACAATAACATGCATTTAATTCCCCTGAGCAGTTACTATAATTGATGGTGGCAAACAATTCAAGCTTCAGCAAGAAGTAAGGCTTTCACCACCTAATATAGTACATATTGTATGCCACATTTCCTGCTAACCAAAACCAAATGGAAAATGTACTTACTAGTACTTTATTTTCTCATAATAACTCTATTCTCTGGCCTCCTTGCTGCTTGTTTTTCTCTTTTTATTCATTTCTTCGTAGTATTGACCAGAAGAACAATCTGTTGCCAAAGTTGGGTTTTTATGTGTTGGAGGGGAAGAAAGATCAACAAATAGACCCTCTGTATTGACTTAATTGACAGCTGTGAGGAAGTAATCCAAAACCAATACTTCTCTCACCTATTTGTAAAGTTTTGGGGATTGATGAAGAAATTTCTGTGTTTAAAGGACAATAACAGAGCTTAAAGGACATGGAAGTTTAAGAAATTGGGTTTGCAGATTGGAGAGGATAAGGAAACAAACATTGAAAATGTACTTTCTGTTCTGGTAGATTATTGTCCTTTCATTTTTTACAATATTACATAGTATGTTACAAGTTTCAAAGTTACTGTAAGAACAATTCTATTAAAGAAGTTAAACTGCTAGCTGGGAAAATAGGGCCTGATTCTCTCCCCCTGTACAGTTCTTTCAGTCTCCTCAGATGGTGAATGGGGACCATAAACTGGCCAGATCAGAGCTAAGAATTACCTCAGCATGGAGGAGCTCTCAGCTGGCACAGTGCTGCCATAGCCATCTTGTATGCCACCCTCCAAGTAGCTGCTGGCAGAAAGGGGTGTGGCAGAAACGGGATAATTATGTCGTGGTCCCTCACTCTCATGGAGGGAGGGAGGCCACAAACCGACTATACCAGTGGTCCCCAACCTTTCTGTGGGAATAGCCAAATGCCCCACCGCTGAAATGCCACCAAGAAGCAGCAGTGGAAAGAAGTGTCGCCGCCAAAATGCCACCAAGAAGTGGTGCTGTTTCTCGGCGGCATTTCAGCTGGTGTTTCTCCATCGGCCGTGCTCTGCAGCGGCATTTCGGCGGCACGGTGTCCTGCAGGTGCACACAACTGCCCCAGTGGGCGCCATTGCGCCTGCGGGCACCGCGTTGGGGACTCCGGTCTATAGCCCAGCACCTTCTGGCTGGAGCCAACAGTACTTAACAGTCTATAAGGGAGCTCGAGCCCCCTAGGCAGGGCAGAGCACAAACAGTCTATAGCTCTGGCCTGCGGTCAGGGCAGAATAGCAAAGGAGTCTAGGGGACCAGACCCTCGGGCAGGGCAGGGCACCAAACAGATGGAAGTTCTTACTCTAGTGGATGGCTGATAAACACAGGCTTCAGGGCCTACAGGTGGGGAGGCTGCCACTCCAGCTGTGGAGTGGCAGGGGTAAGGGGCAGTGTTCCCTCTAATTTTTGCATTTCTTGTGTGTAAATTTTTGTGCGTGTAATGTTTTGCTGTGTGCGCAGGGTTTAGGATCTGTGTGCGCGCGCACATGCGCACAGTTTAGAGGGAACAGTGGTAAGGGACCCCTCCTGACTCCACCAGGTCCCAGCCCAGGGCCCTAATAGTGGTGGAGTGTTCCACCACTGGGTCATTGGGGAATCCCACCGCAACATGCTGACTCACACTCCAGCAGCAGAACCGGGCCAGAGTCTGGTTCCCTTGGGCTACATCCTACCACAGTCTGGGTTTAGGGCTCTGTAGTCCAAACGTTCTCTGTCTTCTCAGGGTACTCGGCCGCCAGCAGTCCCCACAGCTCCTCAGGGCATTCATCTGACGGCGGTCCTGGCAGATCCTTGAGACACTCATCTGTCTCCTCTGGCTGCAGGGCACAGCTCCACTCGAAACCTAGTCCGGGATTCTGTTGAGATCCCAGCTTCCTGGAAGAGCCGTCTGCTCCCTCTGGTGCTCCAGCCCCATCTGAGCTCCAGGGCTCTCCTTTTGTACTTCCTGTCCCACCCCAGGACTTCTAGTGAGTCAGGGTGGATTTAGCTCTGCTCACCAGGGGGAGTGTAGTGGTCCCTCACTCTTCTGCTCGGAGGGAGGCCACTCCACCTCACTACATGCTAGAATATATTTTACATTTCCATACTAGCACAAAATAAATTCAGGGTATGTTAATACAAAGGCTTAAGCTAACCTGTCTTGATGCATGAAAGTCCTCTTTGGATTCTAGGGGATTCAGCCATGTGGAATAAAATGTTTTATGCTAATTGTACAGTTCACGAATATAACGATTTTTTTTAAAAGGAAATATTAGCCACAGGCATCCTTTGTGACCCTATGCTTGAGTTTCCCCATTGGCAAATTAAAATAATAACAATATAATAATACCTAACTCTTATGTAACACTTTTCCTTTGCATAGATCAAAGCACTTTACAAAGAAGGTAAGTATCCCTAGACCCATTTCACAGATGGGGAAACTGAGGCACAGAAGTGATGTGACCTGTGCAATGTCACCCATCAGGCCAGAGGCAGAGCCAGGAGCAGAACCTAGATTTCCTAAATCCCAGTCCAATGCTCTATTTATTAGGCCACACTGCTCTGAAGAGAAACCATAACATACTTACCTACAGAAGAGTTAGGAGGCTTCATGCATTAACATCGGTAAAGCGTTTTGAGATCTTTACACAAAAGGTGTTGTAGAAGTGCAAAGTGTTATATTATTACTAAAGTAATCCATTTTACAGGGTATTATCATGTAGCATATAAAAGCATCAGATGAGTTTTTAAAAGTCACTATGTGCTCTGGGCCTCAAACTTTAGTCTCAGTCCAGAGACCCACTCCAGCCCCTTTGCACTGCTTTGGCAGCCCTAAGGTCCTATAGTGCTGGCTTGAACAACCAGCTGAAGAGTCCCCTGGTATGGTGGGACTCCATGATTGGTGCAAAGCAGGTATAGCTGGCTTCAGTTCATGAACAAATACTAACATATATGGTTTGCTTAGAGTTTATGGGTTTATGCAAATTAAAGTCAATAGGAACTGTAGGAGTTCAGCACCTCTGAAACTTAGGCCTTTTCTGTGTAGCATTCTACTCAATAATATGGGTCCAGCAGCCTTGGAGGCTCTAAGCTTAGTAGAGCAGCAGGCAGAACTGTCTATTTCCCACTCAGCTGCTGCAGATCTGGGGTGAGGTGGGCAAAGTAATACACTGTGGAGCTACCTAGTCATGAGTATCAAGATACACTTAACTAGTCAACAAGAAGTAGTACAAGTAGTCTGAGGCAGATCCTGAGAGTGTGTGTTCCTGTGTCTGTGTCAAATTTGGCTAACAAACAAATACTACAGTTTTGGCAATGAAGATGCCAGTTAATGGAAAAACCATAGAGGCTCTGAGTATTTCTCAGAAATGAGAGAAAACATTTGGATTGTTTGTTGCTGAAACTTGGAATAACAGACAGTACATGAAAAACAATTCCTGTTACACCCTTTCCTACTTCCAACCCTCTGTAAATCCAAAACTACAGAACATGTTGACAGCTTTGAAGAATCCTTGCTTTCTGAGGCTGACTGGAATTAAAATCACAGAATATCTTTAGCCAAAGAAAAATTTATTCTTTGAATGGCACATTTGCATCCGATGAAGTGAGCTGTAGCTCTCGAAAGCTTGTGCTCCAATAAATTGGTTAGTCTTTAAGGTGCCACAAGTACTCCTTTTCTTTTTGCGAATACAGACTAACATGGCTATTACTCTGAAACCTGAAATTTTCAGTTATGTAACTCAGAATCAAGGCTGAGTGCTTTGATGTTTTTGTAATATGGGTAGAGACAAAAATATGAACTGGTTCTTATCTGGCCCAAACTGGTTCATCCATATATAATTTGCATAGGTTATAATGTTGCTGATGGTAAAATTCATTTGTATACTTAATTTAATGTTTTTATCAGGTGTGAATTTATAGTACTATCTAATGATCAATCATCTGGGCTTTCTTGGAAGGTAAGCACTGCTTATCTGTCTCTACTCATTCAAATGTTTGGCTCACAGAGTAGAAATCGTTTTCATATTTAAGGGCAACAGGCTCTCTTATTAATCTTGGTACACGATGAATTTCTTTTTTCCTTATTGGCTTCTTATATGCCCAACGCACCTGCCAAGTCACATGACACAGGTGGGATGAGGAAGAAAACTTCCTAAGAACTGCCTCCTACTTAAAGAACTCACTGAAGCATGTTCTCCATTTTGGAAAGCTGATCCCTTAATACACATTAACATTAATCAACCTACTGTGATGACTGGTATGTGCGTTGCCTTCCTACTTCCTGCTCCCCTTTTTGTGTTTAATTTGTTTTCCATTTTTCCTCAATGAAGAGTGAGAGGAAGGAATGCCTAGTGTGCAGCTCAGCTTTTGAGTTTTCTTCTATACACGTATATTCGCTCATCACCTGCTATCAAACATCTTCACAGTGTGCCCTCAGACAGACGTACAATAAAATCCATTTTTTACAGGTGGGTTTGCATAATTATAGATTTTCTTCTAGATCAAGAAAACTTAAAGATCAAATCAAGTTCTCAGTTACACATCAATTCTTCCTCCTGAGATATCAGAGAGAAATTTAGCCAGGCACTTCTGAATCTCTATCTTATATATAATCGTAAAATGGAAAGGCTGAAAGGTAAGATGACATTTCATGAAATTCCCATTCTCCTTTTTCTTTTGTTGCTCTTCACTCTTCCCACAGAACTGTATGCAACATGTCTTGTCTCCCCGTAATTAATCCATAAAACAGGAAAGCATATTTGCATCATTGTCTGCTTTTAACTTTCATCATTTTTTTTCTTTTGTTTCATCTCCATACATCGTTTTCCCCTTCTGCCTGCTCATAGGCTCATAGACTGTAAGTCCAGAAGGGACCGTCATGATCATCTAATCTTAACATTGCAGACCACAGAACATCACCAACCCACTCCTGTAATAGACCTGTAACCTCTGGCTGAGTTACTGAAGTCCTCAAATCATGATTTAAAGACTTCAAGTTACAGAGAATCCACCATTTACACGAGTTTAAACTTGCATGAGAATCACTGCATTCTCAGTACTGTAAATCATTCTCTTTCTATTCTATCTATCACTGTAAAGTATTGGTACACTATATGAAAGAATGCAGATGCTACATAAAAAGTTACTGTATATTGTCTGGTAATTACATTCCTAAATCACATATAACCACTGACAGGCATTATGCTGTTCCTAGATTACATTTTCAGCCTGTTAGATCATATTTAGGATTGTCAGTTTTGGTTGGACATATTCCTGGAGGTTTCATCATATAACATAATCTTTAATTAAAGATTAATCTTTAAAAACACCAGGTCAATCCTGAAGTGTTGACAACCCTAATCATATTTCAGATTAAGGGACAAATCTACTTGAAATCTAGTCAATTTCAAACATGTGTTAAAAGCACTTTCAGATTTTGCCTCTGCCCCTGACTTCCTTCTCCCAATTTTTGTGGTTTTTCAATTACATTTTCCTATCTTTAAAATGATTTTTTCTCTCCCATTGCTGTGTGACAGTGCAAACAACAGGGGACTCTAACCAAGATCCCCATCCTACACATGAATCCATACAATCCCTAGCCAGTGGAATGGTCCTTAGGAGACCCTTCCTAGTCGCATAATTGAGGGTAACCATAAAGCTTCTGCAAAAAGAAAAGGAGTACTTGCGGCACCTTAGAGACTAATACATTTATTTGAGCATAAGCTTTCATGAGCTACAGTTCACTTCATTGGATGCATGCAGTGGAAAATACAGTGGGGAGATTTTATATACACAGAGAACATGAAACAATGGGTGTTACCATACACACTGTAACAAGAGTGATCAGATAAGGTGAGCTATTACCAGCAGGAGAGCGGGGGCGCGGGAGAACCTTTTGTAGTGATAATCAAGGTAGGCCATTTCCAGCAGTTGACAAGAACGTGTGAGGAACAGTGGCAGTGGGGGGGAATTAACATGGGGAAATAGTTTTACTTTGTGTAATGACACATCCACTCCCAGTCTTTATTCAAGCCTAAATTAATTGTATCCAGTTTGCAAATTAATTCCAATTCAGCAGTCTCTCCTTGGAGTCTGTTTTTGGAATTGGGATTAATTTGCAAACTGGAAACAATTAATTTAGGCTTGAATAAAGACTGGGAGTGAATGTGTCATTACACAAAATAAAACTAAAGGAGTACTTGTGGCACCTTTAGAGACTAACCAATTTATTAGAGCATAAGTTTTCGTGAGCTACAGCTCACTTCATCCCTTTTTTCTTTTTACGGATACAGACTAACATGGCTGCTACTCTGAAACAAAATAAAACTATTTCCCCATGTTTATTCCCCCTACCCCCTACCAACCCCCGTTTCTCACACGTTCTTGTCAACTGCTGGAAATGGCCCACCTTGATTATCACTACAAAAGGTCCCCTCATCTCCTCCGCCCCCGCTCTCCTGCTGGTAATAGCTCACCTTACCTGATAACTCTCCTTACAGTATGTGTGGTGACACCCATTGTTTCATGTTCTCTGTGTATATAAAATCACCCCACTATATTTTCCACTTTATGCATCCAATGAAGTGAGCTGTAGCTCACGAAAGCTTATGCTCAAGTAAATTTGTTAGTCTCTAAGGTGCCACAAGTACTCCTTTTCTTTTTGTGGATACAGACTAACACGGCTGCTACTCTGAAACCCATAAAGCTTCTCTAAGATACAGCTGGGGCAAAGCATACCCCCAGCCTGGACCAGGATCAGGTGAGTGGAAAAATAGCACAGACACACTTTTCTTCCCCTAGCCCAGCCCCACTCCTTTGGGTCCTGGACCAAGCATTTGGTACAGAGACCGGTAGTATCTCCTAAACCTCTTTTTTTTTTTTTTTTAAATCTTAGGTACCTGTGATTTACCTCTGCATTTTGTTTAGTAGGAGATACTACTACGTCTAAAATGTTCTCCTACTTGGATAAGAGCATGAGTAGCACAAAATGCAGTAGTATCCTAATGCTAGTTGAGGGGTGAAATTCTGGCCCCATTGAAGTCTATGGCAAAACTCACTGATTTCAATAGGGTGAGGATTTCACTCAAGATCTGATCTTTGTAATTCAGCAGAGAAATATCTACCTACTTTTATTTCTTCCAGGTTTATAGCTTTTCTCTGCCCTATCTATCTCCCTCCAAATAAATGGCTTTTGTCTGTACTCAAATAATGTACCCAATAAACTTTGCAATAAAATTACTTTAACGTAAATCACTTGCAAATTATCATTTTAGTGCATAACTAGTCGCTTGTGATGGCCAAATCTAAGTAATGTTGTGACATAATGTGTTATGGGGCCTAACAATGGACTTACTCCAGGTATGAATTTGATCTATTATATCTGTGTTTTTTGGTGTCAGTGACTATCTGGATATGCATTAGCTTTATTATTCATTAGTATTATTAGAGAAGTGATAACTATAGTGTAAAGCATGCCCACATTAATTCCAAAATGTCAGTATCTGTTCTGGAGAATTTAGAACTGTACATTTTCCCAGCATGAGTATGACAATTGTTATTAGGCTATTTTCATGATTTTTATTTCTATAATATCAGAATGACTAGACCATTGGTAAGAGAGGCCATGAAATATTTCCTTATCTATCTATCATACAAGTTCTGTGTGCAGTTTTTACTGTTCTGTCAAAATATTATCTTCATGTAGGTAAGTCTCAGTATCTATTTTATACCTAGAGTAGCTCAAAATAGCCAAAAATCCTAAAAAGCTATTTTTCCTGATGGCTATAAAAGCTGTAACAGTTGTAATTTCCTTATTCCAGGGTATTATTCAAAGTCAAAAGGATAGTGTATGAATATTAGAAATACTGCAGCAGATTTTACTACAGTACTGGAGAAATGAGCTCTGCTTGTGAGGGCATGAGTTCTAATCCTAGCTCTGCCAGTGATTTATTGTTTGGCCTTGGGCAAGTCACTTCACTTTTCTGCCTCAGTCACCCCATTTTTAAAATGAAGATAGTAATATTTACCTACTGACCTCACAAGAGTGTTGTGAGGATTAATATTTAATAATTCTACAGAGATTTGACCCTATGAGGTGCTCCAAAAATGTTGTGTATTATTATTAGTGTGTTATAACAACATAATTGTCTATAAAATGATGCCTGCAACCACATTCTTCTTTCACAATTCTCAGGCTATGGAATAACTCACTGACTGTGGCATTTCTTCATCCAGCCAGTGTACTTTGAAGTACAGTGTATATCCAGGGAAATGTGGGGAAGCTGTACATCATGAAAAAACATGATGAGAACTGGAGGATGCATGTACATGACTCTGGATGGTACAGCAACTGTTGTTGAAATATTTTATGTAGTTAAAAATCTTTCTACAGAGAAAGATAACACTACATTGGACATAAATAGCACAGAACACATGGAATGAAAAAGAAAACAATCCAGGACTCTTTTCAGCTGTCCCATGAGACCAGAGTGAATTTAAACTAAACAGTTTAGTCCCGCCCAAAACTTCAGTCCCTTTTGAATGGATTCTTCCTTCCAGCCTAGCATTTTCCTCTGCACCAGATGGATTTTTCCTCCTTGGGATGACCTCTTGTCTTCCTCCCATTCCGGAATTCTTAATGTTCTTCCTAAATGTGGCAACCCAACCAGCCTTACTTTATTGTAGCAGAAGGCAGAATGGCAGCCATCAACTGTGCACCTCATCACTTTCTTTTGTGTGGCTGAGGATTCACTGCTGAACACGGGCTTCATCTGACCCTAAATATATTGTATTTATTTAACCCATGCTACAGGCATTGATTTTTGTACTGTGTACACATCACCTTTTTGTGAGATCTAGTTGCCAAAATTATTGAGCAACCATCAGGGCCAGCTCTAGGCACCAGCAAAACAAGCAGGTGCTTGGGGCAGCACATTTCTAGGGGCAGCTTTCCAGCCCTGCCGCCCCTAGAAATGTTCTCCCGCCGTCCTAGCTCGCCTCCGCTCCGCCTCCGCCTGCTCCCCTGAGCACGCCACCGCCACTCTGCTTCTCTCCCCCTCCCTCCCCCCGACTTGGTACCCGCAAAACAGCTGTTTGGCGCAGCAAGCCTGGGGGGAGGCAGCATGGTGGAGTGGAGGCGAGCTGGGGTGGGGAGTGGTTCCTCTAACCCCCCCCAGCCCCCCGTTATTTCCTGCACTCCCCCCGCCCGCTCACCTCCACTCCACCTGCTCCCCTGCACGTGCTGCCTCTCCCTCGCCTGAGAGGGAGGGGGAAGAAGTGGAGCGGCGGCATGTTCAGGGGAGCAGGCAGAGCGGAGGTGAGCTAGGGCTGGGGGTTGCGGGGGGGAGCCGCAGGAAGCAATGGGTGGGGGGAAATGCAGCACGTCTGGGGGAGGAGGTGGGGATCTGGGGCAGAGGCAGAGTTGAGGAGGAGCCGGGCGCAGGGGGAAACGAGAAAAACACGGGGGCAGCCAAAAATATTTTTGCTTGGGGCAGCAAAAATCCTAGAGATGGCCCTGGCAACTGTTCTGGTTGACACTGACCTTAATTTTAACTTCAAGCTCTTTTCAGTGCCATATAAATGTTTACTGGCCAGTCCCTGCAATGCCTCCAGCCCTTCTTCTTTACCAGAGTCATCGAATTTTGACACTCTGCTGGTAAGAAGCAGTTATGTATCCTTGGAACAATCACTTGTACTGAAAGAAACTGAGATTGTGACATCTTGAAATCTGCTTCTTAGCAGAGAGATGAGATCATGTTCTCCTGAGAACATGTCTAAAACAGAAGTTATAGGATCAGGATCCCAATGTTAGCCCTTATATTTACTTTATTAGGCAGTTATTACATTAACATAAGTGTTCTGAAAGACTCAGATACAGGGAAGAAGTATTCTCTAGTCATTAGGACAGGACTGGGTATCAGGAATTCTGGGTTCTGTTACTGATTGCCATTTACTCATAAAAAGAAAAGGAGTACTTGTGGCACCTTAGAGACTAACAAATTTATTAGATTTCAGAGTAGCAGCCATGTTCATCGGATGAAGTGAGCTGTAGCTCACGAAAGCTTATGCTCTAATAAATTTGTTAGTCTCAAAGGTGCCACAAGTACTCCTTTTCTTTTTGCGAATACAGACTAACAGGGCTGCTACTCTGAAACCATTTACTCATGTGTGACTTTGGGCAAGTAGCTTAATCTTTCTGTGCCTGAGTTTCTGTATCTATAAAGGGTGCTAATGCTTGTCTCAGTGTAGTGAGGCTTGCCTAATTGTTTGTGAAGATGTCTTTGAATGAAAAGCGTTCTATACTTGCACAATACTATTATTAGTAGATAAATGTATATGATATATAACATTTCCTTTTCAATGACTTTCACGTTGAAAGGTTCCATTTTGAATTCTTAGCCCAGATATCAGGGTCCATAGTCTTCTCAAATACTATACATTTCAGTTGTAGATCCCTGTTGATGTAGAACTGGTTGACATTTAGAAGTCACAGCTGAAAGTGAAGCAAAAAAGCAACTCAGAGCAGGAAGCTGTGTTAGTAACTTTCTACCAATAGGTTTCAGAGTAGCAGCCATGTTAGTCTGTATTCGCAAAAAGAAAAGGAGTACTAGTGGCACCTCAGAGATGTGAAAGAATGAATTATGTTGAAATTATAATTCATTAAAGAAATGCTACTTGAAGGGTTTGTTGAAATATAGTTGTCAGGAAGAGAAACATTAAGGCGTGTGAGACAATGGGTTCTCAAACTAATTAACTTAGAGCTCCTACTGAGCTAGGAGATTGGTAAACATTAGTATGCAAATAAGATATGTATGTATATTTGTCAGTTTCTGCTTCCTTTTGTCTCTTATGTTAAATTGGCTTTGGCTTAGCTGTATAAATTAAGTTATCTTTAGCCTCAGAGAGGGGCTCACATCTGGGTGCATTGGCAAAGCGCTTTGCTAAGAAACAGAGTGGTCTGACAAATTATGTGAGTCCTGAATCTGACTTTGACAGAGACTAACTAATTTATTTGAGCATAAGCTTTCGTGAGCTACAGCTCACTTCATCGGATGCATTCAGTGGAAAATACAGTGAGGAGATTTATATACGCATAGAACATGAAAAAATGGGTGTTATCATACACACTGTAAGGAGAAAAGGAGGACTTGTGGCACCTTAGAGACTAACCAATTTATTAGAGCATAAGCTTTCGTGAGCTACAGCTCACTTCCTCAGATGCATATCGTGGAAACTGCAGCAGGCTTTATATATACACAGAGAATATGAAACAATACCTATTCCCACCCCACTGTCCTGCTGGTAATAGCTTATCTAAAGTGATTTCCAGCACAAATCCAGGTTTTCTCACCCTCCACCCCCCCACACAAATTCACTCTCCTGCTGGTGATAGCCCATCCAAAGTGACAACTCTTTACACAATGTGCATGACAATCAAGCTGGGCTATTTCCTGCATAAATCCAGGTTCTCACATCCCCCCCACCCCCATACACACACAAACTCACTCTCCTGCCGGTAATAGCTCATCCAAACTGACCACTCTTCAAGTTAAAATCCAAGTTAAACCAGAACATCTGGGGGGGGGGGTAGGAAAAAACAAGAGGAAACAGGCTACCTTGCATAATGACTTAGCCACTCCAAGTCTCTATTTAAGCCTAAATTAATAGTATCCAATTTGCAAATGAATTCCAATTCAGCAGTTTCTCGCTGGAGTCTGGATTTGAAGTTTTTTTGTTTTAAGATAGCGACCTTCATGTCTGTGATCGCGTGACCAGAGAGATTGAAGTGTTCTCCGACTGGTTTATGAATGTTATAATTCTTGACATCTGATTTGTGTCCATTTATTCTTTTACGTAGAGACTGTCCAGTTTGACCAATGTACATGGCAGAGGGGCATTGCTGGCACATGATGGCATATATCACATTGGTGGATGTGCAGGTGAACAAGCCTCTGATAGTGTGGCTGATGTTATTAGGCCCTGTGATGGTGTCCCCTGAATAGATATGTGGGCACAATTGGCAACGGGCTTTGTTGCAAGGATAAGTTCCTGGGTTAGTGGTTCTGTTGTGTGGTATGTGGTTGTTGGTGAGTATTTGCTTCAGGTTGCGGGGCTGTCTGTAGGCAAGGACTGGCCTGTCTCCCAAGATTTGTGAGAGTGTTGGGTCATCCTTTAGGATAGGTTGTAGATCCTTAATAATGCGTTGGAGGGGTTTTAGTTGGGGGCTGAAGGTGACGGCTAGTGGCATTCTGTTATTTTCTTTGTTAGGCCTGTCCTGTAGTAGGTAACTTCTGGGAACTCTTCTGGCTCTATCAATCTGTTTCTTTACTTCTGCAGGTGGGTACTGTAGTTGTAAGAAAGCTTGACAGAGATCTTGTAGGTGTTTGTCTCTGTCTGAGGGGTTGGAGCAAATGCGGTTGTATCGCAGAGCTTGGCTGTAGACGATGGATCGTGTGGTGTGGTCAGGGTGAAAGCTGGAGGCATGCAGGTAGGAATAGCGGTCAGTAGGTTTCCGGTATAGGGTGGTGTTTATGTGACCATTGTTTATTAGCACTGTAGTGTCCAGGAAGTGGATCTCTTGTGTGGACTGGACCAGGCTGAGGTTGGTGGTGGGATGGAAATTGTTGAAATCATGGTGGAATTCCTCAAGGGCTTCTTTTCCATGGGTCCAGATGATGAAGATGACATCAATATAGCGCAAGTAGAGTAGGGGCTTTAGGGGACGAGAGCTGAGGAAGCGTTGTTCTAAATCAGCCATAAAAATGTTGGCATACTGTGGGGCCATGCGGGTACCCATAGCAGTGCCGCTGATCTGAAGGTATACATTGTCCCCAAATGTGAAGTAGTTATGGGTAAGGACAAAGTCACAAAGTTCAGCCACCAGGTTAGCCGTGACATTATCGGGGATAGTGTTCTTGCCTAGTCCTACACAAATATGTCTTTGTGTTTGAAAAGAGGAAGAATTCTTATTTTTCACCTGAAAAGTCTCATTTATGTATTCTAGACTGTAGTAATTTTGTATGATTTGAAAAAAAGTAAAGCTTGTAGGTGTTTCCCTCAAATCCACCCAATCATGCTAGAGAAAGACTCATATTTTTTCAAAGAATTTTGCCGGTTATGCTGGAAGCTATTACCTTTTCTTATATGGCACTAAGGAAGCAGCTATTCAGGTATATTTTATGTCTGAGTTGTGTGTTTTTGGTAATTAATATTTATATTATTCATATTAAGTGTTTGTAATACATCAGAATTCTTTTTGTATGAAGTATCTCAAAATACAGCAAGAAGCATTACAACCCTCAGGACTACACCGTAAGATGGTTACTTAACATGCCTATTAGTTACTCTTGACTGTGGCTTGGGAGTCAAAATGAATAGAGGTGCTAGCTAGAGTGGAAACCTCCTCCCGCCTAGTCTTGGAGGACAGAATATGGGAACAATATCCATCAGGTACATATTCTCAGAGAATTGGGAGTACACACTATCTTTCATCCTGTACAAATCCTGGTCTACCTGTCCTGATAAAACAAACAAAACTATATTTGAATAGATGTTGAAGCTTAACCAAAAGCAATACTCGGCATAGAATACTTTTTCCTATAAAAAGGAATGTAAGATAAGCACTTTTCCATCTGTATAGGGAAGATTGCAGCCATAGGTGCCTACTCCATGGGTGTTCCAGGGCTGGAGCACCCACAGGGAAAAATTAGTGGGTGTTCTGCACCCACCAGCAGCCAAGCTCCCCGCCCCGTCCCCCTGTCTTACCTCCTCCTCCACCGCCTCTGCCTCCTCCCCTGAGCACACCATGTCCCTGCTCCTCCCTCCCTCCCTCCCAGCGCTTGCCGCCGCCAAACAGCTGTAGTAAGCTCCAGGAGGGAGAGTGAAGGAGCGGGGATGTTGCACAGTCAGGGGAGTGTTGGATCATATTAAAGAAGTTCTGTATCAAAATCACAAATGAGTTTGATTCCCCATAATTTAAATTCCAGGGTATTACTAATTAAGAGGTCTCTTGGTTTTTGGTACTGTTTCTCTCTCTCTATGTGTGAAATTTGCAAGCTGCTAATTGTGTTAGTACATTCTAAGACAGAGTCTGTTCTCAAAGCAATTCTTTGTAACAACTACTACTCACACAGAGAGAGACTCAAAGCAATACTCTGTAACAACGGAAACAGCACCCAGAGACTCCCCGCCCTTTTGTTGTATTCATCTCGCTTTGTTAACAATTGTGATTAAAATAGAGATAGAGGATGTATGTGGATGGATGCTTGGTGTGGATAATAACTGAATGATCAGGGAGGTGCCAGCCTAAGAATCCAGTGTCCATCGGCTGAAAAAGGCGTCAAGTGGAAATAACCAGAGGATCCTTGGAGGGCAGAATGGAATCCACCCAACAGCCTCAAGAATGGGAGAACCAAAGAACAAGATAACATCTGGCAGACCGGAGCTGTCAGGAATGTGCCATCTGCTGATTGATTCAGGAACAGCATGATGAAGCAATTCCTATAGACTGGCATAGGAAGAAATTCCTATAAAAATGGATTCTAGAAAGTGAGAACTTTGGGGTCTGATTCTGCAAACCAACTTCCAGGAGCATCAGATGAGCATCTGACAAGGCCCTGTTCCCTCCTCATGTCCAGGTCACCTGGGCAGTGGCTTGGCATGAGTAACTCTAAGGCTGGTAACTATGATAACAACCTTACAGAACCTGTTTGTGTGTATGAATGAATGTGTGAATAAATATGAGATTGAATAGAATGTTATAGCTATAACTAACTGCTTACTATGATTCTTTTTGTATTCACAATAAATGTGGTATTTTGCCTTTTCCCCTTTAATAAGATCCTGCTGGTTTTTATTTTATTGGTATAACAGGAGGAGGTGGGGAAGAGGCAGAGCTGGGGTGGGGATTTGGGGAAGGAGTCAGAATAGGGGCAGGGAGGGGGCAGAGTTGGGGCAGGGACTCTGGGGAAGGGATTGGAATGGGGCAGGGCAGGGGTGGAGTCGGGGCAAAGCTGGGCTGGGGGCAGAGGTGGGGTTGAGCACCCATCGGCGCCATTAGTAGTCGGCGCCTATGATTGTAGCCTTCATGGAATAAATATGTTGTACCATTCTTTGTCATATAGTATGTTAATAGAGAGAAAAAAGCTTTATTTTTGTATGAGTTTGCATGATTATGGGCTTTTTGAAATCACTAGCATTTTCCCTTTAAACCAAAACTTTCATCCAAATGGAAATAGGTTTAAAACAGTGTCTCAGTGTCTCCTTCCTTCATCGGAGGAAGTGAGCTGTAGCTCACGAAAGCTTATGCTCAAATAAATTGGTTAGTCTCTAAGGTGTCACAAGTACTTCTTTTCTTTTTGCGAATACAGACTAACATGGCTGTTATTCTGAAACCTGTCAATATAATGGAGTGGGTTTACATCATTCCTCTCCATGAATGAAAAAATCTGGATCTCTCCAAAAGTTGCTGCCTGTTACTGGGAAGAGACTTTTTCTCAGTGGCATAGTTATTTTGCTTTTGTCAAAGTAATTATCAAAGTAAGAATTTAAGCTTTGATGGTAAATGATGATTTGGCTTTAGAACATCTTTTCCAATTCACTTCTTATTTTTTTCTTTGTTCCAGCATGCTTTAGTTACAAGTGTACTGTAAAGATCATAATGACTAATTACCTCTAACAAGAACAACAAGTCAATTACCAGTTTTGTCAGAATACCTGACAGCATCTTACATAAAATTAAAAACTTCATGTCTTTGCTTACATGACATTTAAACAGGGCCATCCTTAGGCATAAACAGCATACGCGGCTGCATAGCGCATCCGAAAATGTGGGGCACCCCTGGGTCTTAATGTCCACCCTGCCACCTCTTCCTATCCCTGTTCTGACCCTTCCTGCAGGCTCCCACAGCTAGCTGTTGCAGCCAGGTGACTCTTACTCCGGAGGGGATCTAGTATCTTAAAAATGTAAAAGCCTTCCAGCCTGCCAGATCTATTAGCACAACACTGAAACTGTTAAAGAGCCCTTCAAATGGTAATGAAGCCATTTAACAGGCATTTGCCAACCCCCAGGTATATACTGTCAGTTTCTGAATTTACTGACAAAAACAGTTGTGTATTACTCTAATATTTACTGAGAACATGTTAGTCTACAGGACCTTAGTTTAAAACTTGCTTTAAAAATATTTCATTAGTGTGTTGCTGAAGATGATAAAATCACATTTCTCAAAAATCCTTGAAGAGAGCCCTTAAAGGGACAACACCCCTTTCCTACCAGATAGCTGGACAAATGAGTTTCCCTTTCTTTACTTCTGATTATTTGATTAACTGGTTTTAAGAGAACCGTCTAGCAAAATCAGTACCTTAGTAAGATATAAAATCCTTTGTTATGTCTAAAAATCTTTGGAGACATATTTTTTAAAGTTGGTGAAATTTCATAAACATGTCTATTTTTATGGAGATCACACAGAGTAAATTAGTGTTCCCTTTTTCTAAAAGTAATGAACATTGTTATGAATACACTAAACCTCTGTGACTCATTAATTTAAAATTATGTTGTTTCAGTGAGTTAAATATGTAGTAATCTGGAATGATTACTTTATGAAGGCTTAAGAGAGTATTTAAAATATAAAATCAGCTTAGAAATACCAATTGAGAAAATGTAAAACAGAAGAGCTGCATCATGTATTCCATAATATTTAATGTTGTATTCAGCAGGACAGCTGACTTGCCCTAAGTACAAAGTTTTTGCAAATAAATTTCTGACAAACTTCAGGGTATATCAAAAAACCTGTGACTGACCTTTTTTATTCCCAAATTTAGTGCTTTTAATTAGGTACGTTCTGCATGTCCAGTCTTCACCTTCTGGCATGCAGTGGAAAACATGCTCCATTTTCTTTAGAAAGAAATTGCAGAAGAGTGTTTTTTTCAAATGTCATTTGCTTCATTTGGGTTCAGGAATTTGACTGGAAGTGGGTGAGCGGTGAAGAGGAGGGAGACAATGAAGAGAGGGTGGGGGCAGGGCCTGGGGCAGAGCAGGGGTGGAGTATGGGCAGGGCCATGGGTGGGCTGGGGAGCTAGCCTCTCCAAAGCGGCAGCTTCACCCACTGCCCATGACAGGAGGTAAGAACAGGTCGGCTCCTACCCACCCAGTGCGCACTGCAGTTTCCTTAGGCAGGGGCCGTATTCACAGAGCCGAATGTGTCAGCACTGCACATTCTGCATGAGGGAGAGGATACGGGGGTCTCTACAGGGAACTGTGACTCTCCGCCGCTGTGAGGTGGGCCGGGCGGCTCGGAATCCTTTGCTGCCTCGTCCCTCCCCCTGCGGGGCTGTGAACCTGGGCTGCCGTCGGGCATAGGGGCACCAGTTTAATAATACTGTGTAGGGTCCCATAAATCCTAAGGATGGCCCTGCGTTTAAAATGAAGTTCCAATACACTTATGAAAGGTGCCCAGTTTATTAAAAACCTTTCAAACTTTATACCAAATATCTGTTTGTAATAGTACATGCAAAGTAAAATATTGTATATCACATTCTTACAGGTCTAGCAATAATATTTTCAGAATTATATGAAATTTTACATCTCTATTTACTACTGAATGCATAAAATATATATTTTTCATACTGCTAAATGTTAGGGCTTAAATTTTCAAAAGTTCCCGTTAATTCTGGTTGCCTAACTTGAGCTACCTGATTTTCACATGTGCTCTGCCTCAACACATCTGAAAAATCAGACCCTAAGTAAATCAAGTTGGGCATTTTTTACATACATAAATTAGATCAGATTTCAGTAATTCACCTATTTTACTATGAATTCTGTTTACAGATTATGTTAATGAATTTACCATTTGCTCTGTGTTTTCTGGAAGGTTATAAGTGAAATTACAATGTCCAAAACCAATATCTATCTAAATCCTTACAGGAACTATCAATGCTGTGCTTTATACTTGTTTATTTCCTTAAACATAAAATGTGATTTAAAAAAAGGCCTTTGTTAAATATTTGAAGTAGGGCTGTCAATTAATCAGTTAATTTATGCGATTAATTCAAAAAATTAATTGCAATTAATTACACTTATAACAATAGAATACCAATTGAAATTTTTAAAAATACTTTGGATGTTTTTCTACATTTTCAATATTGACTTCAATTACAATACAAAATGCAGAGTGCTCACTTTATTATTTTTTATTACAAATATATGCACTGTAAAAATGATAAAAGAAATAGTATTTTTCAGTTTACCTCATACAAGTACTGAAGTGCAATCTCTTTATTGTGAAAGTGTAACCTACAAATGCAGATTTTTTTGGTTACATAACTGCACTCAAAAACAAAAGTGTAAAACTATAAAGACCACTCAGTCCTACTTCTACAAAAACTACAAGTCCACTCAGTCCTACTTCTTATTCTGTCAATCACTAAGACAAACAAAAAGAACAGGAGGACTTGTGGCACTTTAGAGACTAACCAATTTATTTGAGCATAAGCTTTCGTGAGCTACAGCTCACTTCATCCGATGCATTCAGTTTTTCATGCTTTGTGTGTATATAATAAGATCTTCTGAACTTTCCACAGTATGCATCCGATGAAGTGAGCTGTAGCTCACGAAAGCTCATGCTCAAATAAATTGGTTAGTCTCTAAGGTGCCACAAGTACTCCTTTTCTTTTTGCGAATACAGCCTAACACGGCTGCTACTCTGAATTCTACATTTGTAAGTTCAACTTTCATGATATTTGTATGAGGTGAATTGAAAAATATTTTTTTTACAGTGCAAATATTTGTAATAAAAATAAATATAAACTGAGCACTGTACACTGTGTTGTAACTGAAATTAACATATTTGAAAATGTAGTAAACAACCAAAAATATTTAAAATAAATGGTATTCTATTGTTTAATTTTTTTAATTGTTTGACAGCCCTAATTTGAAATAGGAGAGAGTGAAAAAATGAAGCTGTGCATGTAAACAAGCCAAGTGCAAAATAACTACATACTGTACATGTGGCACCACAATTCACACTTTTACTACAGGCCCTGTCCAAAGGCCACAGAAGTCAGGAAGAATCTTTCCAGGGACTTTGACTCACTATCAGCTTCATCCTAAAACCAGTGAAGGAACAGTTCCACGAATTTAGCCACTAGAGAGAGTGTTTTGTACATGAATAGGACCATCATATTGCTAATCTTAATCAGTGGCACAACAGGGTCTAGAGCAGAGGTGGGCAAACTATGGCCCAGGGGACACATTCAGCACCCAGGACCATCCTACCCGGCCCTTGAGCTCCCAGCTGGGGAGGTTAGCCCCCAGCCCTCCCGGCAGCCTCAGCTCACCGTGCTGTCAGCGCTCTGGGTGGCAGGGCTACGAGCTCCTGCCGGGCAGCGTGGTGGCGTGGCTGGCTCCGGCCAGGCGGCACGACTCAGGGGCGGATTTACCTGTAAACACAGGTGCCCTGACACAGGTCCTCCAACAACAGGGGGCCCCAGGGCCAGGCACTCGGGCAGATCAGCACTGGTGCACTCCCCACGGGAGGGGGGGGGCTGCACTGTGAGGGAAGGGGAGAGCAGGGATGGAGGCTCACCTACAGCCTTAGGAGAGCAGGCCGGAGGTGTGGGCGATGGGAGTGCTGCAAACGCAGGTGGAGGACTCTAGAGGAGCAGCGGCCGGCCGCGCAGCCGGCCAGAGAGAAGCAGTGCTTTGAAGGAGAAACCGCCGCTTCTCTCCGGCTGCGCAGTTGCCCCTGCTCCTCCTGAGTCCTCCGCCCATGTTCGCAGGGCTGCATTCTGAAAGGGACTTGGGGGGGGAGGGGGGTTGGGGTCCTGGGGTGGGGCAGTTAAGGACAGGAGGGGGCAGTCAGGGGACAAGGAGCAGGGGGAGCTGGATAGGCTGGAGGTTCTGAGGCAGGCAGTCGGGGGTGGGAAGTCGAAGGGGTGGATAGAGGGCAGGGGCCAGGCTGTGTGGGGAGGCACAGCCTTCCCTACCTAGCCCTCCATACAGTTTTGCAACCACGATGTGGCCCTCTGGCCAAAAAGGTTGCCTACCCCTGCTCCAGAAGCACAGAATGAATCCAAAATACCTGCACTTGGAAGCACTTTTCAAATATTCAAACTGAATTAGGGTCTTTGTTCTCCTGCCCTCTTTCTCAAAATAAATGTATTGTGAGATACTGTTGTGTAATGACATTTAGTTTAATTAATGGGTGAGCAACATAACAGATAGTTCTATTTATCAATTAAAGTCACTCAAGTCTGTGTTTCATCCAATGGAGATTTCAAATCATTAAGATCCAGTGCAATGCACATTGAAGTCAATGGCTGTCTTTTACTGATTTAAATGGTGTCTGATCAGATACCTGGATCCATAAGAATTTTTAGTCAAAATGAAGGGGTTATGTCAGAATCTCTTGTTTATTGAGCAGCAAAAGTTGTTAGGTTTCTTCACAACTTTGCACACATTCTTACTATTTAAAGGGTATAACAGGTGTTAGCTCAGCAGTAGCATTATGCATGGCGATGTGTGAAAATTAAGTTCTGTTTCTCTTCTTGCATGGTCTCACGCAACTTTGAAGCCTACTAGAGAATTGCTTGGTTGCAACTTAGCCTAGTACAATTGAGTGTCCACATTAGGTTTCCTGTTCCAGGTGCACACAGTGTTCTATATCCACACAGAACACTCTCTGCAAATCTTGTGGGACCTGTGCATTGTTGCACCAAACCTGCAGTTCCAGGTATAGTACCCTGGAGTAGTTGTGTAATGTCTGATATTTAAGGCCTGGTTCACTGTTGTGTAGTCATTTACACCAGAGCAAAATGAGTTTAATAGGTTATGAAATCAAATGGTAGTGTTTTACACCCACTTTACATGGGTAAATAATGAAGTAAGGTGCTGGGAAATGGAGAATCAGAGCCTTGATGTCTAGATCAACCACTTCATATTTTGGGTTTGTTCCTTTGCCTATTTCAGATGGCTCTGTCCTGCACAAGGGCTGCTGCAAGCCCAAGGTAAGAAGCGTGAGTTTATTCTTTGAATTCATTTATTCAGACACTTATTTCAATTTTTGTTTGTACTGTTTTGTACTTTGTTCTGTACCTGAGCTAAAGATTTCTTTCTCTATTGTATTTCCCTCTAGGATTCAGAGTTAGGAGTTGACCAGACCAAAGTTCACAGGGAGCACATCCTTCCATGATGTCCAATCTGCCTTCTTCCCGCTAATGCAGTGGGATTCTCAGGCCATGCCGTTGGTTTTTTTGGTGGGGGGTGGAAAGATGAAGAATTAGGGCTGGAGCAGCCTGGAGATGCAAATGGATTTACTTGGGGGGTGGTAAAGAAGGTGGAATAGCTTTGCTGTTAGCCTTTAACTACTAGCCCTCTGTCCTTAGGCTCTTTTTTTCAGATTTCCAGGGTGGGAGCAGAATGGCTACTGCAGCAAAGCCTCAGTAAAGTAAGTACATAGTGCACACATATTCACGTACATGTAGTGGCTGCTGAATAATTATTTCTCTCCATGTTTTTCAGGTGAATTGATGTGGGACATTTAAGAAACAAATTTTCTTATTACAAAATGTAATATTAAAAGTGTTTTCTATTTTATCTTTTCTGTGATTCTCGCTTCCTATCTTGGGGCTTCTGCTGTTGTTTCCCACTTCCCAAATCAGCCTCCTTTAAAGTATAAAGTCAAGAAAAAAAGTTACCAAGAAATTGCTTTTTTCTAGAACACTGCTAGCCATCCCCCCTTTAAGTTACATATGTCACTCAGGTACAGTATATTTAAAACACAAACTGATCGCTCTCAGACATCAAAAATAGTGAATCTCGAAACAGAGACTATTGAAAAACTTTATACAAAACTAAGGAACTTGATCCCCACATGATCTCAATCTCCCTTCATTTCTATTTTGTGTTGGCTCATTTTAGGGGCTTCGTACATACTTGAGACATTGCAAGGCCTAGGGAACTATGTATCACACATATGCCACCTTGAAATAGAAGTCTTTTCCTGTATCACCATCGGTTTCTTCCATCTTGCATAGATCAACGGAGTCCTTGTTCACATGAAGGTAGTAGTTCTGATCCTTATAACACTGAAATCTAACTGAATCTTCTTGGTTGTTATGCATGATGAACAGCTGGTTGTCTTGTTCAGTCAACTATGAAAAACATACAAAGTGATGCATGTATAGTAAGGCCTGTGTTTCTAAAAGATATCTGCCATGAAAAGTTAAAATGGAAATGCTGCTAACTTATTTCATTTTTTAAAAAACGTAATATTTTTCCCTTTGTCAGGTGAAGTGCGTCTGTCAGTGCAGAGTCTGAACCTCAGGGAAGACCTGCTCACCTTTAGGACAATACAGAGATAGCGGTGAAAAAACTTTCCTGCCAGGTATCCAAGGCACTGGAGCTGGGTAGGCCCAAACACCTAAAGCAGTCTTCTGCCACCATTAAGAGCAGCAACATTTTTCTCAGGGCCATTTCTTTGCTCAAGACCCTTTCTGTTTTTCATCTTATTCTTTTCTTACCTTCTCTTCCTTTCTCTGCTGCCTTCAAGAACTGCCTCCAGCTGCTAATTTCAGGCCAAAGTTCTAAGAGAGGTGAAGACCATGCCACCGGCATCAGTGAGAGCACCTTCTCAGATGGGACTCATATGCTACACCTACCACTGCCAGACTTACCACTGCCAGACTTACCCCTCCCTTAATGCTTTTGATACCATAATATTGAGAAGAGAAGGAGCAAGACAAAGAGCAACACACAAGTATGGATTTGACAATCTCCCTCCCCCAACCACACACATACTGATGGCATACTATTCCAGGCTCTGGTTCCAGTGAGTCCTCTCAGGTTTCCCATCCCCACTCCTTTAAGACAATCCTAGTAAACACCCTCCATTCTCACGAGGCAGGGGTCTACTATCAGATTGGACACCCTGTATTATTGGAATTGGCTGGCCCTATACTACATGCCATGAGATCCCAACTGCCCAGGTTTTACCCCATGTAGTTCCCTTGGGAACAGTTCCCTCTGACTAAGATCATCCTGACCTGGCATTTCTTTATCTACACCAGTGGAGAAGCAAATTAAAGTGTAGTAGATAACTCTTAAAATTGTCAAAGACTTCAGACCTCTGAAAGCTTTGTCCTTCTCAGAAAGGGAAATTTCTCTCACCCTCTGCTCCTTGGACTTCACTTTTTACTCTGTCTCCAATTCAGAGACTTGTTCCAGAAATGCAAAGGAAACTATTTTCTAGGACTTCTGTCCTAGAAAGAGAAAGTGCTCCCAGGAACATCTTAAAACAGAGGGGAGGAAATAAACAAAACACAACCAACCTTTCCTGCTGTTCCTCTGTTTTCTCAGGTTACCAGAAAGATCAAGAGAGATCTAGTCAAAGTTATCACTCCTTTCTGGCTTAGGAGACATGCTCCTTCACTTGTTAGAAATGGCAGCTATCCATCTTGGTTTTTTTCCAATTTCTTCAGATCAACTTTTCTGGGATCAGTTCTGTACCTGAACCCATGCAGTCTGAAACTTATTGCCTTTAAATGGAGAGACTGACATTTAAATTTGCCTAGACCTGAAAAAGGACTGTGTAGCTCAAAAGCTTGTCTTTTTTGCCAATCGAAGTTGGTCCAATAAAAGATCACCTTGTCAATTTAAATTTGAAGACCATTAAGTTAACCTGGTTGTGCCTTAGGGTGCTACCATAATATAAATGCTTTTGAGAATAAATTAAGTTGTCTGAAACTTCCATTTTCCACTGGATTAGGATGTCTGTTCAGAGAAAATATGCCAAAGCCACCATACTAATGTATTTTTGTGTGCCCACAAAATATCCATTATCCATTTCTACCTACAGGCCAGTTAAAAACGAGACTTTCTACACTGAAATGTGGTAAGCTGACACCCAATTGCCTGTTCATACATTCACAAGACATTACCATGTTGTTTCATAGTCTTCTACTGATACAGATTTAAGTCTCAAGGTCCTGCAGTGGAGTAGTTCATTCTGAATTTCTGGTTTATGTTTGGTGTCTGTCAACTTTCCTTTTCTGAGTCTACTGCTTGTTATTTCCCAGTAGTTCTGACTTCAGGTGAGTGCACTGCTCTTGACAATGGGACAGTTTTGCTTTCCCTGTAAGTTGGTCTTCTCATAGAGGTATATCCATCAGGCCAGAGTCCCCTCCCTTTTCTTCTTTCTGTTACAGCTGTGATGTGGACTTTAGCTTTTGTACTGGAAGTCTCTGCTGGCTCACATGTCTGGGCTTGCCCAACCGCAGTCCTCTGGAATTACTGTTGTCAAGGTTCCTTCCCCACTCTGAACTCTAGGGTACAGATGTGGGGACCTGCATGAAAGTCCTGCTAAGCTTATTCTTACCAGCTTAGGTTAAAAACTTCCCCAAGGTACTAATTTTGCCTTGTCCTTGAACCGTATACTGCCACCACCAAGCGTGTTAACAAAGAACAGGGAAAGAGCCCACTTGGAAACATCTTCCCCCAAAATCTCTCCCCAAGCCCTACACCCCCCCCTTTCCTGGGGAAGGCTTGATAAAAATCCTCACCAATTTGTACAGGTGGACACAGACTCAAACCCTTGGATCTTAAGAAACAATGAAAAAATCAATCAGGTTCTTAAAAGAAGAATTTTAATTAAAGAAAAGGTAAAAGAATCACCTCTGTAAAAATCAGGATGGTAAATACCTTACAGGGAAATCAGATTCAAAACCTAGAGAATCCCTCTAGGCAAAACCTTAAGTTACAAAAAGACACAAAAACAGGAATATACATTCCATCCAGCACAGCTTATTTTACCAGCCATTAAACAAAAGGAAATCTAACGCATTTCTAAGTAGATTACTTACTAACTAACGGTTGTAAGGCTGCATTCCTGATCTGTTCCCAGCAAAAGCATTACACAGACAGATGAACCCTTTGTTCCCCCCCACCCACTTCAGATTTGAAAGTATCTTGTCTCCTCATTGGTCATTTTGGTCAGGTGCCAGCGAGGTTATCTTAGCTTCTTAACCCTTTACAGGTGAAAGGGTTTTGCCTTTGGCCAGGAGGGGTTTTATAGCACTGTATACAGAAAGGTGGTTACCCTTCCCTTTATATTTATGACAACTGTGGAGAAACTTCTCTGTATCGTCTATGTTCTAGTCTAAGCCTAAAGATTGACTCTGAACTGATGGATGCACTCCTAGAAGATGACCACCAATTCACAGGTGAGACATCATTACTCTTTCACTTAATGTTAAAAATCAGAAAGAATAGGAGTACAGATAATTGGTGAAATGTAAATGATATCATTTGTAGCAAATGGGATTGAAGCATCAGGGTTGTGCCCCTTGTACAGTTCCACCCCCTGCATAGGTGTGTACACACACCACACATATTTGGCTGGCCACATACCTGCCTGGGGTCAGGAGCTCCACCTGTAATCACTTCCATGCCGTCTTCTTCCACCATATGACCCTCTGTTGTCTTACCATTTGGATTCAAGACCTGTGAAGACAGCCACCAAAATTGGTGTTTCCCTTCCTATTCTGAATTGTATTAACCATGGGTTGTACCGTCAATGGCTGATTAATTCTAAACAAAACTATTCCAATCCCTCTGATGGGAAATTTAAAGAATTTTTAAGAGACTTAGTGACCACCTATACTGCAGAATGAACTGGATGGAGACCAGTTACAATAAGATAGTTCCTCAACTTGGTTCAAAACATAATTCCATCTTGCAGCATAGATGGGACTGAATCATGTTTTTATTATATTCTCATAGTATGTTACAGCCATGGGGATCTAATTATGCCCATTGAGCCCAAGGAAAATGTTTATATCCTGCTGGAGGAGAATAGGGCCCATGAACTTTCTAAGGTTGTCAGTTTTGAGAAACTTAAAACATATTAATTGAAAGCTGGAACCATGTCAGGGAATGCTGAGTTATGATCTGGAACTTCAAAACAGTTCATTTACCAGTGACAACTTGGGGCACAAGGTTCAAATCTTTCTAGATTCTGTGGTACCCATTTCAGACAAAAAAAAATTGTGGACATTTAATCTCTGAATCAGGTAAATCCCTTCTAAGTGCTTGTTCTCCTGTATTTTAATAGGAATGCCTTTACTCATTCTCTCACAAAATGCTTTCCATAGAAAGTGAATTGTAAATTAAAAAGAAACAAAAAATGGTTTTTCAAATTTAACATGAGGAAGTGACACAGGGTTTGCCTACACTAAGAAAAGCAGTCAGGGTTAGCGATCCTGTTTCCCATAGCATACATACCTGTTGACACCTTTTTGCCTCAATTTAGTTGGTTGAGATCCATCTTAGATATCCTCCTGGAGTCAATCAGAACCAGTTAACTCAAGGTTAAAGTTGTTCTCTTATAACACTAGGGTAACCAAACCTTGATTGCTTTCCCTAATCTAGACAAACCCTCAATGGCTTGGAGAACAAAACAAAACAAAAACAAAAAATTCTAATTACACAGGGTAAGAGTATTTAAAAGCATGTTAGCACACAGATCTGTGGTTTCTTTTCTTAGATCAATATTCCTGTCTGAATATTGAAACTCCAGTTTGTCCTGAGAAGAGAATTCCACTCCCAAGCCCTCCTCTTTCACATGGAGTACTTTATTCCTCTTTTCCTCCCTTCTCTTCCTGCACATCACCTCCTGTTGCAGCAATCTCTCCCTCTCTACAGGAAGCTAGAACCTAGCTTCCCACACTGGGCTCTAATGATGTGCTACGAAGTACTAACATTTGCTTTCTAGCTTACTCGATGCTTTGTATGCACTTTGTATTCTAAATCGCAGAGCATGTCATATATACACAAGTGTGCTCTGAGATTTAAAATACATTACCAAGAATAGCAGTGAAAGAGATAGGAGGCTGTCAGCATCCAAACACCAGAGCTCAGCATAAGCAGCTGAGCTCTGATTTCCTTTAACAGGAGCAGAAAGGGACTTGGGAAAACTGAAAAAGGATGAAGAAAGGCAAAGACGATTTGATGAAAAGATGAGGGGCAAATATACTACTTCTTACCTTCAGGTACAGTTGTTTCTTATTCTTGCCCAATAGGAGAAAGTTATTTTTTGATCGCTGGGTCATGGTCACCAAATTTTTACAACGTTTTTTAATTCTGTTTCTGGCCACTGGAGCTAAAGTATAAATTTAAAATACAGACTCTTTTTGTGAATTGAAACATAACTAGAAAATCTTCTGCAGAGGCAATATTCAGTTTTCACTGTATACTGATAGACACAAGAATAACAACACGCCTAAGCACTCCAGATATTGACCATCTTTGTAAAGTACTTTGGGATCTACCAAAAGCATATAACACAACCATGGCTTTATATCCTCCTTATAAAAATGAATGACACCATGGATTCTGAGTCATTCATGGGATGGTTGGATTGACTCCTATTTGAAATGACGTTCTCTAAATAGCATAAAAACGAGGGAAATAATAGGGCAGTGCGAAGTTTTAACTAATTCTAACAGTAAGTGAAAAATATCCATTTCTGTTGGCCATCTCAAGACCAAATTCATCCTTTGTGCCATCCAATGAACCTCTGACTGGCTGGTGTGCACTTATGGGAGACCCCTGGAAGGAACTATGTCTGAGTCAGCCTTCTGGGTATTTTAACTACATGGAATCCCTCTAAAAATCCTTGGTAGACTGTGGGGCACGTTCTAGCACAGTCTATTTATATGCAACTACATCTAAATAAAGATAATGGCATTTAGATGGACTAAATCTGCAAGAAGAAGGAATAAAATACACCATTTAGTTGTACCTCAGCAGGTAAATTATACTAATTTGAAACCTGGGAGGATATCTCCTGTAACGTGCAAGATATTTCAAGTTCTTTATCCTTGTGTTATACCCTTTCACTCGATGGGCCAAATTCAGAAGTGATGTGCAAATTGCACATCAATGAGTTCAACTGCATGTAAGGAAGCCATAAGACTAATCCACATTCCAACAGGCCAGGAGCGAGAAATGTAGCAATAAAAACAGATGATAGGAGGATGTAAGTTAAAGGAAACCATCTCCTGCTTTAATCCTCACTTTTCATCCTCCTTCCAGCTGCCCAAATGTTTGTAACACCACCTAAGACTCCCATACACATTGGTATTCTGGTGTAAGCAGATCTAAGGGAGTCTAATTTATATATCACCTTTGAATATGTTTGAAGCTTGACCATGAGCTTGGAAGCCAAGAACTTGTTGTAAATGTAGCACTGCCTCATTGAATGCTGGAATTAAACAAATCATTCAAACTCTCTTAGCCCACCTATAAAGTGGGTTTAATAAGGACTTCCTTACCTAACGAGCGTGTTTTGGTAACTAATATTTGTATAGCGCTATATAAGAGCTAAATATTATTAATGTTCTGAATATTAATGTTAGTCTTAGCAGTGCTTTGTTACTACACTGATGAGCATTATAGAAAACCTTAAGATAGACAGGAATCTCTAAGATCAGTAACACCTTCTTGTTGCATTACTAACCCCCTGTATTTCCCTTGAAGGTCCATCAAAAACCTTTTCAAAACCAAAACTCTAACATAAACAAATATAGTTTTGCTCTCAGGGCCACAGTAACCAAAATCTTACCACAGTTATTCAGTTTGTTGCTTGTGAATATGTCTAACCATGCAATATCTAAAATATAAAGAATATTTTTGCAATTAAACATACATAGGATGCAAACTAAGAATATTTTTTAAAAGTATTCTGCAAAAACTCAACATTCAGTTTTCCTGGAATATTCAGTAACAATAGGAGTCAGGCTTCATTTCCTTCTAATTCTTAACCACGGTTTTGCATTCATATACACTTACAATGGCCTTATCAGCCACTTGCAGAGTAGGTGTAGCTACACAGGACAATGAAAAGGCAGGCTGTGCCGAGGCTGCAGTGTGTATCTGCACGCAGCAGTGAAAGGCTCTGACAGGGGAAAGGCAGTGGGGGAAAGGCTCAGCAGTAGGGAGCTGCTGGCCTTTTCCCACTACCTCCCCCTTGCCAGAGCCTTTCTCCACTGCTGGAGCATTTCACTGCAGTGGGGAAGGGCTCTGGGGAAGGGCTCTGGCAGCAGGGAGGCAGTAGGACACTACGTTGCTAAAAGTAATGTAGAAGTGGGAGGCCCTCCTTAGGCATGTAGGCAGCCATGTATACCCTAAGGTCCTGGTCTTTCTCCACTAGCTTAAGCAGTGCCTCGCCATCTACCCTGATGTTCTAGCTGGGCATACAGTGTCTGTACTCTATATGCTGCCTTAAGTGTAGGCCTACTTAAATGGAGTTGTGTACCATTTTTGTCCTGATATCTGTATTGGGGAGGAGGAGAGTATGACAATTGTATTTATTCACTTTCTTTTATAACAGAATAAATCCTTGAAGATAGAGGTTAGTAGTGCAGTGAGAGACTAATCTGAGTTTTAAGCACCAGTCTAGTAACAAGGGGCCAAATTGTGACCAACACTTATGTGAGTGTATAATGGTAGGAAGGTAGCTTGTGCCCCACCTTGCATTCCCCACTCAGGGCCTGGCCACAGTTGCAAACACTGTGCTCCTCCAGCTGTTCAGAGTTACAAACGTTGCACCAGCCCCTCCAAAAGTCTGTGGCTCCTCTCTCTGCAATGGCAGACCCGGTCAGTGTGGAGGGGAGCACATGCTGCTCCCTTCTCCATCATGGTGCAGCAGGTCTGCTTCCTGTGAGCTTGGATGCCTCTTAGAGCTTCTGTTGCGGTGGTGCAGCTCTAGTAGACATTGTGGAGCTGTAGCTAGGAGACACAACTTAACCCTAACTACGCAGGGATTGCTGACCAGCAGCTGACAAATTGGTCACCAGATAATGGGAAACCCTCCCATACACATACTTGCAAATTCATATTTAAAAACTAATTATGGGCCCCATTCTCCACAGCTTATTTTCTCAGTATAGAAACTCAAGTTCCAAATTGCAGAGTTTCCCTGGAATACTTCCCCTAGCCCTATCTGTAGAAGAGTCCAGGAGTTCAGTGCTGTAAATCCACAGATGTCCCCAGTCAGGTTGGATCTTCAGCAGTCCACTGGGCCTGACTCCCTTCCCTAGCTCCTTGCATTACTTGACAGCACATCTTGACTGTCATGGTCTTCTTCAACTGCCAGCTCCCTCTAGATCCCCGACAATGGGGGCCTTCTGCTGTACAGAGGTAGGATCAGATACAGATCCTCAGCTGGAGTAAATTGACATAGCTCCCATGAGGCAGGAGTTATGCTCAATTACCCAGGTAAGGTGCTGGCCCTAGGTCTGCAGTGTCTTGCACTGTATAGATCTGCAGTTTGAGGAGGGGAGGGCATACAGCGAAGAACAGCTTCCTCCCAAACTTATCCCAATTCTGGAACCCTGTCAAATTCCCATTCCACACCTCCTCCGCCATGATCTAGGATTGTAAGCTCCTCTCTGTCCGTGGAAGTCGAGGGCAGCATTTAGCTCTATATTTAACCCCTCAAAACGGATAAACATTCAGGGAGAGGATTGTTTTACCCTAGGAAAAAGGTAAAATAAAAGGAGTCTTGAGTATTTACTGCTTTTAACCTGTGAGGCACATTAGAGGCACACATAGTGCAACCAGTGCTTCCACTCCCTTCAACACATTGGGGCTGCTCAACTCAATCATTATTTGTATTTTCTCCCTCTACCATTTCCTCCCCCAAAATGTCTAGCAGCTATTCTTTGAATGCTAGCTGGGGTGCCATTTTTGTGCATTGATTAGAGAAGCCCAGTCACAGGTCAGGAAGGAGTTAAATATGGCCACACCTCAAAGTTTCTGTATCTCCTTTTATTTCTCCCTGCAGTCTTCCCAAATGATTGCAATCCAGTAGGTGGAGGGGGGAGAAACAAACATGCTTTTACTCTAGTGGCCAATAAACAAGATAATCTACTTTTCATTTAAAATTATACTGTTCTTACTTTAAGCCTGTACTAGTTGTTTTTGTTCTGTAACTACCAAAGCATCGTACTAGTGGGATCAAATGTGTCTAATGCTGACTGATAATACAGAGTAAGTGAAAGCAAGTACATGGAAATACATAGAAGTGTCCCGTTAGACAATATATATTATTTTGATATAGAAAGAGAAACTGTACCTTCAGTGGATTGTGAATCCTCAATTGATATTTTACAATGACCATACTCGTCTAAATCAAAACGCAGCGTTTTTGAGTCCCTTGTCAGTATGTAACATTTCTTTCTGTCATAGTGTTGGTATGCTAGTCACAAATGAATTTCAGTTAGTTCTGCTGGTCACAGAAAAATAGAAAGGTTACCTAACAGAATATTCCTATGGCAACCCCTGAAAAGTAGAAAAACTAAACAAAGTCTTAAAATACAGCCACGGGCAACATGAATGTAACAGAGTGGGCTCAGGCAGATATGATTTTGGGTTTAACTAAACTTCAGTCATCTTTTTTTTTTTTGCCTTTGTAATGACAAAACCAAACCCAATGCTAACTTTAGTTTTAAATTCACCACCTGTAGGAAATAGTAAAAGACAGAAATGGCTTGTCAGTAGGGGCTAAGCCCCACCAATAATGTCACACAACAGTATAGAATGGCTGATGTACCTCAGGGTGCAGAACCACCTGCAGCCATTGCGGGCTACTGGAGATACTGAAGCTACTCCAATCCCAGAGGCTATCCCAGGGAATGTTGGGAAACACCTGCTGCTGCAGCATACAGGTTGCAGGGCAAAGTGGGAGGAGGCACAGAGCACGACTGTCTGCTCTACAGTTGCCAACTTTAGTTGAACGAATTCCTGGAGATTTTCTCACATGACATAATCTTCAATTTAAGATTACGCTTTCATTCCTGGAGATTCCAGGACAATCCTGGAGGGTTGGCAACCCTACTCTGTTCCAGCTTTTCCGAAGTGAACAAGTAGGTGGAAGGCTCTGAGCCTGGTGGTTGTGATGGGTGTCAGGAAGGAGGTGGGAGAATGCTTCTCGTCCTGAAAGTGTGTGTGTGTGTGTCCTAAGCCTCAGAGTGTCAGCTGTGCAAAGGTTGAGGGCCCAAGGGGCTGGTGGATAACTGTGTTGCAGGAAGCCGATGTGATTTGGGTAGGGTGACTAGACAGCAAATGTGAAAAATCGGGACGGGGTGGGGGGTAATAGGAGCCTATATAAGAAAAAGACCCAAAAATTGGGACTGTCCCTATCAAATCGGGACATCTGGTCACCCTAGTTTGGGGAGCATGAGGCATAAAGAAGTTGCATTAGTAGGGTTGAATCCAAGGTGGAATGGAGTCCGTTGGTGAATGAGTGTGTGGGTGAACTGGTCAGGTGTGTTGGGGTGACAGACAGTAAAGTAAGAGCTAGATTGGATAGGGAGAGGTTTGGAGCAGCACAGGAGCTAGCAAACAGAGCTGTAAACAGGGGAGTTTGAGTGGGAGTTCTGTTGGAGGAGAAGGTATTTGTGTTTGTTTGGCTTTGTATTGGTAGTATTTGTATGTGTAGAGGCTTGTAGGGGCTTTGTGCTGGGAGAGAAGCTGAGCCCTGATTAGGGGGCGGGGCTTCACTGACTAGGGGTCCTATAAAGGTAGCAGCACAGACAGCTGCAGCAGCACAGGAGCTAGCAAACAGAGCTGTAAACAGGGGAGTTTGAGTGGGAGTTTGAAAGCGGAGTTTGTCTTGTGGTGCTTGTGTGGGGTTTGGTTTTGCTGTGGGTGGTGGTGTTTTGGTGTGGTTTGTGTTTCCCAGATTAACAGGATTTAGGTGGGAAGGCTATGACAGATTCAGAGGTGGCAGTGGGAGTGACCCATGTAGCAGATGACACAATGAAGATGACTGGATGTGGAAGCTGTGGTATGTACATGATCCTGGAGGGGGCACCTGGTAAGAGTTTTGTCTGCATGAAATGCCGTCTGATAGAGCTGATGGAGGAAAAGATCAGAGGTTTGGAGATGCAGGTGGAAAGTCTGGTAGAGTTTAGGAAGGGGTTTGAGCAGATTATGGAGCAAAGACATGAGGTATCTGAAGGGAAAAGCTCAGACTTGCAGATGGAAGCAGGACTAGGGAATTCTGAGGGGAGACTGGGTGAGGAAAGTGGTCAGTGGAAGCATGTGACTAAAAGAACTAGGCAGAGGAAAAGACGGTCTAGTGAAGGAGAAATAGAGCTTCAGAATAGGTTTGCAGAGTTGGAAAATGAAGAAGGGGCTCAGCAGGTAGTCACTGAAGGTGACAGGGCAAGGAAGAAGAGAAGAGCGGTTAGTCCTATAGGAAAAGGGGAAGAGTTAATGGAGATTACACCAAATATGAGCCCCAGGAGGATACAGGATGGGTTAAAAAGGATTACAAGGGAGAATGGGAATGGAAAAAACTTGCAGCCAGAGGGAACAGGGGATAGACTGGAGAATAGCACCGTCACTAGGAAAAGGCAGGTCTATGTGATTGGGGACTCTTTATTGAGAAGAATAGATAGGCCTGTAACCAGAGCTGATCCAGAAAATAGGAGGGTGTGCTGTCTTCCAGGTGCTAAGATACGGGATGTAGACCTGAGGTTAAAAAGGATTCTAAAGGGAGCGGGAAAGAATCGCCTAATTATCCTTCATGTGGGAACAAATGATACGGCTAGATTCTCACTGGAAAGTATTAAGGGAGACTATGTTAGGCTGGGGAGGACGCTTAAGGAAATTGAGGCTCAGGTGATCTTTAGTGGGATTCTGCCTGTTCCTAGAGAAGGGCAACAAAGGTGTGACAAGATTATGACTATCAATAGATGGCTTAGGCAGTGGTGCTATAAGGAGGGCTTTGGGATGTATGGCCATTGGGAGGCATTCATGGATAGAGGACAGTTCTCTCGGGATGGACTTCATCTGAGTAGGGAAGGAAATAGACTTCTAGGATGGAGGCTGGCACAACTGATTAAGAGAGCTTTAAACTAGGAATTTGGGGGAGATGGTTGGGAGATGTCCAGGTAATCTCCACGCCAGAATTTAGCATAGAGTGGAAAGAAAATGAAGTAAGAGTGGATACAGCTGTAGGTAGGAGGAAGGGCAGTGTAGATACAAGTCTAATAGGTTATACTGGTAGTAAAATAACCGTGCCTAATAGGGTACAGAATGTGAGTGAGGCCAAACAGCAAAAATTAAGATGTTTGTACACTAATGCAAGGAGCCTAGGTAACAAAATGGAGGAACTAGAGTTACTGGTGCAGGAAGTGAAACCAGATATTATAGGTATAACAGAGACCTGGTGGAATAGTAGTCATGACTGGGCTACAGGTATTGAAGGGTATGTGCTGTTTAGGAAAGACCGAAATAAAGGTAAAGGTGGTGGAGTAGCACTGTATATCAATGATGAGATAGAATGTAAAGAAATAAGAAGCGATGAAATGGATATGACTGAGTCTGTCTGGGCAATAATTAAATTGGGGAAGAAAACTATTAGAGCCTCCCCTGGGATAGTGCTTGGGGTGTGCTATAGACCGCCGGGATCTAATTTGGATATGGATAGAGCCCTTTTTAATGTTTTTAATAAAGTAAATACTAATGGAAACTGTGTGATCATGGGAGACTTTAACTTCCCAGATATAGACTGGAGGATGAGTGCTAGTAATAATAATAGGGCTCAGATTTTCCTAGATGCGATAGCTGATGGATTCCTTCAACAAGTAGTTGCTGAACCGACTAGAGGGGATGCCATTTTAGATTTGGTCTTGGCGAGTAATGAGGATCTCATAGAGGAAATGGTTGTAGGGGATAATCTTGGCTCAAGTGATCATGAGCTAATTCAGTTCAAACTGAATGGAAGGATTAACAAAAATAAATCTGCAACTAGGGTTTTTGATTTCAAAAGGGCTGACTTTCAAAAATTAAGGAAATTAGTTAGGGAAGTGGATTGGACTGAAGAATTTATGGGTTTAAAGGTAGAGGAGGCCTGGGATTATTTTAAATTAAAGCTGCAGAAGCTATCGGAAGCCTGCATCCCAAGAAAGGGGAAAAAATTCATAGGCAGGAGTTGTAGACCAAGCTGGATGAGCAAGCATCTTAGAGAGGTAATTAAGAAAAAGCAGAAAGCATATAGGGAGTGGAAGAAGGGAGGGATCAGTAAGGAAAGCTACCTTATTGAGGTCAGAATATGTAGGGATAAAGTGAGACAGGCTAAAAGTCAAGTAGAGTTGGACCTTGCAAAGGGAATTAAAACCAATAGTAAAAGGTTCTATAGTCATATAAATAGGAAGAAAACAAAGAAAGAAGAAGTGGGACCGCTAAAAACTGAGGATGGAGTGGAGGTCAAGGATAATCTAGGCATGGCCCAATATCTAAACAAATACTTTGCCTCAGTCTTTAATAAGACTAAAGAGGATCTTAGGGATAATGGTAGCATGATAAATGGGAATGAGGATATGGAGGTAGACATCACCATATCTGAGGTAGAAGCGAAACTCAAACAGCTTAATGGGGCTAAATCGGGGGGCCCAGATAATCTTCATCCAAGAATATTAAAAGAATTGGCACAAGAAATTGCAAGCCCATTAGCAAGAATTTTTAATGAATCTGTAAATTCAGGGGTTGTACCATATGATTGGAGAATTGCTAACATAGTTCCTATTTTTAAGAAAGGGAAAAAAAGTGATCCAAGTAATTATAGGCCTGTTAGTTTGACATCTGTAGTATGCAAGGTCTTGGAAAAAATTTTGAAGGAGAAGGTAGTTAAGGACATTGAAGTCAATGGTAAATGGGACAAAATACAACATGGTTTTACAAAAGGTAGATCGTGCCAAACCAACCTGATTTCCTTCTTTGAGAGAGTAACAGATTTTTTAGATAAAGGAAACGCAGTGGATCTAATTTATTTAGATTTTAGTAAGGCGTTTGATACTGTGCCACATGGGGAATTATTAGTTAAATTGGATAAGATGGGCATCAATAGGAAAATTGAAAGGTGGATAGGGAATTGGTTAAAGGGGAGACTACAACGGGTCCTACTGAAAGGTGAACTGTCAAGTTGGAGGGAGGTTACCAGTGGAGTTCCTCAAGGATCAGTTTTGGGACCAATCTTATTTAATCTTTTTATTACTGACCTGGGCACAAAAAGTGGGAGTGTGCTAATAAAGTTCCCAGATGATACAAAGCTGGGAGGTATTGCTAATTTAGAGAAGGACAGGGATACCCTACAGGAGGATCTGGATGACCTTGTAAACTGGAGTAATAGGAATAGGATGAAATTTAATAGTGAGAAGTGTAAGGTCATGCATTTAGGGATTAATAACAAGAATTTTAGTTATAAGCTAGGGACGCATCAACTAGAAGTAACGGAGGAGGAAAAGGACCTTGGAGTATTGGTTGATCATAGGTTGACTATGAGCTGCCAATGTGATATGGCTGTGAAAAAAGCTAATGTCGTCTTGGGATGCATCAGGAGAGGTATTTCCAGTAGGGATAAGGAGGTTTTAGTACCGTTATATAAGGCACTGGTGAGACCTCACCTGGAATACTGTGTGCAGTTCTGGTCTCCCATGTTTAAGAAGGATGAATTCAAACTGGAACAGGTACAGAGAAGGGCTACTAGGATGATCCGAGGAATGGAAAACTTGTCTTATGAAAGGATACTCAGGGAGCTTGGCTTGTTTAGCCTAACTAAAAGAAGGTTGAGGGGAGATATGATTGCTCTCTATAAATATATCAGAGGGATAAATACCAGAGAGGGAGAGGAATTATTTAAACTCAATACCAATGTGGACACAAGAACAAATGGATATAAACTGGCCACTAGGAAATTTAGATTAGAAATTAGACGAAGGTTTCTAACCATCAGAGGAGTGAAGTTTTGGAATAGCCTTCCGAGGGAAGTAGTGGGGGCAAAAGATCTATCTTGCTTTAAGATTAAACTCGATAAGTTTATGGAGGAGATGGTATGATGGGATAACATGGTTTTGGTAATTAAATATTCATGGTAAATAGGCCCAATGGCCTGTGATGGGTTTTTAGATGGGGTAAGATCCAAGTTACCCGGGAAAGAATTTTCTGTAGTATCTGGCTGATGAATCTTGCCCATATGCTCAGGGTTTAGCTGATCGCCATATTTGGGGTCGGGAAGGAATTTTCCTCCAGGGCAGATTGGAAGGCCCTGGAGGTTTTTCGCCTTCCTCTGTAGCATGGGGCACGGGTCACTTGCTGGAGGATTCTCTGCTCCTTGAGGTCTTCAAACTACAATTTGAGGACTTCAATAGCACAGATATAGGTATGAGGTCTTTTTTAGGAGTGGTGGGTGAAATTCTGTGGCCTGCATTGTGCAGGAGGTCAGACTAGATGATCATAATGGTCCCTTCTGACCTAAATATCTATGAATCTATCTATGAATCTATGATTTAGAAAACAGCAAAGGGGTCAGGGAGGGATACAGAACTATTTTCTTCCACCTTGTGTTTCCCTGAGAAGTGTCCCAGTTTTCCATTCTGAAAGAGAGAGGAGGTGAGCTAGAAAGAGAGACCACCTATTCTTTCTTCCCATTTTCCCACTGCAGCAAAACACATCCCTGTAGCCTCCTGAGCCTAGTGCTCCAGTTTTGCACTTTGAAAATAAGATCCATCTGCAAAGTAGTGGCCTGGGGTGTTACCTGCAACTCCAGCACTTATTTTGGGGACCAACCACCACTGGTGAAAGACCCCAAATCTTCCTAGGTAAGTGCTACAAGGAAAGGTATTTGAATTCTAGGAAGCCCTAGTCCTGGGAACAGGATACAAATAAATGTTAGGTTTCAGAGTAGCAGCCATGTTGGTCTGTATCCACAGAAAGAACAGGCGTACTTGTGCCACAAGTACGCCTGTTCTTTTTGCAAATAAGTATTAAAATCAAACAGTTATTTTAAAGAGAGAAAGGAGCAGAATGCAATGGATCATGGCAAGGAAAACCCGATTATCCTCAATCTGAGGCATCAGTGATATAGTAGGTCAAACTGGAAACTGGCAAGAGCATAGAGGTATTGCTGAAACTGCTCAAAAGGGGGGTGGATAACAGAGCATGTGCTTTACTTGATTATCCTCCTCAGAGTTTCACACCTTGGTGACTTGAAGGTCAATTAAGGATGAAGAGACATACACACAGCCAGCATCAGGGGAAAGAAATGTATCACATTTCTAAACAAAGTCCAACATGCACACTTCTTTCAGTCTCTCGTCATACCTTTCTTTTGGGGTATATTGATACTCAGCACATCAGACAAATGAGAATAACGTCCAGAAAGGAGAGTGCAAGCACTGATTGAAAATACTGGGGCCAATCCCATTAATCAATGGGAAAGTAGTTTTTAAAATAGGTTTCCAATATTAAAACCCAAACTAAAAAGGGGTAGAGGTCTGTGAAGAGTTTGTGTACATACCTTAGAGCTCTATTGATTTTACAGCTGGTCTCTGGCTAGCATTTTCTCACCCTCTACTAAGGTAAGATGTTTGTTTACTTAATACTGGCCGAGTCTATACTAAACACAGTCCCAAGACAGTCAGACATTTCATGACAGAGGCACCAAGTCTCATCTGTCCTATATCATACCCTATACTGAATAGATCTCCAGTGCCATGAGACATCAGGAGAATGATATGTAATGTGTAGGGGGACCATGGCATTGAATACGAGGTTGGGTGAATTAAGCAGCATCTTCTTGGGCTTGACTTAATGCTTTGGAATACAGGAGGAAGGGGGTGTTACTAAGTTGGACAAAATGTAACTTCAGAGCCAGCACAAGATGAAGAGTAAATGAGTACCATAAGGTAACATTGATTTTTCAGTGCTCTGGCCAGAACATAAGGCAACTGAAGGAACAGGGTAGAAACAGGAAGCTTTCAGGGGATCCAGAAATGCAGTGGGAATTAACGAATTGTGCTGAGAATACTGGGTTGAATTCACCATGGCATTACTCCAATTATACACTGATTTAACTATAATGAAACCTCTGTTTTTGCTAGAGTTGTGAGGGTACAATTGTTTCTGGGAACCTTTGCTGATGCTTCTACCCTCTTTGTTTAAGGTAAACAGGAACTGAGTACACACATAGTGAATAAACAGACTAGGAAAGCATATGGTGAGTGCCTGCCTCCGTCACTTCTCTTCCTACAAGGAATTGACCTGCTCTAGACATTTCAAGTTCTACTTTTGGTTCTGGGACAGGTCTCAGGACACTGATATGACAGGAAGTGCATTTAGACTTGTTGTTTTAGTAGTGAGCTTTGTTTTGGTGTGTGTAGGGAAATGTTTGTTGCTGGAACTGGTCATTTTTAGGCTGCTCCAGATACTTAAATAGGATCTGGTCCAAGAGGTGAATATAGCTGGACTGCTTGGTAATAGTGACCATAATATAATTACATTTAACATTCCTGTGGTGGGAAGAACACCTCAACAGTTCAACACGGCGGCATTTAATTTCAGAAAGGTGAACTATGCAAAAATGAGGAGGTTAGTTAAACAGAAATTAAAAGGTACAGCACCAAAAGTGAAATCCCTGCAACCCGCATGGAAACGTTTTAAAGACACCATAATAGAGGCTCAACTTAAATGTATACCCCAAATTAAAACACACAGTAAAAGAACTAAAAAAGAGCCACCGTGGCTAAACAAAGTAAAAGAAGTACTGAGAGGCAAGAAGGTATCCTTTAAAAAGTGGAAGTTAAATCCTAGGGAGGAAAATAGGAGCGTAAACTCTGGCAAATTAAGTGTACAAATATGATTAGGAAAGCCAAAAAAAGAATCTGAACAGCTAGCCAAAAGACTCAAAAAGTAATTAAAAAAAAATTCTAAGTACATCAGAAGCAGGAAGCCTGCTAAACAACCAGCGGGGCCACTGGATGATCGAGATCTAAAGGAGCACTGAAGGACAATAAGGCAGTTGTAGAGAAACTAAATGAATTCTTTGAGTCAGTCTTCACTGCAAAGGACATAAGGGAGATTCCCACACCTGAGCCATTCTTTTTAGAGGACAAATCTGAGCAAACTTAATAGGAGTTGTAAGTCTGCATTCCTGATCTGTTCCCGGCAAAAGCATCACACAGACAGACCAACCCTTTGTACCCCCCGCCTTCAGATTTGAAAGTATCTTGTCCTCTCATTGGTCATTTTGGGTCAGGTGCCAGTGAGGTTATCTTAGCTTCTTAACCCTGTACAGGTGAAAGGGTTTTGCCTCTGGACAGGAGGGATTTTATAGCACTGTATACAGAAAGGTGGTTACCCTTCCCTTTATATTTATGACAGGGGTATTGGTTTTCATAACCATTTGTCCCCATTACGAGTGGCACTTGTGGGGATACTGGGAAACTGGAGTGTCTAACGGAATTGCTTGTGTGACTTGTGGTTAGCCAGTGGGGTAAAACCAAAGTCCTCTGTGTCTGGCTGGTTTGGTTTGCCTTAGAGGTGGAAAAACCCCAGCCTTAGGCTGTAACTACCCTGCTTTAAGCAATTTGTCCTGAATTGGCACTCTCAGTTGTGTCCCACCAAAGCCAGCATCGTTACACATGTATTAAATGTATTGGTGTATGATTTGATCATATTCTGCCAGCCACCCTTTTTGAATGGCAGAAAGGAATGGCCTAATGGGTCATTTGGTAAAGATGCATCAGCCAGAATCTGTGTCTGTGCTGATTTCAAAGGCAGTGACAGATCTTAGAGGGTCACCAACTTGTTGTAGGTTTAGCATTTTAAAATAAGTAAAAGAATGCAAGGATTGTTTTTCTTTTGCATTGCAATTTGATGTTCCTGTTCAAAATGTCCTATGTAAATTAATTTTGTTGTGTGTGTGAATGAGGAATGTGTGTGTTAAGAGATAAGTGTGAAGGCCATCGCTGAGCCAGATGTACGAGGGAGGAACCAGAAACAGACGCAAGGGCGCCAGGAGGTACAACATGTCCCTATTGAAATGTCAGAGGAGGGCAGATTGACGACTTTAAAGATGAGACAGGCACCTATCAATGGGGACAACATAGCTGTGATAAAGAATGAGAAGGACAATTTAAGAAAACAAGCACTCGTCAAATTACAATTGATTACAGCATAATGGTGCAAAACTCATTGGTCCCAGTGAAGGAAAATCACTATATAAACAGGGTGCCTTGCCATGAAACTTTGGGTTCGTCCTGCCAAGACTTCCCCGGAGCATCGTGTTGCGACCAACGGAACCCAGCTCCTCCCTACCAGTGATCAACCTAGCTGGCCACTAGGTTGATCCAAACTCTGGACTGGTAACTGTAACATCAGTTGGTGGGACAGTGTGTTTGTGTGTGCGCGTGGTGTGATTGAATGTATATGCTAATTGTTGTATCTTCAATAAACGCGGTGTATTGCCTTTTCCCCTATAAAAGATGCCGTGTGCTTCTTATAAGCATAACATGCCCACATCTTGAACACTGTGTGCAGATGTGGTCACCCCATCTCAAAAAAGATATATTGGAATTGGAAAAGGTTCCGAAAAGGGCAACAAAAATGATTAGGGGTATGGAATGGCTTCGGTATGAGGAGAGATTAATACAACTGGGACTTTTCAGCTTGGAAAAGAGACAACTAAGGGAGCATATATGATTGAGGTCTATAAAATCATGACTGATATGGAGAAAGTAAATAAGGAAGTGTTATTTACTCCTTCTCATAACACAAGAATGAGGAGTCACCAAATGAAATTAATAGGCAGCAGATTTAAAACAAACAAAATGAAGTATTTCTTCACACAACACACAGTCAACCTGTGGAACTTTTTGCCAGAGGATGTTGTGAAGGCCAAGACTATAACAGGGTTCAAAAAAGAACTAGATAAGTTCATGGAGGATAGGTCCATCAATGGCTATTAGCCAGGATGGGCAGTGATGGTGTCCCTAGCCTCTGTTTGCCAGAAGGAGGGAATGGGCAACAGGGCATGGATCACTTGATGATTACCTGTTCTGTTCATTCGCTCTGGGGCACCTGGTATTGGCCACTGTTGGAAGACAGGATACTGTGCTGGATGGACCTTTGGTCTGAGCCAGTATGGCCGTTCTTATGTATTTCTGTGCTGAATGTCCTTCTCAGCCTGTTTTCTGAGGCCATTCAGCCCAAATTTCAGTACTGAATTCAGTCCTGAATTTTGCTTTGCACATTACCTCTCTCAGGCACACGCTTTAGTTATAGTAAAGAAAAGTTTACCTTCACATTTACTTGATGATTTCTTTAGGTTTTGATATTTACGTGTAGTTTCCTGGTCCACTGGTATCCGAGACGCAGTTGATTTTTTCTGTTTATTTTTACCACACCTTATTTGTCGTTTTCTAATCTTCACCTCGGAAGGCTTTTGGAATCTTGAGCGCAATATCATTGTTGAAGACACTGGAAAATCCTGGTAATCTGTCTTGAAACTCTCTTCTAGTCCTAAATATAAATGATAGTTCAGTCACAATACTTTGCATTAGAGATTAGAACCAGTTTTTATTTTGCAAAGATTGTTAACATATTGACTTCTCAAGTTTTAACAATTGAGATAAAGCTGGGGTAAATTTAGTAAATTGTTGCTTGCTTATATTTTCTACTGTTGTAGCTGATATTTATGTGCCAAATGCGCTAAAGATTCATGTGCCTCTTCATGATTCGGCCATCGTTCCAGAGGAACGCTTCCATGCTGATGACGCTTGTTAAAAAAAATAGTGTGTTAATTAAATTTGTGACTGAACTCCTTGGGGGAGAATTGTATGTCTCCTGCTTTGTTTTACCCACATTTGCCATATATTGCATGTGATAGCAGTCTCGGGGTGCTGTGATGTGATGACCCAGCACATATTCATTTTAAGAACACTTTTACTGCAAATTTGATGAAAATGCAAAGAAGATACCAATGTGAAATTTCTAAAGATAGTCACAGCACTCAACCCAAGATTTAAGAATCTGAAGTACCTTCCAAAATCTGAGAGAGACGAGGTGCGGAGCATGCTTTCTTTTTGAAGTCTTAAAAGAGCGACACACTGATGTGGAAACTACAGAACCCAAACCACCAAAAAAGAAAATCAGCCTTCTGCTGGTGGCATCTAACTCAGATAATGAAGTTGAACACGCATCGGTCAGCACTGCTTTGGATCGTTATCGAGCAGAACCCATCATCAGCATAGACGCGTGTCCTCTGGAATGGTGGTTGAAGCATGAAGAGACATATGAATCTTTAGTGCATCTGGCACATAAATATCTTGCAACACCAGCTACAATCGTGCCATGCGAACGCCTGTTCTCACTTTCAGGTGACATTGTAAATAAGAAGTGGGCAGCATTATCTCCTGTAAATGTAAACAAACTTGTTTCTCTTAGCAGTTGGACTGAGTGGAGTTGTAGGCTCTAAAGTTTTACATTGTTTTATTTTTGAATGCAGATTTTTTTTGTACATAATTCTACATTTGTAAATTCAACTTTCATGATAAAGAGATTGCACTACAGTACTTGTATGAGGTGAACTGAAAAACATTTTTTGTTTATCATTTTAACAGTGCAAATATTTGTAATCAAAATAATATAAAATGATCACTGTATACTTTGTATTCTGTGTTGTAATTGAAATGGATATATCTGAAAATGTAGAAAAACATCCAAAAATATTTAATAAATTTAAATTGGTATTCTATTGTTTAACAGTGCGATTAATCACATTTAATTTTTTTTAATCACAATTAATTTTTCTGAGTTAATTGCATGAGTTAATTAATGTGATTAATCGACAGCCCTACTAAATAGTAAAGTCAAACTTGTCTGGATTAAAATCTGAGAGATCAGTGGTTACCATGGAGCCTATTACATCAGAGCTGACATGCATTCTAGCATGAAGTCCAGCATGAAGTATTGCAGTAGATTCCTAAAACTGAGTTTTAGGAGTCAGACTGAAAACATCCCACAGAGTATATAGGGAAGTATACTGTTGGCACCACCCTGGTGGCACCAAGCATGGCGTCATGTTGGTAAGGGGTCAGGTGGCATTCATTAACTGTAATATTGGAAACTATCAACCATACTGCCATCCAAAAAGCAGAAGTGTCTGTTGGGGCTGAAAAGTGAAAATGGCACGTTACCAGAGTTGTTACTATACAACATCAGCAAGCCTAGGTGGCTTTTTGTCCTAGGTACAGAAGGAAAGAGATTATTTAGGATTTAGTGCATCAGTGGCCACAATGCTGTAGCCAATGTGGTTTCTTGAAGAACGAAGTATGTAGTGTGATTCAGTGGCAAAATCCAGACCTTAGTTTCATTTTCCTATATATAAATTGGTGATAAATAATGCTTACTTACCTGCCCCAGTGGTAAGAATTGTGTATCAATAGACAAAACCACTTGATGAGTGTTAAGCCTCACACAGCACTGGCCAGAACAGCAAATGCTGTGCCTGGAAAGTATACTGTCTGCACTAAAAGAGAGTCTTACTGAACAAGAGAGGAGCATGTCTGCAACTTCTAAAATTGGGAGAGGTAAACAATGACAATTTAAATGACTATCTGTTCCTATTTGGCATGAAGATGATGGTGATGATGAATGTATCAGCTCAGCTTCCTTATAAAGTATCCAAGAAGAAGTCCAAAGCAACCCCTCATCACAAGACAGAATGGGCAAGATCCAATGTGGCCACATCCCCATGAGCTTTCAAGCTCCATTTTTTTAACCTTATTGATATTTTTTGTGTTTGGTGCTGTGGCGCACACCTGTAATCCCAGCTACTTGGGAGGCTAAGGCTGGCAGATCGCTTGAGCTCAGGGGTTCTGGGTTGTGCTGTGGTATGCCAATCAGCTGTCCAGTGCCACTGACAGCTTGGCCAGTGGGTGGCTGAAGGACTGGCTACAACACCACGAATGGGGTGTTGTGATTGCGCTCTGTCTGTGAGGGCTGATGGCCCAATTGATCAAGGTGATATTGTTTGTATATAAAATAAACAAAACTAAATGAAATACCATATAAATAACAAAATTCAATGTTCATTTGTAAAACCTGAAACAAAACAAACCCTGAACATTGATACCTTGCATAGTGGTCATGCAAGGTATCAATTATTAAAGTGACTAAACAGATAAAATGAGAACATACCCTAGGAATATCAGAGACTAATATATACTAAACTGAAAAAGTATGCAGTAGGTTCATGTGTGACCAGACATCCTCATTTTTTCCCCAAGCATTTCTATTAGGCCAAATCATTTTTTCTATTGCTGCAACAGAAGAGAGCTCGCTAAGCCAATCTGTGTGAGAGAGAGGAATTGCAGATTTCCATTTTCTCAAATTAACTCTTTTGGCCACTAAAAATTTACTGCAACTTCTTAATGTTAACTACAAGAGGCCACAGCAATGGTTCCCTAACCCACCCAGCAATATTGTTAATCTATCCAACTATACTCTTAGCCCAGCAGAAGAATCTGTCCTATCTCGGGGCCTGTCCTTCTGCCCCTCCACCCCCACGAACATGATACAGTTCTGTGGTGACCTAGAATCCTATTTTTGACGTCTCCAACTCAAGGAATATTTCCAACACACCTCTGAACAACATACTAATCCACAGAGACCTTCCTACCAACACTACAAAAAGAAGGATTCTAGGTGGACTCCTCCTGAAGGTCGAAACAGCAGACTGGACTTCTACATAGAGTACTTCTGCCGATGTGCATGGGCTGAAATTGTGGAAAAGCAGCATCACTTGCCCCATAACCTCAGCCGTGCAGAACACAATGCCATCCACAGCCTCAGAAACAACTCTGATATCATGATCAAAAAGGCTGACAAAGGAGGTGCTGTTGTCATCATGAATAGGTCGGAATATGAACTAGAGGCTGCTCGACAGCTCTCCAACACCACTTTCTACAAGGCATTACCTTCTGATCCCACTGAGGGTTACCAAAAGAAACTACAGCATTTGCTCAAGAAACTCCCTGAAAAAGTATAAGAACAAATCCGCACAGACACACCCCTGGAACCCTAACGGGGGATATTCTATCTGCTACCCAAGATCCATAAACCTGGAAATCATGGGCGCCCCATCATCTCAGGCATTGGCACCCTGACAGCAGGATTGTCTGGCTATGTAGACTCCCTCCTCAGGCCCTACGCTACCAGCACTCCCAGCTATCTTCGAGACACCACTGACTTCCTGAGGAAACTACACTCCATCAGTGTTCTTCCTGAAAACACCTTCCTGGCCATTATGGATGTAGAAGCCCTCTACACCAACATTCCACACAAAGGTGGACTACAAGCCGTCAGGAACACTATCCCCGATAATGTCACAGCAAACCTGGTGGCTGAACTTTGTGACTTTGTCCTCCCCCATAACTATTTCACATTTGGGGCCAATGTATACCTTCAAATCAGCGGCACTGCTATGGGTACCCGCATGGCCCCACAGTATGCCAACATTTTTATGGCTGACTTAGAACAACGCTTCCTGAGCTCTTGTCCCCTAATGTCCCTACTCTACTTGCGCTATATTGATGACATCTTCATCATCTGGACCCATGGAAAAGAAGCCCTTGAGGAATTCCACCATGATTTCAACAATTTCCATCCCACCATCAACCTCAGCCTGGACCAGTCCACACAAGAGATCCACTTCCTGGACACTACAGTGCTAATAAGCAATGGTCACATAAACACCACCCTATACCGGAAACCTACTGACCTCTATTCCTACCTACATGCCTCCAGCTTTCACCCAGACCACACCACACGATCCATTGACTACAGCCAAGCTGTACGATACAACCGCATTTGCTCCAACCCCTCAGACAAACGCCTACAAGATCTCTATCAAGCATTCTTACAACTACAGTACCCACCTGCTGAAGTGAAGAAACAGATTGACAGAGCCAGAAGAGTACGCAGAAGTCACCTACTACAGGACAGGCCCAACAAAGAAAATAACAGAACACCACTAGCCATCACCTTCAGCCCCCAACTAAAACCTCTCCAACGCATCATCAAAGATCTACAACCTATCCTGAAGGACGACCCATCGCTCTCACAAATCTTGGGAGACAGGCCAGTCCTTGCCTACAGACAGCCCCCCAACTTGAAGCAAATACTCACCAGCAACCACTCACCACACAACAGAATCATTAACCCAGGAATCTATCCTTGCAACAAAGCCCATTGCCAACTGTGCCCACATATCTATTCAGGGGACGCCATCACAGGACCTAATAACATCAGCCACACTATCAGAGGCTCGTTCACCTGCACATCTACTAATGTGATATATGCCATCATGTGCCAGCAGTGCCCCCTGCCATGTACATTGGTCAAACTGGACAGTCTCTACGTAAAAGAATAAATGGACACAAATCAGATGTCAAGAATTATAACATTCATAAACCAGTCAGAGAACACTTCAATCTCTCTGGTCACTCGATTACAGAACTAAAAGTTGCAATTCTTCAACAGAAAGACTTCAGAAACAGACTCCAACGAGAGATTGCTGAATTGGAATTAATTTAGGCTTGAATAGAGACTGGGAGTAGTTGAGTCATTACACAAAGTAAAACTATTTCCCCCTGTTTATTCCTCCCCTCCCCCCACTGTTCCTCAGATGTTCTTGTTAACTGCTGGAAGTGGCCCACCTTGATTATCACTACAAAGGGTTTTCTCTCTCCCCTCTCCCCTGCTGGTAATAGCTCATCTTAAGTGATCACTCTCCATGCAGTGTGCATGATAAACACCCATTTTTTCATGTTCTGTGTGTATATAACTCTCCTCACTGTATTTTCCACTGAATGCATCCGATGAAGTGAGCTGTAGCTCATGAAAGCTTATGCTCAAATAAATTGGTTAGTCTCTAAGGTGCCACAAGTACTCCTTTTCTTTTTGGTATTACCCATTCATTCCTAAAATACATGAGCTTGGAGAAGGAAAGATAGCACAGTTAATGTTTGAGAGAGCACTGAATATGGTGTTCCAAAACACATGCACTTTTTTGACAGGTATAGAGGATGTGTGAAAGATTGGCTTGGGACTGTTTACATTGCAACATTCAGTATGTTGCCAATCTAGCTTTCAGCAAATGTTCTGGAATCCAGTAGTGCCTGTTTAATATCTTGTTCTGGAAGAATTGCAAGGATAAAGAACTTGAAGAATATTTCAAATAATGCCAGATATTCTCCCATGTTTCTGTTGTCATGATAAGGCTAAGTTCTTTTTCCCATTTTTCTTGGAGACTGAGAGTGAGAGGGTAATGCAGAGTTGGGGCGTGGGGTCTGGGCTGGAGCAGACAGTTAGGGTGCAGGGGACAGACTCTGGGAGGAAATTGGGGTGCGGAGGACAGGCTGGGGCAGGATGAGGGGTGCGGAGGATAGGCTCTGGGAGAGAGTTTGGGTGCGGGGTCTGGGCTGGGGCAGGGGGTTGGGGTACAGGAGGGGGCTCAGGGCTGGGGCTGCGGTACAGGGGGTGACAGCTCTGGCTAGGGGCACGGGCTTTGTGGTGGGATGGGGCTGGGGATGACTAACTTGAAGTGCAGGCAGGCTGCCCCAGGGCTAGGGCCAGAGAGGAGAACTCCCCCCAACCCTCTCCCGCCAGCAGTAGCAAGCTCCGGAGGAGGAATCCCCATCTTCCCCCCTACCCCACCCCGGCAACACACTTACCTCATACCACTGTCACTGCACGTGCTCCTAGGGCCCCTCTCAGGTCCAGGAAGCCCCCTCACCTCCCGCTATGGCGGGTGCCAGGGGAGGGGGGGGGGGGGAGAAGAGGCTGCCATCACATGTGGCCTCCTACCCTGCTGCTGCCCCTCACTGGGGGTGGGGGATAGGGCTGCTCCTTGCCCAGTGTGGGGCAGGAGTGGTGGCTGCGTGGCAGGGGGAGAAGCGGGGAGGGGAGGGTGTCACAACACTCACCCAAGCCCCAGCTGCTCAGGTCCAGGAAGGCCCCCCCTCCCTCACCTCCCCTGTGGTGGGTGGGTGCTGGGGGGGGGGGAGGGGGAGCTGCCATTACATGTGGCTTCCTCCCCTGCTGCCTGTCACCGTAGCCTCACGGGGAACGGGGCTGCCCCTTACCCAGCATGGGACAGGAGCGGTGACTGTGGGCTGGGGCAGATCAGAGGGTCAAACACTCACCCCAGCCCCAGCAGCTGCTCAGGTGAGTCCGGTCCACTCCCGACGTCTCCCAGCTGGAAGCCCCCTTGGTGTTGCCTCCCGGTGGGTGCTGGGGAGGGGAGGGGCGGGGCGGGCTACCAATCATGCGTGTGCCCCCTCCCGCTCCTCAGCTGCGGCGGCAGCAGCCACCTGCCCCAGCCTGCCGCCGCCGCTCCCCTGCTGCAGCCTCGCCGTGGGCAGCCGCAGCGGCCGACAGCTCGGGCGAGGGAGAGCAGCGCGGAGCGGCACGGCACGGCACGGCAGCCGCCCGCTTTCAACCAGGCCGGGACGCTCTGGGGCCCGGGGGAGGCGCGCAGGCGGGCGGGAGCCGGGGGACGCTCCAGGCGGGGCTGCGGGAGAGACCCGGCTCCCAACATTGGTGGGGCAGAGTCCCCGGCCCTGAATATGCCTGGAGCCCGAGCTCCCGCGGCCCGGGCCCATCTAACTCCCCACTCCTGTTTATCCCTCATTAGGGCTAGCCCACCCTCCCTGTGCAAATAGGCAGGCTAACTGGCTTCTCGGACACGTACTGACCTTTTCATGGGGTGTGGGCTGAGCACCTCATCGCTCAATGGCTTTAGCTGAAGCCTCTTTCTCCAAGGTAATGCCCATAAGGACATATTTACAGTCTCAAATGCCGCAGGAGCGCTTGAGTGCTTTCGCGCTGTTCAATGTCCAGTTGGTAAGCAGTTGGACTTCACAGAATTGATTGATATTTTTGCAGCCATAAAAGCAAGAAAGATTGCGTTGTGGTGATTCTGTCTGGATACGGGATTAATTTTCTTTATTAATTTAAGATGAAGGGCTATCTTACTTATTCCAGGGGAGGGACTGGTTGCTGGTTTAACTCTTCAGTTTTATGTAATTGATAATCTGAAGTTGATTCTGCATGATCTACTCCAGTGTTTTGCTTTCATGGACATTGTGACTAAGTGGGGATTTTCCCACGTTGTGTTGTATGTGAGTCTTACTGTTGAGCCAATGTGAGTTTTAATATTTTTGCATGAATACTGTGTGTGCCTTGGTTTCCCTGTGTGCTGCACCAATATCTCGTGGTGGGAATAGGGTTGTGTGACTTTGGCTGAGACCTCTGGGGCAGGTAAGGCTGCTTCATCTGCCTGCACCTATGCTATGACCGGTGTCCTTCATAACCGGAGACCCAGGATGGGGATCCCAGAGCTACCACCAGTTGTCACTGAGTGATGCTCTGGAACTACTCCAATGAAGCCAGTCAGGACTCTCAAATCATCCCAGATTCAATTACGTATGCAGTATAGTTGTAGTTTTCCCAGGATATTAGAGAGACAGGGTGGATGATGTAATATCTTGTCAGACATATTTTGTTGAGGACTCAGAGTAGCAGCTCTGTTAGCCTGTATTTGCAAAAAGAAAAGGAGTACTTGTGGCACCTTAGAGACTAACATTTATTTGAGCATAAGCTTTTGTGAGCTACAGCTCACTTCATCAGATCCAACTCTTTGCCAGAGGATGCATCCGATGAAATGAGCTGTAGCTCACGAAAGCTTATGTTCAAATAAATTTGTTAGTCTCTAAGGTGCCACAAGTACTCCTTTTCTTTTTGTTGAGGAAGAGTCAACATGGTTTTAATAAAGGGAAATCATGCCTTACCAATTTACCAGAATTCTTTGAGGGGGTCAACAAGCATGTGGACCAAGGGGATCCAGTGGATATAGTGTACTTAGATTTTCAGAAAGCCTTTAACAAGGTCCCTCACCAAAGGCTCTTATGCAAAGTAAGCTGCCATGGGATAAGAGGGAAGGTGCTCTTGTGGATTGATAACTGGTTAAAAGATAGGAAACAAAGGGTAGGTATAACTGGTCAGTTTTCAGAATGGAGAGAAGTAAATCATGGTGTCCCCCAGGGGTCTGTTCTGGAACCAGTCCTATTCAACATATTCATAAATGATCTGGAAAAAGGGGTAAACAGTGAGGTGGCAAAACTTGCAGATGATACAAAATTACTAAAGATAGTTGAACCCAGGTAGACTGTGAAGAGCTGCAAAAGGATCTCTCAAAACTGGGTGACTGGGCAAGAAAATGGCAGATGAAATTCAGTGTTGACACATGCAAAGTAATGCTCATTGGAAAGCATAATCCCAACTATACATATAAAATGATGGGGTCTAAATTATCTGTTACCACTCAAGAAAGAGATTTTGGAGACATTGTGGATCATTCTCTGAAAACATCCACTCAATGTGCAGTGGCAGTCAAAAAAGTGAACAGAATGCTGGGAATAATTAAGAAAGGGATAGATAATAAGACAGAAAATATTATACTTCCTCCATGTAAATCCATGGTATGCCCACATCTTGAACACTGTGTGCAGATGTAGTCACCCCATCTCAAAAGAGATATATTGGAATTAGAAAAGGTTCAGAAAAGGGCAACAAAAATGATTAGGGGTATTTTACTGCTCCAGGAGCAGTAAAACCAACTGCCCCTGTTTTGTTTGTTTTAATATAAGATGAGTATCAAGGGAGCAAAGATTAACTTGGACTACTGAAGTGTTTAAACTTGCAGCCAAATAAATCTGAATGGATGGGATGGCTTCCATATGAGGAGAAAATAATAAGACTGGGACTTTTCAGCTTGTAAAAGAGACGGTTAAGGGGAGATATGATTGAGGTCTATAAAATCATGACTGGTGTGGACAAAGTAGATAAGGAAATGGTTTGTACTACTTCTCATAACACAAGAACTAGGGGTCACCAAATGAAATTAATAGGCAGCAGGTTTAAAACAAATAAAAGGAAGTATTTCTTCACACAGCACGCAGTCAACCTGTGAAACTCCTTGCCAGAGGACGTTGTGAAGGCCAAGACTATAATAGGGTTAAAAAAGTAACTAGATAAGTTCATGAAGGATAGGTCCATCAGTGGCTATTAGCTAGGATGGGCAGGGATGGTGTCCCTAGCCTCTGTTTGCCAGAAGGTGGGAATGGGCGACAGGGCATGGATCACTTGATGATTACCTGTTCTGTTCATTCCCTCTGGGGCACTGTTGGAAGACAGGATACTGGGCTAGATGGACCTTTGGTCTGACCCAGGAGAGCCATTCTTATGTTCTTATCTTTTATTTGACCAACAAAAGTAGGTCAAATAAAAGATATTACCTCACCCACCTTATCTGTCTGCTTCAAACATGTTAGCCTGTGTGTTTATGGGGCTTTTCAGTCAGATTAAGTTAACTCAATTGTATTAATGCAGTCGAAAATTTTCAAAGCTGAAAATATGAGGAATTAGTTAATTGCATACTGTGCACTGTCATTGTTAGTGATCACATTATAAAGGAAGCCAGTAGGATATTATAGTACAGTTAAACACTCATTTAAACTTGTTTACAATACACTACTGCTATCTTGGGTTGCCCCCTCTAAATTCCTAAAGTGGGGTTCAAGACACAGTGTATTTTGTCTTCACAGCAATAATATTTCCACTTTCAGAGAGGTATACAGTGTTAGCCTGCAAGGAGTAGGATCTGAAAACTTTCCTGGGAATGTTTGACTGTCATACGTGCCATTTTTGAGCAAAACAATGTTTCTGACCAATAACATTCACCCACATTTCCAAATTATTAAACCATTCCACATAATTTATGCATTTGATTAAAATTTGCATTGCATCTGAATTTCCAAATAAGCTTGCTAACTTGTGCTTATGAAGAAATTTACAAAAACAATACTCTTTAGTCACTAACATACTGGAGCTACCAACCCCCTGCTCGAAGCAGGACCAATTCCCAGTTAAATCATCCCAGCCAGGGCTTTGTCAAGCCTGACCTTAAAAACCTCTAAGGAAGGAGATTCTACCACCTCCCTAGGTAACGCATTCCAGTGTTTCACCACCCTCTTAGTGAAAAAGTTTTTCCTAATATCCAATCTAAACCTCCCCCACTGCAACTTGAGACCATTACTCCTCGTTCTGTCATCTGCTACCATTGAGAACAGTCTAGAGCCATCCTCTTTGGAACCCCCTTTCAGGTAGTTGAAAGCAGCTATCAAATCCCCCCTCATTCTTCTCTTCTGCAGGCTAAACAATCCCAGCTCCCTCAGCCTCTCCTCATAAGTCATGTGTTCCAGACCCCTAATCATTTTTGTTGCCCTTCGCTGGACTCTCTCCAATTTATCCACATCCTTCTTGAAGTGTGGGGCCCAAAACTGGACACAGTACTCCAGATGAGGCCTCACCAATGTCGAATAGAGCTTCGATGGAGCTTCATTTTTTGTTGGCCTTGTAGAATAAATAACCAAGCCTTTTCCCCAAAAAACATTTTTACAACTGTAGTAAAAGGAGCTCTTGTTGATTATGACAAGGATTTTGGAACTGGACTTGCTCACAGACCCATTGAGACAGACTGACGGGCACACTCTTAACCTCATCTCCCCACCACTATCACCAAGACATCCCCCTGCAGTTATCACCTTCTCTGCATTTTTCTATTTTCTGTCTCTTACTCCTGGCTTTTATTAGCCTTTGTATCTATTTTGTCTCTCTTTTCCTGTGTAATTTTTTTGGCCTTCTACTTTGTCACACTTTTTTTCCTTGTTATTTTGTTCTTCCTGTCCATTTTCTCCTCCTTCTTTCCTCCCCTTCTCCCCTCCGCCCCCCAACCCTCTCAGAGAGACCATGCTGTACACATACACTACCTTAACCAGAAAACTATGTACTGCTTAGGGTGGGAAGTCTGATACATAGTTTGCTCCAGGAGCAGTAAAACCACCTCTGCTGTTCTGTTTGTATTAACATAAGCTGAGTATACAAGGGAGCAAAGAAGATTAACTTGGGCTGCCTAAGTGTTTGATTTTGCAGCCAAATAAATCTGAACAGATCCCCTGACTGATTTCAACGGGGTCATCCCAGAAGAAGAGAGCGTTAGAAAAATTTGCCTGATGCATTCGCCGCATCTGGGTGAATCTAAGGAGGGGACAAGACAGATCCAGATTATGCAGCTTTCCTTATCCCCACTACAGTTCTCCTTTGCCCTGAGCAGCTGCTCCCATTTCCCCAACACACAAAATGATAGTATTTCTATTGTAAACTAACATAGAATACTGTATATAAAAGCAGAATTTAAAAGCCTTGGAACTCACTTCCAATGCAACATGATCCAAATGTTATTTCAGTCTATATATAAACCCAAGGTAACTTCATAACTAAATCTCTTCATGAGAAGGGACAGGCATTTTTCACTAAATGAGATGGAGGAGCAGTTTATACTCAAGTTGAAAAAATCCTATTTAGCAAAGGTGATCAGTAACTCCTTTGGGTTTGTTGTAAGCCTTTAAATATTACAATTAAACAATAGATTACATAGAAACTATACCAACCTGAAGCACAGTCTTGATCAGCTGAATTATCTTGCAGTTAGTTAATCTTTAGTAAATCCACAGATTAAAAAATGGGAAAGAAATTCAGAGTGAAAAATAATCTTAAAACAAAATCATTTTAAAGCCAATTGTAGAATAATTTTTAGTTTCTAAACTTGCTGTCTGATAAAACCATTTTAAGGGAAGCACTTCTAGAAACCAGTTGTAGCCTATCCTTGCTTACCTTATTGTGCTGGCTAATGCCTTGGCTGGAGTAATTTGGTTCAGAAATTGCTCCGTTACAGCCAATTTATTCAGTAGACATGTGGCAGAGATCCAGACCATAAAAGAAAAAAAGTTGGATGTGGACCTAGTCCTTTCACAGGATTAAATCATGAGTGCTTGCTGCATTCATACTCCCACACATCCACAAATGTCCAGTTAAATAGCCTTTGTGCAAGAGGACTCTATGGGGTTTGGAAATGATCAAAACAGGGCAACCTTTTCCACATTCCAATTATTGTAGATCTACCCAAATGGTGGAAAGAAATGCCCAGTGTTTTGCTAGTGCCAGACACTTTTCTAAAGGCCCACAGGGCCAACTGCTAGAAATAAGGCTTTCTTCCAGTAAGTACAAAAAAAAAAAAAAAACATGAGGAAAACAAGGTCAATACTAGTAATGCAGTTTGAGTAGCCTGTTAAACTTTGCAAAGATTATGCAACAGTTTTATGGCCAGATTCACAGCCTTTCAGTGGGTGAAAGAGTAATATATCAGGAACATGGCCTACACATCACCCACTTTATGAAAAAAAGAGGGCAAATAAGTGCAAAAAATCAAAACTTAAAACACAAAAATACAGCATCTAAATATGGACAATTTGATTCCAATGCCTTGCCAGCTTTATGTTGGTGGAAGAGCTGGTCCACAAATGGTTAGGGTTGCCAACCCTCCTGGTTTCGCCAGGAATCTCCTGGAATCAGTCTCCATCTCCTGGAGGCTACTGAAGCAAAACAGGGAGATTTTAGGCGCTTAAAGTCCAGCGGTACAGTGGAGCCAAGGCAGGCTCCCTACCTGCCCTGGCCCTGCACTATTCCCAGAAGTGGCTGGCACGTCCCTGGGTCCTGGGGTGGGACAGGGAGTCTCCGCCTGCGCCTCAAGTGCCGATTCCGCAACTCCCATTGGCTGCACTTGGCAACTGCAGCCAATGGGAGCTGTGGGGGCAGCACTTGTGGGCACAGGCAACATGTGGAGCCTCCTCCCAAAAGGCCACAGGGACGTGCTGGCCGCTTCCAGGAGCGGTGCATGGAGCCTGCCTTAGCCCTGCTGCGCTGCTGCCCGAGGTAAGCGCCTCCTGGCCAGAGCCCACATCCCTCACTCCCTCCTGCCCCCCAAGCTGCTGTCCCAGCCCTCAGCCCCTTCCTGGAGCCAGCACCCCAAACTTCCTCCCACACCCTCTGCCCCAGCCCTGAGCTCCTCCAGCACCCAAACTCCCTCCCCTGCCCCAGGCTCAGACTGCACCCCCTCCCACAGTCCAACCCCCGCCCCAGCCTGGTGAAAGGGCTCAGAGAAAGGGTGGGGTGGGGGCTTGGGGCAGGGGACAGGGCAAGGGTATTTGCGTTTGTGTGATTAGACAGTTGGCAACCCTACAGATGGTAGAAATCTGGAAGAGCTGATCTCATAAAATTTCTACCAGCTTGGATTCCAGCTTACTTGGACCTGGAAAACAGGCATCTTTAGATTTTGGATCTCACTTAGAACCAAAATGTTAAGTGTGGGTTTGGCTCTGATCTTTTGGGTCTAATCCCAATGGATTTTAAGAAGTGCAGATTAAATATTGTCTAACTCCTAATTCAATGCAAAAATACAAATTAGGTTGTGACAATGAAGTGTTGGCATCAAAAGTTCCTCTGATACATTTCTTCAACTTAATGTTTTTTTTCAAAGTGGTGAAGTTAGTAATTATATTTGGTTTTAGGGACTGTTTTACAGCAGCTTCCTGAAGCAGACAAAGTCTGACATGGCATATCTATCAATGCATTTTTTTTCTTGGAATGTGCAGTTCTGAGGATCAGTTTTTCTAAGAACTAATATCCATTGTTATCATGTTTCTTTTCTTGTTTCCATAGGATACTACAGTTGTACTATATAGGCTATAGCATACTCATTTTTAGTCCTATCTGCTGCTTACAATACTTCCAAACTGTCATTAATGAGTTTGATTTATTGCTGAGCAATAAAGCTCTTTTCTTGCATTGTATGCCATTCAAAACTGTAGTCTGTCCTCACTTTAAAGCATTTGGGCACACTTTTGGCCTCATTTACACCTATTTAACTTCCTCGATTTCAGAGGTGTTGTTTGGGTACAACTGAGGATAGAATCTGGCCTTTTACAACTAATAAACTTTGAAAAGATTGCCGATGACTGTATTGACTTGGCCTGCACAACGTGATCATGTCTATGCTAACAATCCTACTAGAGTCTTCCAATTCTAAGAATACTTCCTTCTTAAAAATACACAGGAAAAAAATGTGAAAGATAATGCTGCCCAGCTGCTTGTGTATTTCTCTGAGTTCTAAAAGCTATATCAAATGTTATTACAATTGTTTCCTACTTATTGTGAGCCAGATTGTGCTTGATCCATACATAAACCACAGACATGAAGGGAAAGGATCTTGAACAAGGGAGTTCTTGTATTAATTTTGATGGAGTATATGGGCCCAAAGTGTTAAAGGTGTTAGCATGACCCTGTTATTGTTTAACATTCAGCTGTGTTGTCAGATGCCACCGGAGTGGTGCTCTGCTCCATTCAGTGTTGATCAGAGTAGGCTGCGTGGGTGTGTTCCCTCTGTGTGCTGCCCTGGCTCTGCAGATAGCTGACACAGCAGACCCCTAGAGAACCACCAAAGACCACAGACTCCGATAAGGTACGAAGGCACCCAGCCAGGTTTATTGCCAAATGAAAAACAGTCTCTAGCTCCCTGGATTAGATGTCTGCAGTTCTGCTAGTACGTATGTGCTCCCTGACAATGGGCATAGCTCAGTCAGTGGCGGGACACTCCACTGCCCCCTAGGCTGGGCAAAGACACCACCCCAGGGATGCATTCTTATACATGAGTACAAACATGTTACACATCACTCGACTTATTGAGGTGCAACCCCTCTATGTAACAAGTGTGACAAAGCTCTGTCCTTGCTTCCATGGGTACCACATTTCCTGGCGGATTTCGCTAGCCTCAGAGGCTCACTGTGACCCTGCACGTAACCCTTCTCTCTCTAGAGACAAAGGTCACAGTCTACTGAGCCATTTTCATCATAAGCCAGCAAGGGAGGTGAGGAGAAGTTATCCTTCCTTGCACAGTCTCTGTTGTCTCCCAGTCTCAGTGATTAATCAGGGGGCAAAGGTGTGCAGCGGGGGAGCCCAGGCCTACCCTCTACTCCAGGCTCCAGCCCAGGGACCCTAATAGTATCAGCTATGGTAGGATAACTTTCAGGAACATGACATGTACAATTCCCTGGGCTACTTCCCCCACAGCAGCCCTCACTTCCTCAAGCTCCACTTCACCCTTACCTCAGGGCCTCCTTCCTTGTGCCTGATATGGTGTGTACTACTCAGCCTCTCCAACAGCACAACTTCCTCCCACAGCTCCTGACATGCACCCCCGCTTGGGCTAACTGGGAGACTTTTAACTAGTTTCAGCCAGCCCCTGATTGGCTTCAGGTGTCCCAATCAACCCAGCCTTCTCCCTGCCTTCTGGAAAGTTCTTAATTGGCCCCAGGTGTCTTAATTGACCTGGAGCAGCTGCCATTTCACTTATCCTGGTACCAGGGATTTGTTTAGCCTGGAGCTAATATATCTATCTCCCACTACTTTTCTATAGCCATATGGCCTTGCCCTGTCACACAAGGTACAAGCCCTCTATGCAGAAAGGTGCCGCCTCACACCTTGCACATGTTGGTTTGAACAACTCTATCCATCATATTACCCTTTTGCCCCTGTCTTTAGGATGGGTAAGCTTGTTCCTTGTTATGTGTGTGGAATGTGCAAGTATTGGAGTGTTCTGATATCTAGTGTCCAGTACCTTTTAGGTAGTATCTTTTTGCAGCATCAGCCCTTTCCTTGCCAGGTTCTGTGAGCAGGGCCTGCCTCTGGCTCACAGCTTAACTTTGCTTTATGTTAGCAAAGTCTTGACCATTACTTTAGCTCAGACCTTAGGCCTCATACAGGGCCTCTGATACAAGGGTTTATGTTTCAAACAAGATTTGGGGTTTACGGGGCTGGGTTAACTTTTTGTGGGCCTGGCGCCAAACATATTTGTGTGCCCCCCTGGGAAATGATTGTAAAAGGGGCTGAGGGCAAAAGCACATGGGGCTGGAGCTAGGGTTGGTCCATGGAGCAAGGGAGGGGCTGGGGTAAACTGCAAGGGCAACAGAACTGGGGAGGGGGTAAACAGAATCCCCCGCACCCCTGCCCACATAAAGTGGATACCTACCTGGTTCTAGCCCATTCTCTTTGTCTCTCTCTGCACTGAGCTGCCCCTCCTCCCACAGGGCCATGTCTGCTGTACTGCCCAGGTAGGTTGGAGACTGTGGGGATCAGCTGACACAGTATCTACAGCCCAGGTGACGTGACAGCCAGTGGTGGATTTAGAGTTAGTGGGGCCCCCTGGCCCTGTGCTCAGCTTCATTTTTGGGGCCCCTCCTTGGGACCAGGCCAAGAAAAAGAACATTCTCTCTTATCTCCCCCTGCCCCTGTCTTTCATTCTTTTTTTCTTTCTCCTCCTCCTATAAGTAATAACAAGTAAATGAAAATAAAGTGTGGTACCTTGATTGTTCTTGTAGTCTAACTTATTTTTCCACTGACCACTTGAAAATCACAGAGGGTCTCGACGGACACTTAATGATCTCTCCAAATATTGTAAAAAATAAACATTGAGGTGTGGGGTCTGGCCAGGAGCTAGGGTGAAGAAGGGGGCTCAGGAGGTTGGGGTGTGGAGCGCTTACCTGGGGCAGCTTCTGTTTGGTGTGAGGTGTGCAGGTGTGAATATGTGTGTGTGTGTGTGTGTGTGTGCAGGAGCTCCTGTTTGGTGCTCAGGATGCAGGTGGGGATATGTGGGGGGTGCAGGAGTCAGGGCATCGGGTGTGGGGGGGCTGGGTATGTGTGGGGGGTGCAAAAGTCAGGGCAGGGAGCTGGGGAGGTGTGAGGGGGGTACATGGGTCAGGTCAGGGCAGGGGGCTGGGGGTGTGGGAGGGGGATGCAGGGGTCAGGGTGGGCAGAGGACTGGGGGTGTGGGCTGGGGTCGTGGGGTGCTCACGGCAGGGGGCTTGAGGGGGTATGCCCCGATTCCAGCCCCTTCTCCAAGGCCCCATCCCCGCCTCTTCTCCGCCTCCTCCCTGGAGCAGCGAGCACACTGAGGCTCTGCTCTTCTCCCTCCCTCCTGCTGGCAAACAGCTGATCGGCGGCAGGGAGAGGGAGCGGGGAAGGAAGGAAGCACGCTGTGGGAAAAGGCGGGGAAGGAGCTTGGCTGGTGGCAGAGCCTGCCCTGCTGCAGCAAGAACCGGAAGCATCGAGCTTCTGCCCCCACAGGAGAGAGCGGGGGGGGGGGGGGAGAAGAGCAGGCTGGGCCCCCTTTGGACCATGGGCTTGGTGCCATGGCACCATGGTAAATCGGGTACTGGGGGTTTAGTATATAGCAGTGGTTCCCAAACTTTAACAACCCGCGAACCCCTTTCATGAAAATATCAAATCTCACAAACCCCCTTCTAAAAATGAATATTTCCAGGGATTTTCTCCCTTACCTGAGCATAAATTATAGACGCAGTGATCTTGGAAATAATTTGTTTTTTTTTATGACACATTTATTGCACACTATTTATTATTACATTATTATTTATCATTACATTATGAAAATGGCAACAATCTTCCAAGATTTCACTTTTGTAGCTCGTATCACTTCAGTTAAGCCTGTTAGAGGACAAGGCTCCTACATTTTTCATCAAGGAGTACAAGACATGAACCAGCATGAAGGTATGTATTTAAGAAGCCAACTCAAATAAAGAGTTCCTCCCACAAGCGTTCGGGTCATGAGCAGTCCAGGCAAACAACGCACGACTATAACAAAGTTTAAACTTGTTCTTCATAATAATTTTGGTGGGGGTGCAGGCCCTGGGACAGAGTTTGGATGCAGGCTCTGGACTAGGGCAGGGGGTGGGTGTACAGGAAGCGGGGAAGGGTGCAGGCTCTGGGAGGTAGTTTGGGGATGGGAGAGGGTGCAGAGGGAGGGTGCAGGCTCTGGAACGAAGTTTGGGTGTAGGCTTCGGGCTGGGGCAAGGCATGGGGGTGTAGGAGCGGGTGAGGGGTGCAGGCTCTGGGAGGGAGTTTGGGTGCTGGGTGCAGGCTCCAGGCTGGGGGAGGGGCTGGGGTGCAGGAGGGGTGAGGGGTGCAGGCTCTGGGAGGGAATTTGGGGATGGGAGGGGGTGCAGAGGGAGGGGTTGCAGGCTCTGGGAGAGAGTTTGGGGGCAGGAGGGGGTGTGGAGAGAGGGGGTGCAGGCTCCGGGAGGGAGTTTAGGAGGGAAAGGGGTGGGGGTGCAGGCTCTGGGAGGGGATTGGGGGATGGAGGGAAAGGGGTGGGGGTGCAGGCTCTGGGAGGAAAGGGGTGGGGGAAAGGGATGGGGGTGCAGGCTCTGGGAGGGGATTGGGGGATGGAGGGAAAGGGGTGGGGGTGCAGGCTCTGGGAGGAAAGGGGTGAGGGAAAGGGGTGGGGGTGCAGGCTCTGGGAGGGAGTTTGGGGGATGGAGGGAAAGGGGTGGGGGTGCAGGCTCTGGGAGGGGATTGGGGGATGGAGGGAAAGGGGTGGGGGAAAGGGGTGGGGGTGCAGCGCTTACTTGGCGCTCCTAGGCAGGGCGGACCGGAAGTCTCCATGTGCTGCTACCCCCCAGGCACTGCCCCCGCAGCTTCCCATTGGCCGCCGGGGCGTTTGGGGCGGGACACAGACCCACTCTGCCTAGGGGCCACAGGGAGGGGCTGGCAGCCACGTGGAGTGAGCAGGCAGGAAGCTGCTCAGCTCTGCTGCGCTGCCAGGGGTGAGTGGGGGCCCTGGGCTGTTTTAAATGGCCTGGGGGATGCGCAGCAGGAGGGGGCGGGCGTGGAAGGTGGGGCAAAGGGAGAGACCCGGCTTCAAACAGTGCTGGAGCCGGGCCTGTGGTACCTGGGTACCAGGCATTCCTGGTGCCCAGGCACCACAGGCCCGTAGAACTCGCTGCCCATGAATGCATTGTGACAGGGTCGGGCCAGATGGCTACAGGAGAGTGATAGAAGGCAGATATATTAGCCCCAGGCTAAGTAGGTCCTTTTCCCCTGGATAAGGTAACAGGGAAGGTTTTTTTTTTTTTTGAAACAGAAAGAAAGTTTATTGGTAACGCTTACAAAATTACCAAAGAAAACAAAACAACTATGCAACAAAACAACGCAATCAGAAGGTATAACACAGCAGCTTTCAGGAGAGAGAAGTGTTCAGGCTAGCCTGGGCCCAGAGCGGGGGGGCTTCCTCGACACTCGTGGTCTTCCACCCTCCTGAGTTACCTGGTGGCCTAGAGCGGGGGGGCTTCCTCGACACTCGTGGTCTTTCACCCCCTCGAGTTACCCAGTGCCGTGCCCAGTGTCACCGATCCTCCCTCTCCTGAGAGTGCCCGGTAAGATGGGCACGGCTGCGGGGTGGGCGGTTTGGGGGGGGGGGTAGACACCCATGTATTATAGGACCCCTCCTAGATGACAGGAATGATGGTATCCACAGCGGCAACGGCTGGGGCTGGCGTCTCTCGCTCTTCCCCTCAATCAGGGTCAGACGGAGGGAACCGGACGGGGTCACCGAGCAGAGAACCCCAGACAGCGCCCACCGCTCCTCGAAGGCGTCAAGGGAGTCGGTGGATGCCGCCCAGAGGAACTCCGTCCGGATACGTGAATGTACTGAGGATCGGAAAACAGCCCCACAATCGCAGGACGTTTCATGGGCCAACCTCCTCTCTCTGGTTTTATAAATGGCTGTTTTAGCCAAAGCTAGGAGGAGGTTGACCAGAAGATCCCACGACTTTGTGGGGCAACGGATGGGAAGTGTATAGATAAAAAGGTGGGGGGAAAAATGAAGCCAGAAGCGTAATAAAATATTTGTGAGGAGCCGGAAAAGGGGCTGCAATCTGGCACACTCTAAATACACGTGCGCCAGGGTTTCCCTCACATTACAGAAAGGACAAGTGTCCGGAATGGGGGTAAACCGTGTCAGAAACACGCCCGTGCTCACAGCTCCGTGAAGGAGCCGCCAACTGATGTCCCCGACGGGCCTTGGGACCAAGGTGGAATACAGGCTGGCCCACCGAGGTTGCTCACCCTCCAAAGGTGGCAGGAGATCCTGCCACTTTGTATCGGGGCGGGACACCAGGGTGTGGGCGTGAAGGGTGTGAAGCGTAAGTGTATATAAGTATTTCCGTGGTGCAATTTGAAAGCTAACCGGCTGCAGTTCGTGCAGCCGGCTTGCAGTGAAAGGGTGAGGGGTTTGTTGGGATCTACGGGGTGGGGGCCCGATGGAAAGGTCCGGCGGGTCTGGGGTAAGGGATGGGTGGGGTGCGCCCTCGCACAAGGCTCGGCTAACATAAGCCCGAGCAGCGGGGGGTCAAGGCGGCCTTCACCTACTGAAGTACGCGCCGGGGGGTACGGAGGCTGGAGAGCCCCATGCGCCGAGCGAGCGTCAGGGGATCCAGCCAGTCTCTCCGGTCGTAGTCCAGGAGGTCTCCGACCCTCGTGACTTCCGCCAGGACCAACCTCTGGCGCACCGAGCGGGACTCCGCCACCTGCACACGGAGCTGGGGGTTGTGTAGCAGGGGCTCCGTGAGGAGATCTGCTCCCACGGTGGCCGCCACGGACCTGGTTGTTAGAAACAGTTTCCAGGTCCAGAGGAGGTCCTGGTAGAAGACCGGCAGCCCAGAGAGGTCTCGCGGAAAACCCCTCGGAGAAAGATAAAAGAGCTGCCGGTCATATCGGAGCCCTTGGAAACGACGCAGGAAGGCGTGCGCCAGTATGCTCCACGCCGAACTACGTGCACTATAAAAGAGCCTCTGCAGGGCCTGGAGGCGGAAAACGCGGACCTGAGTGTACAGACACTTCAGGCCCTGCCCTCCTTCCTTCAGGGGTAGATGAAGAACTCCAACAGGGGCCCAGTGCATTCCTGACCAGAAGAACTCTAGAATCAATCTCCGGAGGTGGGTCAGGAAACCCGGGGCCGGGGCCAGGGTGTTGAGCCGGTACCAGAGCGTGGACAGGACTAGTTGGTTAAGCACCAGTGCTCTCCCTCGGAGGGAGAGACATCGGAGTAGCCTCGTCCATCTCCGGATCCGCTCTATCACCCCGCCCTCTAAATTTTGCCAGTTCTCCGGCGGGGAAGGATGCGTGGCGGAAAGGTAAACGCCGAGATAGAGCAGTGGACCCGCACTCCCCCGGATGGTCTGAAGTGTGGGTGGGAGGGAGCTCACCTGCCGCCAGTCCCCCACCGCCAAGCCAGAGCTCTTGACCCAGTTGACTCGGGCGGAGGAGGCTGCCGAATAGATGGCTTGGCATGCCTCCACTCGCGCCAAGTCGCCCGGGTCCTGGACCACGAGGAGTACGTCATCGGCGTACGCCGACAGGACCAGCCACAGCTCCGGCTCCCGCAGCACCAACCCTGTCATCCTCCTGCGGAGGAGACAGAGGAAAGGCTCGATCGCCAGAGCATACAACTGGCCCGAGAGGGGGCACCCCTGCCGCACTCCTCGCCCGAAGCTGACCGGTTCAGTCAGGGTCCAGTTGAGCCTAACCAAACACTCCGCGGAGGCATACAGCACCCGGAGAAAACTCACAAACTGAGGTCCAAATCCAAACGCCTGCAGAGTGCTCAGGAGGTACCCATGGTCTACTCTATCAAACGCCTTCTCCTGATCAAGAGACAGGAGGGCGAACGATAGACCATCTCTCCGCCTGAGTTCCAAAAGGTCTCGGACTAGAAAGAGGTTGTCGAAAATGCTGCGACCCGGGACAGTATAGGTCTGGTCTGGGTGGACCACGTCCGCCATCACGGACCCTAGCCGCAGCGAGATTGCTTTCGCTACAATTTTGTAATCCGTGCTAAGGAGTGAGACGGGACGCCAGTTTCGTAGATCGCGGAGGTCCCCCTTCTTCGGCAGCAAAGCGAGCACCGCTCGCCTGCATGACAGAGGGAGGACCCCGCTCTGTAAGGACTCAGCCCAGACGGTGACTAGGTCTGGGCCGAGAATGTCCCAGAACGCGTGGTAAAACTCCACGGTCAGCCCGTCCATGCCTGGAGATTTATTGGTGGGCATGCGACAGAGGGCTTCCGAGAACTCGGCCAGGGTGAGAGGCAGCTCTAGTCGGTCTCGGTCGCCCACGCTGACCGTGGGGAGTTCCTCCCCGAGCACCTCGCAAGTGTCAGGATCGGTCGGGTCCGGGGAGAAAAGGCTTGTGTAGAAGTCACGGGCCCTCCCACACATCTCCTCCGGATCCATGAGGGGGGTGCCGTCTTCCGCAAGAAGGCAGGTGACGTGTTTCTTGGCCCCCCTCGTTTTCTCCAGGGCATAGAAGAAGCGGGAGCCGCGGTCCATCTCCCGAAGGAGGCGGATGCGGGACCGAACGAAGGCACCTCGGGCCCGGTGGTCCTCAAGGGCCCGGAGCTCCTCCCGCTTCTCCCGGCACACTCCGCAGAGGGACGGGTCCTCGGGGTTGGTGGCCAGGCGCCTCTCCATCTCTAAGACCTCCCGTTCCAACTGCTCTATCGCCGCATTTCTCCGTCGGCTGGTGCCCCGAGTGTAGTCACGGCAGAAGAGCTTGGCGCGCACCTTCCCGAGATCCCACCATCGCCGCACTGAGGGAAAGGCATGCCACTGCTCTCGCCAGGCCAGCCAAAACTCCCGGAAGGACATCACAAAGCTCTCGTCCTCCAACAGGCTGTTATTAAAGTGCCAATAGGTCGGCCCCGGTCTCTCTGCATGGAGGGAGACCGTTACAGTGACTAAATGATGATCGGAGAATGGGGCCGGCCGAACGGCGGAGGAGTGGGCCTGTGAAAGATGGAAATGGGATAAGTAAATACGGTCCAACCGAGAGTGGTGTGACCGATGGGCCTCCACCCGAACAAAGGTAAACGTGGAGGTGTCATCTGGGTGATGGTCATGCCAGACGTCCACTAGGGAGTGATGGTCAACTATCCCTTGGAGAATATTTGCAGCGGCCGGACTCGGTTCGGCCCCTGAGCGGTCCCGTTCCTCGAGGGTGGTGTTAAAGTCCCCTCCCAGGACCAGGCACTCATGCGAATCCAGGGTGCCGAGAAAGTCGGACACCTGCTGATAAAATTGTGGCCGCCTGGAGCTCATTTGCGGGGCATAGATGTTAACAAGATTAACCACGAGCCCCTCCATACGGACTCGAAGGTGCAGCAGGTGGCCCGGCACGGCCTCATTGACCCCTAGCACCTCAGGCCGTAGGTTGGGGGAGAACAGGGTCGCCACTCCAGCTTGCCAGGTCGCGAAGTGACTAAAGTATACCCCGTCCCCCCACTCCAGCCGCCACCTATCCTCGGCGGCCGGGTCCGTATGGGTCTCCTGCAGGAAAACTACAGAGTACCTTCCTTCCCGAAGGTAAGAGAGCACCCGGGACCTGTGGAGAGCCATCCTACAGCCCCTGGTATTCAGGGTCGCAATAATAAAAGGCGTCTTCCCCCCCCCCCTCCTCCGGGGGCTCAGCTGAGGCAAGTAGCTGCGCCCGAAAGCAGGCATGGGGGGGGGGGGCGGGTGCTGGCGAAGGACGTAGACGGGAAAAAAAACCCAAAGAATCAAGAAAAAACAAAAAAAGCGTCTGGCCCGGTCGGGGGGGACTAAGGCAGGTCCAAAAAGTAAGAAAGCCCCCTGGCCCAGATTTTTAGGAAAGAACAGAAAGCAGATAGCTGAGGAGCAAGCAAAAGACGTTCCGTTTCCCAACAGGGAAGGTTCCAGAACAATCAGGAACCTTCTGGAGACCATTAAGACAGGCTGATTAGAACACCTGCAGCCAATCAAGAAGCTGCTAGAATCAATTAAGGCAGGCTAATCAGGGCACCTGGTTTTTAAAAAAGGAGCTCACTTCAGTTTGTGGTGTGCGTGTGAGGATCTGGGCGCAAGAGGCACTAGGAGCTGAGAGGGAGAACGCGGACTGTTGGAGGACTGAGGTGTACAAGCATTATCAGACACCAGGAGGAAGGTCCTACGGTGAGGATAAAGAAGGTGTTGGGTGGAGGCCATGGGGAAGTAGCCCAGGGAGTTGTAGCTGTCGCATAGCTGTTCCAGGAGGCACTCTAGACAGCTGCATTCCACGGGGCCCTGGGCTGGGACCCGGAGTAGAGGGCAGGCCTGGGTTCCCCCCAAAATCCTCCCAACTCCTGATCAGACACAGGAGGAGTCGACCTGGACTGTGAATTCAGAAAAACGGCCAGGCCGAGGGCTGCCGTGAAGCTCCAAGGCGAGCAAATCCGCCAATAAGCACGAGACCCACCAAGGCGGAGCAGGAACTTTGTCACAGCATATAAAGCCATTTTTTATATAATCATTGTCTTACTTTCTTTTCTTCATAAGCAACTTTCCAGGACCATCATGATCATTGACATTTTCCACACTTTGGACTTGACGAAACGCTAGCTGATGTCAAAGGTTTGTTTTCTCGTGTCTTTACACTTTCCGTTTTCAGCCACAAGTCCATATTGGGTGTACAACAGTTCAAATAAAAATAACACACTGAGAACGCTAACAAAGAACAAACTAGAAAATGAGACGATTCACTCACGTCTCATTGGAGCAAAACAGCACGCTACAGAGAATGACGGAGTATGGACTAACTGAGAGTCGTTTCCGCCACATTGGGTACAATGACCTTGGTTCCGGCTGATTTGGCACACAAATACTTTTTCTTCCACCATCAGGGGGGGTGCGGGGCCAGGGTCAAATTAGCCTGGATGGCCCCCCCAGATACAGCATGGCTCCCCCTCCCACTCTGCCTCTCATGCTGCCCAACTTCCCCTGTCAGCCAAGGACAGGGTCCCGGTTGCCACCCTGCCTGTCATGATGCTCGGTGCCTGGGCTGCCGACCCTGCACTCCACGGGACTCCAGCTGCCTGCCCCAATGGTTATGGGGCTCCAGCTCCAGCCCCACATACCTGGGTCCCAGCTGCTGCCCCGCACGCCCGGGGTCCCTAGCGACAGCTCTGTCCGCCATTACAGAATTTTTTTTGAGAACCCCCTGATACATTCCACAAACTCCAGTTTGGGAACCACTGATTTAGAGTCTGATTTTTAAACAAGGAAAAAGCTCTAAAAGGACAGAGCACACAGGTGCTTTTTCTGTTTTGTTAGTGTGACGTTATCTGATTAAAATCTGACCATATAGATCATTTTTGCAACCACTGTTATATATTTGCAGCAAATATTGTACAAAGGTTGTCTAGTGAGGTGTCTACAAAAAGGTTATGTTTTGCTGGTTATGATTATGCTATCTGTATGCATGTGTCATTTTTGTATTTAAAGTGCTATAAAATCCCTCCTGGCCAGAGGCAAAATCTTTTCACCTGTAAAGGGTTGAGAAGCTAAGGTAACCTCGCTGGCACCTGACCCAAAATGACCAATGAGAGGACATGATACTTTCAGATCTGGAGTGGAGGAAAAAAGCTTTTGTCTGTGTGATACCTATGCCGAGAACAGATCAAGGATGCAAGCCCTCCAACTCCTGTAAAGTTAGTAAGTAATCTAGCTAGAAAATGCATTAGGTTTTCTTTGTCTTGGCTTGTAAATTCGCTGTGCTGGAGGAAATGTGTATTCCTGTTTTTGTGTCTTTTTGTAACTTAAGGTTTTGCCTAGAGGGATTCTCTATGTTTTGAATCTGAGTGCCTATAAGATTATCTTCTATTCTGATCTTACAGAGTTGTTCTCTTATCTTTTTTTGTTCTTCTAATAAAGTTCTGATTTTTAAGAATCTGACTGGGTTTTTTGGGTCTTAAAAATCCAAGGCTGGTTTGTGCTCATCTTGTTTATTCTCAAGCCTCCCCAGGAAAGGGCATGTAAGGGCTTGGGGGAATATTTTGGGGAACTAGGAACTCCAAGTGGTCCTTTCCCTGTTCTTTGTCTAAATCACTTGGTGATGGCAGCATACTGTTCAAGGACAAGGCAAAGTTTGTGCCTTGGGAAAGTTTTTAACCTAAGCTGGTAAAAATAAGCTTAGGGGGTCTTTCATGCAGGGCCCCACATCTGTACCCCAGAGTTCAGAGTGGGGAAGGAACCTTGACAGCTCTATCCCTGGATTTCAAATGTTTGCTCCTGGGGTAATGCCCACAAAGTAATCAGTCAGATATGCCATGTAAGATATTTGCAAAGATGTCATAATTTGCCAGATATGATAATCTTGTTTATATGTTTGTATCCCCTTTGTATTATGAGTTATAGATACGTCTGTATTTCAAACTCGTGCTATGCTTCTGGGTAACACCCCAGACAGTTTGGCATCAGCACTGCCTAGTCTGCTTGATGGCCCATTAAGGACCATCAGCTATACAATTGACCCATTGAGGGAAGCAGATACATCTTATGACTCAGCAAGACATGCAGGGGCATTTCTCTTAAAAGAACTCCAAGACTTCTAAACCATGTGCTGGGCAGCTTGTGTTTGAAACAAAGGAATCACAGGCCACATGGCAAGAGACTATAAAAGGCAGCTGCATCTTCTCCATTTGGTCTTCAATCCTGCTTCTTACCTCTGGAGGAACTTTGCTACAAACTGAAGCTCTGAACAAAGGACTGAATGACCCATCCAAGCTGTGGCTGTACTCCAGAGACTTGATGTAAGCCAGCAGTTTATTCCATCACTGCTACAAGCCTGAGCCGAGAACTTTGCCCTTAGTGTGTAACTGATTCCTTTAACCAATTTGAACTCTCATCTTTTCTTTATTTTTATAAATAAACCTTTAGATTTTAGTTAATAAGAATTGGCTGTAGCGTGTATTTGGGTAAGATCTGAACATTCGTTAACCTGGGAGGTAATGTGTCCGATCCTTTGGGACTAGCAGAACCTTTTCTTTTATACGATGAAATAAGATTTACAGAAATTTTCATCATATTTGACATGGGTACCTGGATGGAGGCCTGAGGCTGGATCACTTTAAAGGAACTGTATGTCTGGATTTATGAGTATCCAGTAAGGTAATAAAGAAGCTGTTTTATGCTGTCTTGGTAAATCTAAGTATTGGAATATCCACCAGCTTTATGGGGACTGTCTGCCCCATTCTTTGCAGTTCATCCTAATTGAGTGACCACAGCTGGCTCTAGCCAAGAACTCTGGTCACAGTTAGCTAATATAACTCACTGGCAGTGATGCTCTTCTTAAGAAATAGAAGATATTAGTAATAAGTACACTGTCTCCCTAACGGGAACACAGTATGAGTAATGGCAGGAAGGGGAGGAGTAGTGTGAGAGAAAATGAAGAGGTCAGCCAGAATCCACGTGGAACTCCTGTTTTCTCCACACATCAGAGATACACAAGATCTCTGTATAGGATCTGTTTTGTACAGCAAAATCGAAAAAGAGGGAGACATTTCTTGCTATTTATATCAACAAAAGGAATATGCAGTAAATTGGGCATAACATAAACGAAACTGCTGTGAATTCCCCTTCTCCCACTGTAGTAAACGCAGCTGGTTTCACTTTGCTGTTTGGTCTGCTGCCCTCCTGTTTAGAATCTGTGAATTCTGTGAGTGAATCTGATGACACTTTGCTCTGCCTGCTGTGGCTAGGTCCACCTACTGCTTTTACTCTACCTGCTGCTCAAATGACCAGAACTGCTTCTGGGGCCTGATCTTTGTTTTCCACAGGCAAGACAACTGGGACCTTTAGTGAGCTCTGCTCACATAAAACAGTTGCAGTTGTTAGTAGTACCGCATTGTGACGTTCCCCTCTGGTGTTATCTGGACCAGTGATCTGCTAGGTCACTCCAATCCCTGTCTCTGGGAGCCAGCCTTACCCTGCTCTGCTGTGAGAACCCCCACTCCTGGGCTGTTCACGCACAGTCTCTGGCATGTAAGCTGCTCCCAGCTACTTGCAACCAAATGACACTAGCCAGTATCTCCGGTCCCAGACACAACCCTGGGAACCTCTGTCTTGCAGTGTCCAGTTATGTCCACTGGACGCTGTAAGCTTATATGAGTTCATAATTTAACAAAGAAATTGATATGTACCAGGCTTGTTATCCCAAGGGGAGTCTCTGTCACACTTCAAACCAAACGCACTGTTTCAGGTAGAATAAACAAACAGATTTATTACTATAAAGATAGATTTTAAGTGATTTTAAGTCAAAACATAAATCAGATTTGGTCAATACTTCCAATGCCCTTACAAACTTAGATACTTCTCACCACAGGCTGGCTGGTTGCTCTTCAGCCAGGCTCTCCCCTTTAATCAGTGCTTCAGTCGGTTGGTGTGGTGTCTGTAGATGTCAGTGGAAGAGAGAGGAAGAGCATGGCAAACATCTCTCCCTTTTATCATGTCCTTTCTTCCCTCTTGGCTTTGCCCCCCGCCCCCCCAGAGTCAGGTGAGCATCACAGTTCCAAACTGAGCAAAGGAAGGGGGGGTTACTCCTTCGAGAGTCTAACAGATTCTTTTGTTGCTGCCTAGGCCAGCGTCCTTTGTTCCTGTGAGGCTGAGCTGGATTTGTCCCATACCTGCACTGATGAGGTGTAAACTGCCTCTCTGTTCTTGGAGAGATTTTACCTGGGCTTGCTTTAAGCCATGAGGATACATTTTCATCCCCATAACTATATACATGAAATTATAAGCTATAAAATTACTGTAACAATTCCTATAACAACCATGCGCAGTGCATCATGAGCCTTCCAAAGACACTTGACAGGACAAATTTTGCATTGGATACCACACAATCATTTTACAAGGATGAACATGGGGGTGCTGGGTGTTCCCCCGAGGTACAGAGTGTCACACGCACATAAAGGCTTTAAATGCCTGACCCTTAGCTTCCACTGTAACGAGAGGCCTGGACTTGACTCACACAGCCATCTTGTGTACGGACTTAGCATAAACTGCAACCACCTTGTATGCTCAGCCACCATAAGTTGGAATCAAAAACTAGAGTCAAGGGAATTCTGCCTTGCATGGCGGTGGGTGAAACATGGGCTCGGGAAGGCTAGTCTCTGGCCCGGCCCACCCTTTCCACCTGAGGCCCTGCCCCTCCTGCTCCTTTCCCCTGACAAAGCCAAGAGACCCCCAAGTCCGCCAGCCCCTGCCAAGCCCTGGGCTGCCCAAGCACCTCCAGCTCTGGAGCGATCAGCCTCAGAACACCGGGCAGACATAGGGGTGCCAACTTTCTATTTGCAGAAAACCAAACACCCTTGCCCCGCCCCTGCCCCGCCCCTTCTCTGAGGCCACGCCCCCAGCTCACTCCATTCCCCCCTCCCTCCGTCAATCGCTCTCCCCCACCCTCACTCACTCACTCACTCATTTTCAATGGGTTTGGGCAGTGCGGGTGAGGGGGTGAGGGCTCTGGCTGTGAGCGCTGATGCTTGGGGTGCAGGAGAAGGCTCTGGGGTGGGGCCAGAGATGAGAGGTTTGGGGTGCAGTAGGGGGCTCTGGGCTGGGGTAGGGGGTTGGGATGCGAGAGGAGGTGAGGGCTCCGTCTGGGGGTATGGGCTCTGGGGTGGGGTTGGGGTTTGGGGTGCAGGATGTTTTCCTGAATTTGATGAGTTAGTTGTTATGGCTCGCCACTGATCGCATCTGACCAGAAGATTTATAGGTTCTTATCCAATTCAGACTACAGAGTTCAAGAACTCAGAGAGTTCTATATTGGGAGAGGACTCTTGGGGTGCTTGGCAAGAACACATATACTGAGGACAATACCAAATTTATTAAAAACTTTATTGAAATTAACATAAGAATAATAAATGCTATGAAATTTATAACTGCAAAACAGTAAAAGAATTCAAAAACTCCTGGTGGTAACATTTCTATTATAAGTACCTTAACCTAACATACTCACACCCTTTCTTGAGGATCTGTAATAGGAGGTGAAGGACCAGCCTCACTCCTGGCATGCCCGAAAACATGATGGTGCTGGCTTCCCCAGTAGTTAGGAATGTTGAGTAGTTATACTATACTACACAAGCTGAGCTGATGGTACGATAGAAGATAGTCTACAGAATATAGGAAAACTGAAAAAAGCACTCCAAGAAAATGAAGCTTCAGGAGTTACAAGAGCCTAGAAGAACCTCCTGACTCTTCCTTACAAGGTATTTTATAGGATTCTGAGACTATGTAATTCAGGCCCAACCTACTGTACCCTTAGCTTACTTCCATACCCTAAGAAATTTATGGGTACCCTTCTCCTATAGGTTAGTTAGTGGATTATGACACTTATTTTCTAAATATATTAATAAGGATTATCTCACTCCAAAACTGCCAACCTAGGCTCTCTTGGTGACCTCCAAGTTGTGGTGTATCCTGCGGTTACCAATCGGTTGTAGATGCCGGATAAATCTGTTGAGTCATGTGGATAGTTCCTCCCTTTGGTTCCCCAAAGTTCAGGGACCATTCTTATCTGTGCCAAAGGTTGCCAGCTTTTATACTGACATATTCTTAACTGATTATACTTTTTGCTACATAGCAGATTTTACCGGATCTTACAGACCGGTAGGCTTCTTGCATTTTAGCATTTCAGTAAAACTTATTATTAGGAAACACATGCCTCAACACATTCTAAATTCAAGGAATTAATACTGATAAAATATAAGAATGAAATAGATTAACTTCAGAAAAAGAAACATATTATTTGATACAGCTGGCTGGATTAGTAGGATATAATAGCAAAATAATCCTATGGGCTACAAGGAGGGGGCTCAGAGCTGGGGCAGGGGTTTGGAGTGCAGGAGGGGATTTGGGTTGTGGTCTCTGGGCAGTGCTTATCTCAGGCAGCTCCCGGCAAGCTGCCGACATCTCTCTCCAGCTCCTAGATGGAGGCGCAACCACGTGGCTCTACGCACTGCCCGTGCCTGCAGGCGCTGCTTCCTCATTTCCCATTGGCCGCGGTTCCTGGGGGCAGGGGCAGCGTGCAAAGCCCCCGTGGCCATCCCTCCACCTAGGAGCCAGAGGGAGATGTGGGCAGCTTCTCAGGAGTTTCGCAGAGCCGGGTAGGGAGCCTACCTGCGCCATGAACCAGACTTTTAACGGCCCAGTCAGCGGTGCTTACTGGAGCTGCCAGGGCCCCTTTTTGACCAGGTGTTCTGGTTGAAAACCAGGACACCTGGCAACCCTAGGCAGGAGGGTGGGTGGCGAGGGTGGGTAGCGCATGCTCCCTCCACCCCCCAGTCCTGGAGCACTGGGTGGGCTGGTGGCCGGTGTGTGGCCCCGCCCCCAGCGTGCCAGGCTGCATGGCCCCAGTGCCCCTAGCCCTGGAGTGCTGGGTGGTGCAGCCCCAGCACCAGGACCTCCCCCAGCCCTGGGCAGCCCAAGCCTCGAGCACTTCAAGTCCCAGCTGCCCTAACCCCAGTCCCAGCAGGTTCCCTGGAAGAGGAGCAGCCTCCCTGGGCTGGGGCCAAGGGGGAAGGGCAAGCAGGAGGGGGCCTCAGGGCGGAGCATAGGCAGAGCCACAAGGGACTGTTTGGGAAGGCACAGCCTTCCCCAGCCTATTATACCCGCCACCATGTGGCCTTTGCTTAGACAGATAGAGACATATCAGCTGCAGCTTACCAACAGGGATAGATTCAGTAAAATCACAGGTTGATGGGAATGGAAGGTAGAATGGACAGCTAACCTTGAGTTTCTGCAAGTTTCTTACTGGATATCTGTGTTAATTTCTTGTAAAAAGTTGCTTTTGCTGATAAGTAGAAATTATGAGGTTGTGCTCTTGCTAGGAATATTGTTTTAGCTCAACAGGTGTTATGACTGGTTAGCATTACTGTATAGTTATGTTTGATTAAAATAGTTGGTTAAGGTGTAAATAAGGACTCTCATTTTAACTATATAATGAAGGTCAGCTGAGAGGCACATTGGAACCTAACTCCGGGACACAGCTCAAGACCAAAGCTGCTAGAAATCTTAACCCCTGCATGACCATACTGTGCAGAAGCTGGAGCCCTGGATGAGATATGACCCTGACTGGCCATCGGAAGATGTCTGGCTGCTTTATTGGGAGTGGTGACCATTAGATGCTTGGTGGGTGGATTCTGCTGATTAATTGATAATACATACATGTACATGTTTAATGATGTTCACTGTGTGAAGGCTTGTTCATTGGGAAAAGGTCCTGCTAACCTGTAGAGGGCCATTGGAATCCCGGGCCCAGGGAGGATAGAGGGTGAGAGCCCTAAATTATGTGAGTAACGCCACAACTGCTCTTTTGGCTATCTTCTTTACCGGCTTGCATTTCTCATAACTTCCCACCATTCCTACTTTCTGCCATTGCTTAAACATTTAGTTATTCTTTATTGCCTCCTACACATCATTGGACTACACCACATTTCCGTGTCATGAAATTTCCCACCATTGGTTTGGACACAGCTGCACTTTCTGTAATAAATTTGGATATTTCCCCCTAAGCCTCACTGATATTATTGTGGTCAGTTTGGTTGTTGCTCAACCTTCATAGAACCTCATCCTCAAATTTCATACTAATTTCTTTATCCACAAGCCTCTGTCACTATCCTTTATTCTTCTTCACATCAATTCCGATCTGTGTGCGTGCTGCATGCACGGTTGTCAGAAAGTTTTCCCTTAGCAGCTCCGGTCGGGATGGCTGTGGAGCCCCCTGGAGTGGCACCTTCATGGTGCTCAATATATGACCCTGCTGACCCGACCCCCCTTCAGTTCCTTCTTACCATCCATGACGGCCATTGGAACAGTACTCACTTGCTCAACAAGTGCTCCCTTAGTGTTCTTCTGTTAGTTATTACAGTTTATAGTTAGTGTTATAGTTAATTTAGTATAGATAGTTTAGATAGTAGGTTGGGAGCAGGATCTCTCCCCAATCCCTAACCCATCCGCTGAGCTCCGGGGCATCCTGTGAGCCCAAGGCTTTAAGCCCTGCAGTGCTTGTAATAAACCTATGCCCCTCAGTAATCCCCACAACTGTTGTCTAAAGTGTCTGGGGGAAGCGCACCAAATGGAAAGATGCAAAATCTGCAGGGCTTTTCAGCCAAGAACCAAAAAGTAGCGTGATTTCCGACTAAAACAAATGTTAATGGAACCCGCTTTCCACCCACAGCCGGTTGCAGTCTGCCAGAACCCGGCACCAGGTGCGTGTGTACGGAGTGCTCCGGCATCCATACGTGACACGGTGCTGAGGAAGGACTCTACCACAAGAGACCCTTGGCACTGGTGCTCCCCGGCACTGCACCCAGGGATAGCGGTGGCCAGACATCCCTGTGGCCTGCACTGCTTCCTGCAGCTTCCATTAGTTGGGTACAGTGAACTGCGGCCATTGGGAGCTGCGGGCGGCCGTGCAAATATAAACAAACTGTCTGGCAGCCCACCAGCGGATTACCCTGACAGGGTGCATGCAGCCCGTGGGCCGCAGATTGCACATCACTGGTCTAGAGGCAAGCCCGCTATGATGCGGCACTCGCAGTCCCCGGCTCATACCTGGTACTGCTCTCAGTCGCCTTCGCCGTGTCACTGCTCCCTGGCATCAAGCCACACGAGAGCCCCTCTAGCACTGGCGACATGATGCTCTCCCTCCCTGGCACCAAAGCCAGACTGGCACCAATCCCCAGTGCCAGCAGAGGACCATCACCGACCCACGGTGACATCAGAGGATCAGCACTGACCTGTGGCACCGGGCCTTCATTCTTGATCGCAGGCACTGGATACCCGCTATTGGTCCCCATCGCCGGATCCCAGGCACCGGTCACCCCAGTGAGATCATCCTGGCACCAGTCTCCTGCTTCTTCGTGGGACTGGTTGTCGGTGCATGGGCCCTTGGTGCCACCATGGTCCTCACGATCAGGATCTGCTTCCTCGGATTCTGATGCCGACTTGTACTACTCGAGGAGCAGTCGACATAGGTCCGAGAGGCAACAAAGGAGGGCACTGCTGGCCTGGCAGCCACAGTGGCAACCCCCGATGCAGTGGCTTACCATCAGGCCAAGGGTACCTTTTCAAGGGGGAGGGTCGAGATTGGTAGTCTCAGAAGACCAGTTACTCCATTCTCCTAGGGACAGGCCTATGCCTTGCGGATCTGAGGCCACGCTGTCCCAACCTCCCCTTCAGGCTCCAGTCACGGCCGAGGCGACCCCAACACGGGACCAGCTGCAGAGTCAGGCTACAGCGTCCCAGGATGTAACCGTCACAGGGGCGTGCACTGAGCAAGAGGAGGTCAGGGAGCTGGAGGGGCAGGAGGACCCGGTACACTCTCTGTCCACCTCGTCCTCTTCCCCTGATGAAGCTGTGGCAGGGGCATCAGCTTTGGGCCCTCCTCCAATTGACCATAGGGCACATCAGGACCTCCTTAGGCAGATTGCCCGCAACATGGGGTTGCAAGCGGAGGAGGTGGTGGAGGCCGAGGACCCCATGGTGGATATTCTCACTCCCAAAGGTCCATCACGGGTAGCTCTGCCTTTGATCAAAACTGTTCAAAACGATATAAAGATCCTATGGCAGATCCCGGCCTCAATTCCGCCGACCACCAGGGGTGTGGAGCGCAAATACCTTGACCCTTCCAAGGGCTATGAATACTTATTCTCACACCTGCAGCCATGCTCTCTGGCAGTGTCAGCACTCAACAAGAAAGAGCGTCAGGGACAGCAAGGATCAGCCCCCAAATCTAAGGAGTCAAAATGGATGGACCTATTTGCTAGAAAGGTCTATGCCAAGGGAGTCTCCAGCTGAGGATCGCTAACCAGAAAGCTATCCTCAGTAGGTATAACTTCAATTCATGGGCCTCCATGTTCAAGTTCAAAGAGCTGATCCCTGCGGACTCTAGGGCTGAATTCTCCTCCATCATAGAGGAAGGGAAGGTGGTAGCGTGGACCTCTCTGCAGGCGTCTCTAGACTCAGCAGATTTGGCCGCCCATACCCTCTCCTCAGGCATAGCCATGAGGAGAACATCATGGCTTCAAGCATCTGGGCTACCCCCGGAAGTGCAGCAAACCCTGCAGGACCCTCCCTTGGAGTGAAAGGGGCTCTTTTCGGAGCAGATGGACTCCACGCTGCGCAGCTTGAAAGGCTCCAGAGCAACCGTGAAGTCACTGGGAATGAATATGTCAGCAACCCAACGCAAGCACTTTAAGCCCCAACCACAACAACAACGCTCATATCCTCCTCAGCTGAGGCAGGACTTTTATAGACAAAGGGGCAGGAATAGCAGGCAGAAACCTTCCAATCCCCTTCAGGGCAAGGTCATGGCCAATCTCAGCCTCCATCAGGCTCTAAACAGGCCTTTTGAAGATGCGCCCAAGGACGGTGCACTCACCACACCATCGGATCAATACCCATGTTTTCTGAATCCTCTATCCCACTTCTAACGTGTTTGTTCCCAAATAACATCAAACTGCTGGGTTCTTCGCATGGTAGAAGTGGAATATTCTCTCCAATTCTGCTCCTCCCCTCCCTCCCACCCCCCTTCCCTGTCCCTCTTCAGGGACCCCTCTCATGAACAACTCCTTATCCAGGAGGTGCAGGTGCTCCTCACCATAGGGGCAGTGGAGGAGGTTCCTCAGAGTAGAAGGGATTCTACTCCTGATACTTCCTTACCCCCAAGGCAATGTGGGGGAGTCTCAGACCCATTCTAGACCTGCGAGGACTCAACCAGTCCATGGTAAAGTTGAAGTTCCACATGGTCTCCCTTAGCACAATCATCCCTTCCTTGGATCCAGGAGACTGGTATGCTGTCCTCGATATGAAGACGCGTACTTTCACATAGCCATTTGACCTGCACACAGATCTTTTCTCTGGTTTGTGCTCAACCACAAACACTATCAGTTCACAGTCCTCCCATTTGGTCTGTCGACAGCGCCCCGAGTATTCACCAAGTGCATGTTGGTTGTAGCAGCCTTCCTCCGGAGGAGGCAGGTGCAGGTATACCCCCACCTAGACGACTGGCTGCTCAGGGGCCAAACCAGGGAGCATGTAGAGTCTCATGTATGATTGGTCAGGTCCACTTTCCAGAGATTGGGACTCCTCCCCAACGTGAACGAGCCAACCTTATCACTGACCCAAAGAGTAGAATTTTTCGGAGTGCTGCTGGACTTGGTACAGGCAAGGGCGTTCCTGCCAGAGACCCATTTCCACGCCATGACAGACATTATTCAAAGCCTCAGTCGGTACCTGACCACTACCACAAGGGGATGCCTGAGTCTCCTGGGACACATGGCAGCCTGCACGAATGTAGTCAGGCATGCGAGAATGGGGCTCAGACCCCTTCAAGTGTGGCTCGCACAGATATACTGACCAGGGTGCGATAGGTTGGACTTGGCAGTGATGGTGCCAGGACACATACTTGAGACCCTACAGTGGTTGCTCAACCTCAGATGGTATGTGAAGGTGTCCCCTTCAACAGCGCACCATCCTCCTTGTCCCTAGTAATGGACGTGTCAGATTTGGGTTGGGGGCACACCTGGGAGATCTCTGAACAAAGGACCTGTGGTCACAGGACAAGCTCTCCTTTCATATCAATTACAGGGAACTGAGAGCAGTGCGACTAGCATGCTAAACTTTCCAGTCCCAGCTGGACAAACCGTGGCAGTGATGACGGACAAAACCACTGCTATTTTTTACATCAACAAGCAGGGTGGAGCCCATTCCTTCCCCCTATGTTGAGAAGCCCGCCAGCTATGGGAGTTGTGCATAGCCCACTCCATTCACCTGGAGGCGTCCTATCTCCCAGGAGCGCAGAACGGGCTGGCGGATCACCTCAGCAGACCATTCTGCAACCACAAATGGTCTATCTGTCCAGATGTTCTTCACCCCATCTTCCAAAGGTGGGGATTTCCCCAGGTCGACCTGTTCACCACCTGGAGCAATAGGAAGTGCCCAAATGTTCTGCTCCTCCCAGAAACACAGCCCAGATTCAATCATGGATGCGTTTCTGCTACCTTGGGGAGACAGCCTCATGTATGTGTTCCCACTGGTCCCACTCGTATACAAGATGCTGCTCAAGATCTGCAGGGACAAAGTGGAGGTGATTCTGCTGGCCCCAGCGTGGCCCCCGTCAACACTGGTACACCACGCTTCTAGAGCTGTCAGTGGACACCCCGATCGTGCTACCACTCTGAACCGATCTGATCACTCAGGACCACGGCCGCCTCCACCACCCAGACCTCCAGTCCCTCCACCTCACGGCCTGGAAGCTTCATGGTTAAACCCCATGGAGCTCCTATGTTCGGAGCTGGTAAGAGAGGTTCTATTTGGCAGCAGGCAACCTTCCACCAGGGCTACTTATCTAGCCAAGTGGAAGAGATTCACTTGCTTGTGTGCCCGGCAACACACCTCCACTCCAGGCATCTATACCACTCATCCTGGAGTATCTTCTGCATCTCAAACAGCAGGGCCTAGCTGCGACATCCATCAAGGTGCACCTTTCTGGTATCTCAGCCTTCCACCCGGGAACGTCTGGATGCTCCATGTTCGCTAATCCCATGGTAGGCCGTTTCCTCAAGGGCTTGGAATGCCTATATCCACAGATTAGGCGACTGGTTCCTGCAAGGGACCTTAACCTGGTCCTCACCAGGCTCCTGGAGCCCCCTTTTGAACCACTGGCAACTTGCTCCCTGCTCTATTTGTCATGAAAGGGGTCCTTCCTTGTAGCCATCACATCAGCCAGGCAGACATCTGAATTAAAGGCTCTGATCTCCGGCCCACCCTACACAGTCTTTCACAAGGACAAGGCGCAGCTCAGGCCTCACCCAGCCTTCCTCCCCAAAGTAGTGTCACAATTCTACACTGGTCAAGACATTTTTCTATCCGTCTTCTATCCTAAGCCTCACACCAGTACCCAAGAGCAGAGGCTGCACTCACTGGATGTTCGGAGAACACTAGCATTCTACATCGAGCGCACGAAACCATTCAGTAAGTCAAACCAACTATTCGTGGCAGTAGCAGACCAGATGAAAGGACTCCTGGTCTCATCTCGAAGAATGTCTTCCTGGATCACATCCTGCATCTGCACATACTATAACTTAGCCCAGGTCCCAGTCCCAACTCTTATGGCACATTCCACAAGGGCACAAGCCTTGTCAGCAGCATTCCTGGCCTAGGTCCCTATACAAGAGATCTGCAGGGCAGCAACTTGGTCATTGGTGTGTATGTTTACCTCTCACAATGCCAGAGTTTGGCAACCTTTGGCACGCGGCCCATCAGGGTAATCCGCTGGCAGGCCGCGAGACTTTTTGTTTACATTGACTGTCCGCAGGCACAGCCCCCCTGCAGCTTCCAGTGGCTGCAGTTTGCCGTTCCTGGCCAATGGGAGCTGCGGGAAGCGGCAGGCTGAGTGCTGTCATAGCTGTCACACCGCTTGACAATTTCTCCCTCCCTCCCAAAGCAAAAAACGCTGTGTAGAGCAAATAAAATCTATTTACTACTCCTTGATCTCCACAGCCCGATGTGGTGTTTTTACACCCTTCCTGTAAGTGCAGATTCCTGCTTTTTCAGAGTCTGGGATACGGTGGCTAATATATCAGTAAATATTTCTGAAGTGCCTATCACCATAATCTCAAGTAGATGCGGTAGTAAGCAGCTAATACAACAGCTCCTCAGAACCAGGAATCTCTTCCAAAGCTGTGAGCTTCTAAACAAGGTTTGAAATCTAGAAGCCTGTGTTCATTGGCTGAGCCTTCATCAGGGGGCGGGGCTATCAAGGAGGCCAGGGCTTTATAAAGCAGTGAGCAAGCAACCAGGGAGCTTTGCGAACAGGGGCCGCTAACAGGGAGGTTGGAGAGGGAGTGTGGAAGGGGGCGAGGTACACTTGCCATTCTTTAAAACCTTTACACTAAACTATAATCAAAATTCCCTGATTTAAACAAAAACCCTATCATTAACCTAGGTAACTGTAGGAGAAAATGCAGGCAGAAGCCCAGCAGCTAAGTGGGGGCTATCCTGTTTATTGTACTCAGTGTAGCACGTTTGATTACCTGCCCTATGGGCGGGTGGCGTATGTGTGCATTCAGTGCAAGAAGCTCCTGGCCCTCAGAGACCGTATACAGGCTTTGGAAGCCAGGGTGGCGGAACTGGAGGAGCTAAGGGAGGCAGAGAGGTATGTTGATGAGGCTTTCCGAGACACTGTAGATGTGTCCCACCTCTGGTCGGACAGCCCCTGTGCTGTTAAGGAGGATGAAAAGCCCAGAGAAGGAGAGCAGTCAATGGGAACAGAGGGAAACCTTCCCATCGTTGGGACCCTCCTTCCAGATGATGTTGGGGTATCCTCTCGCACTGACGTTACCCCTCTGTGGGAGGGAACTCCAGTCATTAGGAAAAGGCAGGTGTTAGTAATGGGAGATTTGATCATTAGAAACATAGATAGATGGGTCTGTGATGATCGGGAGAATCGTATGGTGACTTGCCTGCCTGGTGCGAAGGTTGCGGATCTCTCGAGGCATCTAGATAGACTTATGTGTAGTGCTGGGGAGGAGCTGGTGGTCGTGGTACATGTAGGTATCAATGACATAGGAAAGGGTAGGAGAGATGTCCTGGAGGCCAAATTTAGGCTGCTAGGAAAGAGAATGAAATGCCGGACCGCTATGGTGGCATTCTCAGAAATGCTTCCAGATCCACGCGCAGGGCCAGGTAGGCAGGCAGAGCTTCAGAGTCTCAATGCGTGGATGAGACGATGGTGTAGAGAGGGGGGATTTAGATTTATTAGGAACTGGCGAAACTTTTGGTATAGGGAGAGCCTATACAGGAAGGATGGGCTCCACCTAAAGCAAAGTGGATCCAGACGGCTGGCAGTTAACATTAAAAAGGTTGCAGAGCAGTTTTTAAACTAAGAGATGGGGGAAAGCCGATTGCTGCAGAGGCGCACGTGGATCGGACAGAGACTTCTCTTAGAGGAGAGTCTATTGATAGAGATTCTCTAGGTTTTAGTCAGGAGGAGAGGACGAAGAGGATAAAGTATGGGCAAGATCAGACGAGAAACATTCACATAAAGAATCTGACACATCAGAAAAGGGCAGACAAATAAACAGTTACAAGTGTTTGAAGTGCTTATACACAAATGCTAGAAGTCTAAATAATAAGATGGGTGAACCAGAGTGCCTCGTGTTAAAGGAGGATATTGATATAATAGGCATCACAGAAACCTGGTGGAGTGAGGACAATCAATGGGACACAATCATTTCGGGGTACAAAATATATCAGAAGGACAGAACAGGTCATGCAGGGGAGAAGGGGGAGTGGCACTATATGTGAAAGAAACTGCAGAATCAAGTGAAATAAAAATCTTAAATGAATCCACATGTTCCATAGAATCTCTATGGATAGTAATTCCATGATCTAATAAGAATATAACAGTAGGGATCTATTATCGACCCACCTGACCAGCACAGTGATAGTGACGATGAAATACTAAGGGAGATTAGAGAGGCTATCAAAAGAAAGAACTCAATAATAGTGGGGGATTTCCAGTTATCCCCATATTAACTGGGTACATGTCACCTCAGGATGAAATGCAGAGACAAAATTTCTCAATACTTTAAATGACTGCTTCTTGGAGCAGCTGGTACAGGAACCCACAAGGGGAGAAGCAACTCTTGATCTAGTCCTGAGTGGAGCGCAGGATCTGGTCCAAGAGGTAACTATAACAGGACAGCCTGGAAATAGTGACCATAATATAATAACATTTAACACTCCTGTGGTGGGAAGAACACCTCAACAGCCCAACACTGTGGCATTTAATTTCAGAAAGGGGAACTATGCAAAAATGAGGAGGTTAGTTAAACAGAAATTAAAAGGTACAGTGATAAGAGTGAAATCCCTGCAAGCTGCGTGAACACTTTTCAAAGACACCATAATAGAGGCTCAACTTAAATGTATACCCCAAATTAAAAAACACAGTAAAAGAACTAAAAAAGAGCCACCGTGGCTTAACAACCATGTAAAAGAAGCAGTGAGAGATAAAAAGGCATCTTTTAAAAAGTGGAAGTCAAATCCTAATGAGGTAAATAGAAAGGAGCATAAACACTGCCAAATTAAATGTAAAAATGTAATAAGAAAAGTCAAAAAAGAGTTTGAAGAACAGCTAGCCAAAAACTCAAAAGGTAATAACAAAATGTTTTTTTTAAGTACATCAGAAGCAGGAAGCCTGCTAAACAACCAGTGGGGCCCCTGAAAGATCGAGATACAAAAGGAGCACTTAAAGACGATAAAGTCATTGCAGGGAAACTAAATGAATTCTTTACTTCAGGCTTCATGGCTGAGGATGTTAGGGAGATTCCCAAACCTGAGCTGTCTTTTGTAGGTGACAAATCTGAGGAATTGTCACAGATCAAAGTGACACTAGAGGAGGTTTTGGAATTAATTGAGAAACTTAGCAGTAACAAGTCACCGGGACCAGATGGCATTCACCCAAGAGTTCTAAAAGAACTCAAATGTGAAATTGTGAAACTATTAACTATGGTTTGTAACCTGTCCTTTAAATCAGCTACTGTACCCAATGACCAGAACATAGCTAAAGTAATGCTGATATTTAAGAAGGGCTCTAGAGGTGATCCTGGCAATTACAGACCAATAAGTCTAACATCAGTACCGGGCAAATTAGTTGAAACAATAGTAAAGAGTAAAATTGTCAGACACATAGAAGAACATAAAATTGTTGCAGAAAAGTCAGCATGGTTTCTGTAAAGGGAGATCATGTCTTACTAATCTATTAGAGGTCTTTGAGGGGGTCAACAAACATGTGGACAAGGGGGATCCAGTGGACATAGTGCACTTAGATTTCCAGAAAGCCTTTGACAAGGTCCCTCACCAAAGGCTCTTAGGTAAATTAAGTTGTCATGGGATAAGAGGGAAGATCCTTTAATGGATTGAGAACTGGTTAAAAGACAGGGAACAAAGGGTAGGAATAAATGGTAAATTTTCAGAATGGAGAGGGGTAACTAGTGGTGTTCCCTAAGGGTCAGTCCTAGGACCAATCCTATTCAAGCTATTCATAAATGATCTGGAGAAAGGGGTAAACAGCGAGGTGGCAAAGTTTGCAGATGATACTAAACTGCTCAAGATAGTTGAGACCAAAGCAGACTGTGAAGAACTTCAAAAAGATCTCACAAAACTAAGTGATTGGGCAACAAAATGGCAAATTAAATTTCATGTGGATAAATGTAAAGTAATGCACATTGGAAAAAATAACCCCAATTATACATACAATATGATGGGGGCTAATTTAGCTACAGCTAATCAGGAGAAAGATCTTGGCGTCATCATGGATAGTTCTCTGAAGATGTCCACGCAGTGTGCAGCAGCAGTCAAAAAAGCAAACGGGATGTTAGGAATAATTAAAAAAGGGATAGAGAGTAAGACATACGATATCTTTTTGCCCTTATATAAATCCATGGTACGCCCACATCTTGAATACTGCGTACAGATGTGGTCCCCTCATCTCAAAAAAGATATACTGGCATTAAAAAAGGTTTGGAAAAGGGCAACTAAAATGATTAGGGGTTTGGAACGGGTCCCATATGAGGAGAGATTAAAGAGGCTAGGACTTTTCAGCTTGGAAAAGTGAAGACTAAGGGGAGGATATGATAGAGGTATATAAAATCATGAGTGGTGTGGAGAAAGTGAAAAGGAAAAGTTCTTTACTTGTTCCCATAATACAAGAACTAGGGGCCACCAAATGAAATTAATGGGTAGCAGGTTTAAAACAAATAAAAGGAAGTTCTTCTTCACTCAGTGCACAGTCAACCTGTGGAACTCCTTGCCTGAGGAGGTTGTGAAGGCTAGGACTGTAACAGGGTTTAAAAAAGAACAGGATAAATTCATGGAGGTTAAGTCCATTAATGGCAATTAGCCAGGATGGGTAAGGAATGGTGTCCCTAGCCTCTGTTTGTCAGAGGGTGGAGATGGATGGCAGGAGAGAGATCACTAGATCATTACCTGTTAGGTTCATTCCCTTTGGGGCACCTGGCATTGGCCACTGTCAGTAGACAGGATACTGGGCTGGATGGAGCTTTGGTCTGACCCAGTATGGTCATTCTTATGTTCTTATGTACTGTATTTAGCAGCTATAATATTTCCTCCTATAAATGGCACTCCGCTCTGTGTGAGATATTCTCCCCTCTCCTTTGTTTAAAGGCTCAGATATTGCAATCATTTGCAATCACTTTTGACACCTGAAAGTTCAGTCCCTAATCCGGAAGAATACCTGGATAATATTGCCAGTTTCATGCTTCAGAGTCACCTTGTACTCCACTCTGTAAAAGTAGGAGTCTTTCTGCTAGGTAAAAGCCTTTGCTGTGAAGAGACTCTTTCTCAGTGTCCTAGTTTATGCACAAAGACTCATTCAGAAGCAGAGAAACAGTTTGAGAATTATTGCATCACTCTTGGCCAATGTTTTTCCTTGGAAAAGGACATGGTTTGATAATGCTCCATGGATTGGACATTATTTGAAAGTGGTTTAAGTTTTTATTTAAAAAACAGAACAAGCTGCACCCTTATTTATCCCCTAACAAAACTGTTACAGCAGACCATGATCAAAAGGCTCAACTATTGTAACTCCCTTTTAGTGGGGCTTTCCCTATACTTTCAGCTTGCTTTGAATGTAGCAGCATATTTGTTCACTGGCTTCAGCAACCATGATCATACTTTCACCCCATGTTCTCTACATTGTCCACTCATAAATTGACACCAAATTGAATATTTGTTGTTGTTTTATATAAAAAGAGCATTCAACAATATTACTCCCAGCTAATACAATAGATTCAAGTTCTCCTCCTTGGGTCTTTGCCTGGTGCATATCATAGTTTCTTTTCTTAAACCAGTTCTGAAGTAAGAGTGGCTAAAGATTACAAAATCTTCACTCTTACTATGATGTTGTTAACTCTACACCAGAGTTCAAGATCTGGTAAAGAACTTCTCTTTAAAATGTTCTTAAAACCAGAACTCATTTATTTTTAATTTAAAAGATTCAGGCCTTTTTTTTTTAAAATTGCAAGTATATGCTATTTTAATCCAGTACATGCCAATCACAGCACAACTAAAGCATATGCATGCTGAAAGGTATTGTGCTGCCAGGCCAGCAAAAACATTACCATGTGAAAAAATTCTGTGCACGAAATTCTCTAATTAACTGCTCCTAGCACCAGTCTCTAAACCCAACGACATAGGTCTTAAATGGAAAAATATCGTCTACTGGCAACTACCAAAGTAAGAAAGAGAAATAAAAATGCAACTAGATTAACTCTATAGAAAACATCACTAGATTGGCACTAAATGTCATTACATGGTAGACTCATATGAAATAAATATCTTCTCTCACATAGCCCAAAACTTTTACTTTGTTATAAAAATTGATGTATCCTGGTCACGTGAACAACAGAGGGTATGATGTATCATGGGGATAGGCCAGTGGTTCTCAAACTTTTGTACTGGTGACCCCTTTCACATAGCAAGCATCTGAATGCGACCCCCCTTATAAACTGAAAAAACTTTTTTACATTTAACACTATTATAATTGTACACTCTCCCCGGAACACTATTATAATTGTACACTCTCCCCGGAACACAGCCCTCCCCAGAGCCCCCCGGCACACAACCCCTGTGCCTCTCCCCGGAGCCTGTGTATAATTGTACACTCTCCCCGGAACACAGCCCTCCCCAGAGCCCCCCGGCACACAACCCCTGTGCCTCTCCCCGGAGCCTGGCAAGGCACACGGTGTCCCTCCCACCTACCCCCAAAACCCAAACCAGCACACTCCGCCTCACTCCACAGCCCCCTCCTCAGCCGGCTTGGCCTGCTGGTCCTCCACCTCCCCCCCAAAGTCTATCCCAGCACACAAAGAGCCCTCCCAGCCAGGCATACAACCCAACCCCCCCTTCACAGCGCCCAGCCAGACATGCAGCCCCCTTCAACCTCCCTCCGCTTTCTCCCTCCCCAGCACACAGCCCCCTCCTGCCCCCGCCTTTCCTCCCCCCCAGGCACAGGGCTGGCACCTGCAGGGAGAGAAGTGGGGGGAGAGTGATCAGCATGGGGAGGGGTGACCCCAAGCCCACCTCCCCTCCGCCCGGCAGCCTTCCACCTGCGAGCTCGTCGCCGCTTATCCTGCCGGAGCCCTTTTTGGTGCCCCCAAATCTTGGCGCCCTAGGCGGCTGTCTAGTTTGCCTCATGATTACACCAGCCCTGACTGTACCATTTGAGTTTGGAGAGAACCAGAAAAATGCCCTTGGGCAAGTAGCTTGGGCAGCTGGATTTAATGTTCTGAGATTAATTCATGAGTCATCTGCACCTCTCTTTGCATATGGAATTGGACAAGATTCACCCACTGGGAAAAGCAATGTGTTGGTTTTTAAGCTTGAATGGAGCATCGCTTTCTGTGACAGTTATAGAAGTAAATAGGGGTATATATCGTGTTCTTGCCACAAACACAGACGATAGTATAGCTGGTGTCTGTTTCACAGAAGACTTAGCACAACATTTAGCTTCTGAATTTCAGAGATCTTATAAACATGATACAAAAGGAAATTTCAGAGCTATGATGAAGCTAATGAACAGCACTGATGTTGCAAAACGCTCTTTGTCAACCTTGGGAAGTGCAAACTGTTATGTCAACTCATTATATTATGTTCATGAATTTTTGACTCCCTTTCCATTTTGTCTCTTGTATACAGGCAATGGGTACTTTACTACTTGTCAACATCTTTTACTTCTTGATTTCCCAATTACTGTTCCCATGTTCACGGAAGCCAAATGTAGTTCTCACTACATGTACCCAGAATGTGGTAGCCTTTTCCCACTTTCCACAGCCATCAGGCAAAGCAGTTGTGCATTGCTTACAGGGGACACCCTCGTATGTAGTGATACACTCCCTGAAGACAAGAACCCATGTGTGATTGGTGCAATTTTTACAAACTGGCTAGTCAACCCTGACCTTCTTGAATTGAAATCAGTCACTTTTCCTAGGTGGACTGCCTACCATGGCTAATGAGTTCTACCTGCCCAGAACAATCTGGTTACAAGGTGTCAGACCACCCATCTTTAACACTCTCATTTTTCAATTCAGAACACCTTTGCCAAGAGAAGGCAAGAGGTCGGAGTTTAGCTGTGAGAGGCTAATATATTTTGCTAGCTGCATGAGGCATTTTCTAGGGAGTGAGAGCTCCTCCTCAAACCCACTTTGACCATGACAGCTTGCTAGGAGGGTCTTTAATAAATCTGAAAAAAAACAAATTATGAAGTACTAGCTACCAAAGAGGCACTGCGGATGCCTTTTGTGTGACTCATAATAATAGGTAGCAGAAGGAGACCGGGAGATAACTTGTCAGAAAGGCTAGTGTATGCTAAATAGAATAGGAAAGATATAAAATTCTAAAGTGGTGGAAGGAAGTCTGGCAACAAAAATCTGTCTGATAAAGCCTCTGCATATGATAGAGAAGTTTTAATGTGGTTAAAATTTAATTTCATGGCTATACTGAGCTTCCAAATGGACTCAGAACATGAAATATAATTGTTGGTACGTGATACTTTATCTATGCTCCAATTTTTTCTCAACTGAAAGGTTTTATGCAGCTGATGATTCTGTGCCTGAAGATAAATGTAACTAATAGCAACAGGGAGATCCTGGGTTTCATATTACTGGACTATAATATGTACCTTTCTTATAACTTAATCATTCCATTTACTGCCACAAGGATCTTAACAACCAAAAATAAAAGGAGTACTTGTGGCACCTTAGAGACTAACAAATTTATAAAGTACTCCTTTTCTTTTTGCGAATACAGACTAACACAGCAGCTACTCTGAAACCAAAAATAAAATGATTCCCTCTTCTTCACAGGTAGAAGCATAATATATTTCCTCCCCTCCAAAATGTAGAAAACTGTCTTAAATATAATATACTTTCAGCTATATTTTCTATGGAAATATGCCTAAATGCCTGATCTGAAATATTTTTAAACAGTTACATTCTTCAGGAATTTTTTAACCTCAGTTTAATTATAGGCTGAAAAAGTTTACCATGATCTGATATTTATTTTCCAAAAAGTCACACTCAGTATATACTGACATATTGAAAAGATGATGGGTGAAATTCATCCCTATATAGAAAGCTAACACAAGGCCTATGAAGGAATTAAATTTATAAATTATATTTAATCTGATAGTTGGATGATCTTTACTTGTGGTCTTAAAATATCATACCACCTTCTTGGACATGGCATGTCACAAATACTTTCCCTCATGGCTCTGTATAACAAACGGTATCTTATCACTTTGTTTCATATTTCATTAGTAGTTTTTATGCTGTAAGAGCCACATCCTGGTTTTGTTTAAAATTGATGGGAATTCTGCCTTTAACTTCAGTGGGACCAGGATTTGGTCTTTATGCAACATCACTCTCCTGTGGTAAGACTTACAAATTGCATTTAAAAATATATTTGTTTTGATTTTTTGCATTTAGCACAAAATACACTTCTTTTTATCCTGTGTATGGGGTGTGTTTTGTTTTTTTGTGGGTTTGTTGTTTCTTTGGCTTGTGTTTTTTTGTCTTTGTTTGTTTTTAGAAGAGAGAACACAAGTAAGAGCTGGATTCATTACGCTGCCGAACACTTTTTTTACTTATTTTTCCTCTGGTTGTCCAGGAGTAAATTTTATTTATATGCTTGCATAATTGTCTCTTTTAAAACAAAAAGGGCGGGAAGGATGAAAGCAAAAAAAAGTGTTATGGCATTAAGGTTCAGATTCTATGTGCATTAAAATTAGGAAATTCAAACAGGGATGGGCTGTAGAGCCCCACATCCCATGGAAGGGTGGCACATCCCATGGAAGGGTGGCACATCCCATGGAACGGTGGCATTCTGTAGCTGGGAGTGTGCCTTAGATATCCAGACCTAGGAACGGCAGTGTAACCAGTTAGTTCATTTTATCATCCATTTAACATATTATGTGGGGTTATGGTCAATTCATATGCTATTTCATCTATAATCCTATGCAGTTTAAATCTATTTATCACACATTGATTATATGAGTATAGGATGGATAAGTATTTGAGTGAAGTGTGAACTTTTATAATGTGGTATGCTGACACCCTATGGGTTCATACATATTTAGGAAGGCTTTAACCCCTTTTTCTCACTTGAACTTCCACACCCATAAGAACGGCCATACTGGGTCAGACCAAAGGTCCTGCTAGCCCAATATCCTGTCTTCCGACAGTGGCCAAAGCCAGGTACCTGAGAGGGAATGTACAGAACAGGTAATCATCAAGTAATCCATCCCCTGTTGCCAATTCCCAGCTTCTGGCAAACAGAGGCTAGGGACACCATCCCTGCCCATCCTGGCTAATAGCCACTGATGGACCTATCCTTCATGAACTTATCTAGTTACTTTTTTAACCCTATTATAGTCTTAGCCTTCACAACGTCCTCTGGTAAGGAGTTTCACAGGTTGACTGTGCGTTGTGTGAAAAAAATACTTCTTTTTGTTTTAAACCTGATACCTATTAATCTCATTTGGTGACCCCTAGTTCTTGTGTTATGAGAAGGAGTAAATACCACTTCCTTATTTACTTTTTCCACAGCAGTCACAATTTTATAGACTTCTAGCATATCCCCCCTTTATCATCTCTTTTCCAAGCAGAAAAGTCCCAGTCTGATTAATCTCTCCTCACATGGCAGCCGTTCCATACTCCTAATCATTTCTGTTGCCCTTTTCTGAACCTTTTCCAATTCCAATATAACTTTTTTGAGATGAGGCAACCACATCTGCACTCAGTATTCAAGATGTGGGCATACTATGGATTTATATAGAGGCAACGTGATATTTTCTGTCTTATTATCTATCCCCGTCTTAATAATTCCAAACATTCTGTTTGCTTTTTTGACTGCTGCTGCACATTGAGTGGATGTTTTCAGAGAACTATCCACAATGACTCCAAGATCTCTTTCTTGAGTGGCAACAGCTAATTTAGACCCCCATCATTTTATATGTATAGTTGGGATTATGTTTTCCAATGTGCATTACTTTGCATTTATCAACATTGCATTTCATCTGCCATTTTGCTGCCCAGTCACCCAGTTTCGTGAATCACGCACTACTTTTTGGGTGCTCCAGTTTTCATAGACTCTTATCATCACCCAGTCACCATAACAACTTGTGGTTAGCACACTGTAGACACCCTATGTTTGCAAAATACTCTAAACGACTTTAACTGGTACACTGCAATATGTATTTCTTAAATATTAGCAGTTAACACTTCTATTCCTGTGACTAATATAGGATCACTTATCAGTTAGCTACTCATGTGAGATTCTCTTTAGGCCTGAGGCCTTGTTCGGCTAAACTAAATATCTTACAAGCCTGAGGCCTGTTGGCCCAGTATTACAACATTAATTCTTATTTTTCACCTTTATTCCTAACTATACCTGATAACTTTTATCCTTTGCTACAAACAGGAAATTCAGATTTCACTCTTCCATTGGGTGTATGCATCCAAGTTGGATCTTGGTATGGAGTCACATAACATATAAGCAGTAATACAAAACACATATATGTGTTTAAGATCACAGAAATAGGAGCAGCTCCTTCTGTGTTTTTCTGCAGCACACCAGACTGAAATTCTACAGCAAGTGTTCCTGTTTTCTCTTGTAGACAGTACTGAATTCTGTGGCAGGAAGAAACAAGTCGGAAATATTAAAATTAATAATAAATCTTGTTTGTTTTATTAAAGACCTTTCTATGAATTTTATTATAAAACTTGGAATTATGCTACAGAATTCAGTCTGTTGCTAAAGAACGTTGGGAGCAGCCCTAGAAGGGGGATAGTACTTGCATTCCTCCTAGCTGTTGGCACAGGTCAGTGTGGGGTTCAACTCTCTTCTGGGAACTTTCTATTCTTCCTTCTGCCTTATCATCCTGCAAAGGGGTAGGTTCAGCAGCTTCTCTTTCCCACTCCTTGTCTTTGTATGGTCCCTCAGGAATGGCAGTTGTACCCACATCTTCACTCTCCCTGCAGCTTTTCATTGAGGCATTGAATCATTTTCAGCTCAAATCATCAGCAGTTAGTTCCATCTTTTACAGAATACCTCAGAGATGGAGGACATGATATTTCAATACACCACAGGAGCTAAAGCAATCCTATAGTTCCGTTAAGGTTTTATGCTTGGAGTTAGCTGGTTCCATCCATCTAGAATTACTCTCTCAAGTTGTTGTAAAGTTAGGTCTCTTTTCCCCCTTTACTCACTTGAGCTTGTCCATTTTTTGTTTTGCAAATGGCTAAATCATATTTACTTCAAACTTTCCTTCCTGAAGCTTCTTGCTTCCACTGATTACAGGTGACATGCTTTCAAGAGCACCAGTATGAATCTCCTTCACATTCCATGTTTCACAAGCAACCAGGCCCCTCTCATCAGGACTCTGAGTTAGATAATACTGCTGGTATCTACCCAGGATGTTAATAATCTTTACTCCATATCATATTCCACCTATGACAGATGTATCACAAGTTTTATGGATTTAATATTTAATGACCTAAATAGAATTAGAAATATACAACAGGGACAGTAAGGATGCCAGAAGTAGGGAAAATGAAGTGTAGGTAAGCGGGGAGAAAAGGGTTTTCAGCAGATACTTGAAAAGAGATGAAGAGCTGATAAGGCAGAAAGAGAAAGATACAAGAAGCCTGTTGCAGATGGTAGGAATTGCATAAGGGAGGCAAGTGATCGCTGAATTAGGCGGGATGGTAGTGGGATGTATATACCCTATCACTGATTGAACCTAGAAGAGGTTGAACCCTTTTACTTGCTGGAGAGGTAAAGCCTCTTCCAGAGAGAGGTGTCAACCTGGAGAAAGAAATAAACAGTTGGAGCCAATTATGCAGCAGGGAAGTGGAGTCTACAGTTGTGCTGCCTCAGCTGAAAAATCATAAGAAGTGATGAGATTGTTACAGTGAGGGATTCTGAATGGACAAAATCTCTCCTCTTCCTGTTTGGTTGGGAACTAGGGAGCAGGGTTCCTGAAGTAAAGAACTACTTTAGAGTCAGGGAAGAAAATCTCTGAAACTTACTTCCTTGCTCCTCAGAGAAGATATGCCAGATGGAAGCTGAGACTCAACTTTTTTTTCTTTTAAATCTGGGCTAGGCTGAAAGAAGTTGGCCTGTTTCTTTTATCACTGGGACTGTGCTGAGGGAAGCCAGGACTGGAAAGGGGTGGTGGCCGAAAATCAGTTTGGGCGGCTGTTCCTTTATATTGAGAGAGAGATCGATCATATTGGTACAGTTTGTAAATTGGAATGTGAAATGGAAGAGAAGTCAGTAGGGTTTGTTGTCAGACGTCACCGGTGTGGTGTTCTGCTCCGTTCAATGTTGAGAACAGTTGGCTGCATGGGCGTGTTCCCTCTGTGTGCTGCCCCGGCTCTGCAGATAGCTGACACAGTAGACCCCAAGAGAACCCCCAATGACCACAGACTCCGATAAGGTACGAAGGCACCTAGCCAGGTTTATTGCCAAACGAAACACAGTCTCTAGCTACCCGGATTAGATGTCTACAGTTCTGCTAGTACATATGTGCTCCCTGACAATGGACACAGCTCAGTCAGTGGTGGGACACTTCACTGCCTCCTCGGCTGGACAAAGACACCGCCCCAGGGATGCATTCTTACACAGGTACAAACAAGTTACACATCACTCCTGACTTATCGAGGTGCAACCCCTCTACATAGCAAGGTACAAGCTCTCTACGCAGTAAGGTGCCGCCTCTCACCTTGTACATGTTGGTTCGAACAAAACAACTCTATCCAGCATATTACCCTTTTGCCCCTGTCTTTAGGATGGGTCAATCTGTTCCTTGTTATCTGTGTGAAATGTGCAAGTATCCGAGTGTTCTGGTACCATCCTAGCATATGTTTATCCTATTAGTACTTGATACCCTTTAGATATGTGTATACGTCCAATTAGCAGCCTTCTTCTTGCCAACTTCTGTGAGCAAGGCCTGCCTGTGGCTCACAGTTTAACTTTGCTTTATGTCAGCAAACTCTTGACCATTACTTTAGTTCAGGCCTCAGGCCTCATACCGGGCCTCTGATACCAAGGGTTTATGTTTCAGGGCCTTATCTTACTACAGGGTTCTTTGAGGATGGAATTATATGTTTGCATTGTTTCATATACATGAGAAGTTGAGAAGTAGCATTCTGTGTTTCTGGAGAGCCAGGACTTGGGAATCCATAGTGTATGAATTCATAGTGTCAAAGCCAGGAGACTTTTGGTTTTGCCTAAATGTATGGTAGGTACTTATATGGAAGAGAGTTCCAGTAGATGTAGGCAAAGCAGCATTACAAATGGCTAATGAAGAAATAATTATCAGTATATTTACTGATGTAGGAGAAGCAAGTTCAGGGTCAAGAATAAACTCCAAGATTATGGACAATGGAGGCAATTTAAGAGATTGAGTTGTACTCTTGTATTAAAGAATCACCTCTATGTTAGAGACTCTTACTGCATCTGAAGAAAGTGGAGACAAAACTATACATTTATTTGGTCACTGTGAGCAGGGGGTGTCATTAAAGGGTGAAAAAGATCTGGATAGCTGAATATCAGCATAAGCGTGGTAGTTAACCTTACAGGAAAAAGTAATGACGAGTCAGAAGAAGATATGGTACACAGAAGAGAGCAGAGGGTTAAGAATGCAACTTGTGTTTTAGTTCCTAGGGAAGGGGTCATGGTGAACAAGAGGAACTGCCAGCACAGTTGGGGGTGAAAAAGAGACAGACTTGTTGTTTGTGAAACAATTATAAGTAATTATAGATGCCTTCACAGCTATGGAGACTTTTTTAGGATGCTGAATGGCCAACAGTGATTAAGGCTGTACTGAGGTCAACAAAAGCTGTTGAGACTTATTTATATTTATAAAAATGCATTCCTGAGTCTCAGGCTACATCACTAATTTCAGTAAGTGACAAAGTGGTTTCTGAGCTATTGTCATGATACTATAATCCTTTAGAGATGGGCAGTACTGGAAGGAGTCTCTTTCAATAAATCTTCACAGAATAATTGATATATCGGTCCCTTCTATGTGTGCCCTCACAGGGGCAGATATAGAAAAGAGGCTGCATGCTTCCTCAGATGCACCAGTGAACACGGAGCCCAATCTTGCAATAACTGATCTGAGTGCAGCTGTCGAAGACTGGGTTCTCAGGAGGAAGGAATCAGACCTATACAACAGATATGGTAGGTGTTTCAATGTGTATACCTGACAAACAGAGTCCTTGAAAGAACCAAATATTGAACTTTAAAATTTCATAGGTCTAATTTCCCATCACCATTAACCTTGTGTAGCCACTTATACAACTGTAAAGTGAGTAAATTGGGATCACTAGTGTGAGTGGAGATAAGAGGTCTGGGTCCATGACTAGGAGGCTGAGACTGTGTGTGGTGTCTGAAATGTGCCAACAGAAGACTGCCTACTGCAGCTATACAGGCCTCCACTGAAACAGACACTAGATTAACCTCTCTACAGCCTTCCCTCACCAAGAACTACACAATGTGTCCTGTACTCACAGCTGTTTTGAGAAGAGCAAAGGGATTATGCAGCAGGGAGTAAAAGCTCTTCCCAAACTAAGGTTTACCAAAATTATCAAAACAATTTCTAGATTCCAAAATTATAGGCACCTTAGAAATATTTTGTTAAACCATACATAAAACTTCTTGAGCAAAGAAAACTGAGAGGGAACCTGATAACAGTCTTTAAATATTTTATAAAGAGTACGGTGATTGTTCTCCATTTCCACCGAAAGTAGGACAAGAAATTTACTGCATTTGCAGCAAGGAAGATTTTGGTTAGATATTAGGAAAAACTTTCTAGCTACAAGGATAGTTAAGCAATGTAATAGGCTTCCAAGGGAGGTTGTGAAATCCCCATTACTGGAACAGATTAGACAAACACCCGTCAGGCCTGGTCTAGGTATACTTGGTCCTGCTTCATTTCAGAGGACTTGCCTAGATGACCTCTCAATCTCCCTTCCGGTCCTACATTTCTATGATTCTATAACATATCCAACAGGCTGCCCTTTGGCTTTGGCTTGACTAGTATAAAATTTAATTCCCTGAGTGAACTTACTGAGAACCTAGGAATCATGATATGATGGGAACCTTTGAAATATTTTTCATGTATGTATGTTCTAGCATCAGAAAACCTATTTTTGAAAGTGAATGATTTTCAGTTACAGTGAAATGTGTGGCCACTTCACTCTTCCTTGGACAGATGAAAAGTAGCTTATAAAACAATCTGAACTAAGTTGGTGCTGTTTTCTTTTAGACAAAATACTATATTTGGCAGGCAGGAGACCCTGGTGTTGACTGGGGGGATCCCATATCCCAGCCCATCCACCTGAAACTACCCCAGCGACCCAGGGAGGTCGGAAATAGCCCCAGAAATGGACAGTGCTCCTGATAAAGCGATAATTCTGTTGAAGTAGGGCAAGTGCTCAGTGCATATCAAGGGATAATACCAGGGAGAAACCCTACAGGAAGTTACAAATGCACAGTCCCCAACAGTTATACCGTGTTCTTCTTTGGCCTGGGTTACACTGGGGCGGGGGGTTCGAACTAAGATATGCAACTTCAGCTACGCAAATAGCGTAGCTGAAGTCAAAGTATCTTAGTTCGACTTACCTAGCAGTCCTCACGGTGGCGAGCTGACCATGGCGGCTCCCCAGTCTACTCCGCTTACTCCTCCTGCCGAGGTGGAGTATTGACGTTGATTCGGAGATTGATTTATCATGTCTAGACAAGATGCCATAAATTGATCTCTGATAGATTGATCACTACCCGCTGATCTGGCGAGTAGTAAAGACGTAGCCTTTGAGTAGTGTCCCCATGGGTGCTTCCCTGTAGGTGTGTCTGCATCCCTGTGCTGCTGATCGGAGAACTTCGATTTTTAGCTTCCTTTGAAACCTCTTTTTTTCCTTTTCCTCATTCTACTTTTATTTGGCTGTTGCCTAAAAAAAAGAAGGAAGGAAGGATTTCATTCCTTTGTCAACCCCCGGTGCTGGGGGGGACGGGACACCCCCCTGGACAAGGGTATGCCCAGATCTCCAGGATTTAAGAAGAGCTGCACTTGGAGTGAGGCGATCCCAGTTGCGGACAAGTATTCCAAGTGCATCCGCTGCCTTGGCGAGGGCCACATCCAACAAAAGTGCTCCCTCTTCCAGCAGCTCCAGCCAAGATCCCGCAAAGACAGAGAGCTTTGCCAAAAAAATCATCTTTATGGAGGCAGTATTCTGACCCCAACTTTCCGGTGGGTATGAGTCTTCCCCTCAGCCTTCAACTTTGAAGAATAGTGGGTCAACGAAACAGACTGAGGACTCCTCCCACAAGTAAAAAAATAGAGTGGGAAGTCCCCTCAGTGAGCCCAGGAATAGCCGTAAGCGATCACCATCTAGCTCGGTATCCTCAGCACCGCTGGCACTGGGACCACAAGCTGGTACCCATGCCTCACAGCGATGGTCAGTATCCGGTGCCACTGATGGGCCCACAGACCCTTTGGCCATGGGCACTGAATCTTCAATGCTGAGAGGGCAAACACCCTCAGGAGACGCTCCCAGTACGCGAATCCACATCGGTACTGCCAGTGACAATAGCCCACTCAGCACCGTAGAGATTGGTACAAATGAGGTCTCCATCTTCCCCAGCACCACTACCACGACAATTGGCATCGGTGGAATTCCATCAGGCCAGTGACCTGGGCATGACGGAGACACCCAGTTCTCCACCCCTCAGTACCGAAATCATGGCACTGAGCCTTGGCTGGGCAAGGGGCATATCCCTGCAATCATGCCATGGCCCTCCACTGTCAAGTCAGGGGTCGGATAGTGAGCCTGAGGAGGTTTCACAGCACTCCTTCCAAGCTCCATATGGGACCCACTACTAAGAGGGTCCAGGAATGTACTAGCAGATGGTGGCACCACCACCATCTTGGTACAGCCATCCATGGGCACCTCCACCAGGTGCTATGCCACCGCAATAACCATACTGGGATCCTTGGGTAGCACACTGCTAGCCTGCCTTGTGAGCTTTAAGCATTGCCTGACAACTCTCCAGGCACGCTCCTTCAGCCACAGCATCGAGGGCCTCAGAGCCTCGGGAAACGGAGGAGCAAGAATGGGACACAGAGGAAGAGGTAACACCTAAAGCCATATCCTCCTCTGCCCCAAACAAGACAGGCATGCCCTTACCCCCATCCATGTCAGACAATTTTCATCTGTTCCAGGAGCTGGCAAAAAGAGTAGCAGATACCCTCCACATACTGGAGGAGATCAAAGACACACACCACCTCCTCAAAAATTACCCTCCCAATCAACGAGGGATCCGGCTACAACAGTGTGGCAAATCCTGGCATCGGTAGCCCCAACGTGCAAGCATGCAGACAAGAAATATTATGTTCTCGCCAATGAATCAGAATTCCTTTTCTCCCACCTGACACCCAATTCCTGGATGCTGTAAATTCTCAAGGCTCTCACAGCAAATACGATTACACGAATTACAATAAACAGAATGACTTTACTGGTAAGCGGCCGGAAGGGTGAGAATCCTTCAAGGCATCTTTTGGGAGGGTCAACTGGTGGCAAAAACATCACTCAGCCCTTGATGCCACTGACAGGGCAGCCAGATCCATCTCTCTGGCTGTGATGATAAGATGGGCATCATGGCTCCACTTATCAGGATTCCAGAAGGAGGTGCAGACCATGGTGGAAGACCTCCCCTTCGAGGGTGTGAGGCTCTTTGTTGAGAAGACAGATGCCTTCCTCCACACCTTGAAGGATTCTAGGGCCACCCTCAGGTCACTGGGAATCTATACACTGGAACAAAAGAGATTTTCAGCCTGCAATCCCAACACAGGCCTTATTTGTCCTAATTCCCATCACAGATCCATTTATGAGCCCCAAAGAAAAAGGGGAAAATTCCCAACACGTAAGCCGTTCATTCCACAATCTTCAACCCAGCCCCCGCCTCTAAGCACCACTTTTGATGGTCAGATTGAGACACCACAAGACCACTCCCCACTACTATCTATGACCATGCACCTATTTGGCCACCACTTGGCAGCATTCTGCAATGTCAGATAGATGGGTCCTAGAGATTGTCCAATCTGGGTACTCCATCCAGTTCACCTCTCTACCTCCTCCACAACACCCTTCCCCGTCCCTCTTCAGGAACCCTTCTCATGAGAGTTTACTGCAACAGGAGATAGACTGACTCCTGAAATTAAGCGCTATAGAACCAGTACCTCATCATCTATGAGGCAAGGGGTTCTATTCTTGTTACTTCCTAATACCCAAAAGAAAGGGAGGTTGGAGACCCATTCTGGACCTCAGAGCTCTCAACAAGTTCCTCAAAGCTCAGAAGTTCAAGATGATCATCTTATCAACAATCATTCAATGATTGGAACAGGGAGACTTGTTTTTGGCCCTCGACCTAAAGGCTGCCTACTTTCATATTTCAATACTACCGACTCACAGACGATTTCTCAGATTCACTCTGGGACACGACCATTACCAGTACAGGGCCCTCCTTCGGACTCTCATTGGTCCTGTCATAAACATACAGCTAAGGGTAGCATAAAATCCCTCCTGAGCAGCTGTACTGAATCTTTACCTGTAAGGGGTTAAGAAGCTCAAATAACGTGGTTGGCACCTGACCAAAAGGACCAATAAGGAAAGAAGATGCTTTCAAATCGGGGGCGGGGTTGTTTGTGCTCTCTTTGTTTGTTCCCTCTCCGGACAGAGGGCGAGACCAGGTAGGTAAAACATCTCCTGAAAGCATACCTTAAATGATTCATCTAAGATTACAAAAATTGTAAGTAAGGCAAGGAAATGCGTTAGATTATCTTTTGTTTTAGCTTGTGAATTTTCCCTATGCTAAGAGGTAATTTCATTCCTGTTTTGTAACTGGGAAGCAGAGTCAGAAGGGAATCCTCTGTGTTTTAAATCTTTTTATTTACCCTGTAAAGTTACCTTCCATCCTGATTTTGCAGGTGTGATTCTTTTACTTTTTTCTTTATAATAAAGTTCTTCTTTTAAGAACCTGATTGATTTTAGTGTCCTAAAGATAAAGGGTCTGGTCTGTATTTATATTAAAGGCAATTGGTTGGTATATTATTCTCAAGGCTCTCCAAGAAAGGGACTGAAGGAGCTTGGGGGATATTTTGGGGTGATAGGGCTCCAAGTGCCCCTTCCCTGAATTTTTGTCTAAATCACTTGGTGGTGGCAGCAATATCGTCCAAGGATAAGGAAGGGAATTTGTGCCTTGGGGAAGTTTTTAACCTAACCTGGTAGAAATAAGCTTAGCGGGTCTTTCATGAGGGTCCCCACATCTGTACCCCAGAGTTCAGAGTGGGGAGGGAACCCTGAGAGGCTCAGAGAGTATTTTCCAAAGTTCTCTCTGTGGTAGCCACTTACTTATGCTCACAAGCAATAATGATCTACCCGTACCTGGATGATTGGCTCAATCAGCCTCCTGGAGCAACTGGGCTCTGAGGAGACATCGACACCATGATACATTTGTTTACAGAACTGGGCCTCCAGATCAACTCCCAGAAATCAACCCTTATGCCAGTGCAATGGCTGGAATTCATAAGGGCCAACCTGGACACTGTATAGGCCAAAGCCTTCCTACCTCAACACAGGTTCCTATCCCTGGTCTCACTTAGAGACACAGCTCAGTGCAGTCCTCATGTACCAGCCAGACTCTGCCTCCAAGTGCTGGGGCATATGGTGGTGGGCACGGCTGTGATACCGCATGCCAGACGCCACATGCAATGCTTCCAACTATGGTTCAATTCAGTTTACAGACCATACAGAGACAGTCGGACAAACCCCTGTCACTACCTATCAGGATCAAAAACTCGGTGGAAGAACCCAGCCAATATATGCAAGGGATCCCCTTCTTGCAGACATCACCATCGTTGCTCCTTACCACTGACGTACTACTCATAGGATGGGGCATATATTTAAATGGCCTCATAACGCCAGGCAAATGATCACCTGAGGAGATCTCTCTACACATCAATCTCCTTGAACGGGGAGCAGTCAGGAATGCCTGCGGCCATTTCCTCCAGCTGATAGCAGGATCACATACAAAGATCTGAACAGACAACGTTGCCTGCATGTACCACATCAACTGACAGGAAGGGGCCAGGTCACTTTTCCTATGTATGGAAGCAATGAGGCTATGGAACTGGTGCATCTTTCACAACGTCACCTTGTCTGTGGCTTACGTCCCGGGCACTCAATATTGTACAAGCTCAGTTGCAAATTTCCGCACACTGGCGGTGAGTGAAGCTTCCCCTTGGGGACCCTAGCTCCCTGACCTGCTTCTTCGGGCTAAGGCCAGACCCCTGCTTACTGCTCTCAGCACCCCCATGGTTGCTGAGAGCTCATTTGGGACCCTGGTGAGGCAGGGGTTGAGAGCTCAGCTGCGGTCAGGGTCAAGCTCTCAGCGTTGGCTCGGAGCACGGTGGAGCTCTCTCTACCCTGGCTGGAGCTCTGAGCCTGGAGCCCCTCCCCTGTTCTGCTCCTTCCCCCACGGCCCTGCCCTTGTTCCACCCCCACTCTGCCTCTTCCCCTACAAGGCTCACTCCCCTGGCTGCAGCCCTCAGACCAGAAAAGCTCTGGGGCTGTGGCGTGGAGCGAGAGGGGGGAGATTTTTCCAGGGGACTCCAAACCTGTCACTGCCCCCCCTCCACCCCACCCCACGGTGTGAAGTTTGGGGAGGCTTAGCCTCCCCCAGCCTCCATTTTGTGCCGCCTATTTTCACATATGATCATGAGAGGGAAATGCACCCGCCAATAGTCCACGACTTGTTCACATGATGGTGAACATTGTTCACAGACTTGTTTGCCACTTACCAGAACAAGAAGTATCAATTCTACTGCTCCAGAGCGGGGATGGGACAGTACTCTGTTGGTGATGCTCTTCTTCTCCCCTGGGACAAGGACCTTCTTTGCATCTTTCCCCCATTTCCTCTATTGCTGAAGGTCCTGCTAAAAATAAAAAAGTACAGAGCTCACGATTGCTCCTATTTGGCCGAGACAGACCTGGTACCCTTACCTGACACAGCTTACGACATACACCCTGATCTCCCTTCCAACCAATCCGCATCTCCTCTTGCAAGTCAAAAGGTGTACCCTACATCCCAACTTGGGGATTCTCTACCTCAAAGCATGGTTCCAGCACCTAGAAAGTTCATACTCAAGGGAATTACAAAAGGTTCTATTACACAGTCGAAGGTCCTCCACATGACTTAGTTTCTGCAGAAATGATCCAGGTTTCAGATTTGGTTCACGTCCCAATAAATCGCTCCAGTATCAGCATCTTCCACATATTTGGGAATATGCTCTGACCCTTAAAAAATTGAGGTTACCCCTAAGCTCTCTCAGGGTCCATCTAGCAGCTATCACAACGTTTCACCAACCCATAGAGGGGTACTCAGTACTATCACATCAAACCACTAAAAGGTTACTTAAGGGTATAATAAACATCTTCCCACAACCTCGACGTCCTACCCCCTTGTGGCACCTAAACCTGGTTCTGAAAGGGCTGACTAGGCCCCCTCCTTTGAACCCATGGCCACCTGTTCATTAACCTATCAATGAAAACGGCCTCCCTGATAGCAATTACCTCAGCAAGAAGAATAGGGGCGATAGCAGCTTTGATGGTGCATCCCCACTACACAGTATTCTTTCCAAACAAGAAGAAAAGGAGTACTTGTGGCACCTTAGAGACTAACCAATTTATCTGAGCATAAGCTTTCGTGAGCTACAGCTCACTTCATCAGATGCTGTAGCTCACGAAAGCTGATGCTCAGATAAATTGGTTAGTCTCTAAGGTGCCACAAGTACTCCTTTTCTTTTTGCGAATACAGACTAACACGGCTGTTACTCTGAAACCTTTCCAAACAAGGTTACTCTCAGGCCGCATCCAAAATTTATCCCTAAAGTAGCCTCCCCTTTCCACATGAATCAGTCAATCCACCTTCCAATCTTCTATCCCAAGCCTCACCAAGATAACAGGGAAACTATGTTACACACCTTAGATGTTAGGAGAGCCCTAGCATTTTACCTTGATAGGAAAAGAGCCTTTAGGAAGTCACCTAGACTTTTCCTCTCTATGGTGGAAAGATCCAAGGTCTCAGCAATATGAGTCCAAAGACACTAAGTGGGTCTCAAATTGCATCATGCAGTGCTACCAAATTCAGAACATGACCCCTCCAGATTCCATCTGTACACATTCCACAAGATCAATCTCCTCATCTGTCACCTTCTTTAAGGATGTCCCTATCTCAGAGATCTACAGAGCAGCAACATGGGCATCAGCCCACACCTTCGCAGAACATTACGCAACCACTGGGGCCTCTGCCTCTGATGCCATTTTCGGTTCCAAAGTACTGTCATCTGTAACTGACCCGATTCCAAAGCCCCAGCTGTCCAGGAGGGGTACTGCTCAGGTGTCACCTATCCCGGAGCACCCATAGGGACATTACTTGAAGAAGAAGAAAAAATTACTCACCTTGTACAGTAACAATGGTTCTTCGAGATGTGTGTCCCTATGGGTGCTCCACAACCCTCCCTCCTCCCCTCTATTTCAGAGTTCTTGTTTATGACTCTGTGGTGGAGAAGGAACTGAGGACAGTTAGGTCATGCGCGCTGGCTAGCCTCATGATGCAGCATGAGGCGAGATAGCAAATGTGTGGGCCCAACAAACAGTACTTCCAAAATTCTCTGATCAGCTGTACAGGGACGCAGACACACCTACAGTGAAACACCCATAGGGACACACATCTCTAAGAACCATCATTACTGCACAAGGTGAGTAACTTCTTAGCACAGCCTAAATGTATAGATTAATGCTTTCTGGACCAATTAATAGTTCCAATAACCCCTGTCCAACCTTTCTGTTCCCTGTGGAGTAAGAACTAACCATTTACTGCAGTCACTGATGCTGTGTGTGCTGCAAAGTAATAGCGGGTTGGGTTCTGATTCCTTTTGGCTGAACCATCATCCTCATTGCTGCTGGGTTGGTCTTCACCTGCCACTTGAGTCCACCTGTTCTCTGGATCAAACCCCTCCACTGCAGCTCCCAGCTCAGTCCAGCTGATATCTTGGCACACAAATCAAACTCCCTATGCTGTGGCAGTGTCTTCTCTACCCATTCCCCCAAGGACATCTGACTGACCCAGACCTAGTATCACCCAGGTGATCCTCCCACCCCACCCCCCGCTAATCTCTCCTGTTGATAGTGGAGTGACAACCATCCCCTTCAATAAAACTCAAATCACTGGCAATTGAACCCCACGTTGGTGAGATCATATAACCTTGACAGCAGCAGGTAACCTAACATCATATACTCCTGGGGGAATACTGCATCAAAAAATTAAAAATTCTGCGCACAACATTTTAAAATTCTGCACATTTTATTTGTCAAAAATAACACTACATAATCACTCCAGTTTCAATTATTTTGGTAATTTATTTCAAAATACCTGTCAGCAAGTATGTCTGTAACAATACAGACACACACAAAAATACCCCCAGGAGTAGAGAGTTAAAGAAACCCAGTTCTGCTTCGCTGCCCCTCCTGCCCCCAGAGCCTAGATGGGGGGGCAGACACCCACAACCCCTCTCCACCAGAGCCCAGTCAAAGGGCCCTGCCTTGCGCAGACACCTGCACCCCTTCCACCCAAGCCTCAGCTTCAGGACACCCAGCCCAGACACCCACCCCCCTACTCCTCAGGGCCCACGGATCTAGAGGGAGAAACAGCCTGATGCTCAGTACCAGGCTTGTGTGGCATTTCCTGCGCACTGCCACCTCCTTCCCTCAGGGCGTGTGGGGAACCGCAGCTGCCAGAAACCCTGTAGCTCCCTCCCCCTCCCCCTGACAGTGTCTTCTATGTGCTCTGCTGGGTCCAGCGGCCCCTAGTGGCAGCCAGTAGCACTTCAGCCCATTTCTGTGGGGGGGGGGGGAAGGAAATTCTGTGCAAAAACCCATTAATTTTTGCAAAATTCTGCATTGTGCAGTGGCGCAGAATTCCCCCAGAAGTAATCATAGTGTATTAGACTTTCAAAATCCCCAGTCATGTCCTCAAATTAGTATCGGGTTGTCAAACATGAAATCCTTGTTCCTTTGACAGAGTCACAAAATGACTTACCTTTTTAGCTTGACTTCAACATAGACATTCCTCGTTCCTCATGGAGTTTCTCAGAATCAAATCAAATGCTTTTACAAGCACACTTGTAATTGTAGCTAACCTTCAGATTGCTGATTCAAAAAATGGTGACTATTCAGTATGTTCAAAGAGGAGTGCTTCAGTAGCTACTAGAACTGGGAGTACATGTAAACCTAATCCTCTATTACTGATGGTCCTGCTAAAAATAAAAAAGTACAGAGCTCACGATTGCTCCTATTTGGCCGAGACAGACCTGGTACCCTTACCTGACACAGCTTAAGACATACATCCTGATCTCCCTTCCAACCAATCCACATCTCCTCTTGCAAGACAAGTGACAAAATAACCCTCCAGACTTTCCTTGTGTTTTTGGATAGAACATGGAATGGAGAAAAGAACCCAACCCACAGGAAGGGAGGGCCGTATTGTAAAATAGCTAAAGAAGGCTGACCTGACCAACTGCAATAACTGGAGAGGAATCAGATTACTCTTAATGCGTGGGAAAATCATGTGCAACATCATCTTGGAACGTATGAAGAAACAAATAGACTTGCAACACAGAGAGAAACAAGCAGGATTTAGACCGCGGATATAATTTGCAGACCATATTGTTGTTCTCAGGCCCATTATAGAACAATGTGTGAAGCACAAAATTGTTCGAGAATGCAACAAGTGGAAAATTAAAGTTAGCATCCTGAGCAGAGATGGGTGCTGATGCTTTGACAGCAAACAAGAGAGGATGGGCTGGGGGTGAGACAGGCCTTGACAGTGACCAGCAGCAGCTCTGTTTGATGAGCTAGTAAAGGGGGAAGCTCGTGGAGGGATATAAAGCGACAATGATCGATGCAGCAGCATGCTGAGGCGAGACGAGCAGGCTAAGGCTGCATTTGCCAAAGCCAGAGCAGAGGGCATTGCAGTGGCTGAGCTGCAAAATGATGACAGCAGTATTCTCATCTTGCCCGTAGCGTGCAAACACCACCACTTCAGCAAGGGGTAGCTCTGGTGCACCTGTCTCCAGCAGCACCCTGGCTGATGCCAAGCTGCTCTACCCTGAGGTTAAGGCCAGCCCCACTTTCCCTGGCAAGTGCCATCACAGTGCGCCGTCTTCAGATTGCGCACGCGCACTGATTTACCCACCCATGGGTAATGCCCCCAGACTGCGCATGTGCCTTAGATTCGCACTCCGTCCCACAATAAGTCGCTGTCTAATGACGGCATCTCAGCTGGCATCCAAAACAACCAGCGCACTGTTTCGCAGCCGCCGCTGCTATTACGCATGCGTGTTGGAGGGACTGGGGGGGCTCCTCTCTTTCTCTCGCCCCTTCCCAACCTGCCCGGGGGGCCGAGCCGATGCCCTCCGCGGCCATTAACTGACAGCGCCGCCGGCGCCAGCCGCCGCCCGCAGCCATGTCCTTCCGCGGGTAGAGGGGAGGGGGACGGGACACCCGGCCGGTCCCCGCCGCTCCGTGAGCCGCTCCCGGAGCGCAGACACGGGCCCCACAGGCAGCTGCAGGCGGAGACAGGGCTCCGCTCCGGCCGCCGCCGCGCACCCAGGCCCCGCAGCCTGGCCGAGGCGCCGTGCGACTCGCGGCTGAGGAGAGGGGGCCCCGGCCGGGCTTGGCTGCGGAGTCTGGGCCGGGCACGGAGAGCGGCCGCTTCCCCAGCTCCCGTGGGAGGTGACACAGCCTGGGAGCGGGGCAGCAGCCTCTGCCGGGCCCAGGGGAGAGCTGGGCCGGCTCGGCTCTCTCGCCGGGCCAAGGTAGGGGCAGCCCGGCCAGACCCGAGCGGCTGCTGGCGGGGGCGGTTTCCCCTTCCCGCTTAGCTGGCTGGGGGAAGACAGAGCCGCGACAGAGGGAGGCCGATACGGGCAGAAGACATGCCCGGATATGTGCCATAGCCTCCGTGTTACCCGGGAGAGGGGAGGCCACGGACCCTTTGGCGGGCGACGGAACCAGGCACAAAGAGCAAAAGCGGCTGCCTCGGCGCTTACGAGGACGGGCGGAGACCCCGGCAGGGAGGGAGGCTGGCGCGGGTACAGACCGCGGCAACTTCTCGGTGAACTGTGAATGGGAGACAGCCGGAAGCAGGCAGCACCTTCCCTCCGGCTGGCACCGAGGGCGGACGGGCCCCCAAGGCATAGGGCCGGACTGAGCGGTGTGGCTGTGCACAGGTGAGCCTGCCTTCCCGCCCGGCCGCTGAGTGACTGGCCTGAGGGGGCTCTGACTGATGCTGAGGAGCCCGGTCCCAGGCTCGGTCGCCGGCGGGTAGCAGCGGAACCCGGGCCCAGCGTGTGTGGGGTGCATGAGCCTGGCGCGGCCGGAGGGGGACATGGAGTCTCCGGCCGCCGGAGATGCTTCAGAGGCTGCAGCTCCAGTCGGCGACCCGCCACAGGAGAACGAGCAGCAGCCAGAGGAGGAGAATGCGGGGGACAACAGCCCTCGCTACCGCTGGCAGCAGAACCTGAGCCCGGAGCTCCAGCAAGGTTACCGGATCCTGTGTGATTTTTTGCTGGAGAAGCACCGGCCACTGACGGCTCCTTTTCTGAAGCCCCAGGGAGACCAGGCAGCGGTCGCGGAGGAAGGAGGAACCGCCTCCCTGGCAGGTAGCAGCGACAGCGACTCCTTTCCACAGCAAGCGGCCGGGATGTGGCTGCTGAAGATGGAAGAGAGATTTTCCAATGGGCAGTACACTGCGATCACGGATTTCGTCGCCGATTTTCGACTAATGCTTGAGACGTGTTACCGGTTGCACGGAGTGGATCACTGGCTCTCCAAACAGGCCCAGAAGCTGGAGATGATGCTAGAACAGAAGCTGGCGTTGCTGTCCCGGTAAGTATAGCAAACACTTGTCTGTCTTCCTGAGACACCAAAGAGATTCTGACAGGTGCCAATTATGTGGGTATGGGGTACGCTCCTGTGTGGGAGCCTTATAGGGTTTGAGGACTAACTCCTGGCAAAAGTCACTTTCTGCCTCACTTTCCTTAAATTGTTTGTTTGTTTTTTGTGACCCAAATATGTAATGAAAACCACATGCACACTAGGGCTCAACTCTTTGTGCTTAGGAAACTTGTTTCTGAAGGAGGGGTTAAGCCCAAGCCTCTCACCTTTAATGACAGCTAAAAAATGTATTTGTTTATTTTAGTATTGCCTTCAAGCTACTTCCTCTTGGATATTTGATACTGGTAGAACCAAGAAAGGGTGCACAGCCACTGGAGAAACTCCTTGTGAAAGGAGAGCTTTACTGCTAGAGGTAGATGATGCATCTTTTAATTTTGTTTGGCACTTAGGATGCAGTAATAAGCATTCTAATGTTATTTTACTTACAGATATCACTAAAGATCCATAAACCTTCAATGTTAGGCACTACTACGATCTACAAAACCCCTGCCTGGCTGCTGTCTAATGTGATAGGCACCTAAATTCACTCAGTGCCTACGTTTCTGCTATAAAAATTCCATGCGTGGTGCGTGCAAAAACTTTGGGGGAGGCTGGGCCCGCCCCTTCAGCCCAAGGCCTCTCCACCCTCCCTGCTCCTTCTGCTCCCACCAGAACCCCGAACCCCTCCCTGCTCCTTGTGCCCGCCGGCCTTGCTTCCCCAGCCATGCTACCCCAGCTTTTGCCTGCCCCACTTGAGTGCCGCTAACCCCTGAGCACCAGGTGCTGCAACCCCAGTGCCTCCAGGACCCAACCCCAGGGTGTTGCAGCCCCGGGGTGTCATGGCCCCACTGCTGGGTGGCCCAAGCACCCCCAATCCTGGGCACTGCGGTCCCAGCGCTCCCAGTCCCAGTGCCCCCAGCTCCCCGAAGCACAGGGTGGGCAGCCGCAGAGCCTCCAGCCCTTCTGGGGTCCAGGGCCCCAGCCCTGGAGAGCCGGGTTCCGTAGACCAGTGCTGGGTGGCGTGAGCGCCAGGCAGCACGGCTCCAGCACCTGGGGGCCCCCCAGTACAAGCCGCAGGCCCAACACGCTTCCTGGAAGAGGATCAGCTTTCCTGGGCTGGGGTCAAGGGTGAAGTGGCAAGCAGGAGGGCGCCTGGGGGTGGAGCCAAAATTGGGGGTGGGAGAAGTGGTGGTGTTCACTTCATATCTTTTATCCCAGTGATTAGAGCTCTCACCTGGTTCAGTTCCTGATGGGACTGTGATGGAGAAAGGATTGGAACAGGGATCTGCCACCTCTCAGGAGAGTGCCTCAGCCACTGGACAGTAGGATAGTCTGATGTGAATCCCCCTTAGTCTTTCCTGTTGAAGCTGTTCTACTTTAGATAGTAATTGGAGCAGGGGGAATGGAGCCTGTGTCTTCTACCTTCTGGGTGGATGCCCTTTTCACCGGGTTAGAGTCATTCTCACTCTTTCTCTGTCCCAGTGACTCTTAAGTATTTATACGCAGTGGAACATCTTCAGCAGAAGAGATTGAGTACCCTCTCCGTGGCGTCTCCTGTTGGCTAGTTTAGGCACACTCTGCCTAGCATGTTGACTTTTGTGATCTCATTCTTAGGTGCTATCTTTCCTTATGCATTTTATAGGGAGACTAGGGTGCAACTAAATCAGGTTTTGTGGCTCCCATTGTTGTTCCACGGATTTTTTTCTAGGCACCTAAAAGTTAGGTGCTGCAATACCTAAGTCCCTTTGTGGATCTGGGCCAAAGAATAGAACCAAAATAAAAACTTTGCATTAGACCTCACTTCAGGGGTGCTGGAATGGATGGTGCCATAGCCCCTGCACTTTTTACTGGATGTAAGGGCAAGCGATGGGGATGGGGTGGAGAGGAGTGAATGAAGGGGTAGGGTCTTCGGGGGGGGGGGCAAAGGGGTGGGGTGGGCTCTTGGGGGGATGGGAGGGAAGAGGTGGTGTGAGGGTGGGGCCACCATTCGGGTGCCTCTGGTCCCCCCACTTTCAGGGTGCTTCCACCGCTCCTGCCTCACTTCATTTGGTCCATAAATTTTGTGGTTAGTGCCACAAAAGCAGAGGAAGATTCAGTACCTACTCCGAAGTCTCTAATCTAAGGAGGAGAAACAGACACAATGATATCGATAACCATATAGATCCTTAGCAGATTTCTTTTTAATATTGATAGGCATATATATCCCTAGTAGCATCTTTCTTTAGTCAAGACAACTGAAGAAAGTGATTTAATTTAATAATAATTTTTCGTCCTCTTCATTTCACATTCTCAGAAGTTTCTTTTATCAGCAAAAGTAGAGTTTAGGCTAGACTTCTTAATCTGTATCTGAAACTGGTGTGCAGGTCAGACAGTGAAAGATGAATCAGTCCTTAGTGGGAATATCTATGGGTGTCTCCTGCAATACAAGTATTAATTCAGATAGGTGCAAGTGGATAGCTCCTGGTGACTGTGTGTGTGGACTAGCTTCAGATTTATTGATGGTTTAGAATAATAATGGTTTGTAAATAAATCATTACTTGGGTGTAACATACTTTGTACCTTCTGCAGGCTGAGGTCATTGGACATCAGGGACTTCTTGCATCCCTCTGTTGTAACACAAAAGGTCCCTGTGTGCCATCCTCCCATTGGCGTCTTTCAGGAACTTTCCCCTCATCTTTTCCCTTATGCCTGGAACTCTGTGCACCTCCCATTCCCTCAAATCAATGTCTCTGTATAGGTTCCCATTCATGAGGCTTCTTGTGCTCCCTATTCTCCCCTCACTCCATACAAAGGTCCCCAGTTTCCTCTTCACCAGGGGTTCTGTATGACTCCCATTCCCTCTTCCTGCTATTTCAGGGGCCCATGTTCTCCCATGCAAAGGGGCTGAGTACACGGTCACATCCCACCTTCCCCTATCATTATTATTTGTCTAGGAGATAAGTCATTCAAGGTTAAACTGTATTGGGATGCTGGGCATAGATGAAATATAGGTATTGTTGTGCTGGAAGGCATTAGTGCCATCAACCATTTGTTTGATCAATAGGCAATTGCAGAGATGAATCCTCTATTTTCACTCTTGCAGTTTTCTGATTTTCCAGGGTTCTGGCCACTGATGCCTAAAACTGATTAGATGTGGCATTGAGGTGGATAGACAAACAGAGATATGCCATCCAGTTGAGTATATGGCCTTCGAAGCTTGGCCCGTTAACCAAATCAGATTACACAGTTATACCTTTACAAATGGCTTTATAATTGTGACAGGGATTCCCAGGGCACAATCTGGAACTGTGGGACCGCTGTGCCTCCTTAGCTCTCTAGCCTGGCTTGTCTCTCACAAAGCTATGCCAGTGACAAGAAGAAACACCCCTCCAAGCGCTGTAATCACTCAGCCATTAGCATTTGGAGCCACACACCTAGCTAAATTGTATGAATGTTCCTTGAAACACTTATGAATCATACAGAAAGAGGCACCAGCCAATCACCTCAGCCTTGCACCCCAGAAATATACCGTCTTACACTGCTCAAGACTCCCATGGACAGTGCAAGCTCATTAATAAGATTGCCACTTCTTTAGAGGAAAGTGGACCTGCCCCAGCCTTTGTAATCTGAGCTGAGATTCCCCAAGCACTTCAACCAAAACCACACTGTTTTAGGTAAAATATAAAACAGATCTATTAACTACAGAAAGACTGATTTTTAAGTGATTATAAGTAGCAGGCATAGAGATCAAAGTTGGTTATCTTAGAAATTCAGTCTAAATTTTAACTTCAACAGACTAAGCAAAATTTGAATCAAACAGTCTCTCACCCTGGTAGAAGTTACAGGCAGTTTACACTTCTCAATACTCATACTGAACTCCCTTCCAGCCTGGGACCAATCTTCCTATTTCAAAGTCATTGTCTTCCAGACGATCTTTCAGGTGTTGAGATTTGGGGTTGGGGGAGAGAAGAGGCCAAGTGATGTCATTGTATCTCTTTTATACTTCCTTCCAGCTGCTAGAAAGATCCTTGCCCTGACCTGGGAGAGTGCCCATTGCATATGTGTCCTCTCTGAGAAGTCTCTGGGATCGTGGATTCTTCGTGATGGGCCATTAACCCCAGTCTGGCCAGTGATGGTTTCTCCTTTGTCCCTATGAAGGGCCAGCTGTGGGCATCTCCCAACCTCATAAAGTATTTCAGTAATACATACAGCAATACTTCATAACTTAACATACAATGATAGTACATACAATTCAACAGGATATTAAGATTCAACAGATCAAGACTTTTAAAATGATACCTCACAAGGCATGCATTGTACAAAACATATATTAGTTAAAGGACACTGTTAATATGGGCATTCCAGGATGCTAATTTGAGGTACAGAGTGTCACAATAATGGAATGATAACAAGTGAGTTTTATCATGAGGGATGTTATACTTCTCTATTTTGAAAAAACAGGTAGTGTTAGTACTAAGAGTAATCACATTAGCTTCAAATTAGGCCATCTGAGTTGTTATGATGATGACTGAACCTCAAGAAAGCAGAATCTGGGTAATAAGTGAAGACTTGGACGTTAGTAATTTCTCAGAGGGACCTAATTCTATAATTGTTATAAAAGTATAGCTGCAACATCTAGTTAAATTCATATTCTAAACTGCTGATGAAAAAATAGGAACCCAGTTAATCCAAAATGGCAAATATAGCAGAAAATGGCAGAAGACTCTAAAAGAGCTGTATAGAAACTTTTCTAGTGCTGAGTCCTGGATTTCTCACCTGCTGCAATGGACTGTGAGCATCTCTAGAACAGGAATTGAAGAATGCCTTTAGATTACTACATCTAGCCTGAGTGATGTGTACACGAGAATGGTGTGAGAATAGGATCTGAGGTTTACAAGAAGATGGAGTAATAAAAAAGCCCATTGAGGGTGTTCTCACCAATATAATCGGATGTTTTGTCTGGGTGGTGAAAGATGCCAACTTCTAATGTATTGTACTCTTTAAAAGTAGCACAGGTATGAACAGACACTAAGTTGAATCTTTGTATTAAATATTTCAGGACTGAACTGCAGGGATATGTACAGGATTTTTGTAGTCAGCTTGGTTGGGATTCATAAAATAGCATGTAGAAAGAAATGGTTGGAGGAAGGTGGTCAACTTCAGGGACAATGATTTACTCCAGAAACCTTTTTGCTTTTTAACTGGTGTATTTCAGGCCTTGGCTTGGGAACTTGGTTGCACCAGTGCCATTAGTGGGATTGGGGCTTAGTTGCTTGTGATTATCTGAAGCAGCTCCCCTTAGACAACACAGGAGACTGGTTTTGGGGTGCACTGTGTCTAGCTCTCTGCAGTTAGAAGGCTTTTCCAGTCAGATATGGGACATCTGAAAAGAGAAAAATGATTTCATATCTGTGAAGAAATGAGGTGACTCTGTAACAGAAGTTTTCTAAGTGTGGGGCACAACATACTAGCCCCCATGACTATCGGTGACCCCTTGGCCATCTGTTTCTTATAAACAAGCGGGTACTCATGGAACACTAATCTTGGAAGAGTGGTTCAGCAAAAAATGTTTTGGGAACCTTTGGTATATAAGGTTGCATTTTAGAATCAAATTCTCTATAGATCTAAAAGATATGCTGAAAACCACTTCCTAAACAAACTGACACAGTGAATTTGTTGACCTTGAATTCTGTTTCTGAATATAAGTGAATACTGGCAATCACTCAGTAACTGGCTAAATGAGGTACCATACTGTTTAATATCCTTAAGAGTTAGGGGCTGATGAAAATGTGTATAATTTTAAAGCTTCAGCTGAACTTGATGAAATACAAAACATTTAAAATCAACACAAAAGCCCCCTGTCCCCAAAAAATCAGGTAAAAGTGAGAAGAAACTGGTCATAAAATATTAGAAAACTGCACAGCTGCAAAAGATATTTGAATGGAACACAAAAGAAGGTAAAAGAAGAAAATTCATATTGCTTTAATATGAAAATTTTCATAACAGTTGCAACCAAGGAGGAGGAAAATTGTCAGTACTATCACGCTAACAAGGATTTTTGTTGAGATTTGTGGCATAAAAAGCAGGTATCATTCTTTAGCAATAAATGGTAAAATGAAGGCTGCCTACTAGTTGTCTGGCATGTGAATATACAGATAAACAGGTGGTGAAGATCTTGTGCAGTAAAGGTTTTTTAACCTAAACACACAATGTGTTATAAAAATATTCTTTGGGTATGAAAGCATGACTTTTGATTAAAGAACAATCTTTTTATAAGGGTAGTGGGCAGTAATCCAATCCCCAACTTGAATTATACACACATCTCTGCATTTAAAGATGTTAAAAATCTAATAACTAGTTCTTTCTTCTGGTACTGCATTGGCTGTGAAATATATACAAATGGTAGGTGCTGGATTGCTTTTCTGCTAAGCACTCTAACTCCTGTGCAGGTGGAGTATCAGAGATTACCTTGTGTTAATCACCTGTGCACTCATCTCATTGCTAGGCAGCCTAGTTGCTACCTAATTCTGTTCCTTCCTTTCACCACTCTAGATCACACTGTAATTAGAGTTAGTGTACATGGGGACACTCCAGAAAGTTAAGATGAAGTAACTAAAGTTTTGAAGCTAATGTGCTTTAGCTTAACTTCAGTTTTGATTAAGTCATCAAAGCTTCCCACGTAGACAAGCTCTTAGGCCACGTCTATGTGAGGATGTTATATCCAATTAATTTGTTTGCTGTAAGTGAAGCTATTTAATTCCATTGAATTGAAGTGTGTTCACACCACTGTGTTATTCCAGATTAAGGTACTTTCCTTGCTAATCATTGTGTCCATGCAGCTCTGCTTGTTTGAATTAATCTCAGTATTCTGGATAGACATCCCATGGTGCAGCACAGCCTTCATTTTACCATTTATTGTTAAACAATGATACCTGTTTTTTATGCCACAAAATGTACATGGGTTTTCTCATGGTACATTGTGTGGTGAAACTACAGGAGTTCTGGCAAGGTTGGGGTAGGGAGCAAATTAACAAATGCCGATGATTCCTTTGTTGCTCACAATGTTTACCCTGTAGTAAGTAGAGCTAATCTTTCTTCTCTTTTTATGCCAGTTTATTGGGTTGGTGGTTCATTCCTTTTGTGTTGAGTAATTTAGGGGACTACTCTAAATATGGTTAGAATTGGACTCAGCTTTATCTCCTGTATATATGTATTTCATAATCGTGGGCTCTTCACCAAGGATAGTCTTGTCCCAAATTTCCTGAGCTCAGATTTGGATTCCAGCAGCCAAAGGATTATCACTGAGGATAAGAAGTGGGGTGGGGGTTGCAGAGCAAGTGGCAACCATTCTGATAAATTATTTTTGTTACAGCAGTGCCTGGAACAGTGGTCTTCAACCTTTTTAAGCCCAAGATCACTTTTTGAATTTAAGGGCAACCGAGGATCTACCCCGCCCCTTCCCCCAAAGTCTCGCCCCACTCGTTTCTCCCTGCCTCTCTCCCTCACTCGCTCTCTCCCACCATCACTCACTTTCACCAGGCTGGGGTACGGGGTTGGGGTTCAGGAGGGGGGGTGGGCTCTGGGCTGGGGTTAAGGGGTTCACAGTGCGGGAGGTGGCTCTGGGGCAGGGGATTGGGGTGCAGGAGGGGGTGAGGGGTGCAAGCTCTGGGAGGGAGTTTGGGTGCAGGAGGCCGCTCTGGGCTGGGGCAGAGTGTTCGGGTGCAGGAGGGAGTACAGGGTGCTGGCTCTGGGAGGGGGGTCAGGGCTGAGGCAGAGTGTTGGGGTGAAGGAGGGGGTATGGGGTGTTGGCTCCAGGAGGAGGCTCGGGGCTGGTTTGGGGTGCTGGCTCCGGGAGGGGGCTCAGGGCACGGGGTTGGGGTGTGGCCTCCTACCTAGCAGCATTTACCTCCCTCGGCTCCCGTTTGGCAGCGCAGTGTGGCTGCCACTAAGGCAGGCTCCCTGCTTACCTTGGCCCCATGCCCCTCCCAGAAAGGGCCAACGCTCCCTGTAGGGGAGGGGGTGGGTGGCACATGGCTCCATGCGATTCCCCTCTCTGCAAGCACTGCCCCCGCAGATCCCATTGGCCACCGCTCCCCATTCCCAACCAATGGGAGCTGTGGGGGCAGTGCTTACAAGCAGGAACAGCATGTGGAGGAAGACCCCTAGGGCCGTAGTGGCCACTTCCGGGAGCGGCGTGGGGCCGGGGCAGGCAGGGAGCCTGTCTCAGCGGCAGCCCTGCTTGGAGATCATCCAGGATCGACCAGTTGATCACAATCAACCAGTTGGTGACCACTGGCCTAGAATGTACTAGGTTTTGTACAGACCTATAGGAAGACAAGCTCCCTGCCCTGCAGAGCTTACATCCTAAAAAAGAGATTACAGTCTAAAAAGTAAAATTAGGGCATTTAAAATGAGAATCAAGGGCATGAAATGGACCTGAAATGCATTTGGGAACCAATGCAGACTGTGAAGCATTGTGTGATGATCATTGCATCAGCCAGCGCTACCCTGTTGTTGCCTGCTGCATGCTAATCCAGTTTGTTTGCAGGTGGGCCTTAACAACATCCTCCGAGTAAATTGCAGTATTGTCTATCAATGACCAATATATGGATCTTTTTATTATGCTCACAGTGGAGAGGAACAAGTAAATGTAGTGTACAAGTACAGGTGGGAATGTTCCGTTCTTGACACTTCCCAGGATTACACTTTTAATTGCGTCCTGTTCGGGCCGGGATAGTGGGGAGACATTGCTTTAACTTGGGTGTTATATAAATACCTATATTTTGCTTCTTGCTCTCCTGTTCATCCTGAGTGTGATGAGTGATGTTGGAATGGCATTGTGGCTTTTGCACACCCTATGAATCTGAATGTGAGAAGTTTGTTTTTGTTGTTGTTGACAATAGCTCCCTTTTGTGCATTCTTTGTGCTCAAAACTTCTGCATCAGTATGTTAGGGAATATATTAATAATAATAAAGGTCCTCAAATATGTTGGCAGCCAATATCTGTATTTTTTGCCTTCATAAAATTTTACAACCTGAATTACTATTATTTACACTTAGCTTACAAAATATAATTGCCTAGTTTTATTAACTTGTAGCTTGTTTTCTCTGTTTTGCTGTTAATACTCATTACAAAACAACCTCTAACTCTTCAGTCTTTAACAATTCTAATATCTTGTGTATATATATTTTCTCTATTCATTTGTAGTAGAGAAAGACATTCTCTATTTTGTTAGGTCCAGTCTGGGAAATTGGTGGTGGTTTGGGTTCTTACGTTTTGTAACCCAGGAAGTGTGTGTAATTTTTCTTGATTTTTTTGACAATCTAAGATGATGACTAATTGAATAAAAATACAATGTTGTGAAAAGTATTTTTTATCATTAAACTTCATGACTTCATTTGAGTTTCCTAACACAGTGTAAGAGAGAAATCCAAAACAAGAAAAGATTATTCTTTTGTTTTCAGCTATTTCATTTTTTAAATATTTCAAAGTAAAATATTCCCAATTTTGTAATCTAAAATTTAAAATTTTGGCAATCTGTCCTGTTGAGTTTGCAACAAATCTTTTGTTTCAGAATGCTTTTGTATGTTCTGAAAATGGCCTTATCTGAGCTCAAGTATATAATATTTGTGTGTCTAGATGTTTACAAAATATATAATGTAGAAATTAATTTTGAAAATCTAATTATTATTTATTTAGGAGATAGCTATTCACCATTTTTAATAGTGTAGGTCTTGGCATGTAAGTTTAATATTTTGTAAAGAAGTGGTTGTTTGATCTCTGAAGAATTTGGCAGTTCAGTTGAGGATAGTAATGACACTGTAACAATATCAGTTTTTTCTGACCTAACCCAGTTGTACATTTTAGAGGTGTAGGTAGTGGATTACTGCTGGTCAGGAAAAATTATTGTGCATTGATCTATTTTTTTTTGCAAGGCACTTGAGAGAGAAGACAACAATAGCAGTAACATCCAAAGGGTACTATGGGTTGGAAGATGAGAAAGGAACAGCATGCACTTCAACAAGGCGTCGTTCCACACCTCGCAGTTTAGCAGGCTTGGCAACAGGCATTTTTGAGTCCATAATGGTTCAGGTTCTGAGACAAGAAGAGCAACAGAGAGCAAAAGAAGAAAAGAGGTAAAAGGAAAAAGTTAATTTTTTTTGTAGTCTTGCCTTTCCATTTCTCAAATGTTTCTCTTCTGGAACACCAAATACATCACCTATTGTTTTGTGATACAGAGTTCACTATTGAACCCTGGACTACAATATAGTTAAGAATGCAATTACATCATGGTGATTACTACTGTCACAGAACCCATGAATTTTGCCATATATTTGGACTTGACTCTAAAAGGTCACCACTGTCATGGAACCATTTTGACATTTATATGGACCCTGTGGCTACACATTAGCAATTTGTTAGTTTTGTATCAGTCTAGTTCTCAGTGAAAAAGGGCCAGATCCAAGTAAACTAACATACAGTTCATGTGCAGCAGATGGTCAGTGCTTACTAATAAGCTGTTCATGTAGACCCTGCTGCTGCACAACAACAGGTCATAAGTTTGCCTTGATCAGCTGCTGTGCCTTAACAGTTGATTAGTTCACCTTGATCTAGTCCCATTTTAAAGAGAACTGGATCAAAGTGAACTAACAAACTGTTAGTGTGCGACTGCAGGGTCCACAAGGTTACTGTGACCATAGTGTGAAATTGTTTGTTTGTTTTTTACTGCGACTGTGCCATGAATTACACACGCTTTTACCATTAGAAGGTATCTGCAAAACCCTAGTTAGTCTTAATTCACTTTTGTTATTGGAAAATTTCCCAAACACCATAATGGTGTAAATCATTTTAAAACTTCTGATATTTTAATATCATAAAATTTGTAATAGCGTTTGAAAGCCAGTAGTCTATGGACATATTCCTAGTTTGCTGAATCCTGATTTACCGAACTTCCCCATGACCATTTTTTTTTGTATGACTATACCAGAACTATAAGCAGTCACGACTGAAGTACTGAAAGCAAGTAACTTGAAACATTCTTAATCCATGTTTGTTGAAATAAAATACTACATATAATTTTTAGTCTAGAACAACACATTCCTTATAATGGAAGAGTATGTTGTTTCTTAATTAAATACATTTTGAGAAGTTATATTCATCCTGATACCAATAGCATATAATCACCTTTTTTTATTCTCTCTGTATGGTGTGTGTATGTCCATTTATATGTTTTAATGTATTCAATAAATATTTCATTCTGTGGCGTACTTTGAAAGAGGTCCACTTATGGACTGTCTCCTATCAATCCCTAACTTATCCCACAGAATTCTTTTTCTGTTCTGGGGCTCTGTGAACTATGTTTGAGGATCGTTCTTAAAAGGACTGTATGTTGATAGGGCATATCGCTTGTTCTCCTTTTCATTTGTCATAATGTGTAGTAGTTCAAGGTCATAGTATCCACTAAAAGAAAACAGGGGAAAGGGAGAACATACTTATTAAATCTGAAGTCTTCTTAGGGAGCCTATTTCTGTGCTATCATTCTGCTCCAAATGTGAAAACAGTAGACTGGAAAGGAACTAGGCTGGAGAGCTGCAGGATCTTGGCTCATGTACCTTCATGATGCCTCTGCATAGTTCCCAATTCTCTTCTCCGGATCCCTCAATGGCAGCATGACCATTAAGGTTATCTATGCTGGAATTGGCTCACATCTATTGCATATGACTTTTTAGTGGGGACCACCATTAGGAGAAACTAATGAAGCTTCAAACATCAAACAACATTAATTTCCGTGGTTGCTTAGTCCCCATTTCTGCTTCCTTGGGAGTAGAGTATGCTGTGTCAAGTGGTTATTCTCTGACTCTAACTTCTTGGGTAGTTAAGGTTGTTGGGGGTTTGTTTATAAACACCAGTTTCGGGCCTTAAATATCTGAGGGCAAGTCTACACTACAAAATTAAGTTGACCTAAGTTACATCGACCTACAGCCACTGGAGTAATTAAATTGCTTCTGCATGTCCACAGTACGCTCCTTGTGTCAGCAGTGCCTCACCAGGAGTGCTTGGATTGATTTAACTGTCAGTGTAGGGCATTGTGGAACGGTTTCTGAAGCAACAGTCTATTTAAGCAACTCAGTGTCTACAATGACATTGAGTCAACCTAACCACATCAACCTATGCACTTCGCCTCTTGTGGAGGAGGAGTTAAGTAAATGTAGTGGGTGAGTTTTATCAGTTGGAGCTACATTTTAGTGTAGACGCTTACAGAGTTAGGTCAATGTAAGCTGCCTTATGTCAACCTAACTCTTAAGATGAAAGCACTGCAGAAAAAAATACTAAAAAAAATAAAACCTGCATGCATGCTAATAACCTTACCAGCGATTCTACCCTTCCCCAGCTCCAGTAGGGGCTCTCGTAGGAGTCAGTCCTTCAAACCATGGAGTTTTTCTGTGCTTACTAGTTAATAACAGCTTTAGCTCAGAACAAGCAGATCATCCTGTTTGTTCATGCAGCTTGGACCTTTGTTTTCAACCTTCAGGAACAGATAACCAGCAGAAAATGGTTTGTTCTTCAGGGTGTAGTATCAAAAACTTTGGGTTTTTGATTAACTGAAGATGGGGTGGAAGGAATTTGCATTCAACTCCCTCTAGACATTTCCCAGGAAATCTACTTCATATGTATTACCCTCCAGAAGCCCATTCTGGTCTGCCTCGTTCAGTATAGTTTTTTGATTATCCATATCCACAATAATATATAATCTTTGCATTTAATAGGATGGACTCCAAAGATACTAAAACTTAATTCAGTAGGGTTTTTCCAGGATATTGCCACATCTGCTACTTAAACATGTAAACAGCAATCACATCAAGAAAGAGTGCTAGATGGGAAATACTTTGTTTAAAACTAATAATTCATCTTAATGTAACCTTTCTGCCAGTCAGAGTTGGCAGCAGCAAGGGCTGGCTTCAGTATCTAAGGATTCCTTTTCAATAACACAATGCAAAACCATCTCGAGCCCCTACCCAGTGACCTGGGACACTTCTGTACCACCCCCCTGGGTGCCTCTAAGAGGCAGTACTTCCCCTCTTGCAAGCAGTGAGTCTGAGTGTAGCAAAAGCCTTTTAAAGAGGAGGGAAACAATGTGGCATTATCTGGGGAAATACCACAAACAGGATTCATAATACAAACCATGAGCAAAAGATCTGCCCTCAAGTAAGTTTGGCAGTGTGTTGTACCAATAAAATAAAAAGCAGGATCTTATTAAAGAGGAAAAGGCAAAATGCCACATTTGTAAATACAGAAAGAAGCATAGTAAGCAGTTATAGCTATAACATTCCATTCAATTTCATATTTATTCACACATTCATACACACACAGGTTCCGCAAGGTTGTTATCATAGTTACCAGCCTTAGAGTTGCTCATGCCAAGCCACTGCCCAGGTGGCCTGGACATGAGGAGGGAGCAGGGCCTTGTCAGATGCTCATCTGATGCTCCTGGAAGTTGGTTTGCAGAATCAGACCCCAAAGTTCTCACTTTCTAGAATCCATTTTTATAGGAATTTCTTCCTATGCCAGTCTATGGGAATTGCTTCATCATGCTGTTGCTGAATCAATCAGCAGATGGCACATTTCTGATGGCTCCATGCTGCCAGATGTTATCTTATTCTTTGGTTCTCCAATCCTTGAGGCTGTTGGGTGGATTCCAGTCTGCCCTCCGGGGGTCCTCTGGTTGTTTCCACTTGACGCCTTCTTCAGCCGATGAACACTGGATTCTTAGGCTGGCACCTCCCTGATCATTCAGTTATTATCCACACCAAGCATCCATCCACATACATCCTCTATCTCTATTTTAATCACAATTGTTAACAAAGCGAGATAAATACAACAAAAGGGCGGGGAGTCTCTGTGTGCTGTTTCTGTTGTTACAAAGTATCGCTTTGAGTCTCTCTCTGTGTGAGTAGTTGTTACAAAGTATTGCTTTGAGAACAGACTCTGTTTTAGGATGTACTAACATGATTCGCAGCTTGCAAGATTCACACAGAGAGGGAGAGAAACAGTAAAAATAAGAGACCAAGAGACCTCTCAGTTAGTGATACCCTGGAATTTAAACTATGGGGAATTAAACTCATTTGTGATTTTAATACAGAACTTCTTTAATATGATCCAACAAGTGGCATTTTCTCCTCAGGGTCTCAAGTCCAGCAACCTAAAAGGCACCCCTCCCACAGTTTCTGTCCTTGGTCAGTGCAGCCCCTAGAGTTCAGAAGTTCATCTGCAGCTTGTATCCCCCAGCTTGAGTGGAAGTGTGTGGAGGTATGGGGGCATCTTACATGCTCCCCTGCTTGGGTCACCGGCTGATTGCCATGCCTCTCTGTGGGGTTCTGCTGCAGTCTTCACCACCAGTCACACCTCTCCGCCAGCTGTCCTGCTAGCTATTCCTCTCACTGCTCACCAAAATGTCTTCAGCCCCCCCTTCCACTTAACACAGCTTTCAGCTCTTAATGATTTCACTATTAGTAGGGGAGCCTCAGTGATGGCACACTCAGAACCACTAGCCCAGAGTAGGTGTAAGGCTTAGACCTAGGAGTTAGTGATTTCAGCTCTGCAGCATGTAACAAGATTATCCTAATGGAGTCAAAATTAGCTTTGTTATTAGACCCTGGAGAGAGGAGGGGTCAAAGTGCTGTTTGGGGCCCATACTACCAGGTACACATCTATTCCTAGCCTCTCTCAATTCACTGGGTTTTGGAACCCATGTCCCTTGCCTAGCGAGTGCTACTTAGTTGAGGATGAGTCCCTTATAAAATGCCAAGTACAGTTCTACTGTCCTTGATTCAAATAACCAGGATAACAACACTTTACTTCTGTTTCCCTAATAACAAAGAGATCGTGGATCCCACAGCAGTCAAAGTGACCATTTGGGCAAGCAGTCCCATCATGCTAGGCAGGGTAGGTGTGCCCATGGAAATGAGGTTAGCCTCTGAAGTCCTTTTCCACAGCTCACCCCCAGAAGTCAGGGTAGAGCTCATTTTGACTCTGTTTACATTAAGAACAATTTAATAACATTAAAGATCATTGATATTTTTACCAAAAGATTAATCAGTCTTTTTCAGATTACAGAAAATTAGTTTACCATCCCTTTTCCCCCCATGCAATGTTAAGTATGCTAATAAGGAACATTCATGGTATAAAACTGGATGCCTGAAGAATGCTCAGGGTCTACTTGAGAGGGATTCAGCTAGCCATTGTTACTGATTATTTCATTTCATTAAAGGTGTAAAAGGAATGAAATTGTCAAAATCTGTTATCACAGGATGGATCAGATGTTGTATGTCAGAAGTATAATAATCTATGGATAATCCTACTCAATCAGGCATTAATGTACTCAGTCTTATTTTGGGCAGTAAGAACCTTTCCTTTAGTGAAAGAAATATATAAAGTAGCAGCTTGGTTTTCCATTTGTGATTTTGAAGAATGTTACAAATTGCGTTTACAAGTGTCTTGGGATACATCTTTTGGGAGATGAGTACACCAGACTGATGTGTTTTCTAAGGTTATTCATACAATACTACCATTCCTTTTAGTGATTTTTTGTCACTTCCCACTTAGAATGTATTCACAGATAAGCCATGAGGAAGAAAAGAGCAGGCAAGAAATGTATTTTTTTTTTTTTTCTTTCTCCTCTCTGAGTGGCATGTTTACTAGTGGACCCAATCTGAAAAGAAACCCTTGAAGAACCAATGGGTGTGAACATTTTTAATAGAATGTGTTTGTTTACAGTAGTTTTTTACTTTATTAAAATTGATATTTTGTGTTCTTGTTACATTGGCATCAAATTTATATTTTGTTTTCAATTGTGCATATACATGTAATAACCTCTGACCATTTTTTGTTTAGTCTCCTTGTGTTCAGTTTTCCCCCATCTTCCTGATTCTGTGGATTATCAGCTCTGTGTTGTGGGAGCTTTGTAAGACCCCATTGACAGCTTGCTTGAATTAAGAATTAACAAGAATATGTTGTAAAACTGGGTTTAGAGATGTAGAGCCAGATTTTCAAAGGTATTTAGGCACCTAGTGGAATAATCCCACTAGGCACCTGTCTGCATTTTAGACACCTAGTATTTTTTCAAAATCTGACCTTTAGCTATTTTATAGAAAATTGTTTTTAAAAAACTCAACTGTGACAGGTTGGATCACAGAAACCCCCTTGGGGCTGCCAACGGATGTGCCACAACTACTTCTGCCCCTGCCTTCCCTACCAGTTTGGGACTCCAGAATCCTGCCTGGTTGTGCCAGACATGCTTGCTGGCTACAAACACAGACCTAGGTCTGAACCATGTCCCACAAACTGCAGGCTTAACTGAAAGCAGCTTAAGAAATGTTCTTGTCCCTCACACTCAGATACCTAACTCCCAATGTGGTCCAAACCCCAAATCAATCAGTTTTACCCTGTATAAAGCTTATACAGGGTAAACTCATAAATTGTTCACCCTCTATGACACTGATAGAGAGAGATGCACAGCTGTTTGCCCCCCCCCCATATTAATACATATTATGGCTTAATAAGTAAAAAGTGATTATTAAATACAAAAAGTAGGATTTAAGTGGTTCCAAGTGATAGACAGAACAAAGTAAATTACCAAAGAACACACACAAGTCTATGCCTAATCCAGTGGGAAAACTGAATACAGATAAAACCTCACCCTCAGAGGTTTTCCAATAAGCTTCCTTTTACAGACTAGTCTCCTAGTCTGGGTCCAGCAATCACTCACACACCCTGTGGTTACTGTCCTTTGTTCCAGTTTCTTTCAGAGATCCTTTGGGGTGGAGAGGATATCTCTTGAGCCAATTGAAGACAAAATGGAGGGGGTCTCCCAAGGTTTTATATAGTGTCTCCTTGTGGATCTAAACTCCTCCCTCCACCTGTGCAGAATTACAGCTACAAAATGGAGTTTTGGAGTCACATGGGCAAGTCACATGTCCATGCATGACTCAGAACTTTACAGGCCAAGCCACATAGCCAGGAAAGCTCAGATGTGGATTGGTGTCTATCAAGGTCTATTGTCAGCTTAAGTGTTTCTTGATTGGGCACTTAACTTGCACATTCCTTTCTAAAGAAGGGGACTAAATGCCTTACTAAGGCTACTTAAAATCAACAAGTAAACAGCCAATATTCATAAGTTTGAATACAAAAATGATACATGCATACAAATAGGATGAATATGTGCAGTAGATCATAACCTTTCCAGAGATATGTTACATGGCATATGTAGCATAAAACATATGTGGCAGAATTAAGGTGGTGTGGTCAATCATAATTCTAGTATTTCAGAACTATTGAGTGCTTGATTGAGCAACATAAACAACGTTTAACATAGTAATATTGAATATGATTTCCTAATTTGTATTTTTAAAGAACAAACATCCAATAAAATGTATTCTGTACAACTGTAACATGCACAGGGCATGGGCATGGCACATGTTTGTTGTGCCAACCTGCACTATGTACCAGTTTAAGGGCCACGCATTAAACTAGCTCAGTGGTCCCCAACCTTTTTGTGGCCAATAGCACATTCATGTTTTCAGAAGAGTGTGGCGGACACCGAAATTTTTCAAGGCTTATTTTGTATTTGTACATTAAATAATATATTAATATTACATAATATATGAATCCATAAGATAAAAAAGGTAATTTTACTTGTAAAAGGTATTAATTAAACTATGTGGCAATTATTCTTTCACCTTACCATGTGAATTTGCTCTTTTTTATCTACCTGTAAGAAAAAATTATGATTTATTTTGTAAAAACTCCTTAACAGTTTTCATCTTATTTATTTTTAAAAAAATAAAGTTATTTTTGATTGGACAGTTTTTTGGAAACATTTAGACTAGCTGAAGCAGAAAGTGAGGCTAGTAATATTTCAGTCCTATATATAAAACATTGTTGAACTGCTGGTCCAGATATATTTATTATTCTTACTTTAACATAGATAGCCAGTTATGGTTAATTAAAAAATATTCTTTGTGTTACTTTTAACTGGATTTAAATAAACAAACAAACATTTTAAAAAAAAGTTAAATACAAGTTAATCATATGCGCTCATCAGCACTTAATGGAAAATAGGTATCATTAATTCATGTGTTTTTTTTTTCTAATAAAGTCAAGGTGATTTTTGGCACTGCATTTCTTCAGCCAATTTTTCATAGTTGGGAGAGTAGGATGATATTCCCATTTGTAAGCAATCATCAAGATGGGCATCTGTATGCCGAGATCTGTATTTTGATTTTATGATGTTCATTGTTGAAAACAGAACTTTGCATAGATAAGTGGAACCGAAATAAGATTTTATTTAGTGTGCTACATTTTTTAAGGCAGGAAACTTTTTTCGGTCAAAGTTTTCATCTGTTGCGCAGGATTTTAGAACAATATCATTTTGAAGGTCCAAAATCTCCCATTCCACGTCTTCTATTCTTTCTTGAATGAGACTCACAATTGATGTAGCCATTTCTGTTACCTCTATTTGGCAAGTGAAAGGATTCACAAGAAAAGCAACTACAGGCTCAATGGTGGTGAACTGTTGAAATCTCTTTTCAGATTGTTCTAGAAGTGTTTGAATGTGGATAACAAATGGTGATGGGTTAAAATCACTGTCACATACCACTTTCTTCATACTTGGGAAATGTATGAGAGACTTCGTCTTCATATGTGACATCCACAAGATCAGTTTTGCTTTGAATGATTTTACAGAACCTATCATTTGAGCCACATTTGTCTTTTCCCTGGAGCTCAAGATTTAAAATGTTCAATTTGTCAGTGATGTCGGCAAGAAAAGCCAAGTCCATTAACCAGCTGGAGTCTTCTAGGTGCTCAAAGTTCTGATGTGTGGACTTCAGAAATTCTTTGATGTCTTCAATTAGGCTTAAAAAACATGCGAGACCTTTACCTTTGCTCAGCCATCGTACTTCTGTGTACAAGATAAGATCAGATTGTTTATCATCAACATCTTCCAACAGGGCCTTAAAAAGTCGGTGTTGCAAAGGTTTAGCTCAAATAGTGTTAATTATTTTAATAACGACATTCATGACGTGTTGAAAAGAAAGAGCTTTGGCGCACAAAGCTTCTTGGTGGATAATACAATGATAGGACATAAAGTTCGGAAAGGATTCATTCTTCTTGCAGAGTGCAATGAATCCATTGGTGTTGTCCATCATTGCTGGTGCCCCATCAGTGGTGATTGCGGACAGCTTGTGTAGTGGCATACTAATTGAAGTTGCATATGGTTTGAATAAATTACAGATGTCCTCACCCTTTGTTTGCCCTTTCATAGGCAATACTCTGAGTAACTCTTCTTTTATGGTGAAGTCACGAAATACCATCCTCACCATAGCTGCCAGCTGCGCTGTATCTGATATATCTGTCGACTCATTGAACTGCAGCGAAAACCAGTCACATATTTCCAAGTCATCCTTTAGCTGAGTTTGCATGTCGCTTGAAATTGCATGTATCCTCCTCATAACTGTGTTGTCTGATAACTGCAAGTCTTGTATTACCGACAAAATCTCACGTTTGTTAGGAAATCCTTGAAACAGGCAATCAGCACCAGTCAAAAATGCTTCCTTCAAGAATTCACCATCTTCGAAGGGTTTTTCTTCTTGCAAGCAGATGAGCAATTTTAAAGGAAGCAATAGTAGCACTTTTAGACTTTAGCACTTGTCTAGTGAAAACAGATTGCGGGGCAGATAGGTTTGATTTGAGTTGATTAATTTTCTTCTTTCTCAACTCCAGATTTAAATGGATGGCTAATGTCAAAACAGCCGTGATTAGTTTGGAAATGGCGTTCGACATTGTTTTTTCGGCACTGCAACAGTACCACCGCACAATAAGCAAACATATTTCCCTTTATTTTCAACAAAACAATGGGATTCTTCCCACTCTGCGTTGAAATAATGCGTACGTTGTCTTTTATTTGAACCACTCATTTTGGGGCAAAATGTTAAAACAATAATAAATCGCAAAGCGCGAGAAAACAGCAGTATGAGTGCAGCAGAAGAATACTCACAGGGCTGGCTTCAGGCACCAGTGGAGCAAGTACATGCTTGGGGCGTCACATGCTAAGGGGCGGCATTTCGTCCATTCTTGTGGTGGCAGAGTCTGAGCGGGGTTTTTTTTTTTTCTGTTTCAGCAGTTCGGGCGTGATGCGGTGTTTTTTTGTGCTTTGGCAGTTTGGGCGGCGGCAGTCCGAGACACTTTTTTTTTTTTTTTGGGCAGTTCTGGGCAGCGCGGAGAGAAGCTGGAGAGAAGCCGTGGCCCCGCGCCGGCCGGGAACAGAGAACACCAGCGCCTGCAGCCCCAGAGTTCTCTGTCCCCGGCAGGCGCGGGGCCGCGGCTTCTCTCCCCTGCTGGGCATTACCTTTCACACCGTGTCACTAGGCAGGCACGCATATATGCCCTGGCGGGTGCCATAGCACCTGTGGGCACCACGTTGGGGACCACTGCACTAGCTGACTCTACACAAGGTGCAATCAAGTGCACAAAATAAACAGAAAAAATAAATAGTTTTTTAATTGCTTTCTGTTACACTTTGTTACTTTTAAAAGTATCAGATAAATAATTTTCAGGGAGAGTATGATTATTTTTTTCTACATGTAGAGTTTTAGTGCTTTGCTTTCTTAATTTGTTTCAGATCGATTTACCATCCAGCAGTTATTTTTATGTTAATTTCAAATAGCTAAAATTTTGAAAGTTCTCTCTCCACACAAAGCATAGGAGGAATCTTTAGGTACAAGACCCAGAGTTGACAAGTTCGTATGGCCGCTAAAATTCAGCTAGAGCCCTTATTCAGTGTAAATCCAGTTGAAGTCAGTGGGAATTTTTGCTTGTCTAAGGAATGTAGGATTCCAATATAAGATGAGGAAATCTATTTGACAGTTTGTCGGACATGTCATTCAGAGAAATATGTTTGGATCAGATATTTTTATTTGTCAGATAATAGTATCGTTTTGTTGCAGCCACTCTTTACAGTGATTTCATCATGTCAGTGTTTTGACATTACCAAATGTACAGTGCTTCCCATTATTACCAATGTGATTTGCAAATAAAAATATAAAATACAGCCTCCTTTTTAAATGTTTCTTTATACACAATCACACACCAAGTATTGAAATCATGTTTTAATTTTATGTTTCTCTTTCCAAACTAGATATGTAAGACTGGAGATAAAATGTGGCCACAGGAAAATATTGTGTGATAACATGGAATGGTGGAAAATATGGAAAGACTTTGTGCAATAAATATTTATTAAATGATGTAGATTCATTCTCAAGAACAGGTTTTAAAAACAATAAAATTTACACTAGTTTCGTGGGTTTTTGCCAAGCAGTAAGCAAAGGTGTCTTTAGGATTTTTTTAGTAATAAAGGGAAAATATTTTGACAAAAATGATATAGTTTAGTGGAATTAGAGTATAAACGTTGCACTAACAAGTACACGATGGCATACTTTTTGTAGTTTGTTTTAGTAAAACCCATCATAGTTCCGTGTAAACTGTGCAGGAATCTTATATATACAGCGCAGATCAGAAATCACGCTGCTCGTGTCTCCTCTGTGCGGCCCCAGCAAGGCTGTGGTGTGGCTCTTTTAAGAATCTGCTTGTTCCCTCCCCTGTGACGGTGGGTTTGGACTTCTCTCCTTACTGCAAGGGAATGCAAGCCCTTCTGTTTTTGTGTCATGCTTGGCTGAGCCAAGAGGAGGTAGTGGCTCTGAGATGCCCCTTGGGCAGGAGCTCAGATGGGGCCTGTCTGGGTTCTGTAGTGCTGGCCTGGGTTAGCGGAAGTTCCAAAGCTGTGGCCTGAGGGGCAGAAGCACACACCCCATACCCACATCTCATCTGCACAATAGTTGGTGTCCAGGGACATGGCAGTTGCTGCTGCCAAGAGGCAGCAGGGGAGTGAGCTCCAGCCTAGCCCCCTTCCTGGGGGTCCCCAGTGGGCATGTCTGGAACCCCTGGCCCAGGGAACTTGCGGGGTGTGTGTGTGTGTTTGTCTCTCCCTGTCCCTCCCTCTCCCAGGCTCTTAAGACAGCTGCTGCATAGCAAATCATTTCCCTCTGGGACATCATGAATGGGTGTAATAGAGACTAATGTGTGAGACTGGGGAGGAGCCACCCTGGAGCAGCCCTCCCTGCACCCTATTCTCCTGGCTGCCCCCCAGAACTTCTCCTAAACACTCTGTAGCTCAGACACACACAACCCCTCCTATACATACCCCTCACTGCACACACACAATCCCCCTCCCATGCTCACCCCTCACTTTTTTTTTTTTGTTTGGCTGGAGGACAAAAATGTAATGTTCAATGGAGTTTGTGGCCCCCTCAGTACAAAATAATAACAACAATTGAGGGAATATTGATGCCAATACATTTCACCAATGCAGTACAATGCAATACAGTAAATATGCTTTTTCCTACTGATACACTGAAAAAATTTATATAGCCAAATTTATTATTTATACTCTGCATGGGTGTGCCTGCATGCAACTTTAGCTGTAATTTCAACATCTTTAATAAATTAAAGATTGGTTTTGGTTATTAATAGCTATTCTTAGTGATTGGCCCCCTTCACCATCTGCTAAACCAGACCATTCCCTTCCCCTCCCATCTCCAAGGTGCAGAAACCCTTTTGGTCCCACCTTTTTTCAAGCCCAAGTGCTCTAATATACACAACTTACCTGTACATTTATTTCAATGTAGAGTTCATATATTCAAATAAACACATTACCATATGTTAGAGTATTTAGCTGCCTAAGGCATTTGGAAATAAGGCATTTGGAAGCCGCCTTATGTAGTTGCGAAGGAACGGCAGGCTTCTCGCAGGTGGAGGAGAGGTTTAAGAGTGTGTGGCAATTGAGTGGGTGTTTGGATGGGAGCACTTCACTTTTTTAAAAAAGAAAAGGAGTACTTGTGGCACCTTAGAGACTAACCAATTTATTTGAGCATAAGCTTTCGTGAGCTACAGCTCACTTCATCGGATGCATACTGTGGAAAGTGTAGAAGATCTTTTTATACACACAAAGCATGAAAAAATACCCCCCATTTTAACTTTAGGAACCTATAGTTAGATAAGCTTTAACCAACAGGAGGTTGGGGGTGTGTGTGGGGGGGGGGGGAACCTGGATTTGTGCTGGAAATGGCCCAACTTGATTATCATACACATTGTAAGGAGAGTGATCACTTTAGATAAGCTATTACCAGCAGGAGAGTGGGGTGGGGGGAGGTATTTTTTCATGCTTTGTGTGTATAAAAAGATCTTCTACACTTTCCACAGTATGCATCCGATGAAGTGAGCTGTAGCGCACGAAAGCTTATGCTCAAATAAATTGGTTAGTCTCTAAGGTGCCACAAGTACTCCTTTTCTTTTTGCGAATACAGACTAACACTGCTGTTACTCTGAAACCTGTCACTTTTTTTACTTTCTTTTTTCTATTCTACTGCCCACCCTCAGGAAATTAACTGAAAAAACCCTGTGTTAATACAATATTGAGGTATAACATTTCAGTGGACAAAAGTTAGAAAATGTAGACGTGAAGATTCCCAATTAATTCGGACACCTTTGTATATGTGTGTTTGTTAATGGCATATATTTAACAACTTAATAGAGGCACTCATTGGACTTACAACACAATTGGTTCCTGAAAATTGTGTCATAAGTCGAAATGTCATAACTTGGAACCACAATACACTCCATTGTGGGACCAAGGGTTGTAAAGTCGAAACCAGTTGTTGTAAGTCAAATCAGGGGGTCAATTCAGAAACGTTGTAAGGTTGTAATTCGAACGTCGTAAAGTCAGGGACTGCCTGTATTTGCTAACCTTGAAATATAATGCAGGACAGATACAGCTCACTCTACTCCTGTAAGTAGTCCTATTTACTTCAATGGACTTAATCATCCAAGTAAGGCAAGCAAGATTTGACCTCATATGTATAACGTGGCTGTATTAACGCTGATGTGGAAACATCAACTTTTGAATTTACTGACATTTTTTAATTTAAATTTTTTGGTGTTGCATTAATATATCTTTCCGCATTTAATAGGTAAATAAATAACAAATACCCAACAATATAGTATTAGGAAACTTCATCTTGGGGTTTCAGTTACAAACCATTTGAACTTTCTTCGTGATTTGTCTCAGATTAAACTTTCATTGGAATTACATTTTGATGGCTACTTCTCTGTAGTTCTTGCACATTCATAAATACATATAGCACACTCACTTAGTGAAAAGTGCTGGTCTGTGTTATATTACTCCCTTTTTGCGACAAAGATACAATCTAAACTAGGCTATTAATGCAATACATATACATAAAAATGTATAAAGTGGCAGAGCAAAGTCTATTTTAGAGCAGTGGTTCTTAACCTGGGGTGCACACACCCCCTGGGGGTGCAAGATGCTCTTTCTGGGAGTGCGAGACATGCCAGATTTTTTTAGAAGGTAAATCATCGAAAACACAAATTAAGCACAGGCACCTAAGTACAACTACTTTGTTTCATCAAAACTATGTATTTATTAACATTATATATTTTTTAACGATTACTGTAATATACAAACAAAAAATATATCTAGGTTTAAAGAACTGACCTACTTCAATGATTTTTGATAAGAGGTGAGAGAACATATTTTGAGAACCGAAGGGGTGCAGGCTGCAGTAAAAGTTAAGAACCACTGTTTTAGAGGCTAGTACTCATTAATAGCTTTCTGTCATCAAATGGAGAAGTCTGTGTTTGGTTAGGGTCTTTTGGCTTAATTGGGAGGAGTTTATCCTTTCAATTTATATTTCATATTAATTTATTTGTGTGTAAGAGGGAGAATTGGGGCAAATAGTTTGAAAATAAATAAGATAATAGGAACTGCAATATTGGGTCAGACGAGAGATCGGGCTAGCTCAATATCCTTGTTTCTGACAATGGTCAGTACCAGATGCTTCAGGGGGAAAGTGTAAGAAACTCTGTAGAAGGCAGTTATGGAATAACTTTTCCGTAGGGAAAAATTATTCCTAAACCTATGAGTTAGTCTAGTGTATGCCCTCAAACAAGAAGGTTTATACCCCATTCAAATTTAAAAAAAAAAAAGAAATCTTTACTAATGAAACTCTGGATGTTCTCATTATTCATATATATGTCCAGTTCTTCTTTGAAATCTGCTACCTTTTGGCCTCTATCCTATCTTGTGGCAATTAGTTCCACAGGCCAGTTTTGTGTAGTGAAAACATTTCCTTCAATCAGTTTTAATTGTGTTGCCTTTGCATTTTATTGAATGTACGTATATACTTGCATTATGAAAAAGATAAATAGAAGTGCCCTGTCTGTCTTCTCTATAGTAGTTATTATTTTGTATACATCTATCAAATTCCTTCTTATTAGTGTGTTGTATAAAGTAGTTTTGCTCTTTTCAACCTATCGAAATTTTTCTAGGTAGGTTTCTATTTATATCACCTGTTGCTGAATACGCACTATTTCTGCTGTATCCTTTTTGGTGTGGCACCAGAACTGAATACATTATTCCAGCTGAGGGCATACTATTTGTAAATGTAATATCATCATATTTTCAGTGTTATTTTCCATCTCATTCTTTATGCGTCCTCACATTTTATTTGCTCTTTTTAACCCACATTGCACATTGATTAGTAAAACACACATGGAAAAGGGGCATGTATACACTAGAATACCTTTTGTTAAGTGTGTATATTTGTGTATAAATCAGAAAGATGTTAAATGAAAACAAGAGACAAGATAGCTGTTCGAAGTCACAGTACAGCAGTGTGAGGGTAAAGTCTCAACAGGTATGCAGTTGGATAGGATTTTAATTGGATACTTGATGAGAAAACAGTGTCTGCTGATAAAAGGGCTGTAGAATTGTTATTGGGGGAACAACTGATGGTATCTGCCAAGATTTTCTCATCCCCTCACCTCTTTTTCCAAGTGGCAGCAGTAAGAAGTGTAGGTAAGATATAATCACCTATACGTTCCCATTTTGAGTACTGATGTGTTATGTAATCCATCTTAAAGACCAGCTGAATTCTGATTTTACGTGCTGTGTTCATTGTTGCTTTAAACAAAATCTATTGGTTTTTCATTCTGTATTTCTGACTTTTCTCCTTCACTATTTTTTAAGGTAAATCAGATATCTTAATTTTTGTGACATTTCTTTTATTTCAATAGGCTACGAGAGCAAGAACGAAAAGAGGCAGAAGAAGCTAGTCAGAAAGAAATAGAAGAATGGGAAAAGTCACTTTTAGCTGAAGCAGCACCTACAAGGATGGAGACCATGTGGGAAATTCCAGCTATTGGTCATTTCCTTTGTTTAGCACAACAAATTCTAAATTTGCCTGAAATAGTCTTCTATGAGTTGGAACGTTGTCTTCTAATGCCTCAGTGTAATGCTTTTTTATCCAAAATAATGACTTCTTTGTTAAGTCCTCCTCATCGAAGATCTACCTTGCATCGAAGACCAACTCTTCCTTACAGGACTTGGGAAGCAGCACTTAGACAGAAAGTGCAACAGTGGTACACTGTTGTAGGGCAAACTGACAACCCTGATGGCTGTGCAGAAAAGCTTGGGCTGTGCCCCCAGTTTTTTAAAGTCCTTGGGGAAGTTAATCCTTTGGAGGGAACACCATTTCATGAGCTCCCATTCTACCAAAAAGTATGGCTGCTAAAAGGCCTCTGTGACTTTGTATATGAAACACAAAAAGATGTTCAAGATGCTGTGCTTGGGCAGCCTATCCATGAGTGTAGGGAAGTGATCCTTGGTTATGATTTCTTGGAGAATGCCTATGTTCATTTTCCACAGTTCTGTGGTGCTGATGTACGGATTTACAAACAGAAGCCTTTTCAAGCTCCTGCATTTCCAGCTCCCCCCATCAAAGTAAAAAAAGTACCACGGATTAAATTGGAGAAAGTGAAATGTGAGTATGTCAGCAAAAGCAACGGGGAAGTCAGATTTGGTGGCAGAGAAGAGCTGCTACCTCACTGTAAAATAGAAGCAGGGAAAAGTATGGATTCTCTTATTTGTTGTCCAGCAAAAATTCACTTGGATAGTTTCAGTATCACCACGGAAAAAGAAATGAAACCCAATTGTGAAATTAAAATGCATACAGCCTGTGACATAAAAAAAACTGGCTGCTGTAAAGAGAACCAGGAGAAGCCAATTAGTCCAGGAGAAATTGTTGGCTTTGGGGAACCTCTCAGCCCAGGAGAAATCAGGGTTGTAGAAAATGGAGAGAAAGATCATGAAGCTTCCCTAATAAAAACTGAGCCCAGCCCATTAAAAACAAATACCCTTAAAACCTGCCAAGTGCATGTGAATGGGAGTCATAGCAACAATCCAGACATGAATTGCCACAAAGTTGCTAGAGAAATGTTTCTGGAGAATTCACTATGGAATAATAAGAAACTAAAACTTACTAAGATGCGAGCAAAAAAGAAGAAAAAGAAAAAAAAGAAACTGAAAGACATTTTGAATGCACATCTGCAGAGAAAACGTGATGACCTGCAAAGAAAGCGTGAGATTCTTCCTCACCCATTCAAGACTTACAAACCTGAGATCCAGAATAAGTTGTTCATCATCAAAAAGAAAGCAAAACACAAGAAGCACAAATCTGGTAAGTTGATTTGATTATACTAAAAGTGAGAGGAAGGGTGATAGTGGCGTGTTCTTAAAATAGACTTTGTAGCTGTATTTGTTATATTTTATTTTGTGAATGGGAACAGTATCATGCCTTTTAAGTTTCTGATATTAATTTTAGATGGAAGAGTTTCACATCCAATATATGGTATGCACAGAGCAGGTCCGTCAATTGATAAAACTTGACAAAACATGATTCATGTACAGTTTTCAGGGTAGCCTGTAGTCAGTGTAGTTTGCTGTGAGACGTTTTACTTGACGCAAAAAGCATCTGAGGCTATATTTACACTTAGGGCGGCGTGTAGAGCACAGATACCACACGCTCCATACCACAGGTAAAATAGCAGTGTGATATTTAAACAGGATATAAATTGCGTAAGCTATTTTACATGTTGCTGCTATACTTATATTTGTCAAACTCTTTAGCAAGGGTGGTCATCACTAGCAGTGCTCTCAGAAATACCAACTGTATTTTAAAGAAATGATTTTACAAACTAGTTTGCCATGTGTACATAGTGAAAAGTTTTTTACATTTTCAACATTCAGATTGTTGGGCTGAGAAAAGGGCCTGACCTTGCATCATTGAAATCAGTGGAAATAATGCTATTGACTTCAAAGGGAGCAGGAGCAGGCCCTTAAAAATTATTCTGATTTTTTTTTAACTAACTATTGTTACAAGTAATACTATTTTTAATATGATTACTTGATTACTGTAAAAGAGATCAGGGAAAAATTGCAATTTTCTGTTTGTTCACTTTGTATATCTTATATATAGTGCATTGAGCATTAAAAATCTTACTATCACAAATTCCTCATCTGTGTTAGCTGCTATAGTGTAATTTGATGCCCAATGTTTGTAACATACTAACTTTTCATTTTGTTTTAATGCTTAAAACATAAACAACATTATCTTGCTTAAGGCAACTTCATAAACTAGGATGAGCAGATGAGTCTGCAGACAGTTGATGTAATTTGTTTGATTCTATTTTAAGGGCTTCTTTATTTCTACTAATCTTTATTAAGGTATATTTTGGGTACCAAGCATGTTATGTTGGGAGAGCCTGTTGTAACAGAAATAAGTATGCTAGGCTGCAAATTAAAAAAAAAAAGTGGGCAATGAAATTGTATTATATTAGTCATAAAATGAGCTTCTGTAACTAAGTAGTAAATCTAGCTAATGGAAGTACCTGGTTATTTATATCAAATTGCACTTGTGTGGTAAGGAATCCTAGTTTCACACTGGAATTGTTATGGTGAATTTGTCAAGGGAAATATTAAAGAATATAAATGATTTGTTAAAAAATACATTTCCCTGTAATTCTAGTCTAGTAACTACACTTTCCCTTCATAGATTCCCACTCTTAAATTGTGGGCTCCAGCAGATGTCTTGGGAATGCTCTCACACATTAAGAGTTTTTCAGAATTTCCTGTATCAAGGAGACTGTTGGGAATGTGGGAGAGAGTGTACAGAGTCTCCATATGTTTTGTTTGTGTAATACATTTATAATGTGCTTATCACAAGGCATCTGAGTACCATGCAAAGGAGACAAATACTAAAGCGAAATCAGCTAAGAGTACAATGTGCTGCATAAAAAAAAAAACCCCAAAAAACAGAACACCTCCAAAGGATCAGTTTCGAAGTGGTAAGAGGAATAAATAAAAGGTAGACAGTTAATTTAAAAAAAAAAAAAAAAGCTCAAGGAGGGAATCCAAAGACTAAAAAAATGAGTCAACTGAAGTAGATGAAACTTCTAGCATGCACTAAAGCGGGATCTAAACCACAAGGGCCACATGAGGACTAGTACATTGGCCCGAGGGCCGCATCACTGACCCTCCCCCCACGCTGCCCCTGGCCTCGCCCTCACTTCACCCCTTCCATGAGGCCCTGCCTCTTCCCACCCCTTCCCCGCCCCATTCCACCCCTTCCCCAAATCCCCGCCCCTGCCCCACCTCTTCTCTGCCTCCTCCCCTGAGCGTGCGGCTCCCTGCTCCTCTACCCCCCCCCCCTCCTGGAAGGCGTTAAGCCCTGCCAAACAGCTGTTTGGTGGTGGGAAGTGCCTGCAGGTAGGCAGAGGAGCGGGGATGCGGCGTGCTGGAGGGAGGGGAGCCTGGCTGGCCACAGGACATAACTCCAGGGGGGCACGGGGAGCTTGGTGGACAGCGTGGCGGGCCGCAGGAAATAACCCCGCAGGCTGTATGCAGCTCGTGGGCCGCGTGTTTGAGACCCCTCACTAAAGAGAGTGAGTGAGGTGCTCTGTGGACCTCTTCTAAGAGGAATTTCCACAGTTGAGACCCTCAGACAGACGTGGAACTTCCCTACAGCCTTGTCCTGATTGAACCTAGAGACCAAGGGTATGTCTACACTATGAAATTAGGTTGAATTTGTAGAAGTTAGTTTTTTTAGAAATCGTTTGTATATAGTCGATTGTGTGTGTCCCCACACAAAATGCTCTAAGTGCATTAAATGCATTAACTCGGCAGAGTGCTTCCACAGTACCAAGGCTAGCGTCGACTTCTGGAGTGTTGCACTGTGGGTAGCTATCTCACAGTTCCCACAGTCTCCGCTGCCCATTGGAATTCTGGGTTGAGATCCCAATGCCTGATGGGGCAAAAAAACATTGTTGCGGGTGGTTCTGGGTACATGTCGTCAGGCCCTCCCTCTGTCTGTGAAAGCAACGGCAGACAATCGTTTCGCGCTTTTTTTCCTGAGTTACCTGTGCAGACGCTATACCGTGGCAAGCATGGAGCCCGCACAGCTCACTGTCACCGTATGTCTCCTGGGTGCTGGCAGACGCGGTACTACATTGCTACACAGCAGCTGCAACCCATTGCCTTGTGGCAGCAGATGGTGCAATAGGCCTGAAAACCATCCTCATTGTGTCCAAGGTGCTCCTGGCCGCCTGGGCAGACATGGGCACAGCGACTAAATTAGGAGTAACTCGACCAGGTCATTCTCTTTAGTCCTGCAGGCAGTCCTATTGTACCATCTTATGGTGAGCAGGCAGGAGATGAGGATGGCTAGCAGTCCGATTGCACCATCTTCTGCCGAGCAGCCAGGAGATGTGGATGGCTTGCAGTCCTACTGCACCGCCTGCTGCCAGCCAAAGATGTAAAAGATAGATGGAGTGGATCAAAACAAGAAATAGATCAGATTTGTTTTGTATTCATTTGCTCCTTCCTTCCTCTCTCCCTCCCTCTGTGAAATCAACGGCTGACAGTCGTTTTGGTGAGGTCTGTCAGGGGCACCTTGAAAACTTTAATGGAGATACAGTCCTGCCTGAAATACCAGAGGGAGGGATAGCTTAGCGAGTTGAGCATTGGCCTGCTAAACCCAGGGTTTTGAGTTCAATACTTAAGGGAGCCATTCTGTGTGACAGTTGTTTTTGTTTCTCCTTGATGTAAAGCCACCCCCTTTGTTGATTTTAATTCCCTGTAAGCCAATCCTGTAAGCCATGTCATCAGTCGCCCCTCCCTCCATCAGAGCAACGGCAGACAATTGTTCCACGCCTTTTTTCTGTGCAGATGCCATACAACGGCAAGCATGGAGCCCGCTCAGATCAGTTTGGCAATTAGGAGCACATTAAACACCATGCACATTATCCAGCAGTATATGCAGCACCAGAACCTGGCAAAGCGAAACCGGGCGAGTAGGCGACATCAGTGCGGTGATGAGAATGATGAGGACATGGACACAGACTTCTCTCAAAGCATGGGCCCTGGCAATGCGGGCATCATGGTGCTAACGAAACAGGTTCATGCGGTGGAACACTGATTCTGGGCCCGGGAAACAAGCAGAGACGGGTGGGACTGCATAGTGTTGCAGGTCTGGGACGATTCCCAGTGGCTGAGAACTTTCACATGCGTAAGGGCACTTTCATGGTACTTTGTGACTTGCTTTCCCCTGCCCTGTAGCGCATGAATACCAAGATGAGAGCAGCCCTCACAGCTCACAAGCGAGTGGCAATAGCCCTCTGGAAGCTTGCAATGCCAGACAGCTACCGGTCAGTCAGGAATCAATTTGGAGTGGGCAAATCTACTGTGGGGGCTGCTGTGATGCAAGTAGCCAATGCAATCAAAGATCTGCTGATCTCAAGGGTAGTGACCCTGGGAAATGTGCAGGTCATAGTGGATGGCTTTGCTACAATGGAATTCCCTAACTGTGGTGGGGCCATAGACGGAACCCATATCCCTATCTTGGCACCGGAGCACCAAGCCGGCGAGTACATAAACCGCAAGGGGTACTTTTCAATAGTGCTGCAAGCACTGGTGAATCACAAGGGACGTTTCACCAACATCAACGTGGGATGGCCGGGAAAGGTACATGATGCTTGCATCTTCAGGAACTCTGATCAAACTCTCGCATCTTCAGGAACTCTGATCAAAAGCTTCAGGAAAGGACTTTATTCCCAGACCAGAAAATAACCGTTGGGGATGTTGAAATGCCTATAGTTATCCTTGGGGACCCAGCCTACCCCTTAATGCTGTGGTTCATGAAGCCATACACAGACAGCCTGGACCGTAGTCAGGAGCTGTTCAACTATAGGCTGAGCAAGTGCAGAATGGTGGTAGAATGTGCATTTGGACGTTTAAAAGCGTGCTGGCGCAGTTTACTGACTTGGTTAGACCTCAGCGAAACCAGTATTCCCACTGTTATTACTGCTTGCTGTGCGCTCCACAATATCTGTGAGAGTAAGGGGGAGACGTTTATGGTGGTGTGGGAGGTTGAGGCAAATCGCCTGGCTGCTGATTACGTGCAGCCAGATACCAGGGCGGTTTGAAGAGCACAGGAGGGCACGGTGCTCATCAGAGAAGCTTTGAAAACCAGTTTCATGACTGGCCAGGCTACGGTGTGAAAGTTCTGTTTGTTTCTCCTTGATGAAACCCCCCGCCTCTTGGTTCACTCTACTTGCCTGTAAGCTAAGCACCCTCCCCACCTCCCTTCGATCACCGCTTGCAGAGGCAATAAAGTAATTGTTGCTTCACGTTCATGCGTTCTTTATTAATTCATCACACAAATAGGGCGATAACTGCCAAGGTAGCCCAGGAGGGGTGGTGGAGGAGAGAAGCACCAGGAGGGGTGGTGGAGGAGGGAAGGACAAGGCCACACAGCACTTTAAAAGTTTAAAACTTTAAAACTTATTGAATGCCAGCCTTCTGTTGCTTGGGCAATTCTCTGGGATGGAGTGGCTGGGTGGCCGGAGGCCCCCCACCGCGTTCTTGGGTGTTTGAGTGAGGAGGCTATGGAACTTGGGGAGGAGGGTGGTTGGTTACACAGGGGCTGTAGTGGCGGTCTGTGCTCCAGCTGCCTTTTCTGCAGCTCAACCATACGCTGGAGCACATTAGTTTGATCCTCCAGCAGCCTCAGCATTGAATTCTGCCTCCTCTCATCATGCTGCCTCCACCTTTCAGCTTCTGCCCTCTCTTCAGCCCGCCACTTACTCTTTTCAGTCCGCCACCTCTCTTCCCGGTCATTTTGTGCTTTCCTGCACTCTGATATTGTCTGCCTTCACAAATTCGTCTGTGCTCTGTCAGTGTGGGAGGACAGCATGAGCTCAGAGAACGTTTCATTGTAAGTGCATTTTTTTCGCCTTCTAATCTTCACTAGCCTCTGGGAAGGAGAAGATCCTGTGATCCTTGAAACACATGCAGCTGGTGGAGGAAAAAAAAGGGACAGTGGTATTTAAAAAGACACATTTTATAGAACAATGGGTACACTCTTTCACAGTAAACCTTGCCATTAATGTTACATACATAGCACATGTGCTTTCATTCCAAAGTCGCATTTTGCCTCCCCCCACCACGTGGCTAGCTCCTCCCCCTTTCCGTGGCTAACAGCGGGGAACATTTCTGTTCAGCCACAGGCAAACAACCCAGCAGGAACGGGCACCTCTGAGTGTCCCCTGAAGAAAAGCACCCTATTTCAACCAGGTGACCATGAATGATATCAGTCTCCTGAGGATAACACAGAGAGATAAAGAACCGATATTGTTTGAACGCCAGCAAACATACACTGCAATGCTTTCTTCTACAATGATTCCTGAGTACGTGCTACTGGCCTGGAGTGGTAAAGTGTCCTACCATGGTGGACGGAATAAGGCTGCCCTCCCCAGAAACCTTTTGCAAAGGCTTTGGGAGTACATCCAGGAGAGCCACGAATGCCAGGGCCAATTAATCATTAAACATGCTTTTAATCCATGTATACTATTTTAAAAGGTACACTCACCAGAGGTCGTTTCTCTGCCTGGCGGGTCTGGGAGGCAGCCTTGGGTGGGTTCGGGGGGTAGTGGCTCCAAGTCCAGGGTGAGAAACAGTTCCTGGCTGTTGGGAAAACCGGTTTCTCCACTTGCTTGCTGTGAGCTATCTACAACTTCATCATCATCATCTTCCTTGTCCCCAAAACCTGCTTCTGTGTTGCCTCCATCTCCATTGAAGGAGTCAAACAACACAGCTGAGGTAGTGGTGGCTGAACCCCCTAAAATGGCATGCAGCTCATCATAGAAGCGGCATGTTTGGGACTCTGACCCGGAGCAGCCGTTTGCCTCTCTGGTTTTCTGGTAGGCTTGCCTCAGCTCCTTAAGTTTCACACAGCACTGCTTCGGGTCCCTGTTGAGGCCTCTGTCCTTCATGCCCTTGGAGATTTTGACAAATGTTTTGGCATTTCGAAAACTGGAACGGAGTTCTGGTAGCACGGATTTGTCTCTCCATACAGCGATCAGATCCTGTACCTCCCATTCGGTCCATGCTGGAGCTCTTTTGCGATTCTGGGACTCTGTCATGGTCACCTCTGCTGATGAGCTCTGCATGGTCGCCTCTGCTGATGAGCTCTGCACTCACCTGCAGCTTGCCGCACTGGCCAAGCAGGAAATTGAAATTCAGAAGTTCGCGGGCCTTTTCCTGTCTACCTGGCCAGTGCATCTGAGTTGAGAGTGCTGTCCAGAGCGGTCACAATGGAGCACTCTGGCATAGCTCCTGGAGGTCAATACTGTCTAATTGCGTCCACAGTACCCCAAATTCGACCCGGCAAGCCCGATTTAAGTGTTAATCCCCTTGTCAGGGGTGGAGTAAGGAAATTGATTTCAAGAGCCCTTTAAGTCTAAAAAAAGGGCTTCGTCGTGTGGACGGGTGCAGGGTTAAATCGATTTAACGCTGCTAAATTCAACCTCAACTCCTAGTGTAGACCAAGGCCAAGAGCAAATCAAGGCATCCACGTACCGATGGGTTTGATGTAAGCACCTAGAGAGTAAAAAATATTCACCCCAGCCAGTGTCTGACAGAAACATAGAGCAAGAGATACTCACTGAAGTTAAATTCCAGAAATTGACGTGGCAGGGAAGAGGGAAGGAAAAGATGGGAGGGATCATCCTAGCTGGGTTTGGGGAGAAATGTGACCTACATTTTTTCTCAGCTTGTTCTCTTGTACGGTGAAAATCCTCATCTTCATAAACAGAGGAACTGGTGCTGTGGAGATACTGTTCTATGAAACATGGATCTCAAAGCAGTAAGAAAACCCCTTCTCCTTAGCCTTAGGAATATGGCACAATATGGAATACATGACCACGGGCCATGATGAGGGACGTATAGGATCAGGAAGATAGCTTGAGTGAATGAGATGAGAGATTGTCCTGTTTCTGCCCTAGCCTGTTCAGGATTTATGGCCCAGAGTGGTAGATACATGGGGTTCCAACACTGGTAGGCTCACCTCTCTGGCTCCCTCTTCTCCATCTGCTCCCAGCCCTAACATCAGCCCTTACTTACCCCATTCTCACCACATCAACAGGGGAGGGAGAAGAGGTTACAATAAACTGTGAAGGAGATATTTGGCATCCCTCTCACCCCATCAACACTAGAGATGCTTGAGAGAGGGAAGGTAGGGTGAAATCTGCCTTGCAGAGCTCTGCTTCTGATGAACCATCTTAGGTTTGTTGAAGTGAAGATACGCAGTCAGGATGCTCTGCCACAGCAGATTTTGTAGCTACTTCAAGGCACAAAGAATGGAGAATAGTAGTTAAAGGCAGATGCAGAGTGGATCTGTAAAATCTGCTGGTACAGCTCTTTCAGACTGTCAGCCCTTTAATAAGCCTCAGATATGGCTTGTTTACTCCTGGGGGAATTCTGTGCCAAAATGAAAGATTCTGTGTACAATATTTTAAAATACTGCATATTTTGTCAAAATAACACAATATAATTGCGCCAATTTAAATTATTTTGGTAATTTATTTCAAAATACTTGTCAGCATCTATGTCTGTACCAATACAGACAGCAAAAAAGATTCAAGAAATGTTTTTTGACAAACAGATTTCTTACTAGGCATATTAATACAGAACTCTTGAGTAATAATTCATTTAAACTACAATACAGAAATGTGTTTCCTGCACTCCTCAGAAGCAGTGAAAAGGCTTGGGGGAGTCAGGGATAATGTAGGAGCTGAGGAAGAGGGAAGTAATTGCTGGGAAGGAGCCTGGATGTGAACTTGGAAGGTTGTTGCGAGTGAATGGGAGAAGTATGGAATAGGGATTGTTAGGGAGCCTCCACCAGGCAGACCCTGGGTGGCCCTGAGCCTCTCTCATTCAGTCAGGCACATCTCCCCTGTCCCCATGCGTCCTTGCACCGCCACTCAGCCATTCCTACTCCCCCATCCCCAGGTGGCCCTGCACCCCCTCCTCTTGTCCCCATGTGTCCTTGCACCCCCACTCAGCCACCCCTTCCACTCATGTGTCCCTGCTTTCCGTCCCCCATGTGGCCTTGTGTTCCCACTGATATACTGCACCCCCACTTACGTAACTGCACTCAAAAACAAACCAGTGTAAAACTTTAGAGCTTACAGGTCCACTCAGTCCTACTTCTTACGCAGCCAATTGCTAAGAGAAACAAGTTTGTTTACATTTACAGGAGATAATGCTGCCCACTTCTTATTGACAATGTCATCTGAAAGTGAGAACACATGTTCACATAGTACTTTTGTAGTCTGCACTGCAAGGTGTTTACGTGCCAGATGTGCTAAACATTCGTATGCCCCTTCATGTTTTGGCCATCATTCAAGAGGACGTACTTCCATGCTGATGACACTTGTTAAAAAAATAATGCGTTAATTAAATTTGTGACTGAACTCCTTGGTGGCAAATTGTATATCTCCTGCTCTGTGTTTTACCCGGATTCTGCCGTATATTTCATGTGACAGCAGTCTCGGATGATGACCTAGCATGTTGTTTGTTTTAAGAACACTTTCACTGCAGATTTGACAAAACACAAAGAAGAAACCAGTGTGATATTTCTAAAGATAACTACAGCAGTTGACCCAAGATTTAAGAATCTGAAGTGCCTTCCAAAATCTGAGAGGTACGGTGTGTGGAGCATGCTTTCAGAAGTTTTAAGAGAGCAACACTCCAATGCGGAAACTATAGAACCCAAACCACACACAAAAAAAGAAAATCAGCGTTCTGCTGGTGAGATCTGACTCAGATGATGAAAATGAACATGCATTGGTCTACACTGCTTTGGATCGTTATTGAGCAGAACCCATCATCAGCATGGATGCCTGTCCTCTGGAGTGGTGGTTGAAGCATGAAAGGACATATGAATCTTTAGCGCATCTGGCACATAAATAACTTTCAACACCACTGGCAACAGTGCCATGCAAACAGCTGTTCTCCCTTTTGGGTGACGTAAACAAGAAGTGGGCATTATCTCCTTGTAACAGTGTCCCTGCAGGGTCCTCCTGGCTCCTGCCCCCGCTGGGCTGAGAAAGTCACAAAGAGACCTTTTGGTGCAGTGCCCACCTGGTGCTTTTATTTACAGACTGTGCTCCCACCACCTTTCCACCATACAAGTAGTCCTCTTCTTGCAGTCAACCAGCAGGAGAGAGGGGGCAAGCTATCTCTCTCTGCTTCCCCTCAGTGGCTTTCCTCTGCTTCAGCTTTCCTCTTTTGGCCTTCCTTCCCCTGGGGCTCTTATTCAGCCCCAACTTGATGAGGCAGCAGCTGTTCAAGCTTCCTCAGTCAGGGCCAGGTGGTCTGCCCAGCTCCAATTCACCTCCCTTAATTGGAGCTGGAGTGACAGAGGGTTGGCTAAGCAGTTTTCTGCTTAGCACCCTGTCACACTCCTGCAAATGTAAACAAACTTGTTTGTCTGAGAGATTGGCTGAACAAGAAGGAGGACTGAATGGACTTGTAGGGTCTAAAGCTTTATATTTTATTTTTGAATGGAGTTATTTTTTGTACATAATTCTACATTTGTAAGTTCAGCTGTCATGATCAAGAGATTGCACTACAGTATATGAAAAATACTGTTTTTTATTTTTACAGTGAAAATATAATAAAAATAAAGTGAGCTTTGTACACTTTGTATTCTGTGTTGTAATTGAAATCAGTATATTTGAAAATGTGGAAAACATCCAAAAATATTTATAGAAATGATATTCTATTATTGTTTAACAGCGCGAATAATCACACAAGTCAGACCGGCTAAGATATATCATACAGGAGACTGCAACTCAGGGCCTGGTCTGAGTGTGGGACAATTGTGTGAATCCACATTAAGTGGTGACAGCTCCTGTGGCTTGAGATCTAGAAGGGCTTAGAGAGACCAGGAGAGATTAGAGGTGCAGTACCGTGACAACTCTGCTAAAGTAGAGATTAAAATAATTGTTATTTTGATTCTTGTCAGTCTGATTCATTGATGTAGAAAGCCCATTCTGGGATAGTGTGGCAGCTCTGTCAGAATGCAAGAGATTCCCTGAAATAATTTGTTTCAAAGGAGCTTTGATATAAATCCTGAACCTCGTAATAATGTTCTAAGAGCTTCAAACTAATACACTTGCTGAGTATTCACTGTTTCTCCCTTCTTTGTAGTTGTCATACACATACAGCTAAGGATAGCATAAAATCCCTCCTGGGTAGCTGTACTGAATCTTTCCCTGTAGGGGGTAAGAAGCTCAAATAACCTATTTGGCACCTGACCAAAAGGGCCAATGAGGAAAGAAGATACTTTCAAATCTGGGGGTAGGTTTTGTGTGTGCTCTCTTTGTATTGTTCCCTCTTCTGAATGGGGAGCGAGAGACCAGGCAGGAAATATATCCCCTGAAAACATACCTGAAATGAGCATCTAAGATTACAAAAAATTATAAGTAATGGCAAGGAAATGCTTTACATTATCTTTTGTTTTAGCTTATGAATTTTCCCTGTGCTAAGAGTGAGTTTTATTCCTGTTTTTTTTGCAACTTTGAATCTGATCCTATAGGGAAATCCTCTGTGTTTTAAATCTTTTTATTACTCTGTAAAAAGTACCTTCCATCCTGATTTTTGCAGGTGTGATTCTTTTACTTTTTTTTTAAATAAAATTCTTCTTTTAAGAACCTGATTGATTTTCAGTGTCCTAAAACCTAAGGAGTTTGGTCTGTGCTCACATTATACCAATTGGTGAGGATATTATTCTCAAGCCTCCCCGGGAAAGGGGGTGAAGGGGTTTGGGGGAATATTTTGGGGAAACAGGGACTCCAAGTGGCCCTTTCCCTAAATCTTTGGCTAAATCACTTGATGGTGGCAATAATATCGTCGAAGGACAAGGAAAGGATTTGTGCCTTGGGGAAGTTTGAACCTGAGCTGGTAGAAATAAGCTTAGGGGGTCTTTCATGCGGGTCCCCACATCTGTATCCCAGAGTTCAGAGTGGGGAGGGAACCCTGACAGTAGTCAAAATTGCAAATACTTATGTAGAACATAAAGATGGTTTGTGTTTGGTATGGAATTCAGACTCTGAGATTGAAGTATTAATTCCTTTTAACATGTATGTAATTAAGCTGGTGGTGTTCAGTATAAATTCCATCCACACCCTCAACTATGTTCTCGGAGTTGTAAAAATTATGTTACAATAGCATCAGATGTCATCTAGGTCAGTGGTTTTCAAACTGCGGGTCACAACCCAATAGTGGGTTGCGGAATGTAAGGCACTGGATCATGGTGACTCTGGTTAGCACCACCTACTGGGCCATTAAAGTCCCGCTGGTGGTACTGCCCAGCTAAGGCAGGCAGGGTAGTCCCTACCTGTTCTGACACTGTGCTGTGCCCCAGAAGCGGCCAGCAGCAGATTCGCCTCCTAGGTGGGGGGGCCATATGGCTCTGCGCACTACCCCCACCCCAAGCATTGGTTCCTGCAGGCGAGAGCTGCGTGGAGCTGCTTGCGCGCCTCTGCCTTGGAACTGGACCTGCAGCTGGCTGCTTTTGAGGCACAGCGCAGTCCTTGGTGCCAGGACAGGCAGGAAGCCTGCCTTAGCACTCCCGGTGCGCTGCTGACCGGGAAGTGCCCGAGGTAAGTCCGCGCCCCAATCCCCTGCCCTAGGCCTGAGCCCCCCATCGAACCCCTTCCTGCACCCCAAACCCTTCATCCCCAGCCCCACCCCAGAGCCTGCACCCCCCAGCCTAGAGCCCTGACCCCCTTCCACATTCCAACCCCCTGTTCCAGCCCTGAGCCCTCTCAAACCCGGAGCCCCCTCCTGTACCCTAAACCCCTCATCCCCATCCCCACCCCAGAGCCTGCATCAAGCCCAGAGCACACTCTGAACACCTCATTCCCGCTCCACCCTGCAGCCCTCACCCCCGCAGCCCAATCCATTGCCCCAGCCCAGAGCCCCCCAAACCCCTCATCCGCAGCTCCATTCGGTCGCAGGCATCAACAATTTTCTTCAACTGGGTCTCCAAAAAAAAAGTTTGAAAACCACTGATCTAGATTTAGAAAGGCCTATCAACTAGGTTATGAGCATATAATGAAATACTGTAGGACCACTTTATTTTTCTAAGTTGTAACAGAGTTCTTGAAGCATCAGGCCTCTGTGTTTGTCATTCAGCACCAATGTCCTCAGAAATATGTGTCACTGAGATTTCATTTTATTTGCTAACATCATTCTGTGTTGTGAGTCAGTTAATTATTCATTTGTTGTAAGACCTCTGCTGTTTTGAGACAAGGCAGATGCAGACCATGTCAGCACAGAAACCCCTGACGTGCACTCTGTCTTGCGATTTGCTGGATTCCTGAACCTTGTGTATTTCTAGATGAGGAGCTATTGGGTGGGAATAGAATAGTCTACATTTAAAAATAAGCACCTAACAAATATGAGATTTCAGTTGCCCTCTGAACTTCAGGGAACAACAGGAGGGGATAAAGTGTGTCCTATGCCCTTGTAATGGTAACTGGGTGTTACTATTTCTGTTAACAGATAGTTCAGGCTTACAATTCAATTTAAGATCTGGTAGGGCAAATCAAATTTTTTGATGGAATTTGGTTGGAAATGTTAGAATTCGTGGAGTTAAAGAGGCCTGAGGACCAGGTGGCTGTATGAGTTCACCCTTAGACCTGGTCTACACTAAGAAATTAGGTTGGTGTAACTGTGTTGGTCAGGGGTGTGAAAAATCCACACTAACCCCTGGTTAGATAGTGCTAGAATTCAGCTGCAGCATTTTAAGTGTAGATAAGCCTGTATTTTGCCATGGCTAATGGCAAAAATTAGCGTGATTTAAGACACTCCCTGTTTTTAGTCCCTCCTTTTCTGGACTTCAGGTCTCAAACCATATTTTTCTATGCAGCAAACCTTCACCTCACCTCACCCTTTGTTATTATAAGAGGTTCCAGATCTTGTAAACCATTACAATTTCAAGTCAAGAGGAATTCCTCACAGGTTACAGGTGAATAGCAATTGCAACATTTTGTCTAAAAACCTTTTCCAAAAGCTAGGTTTTGAGCATTGTTAAAGAGTCTCAGTTAAAAAAATCTTTCTGAGATGTTCACTATATTTGCCATTGTGAGAGATTTTGAGAGAATTGCATCAGTGACAGCTTACTGTGAAACTTACAAATACAAGTAGTCTTCTTAAAAATAGGTCAGAATGGTAAATATGATCTCCATTGTCCCTGTTAAAATAAATCATGGTTTTCAAAAAAACACATGATTTAATGATCAGATATTATTTTAGTGGTGCATCACTTGATAAAGTTCCTTTCTAGGCTAGTGTCAGCTCTATCTCATCTATTCAGTGAGTGAGAATGTACATTTTCAAACCTGGAAATTTGGCTCATCAAAGAGAGCTTTGAGGAAGGGATTAAAATATCAGAATATAAAAGCTGCAGAGTGTAGAAGTTATTCGGGTATTTGATAAATTTTTTTTGCTTAGACTAGCTATAAATTTATCTTGTTACTCTGTCTTACTGGACCTCTGCAGAGAGGTCAAGGTATATCAAGTATAGGACTACACTATATTCTTGCATTTTAAAGGTGTTCTTCTAGGTCAGAGTGGAGGCCCATGGACATGGCATTACGGAGGAAACTTGTACTCTTATTGCCAATGCCCGATTTGTGTAGTAGTCCCCAGGGCTGTCAATATGGTAATTTAAGCACTAAAACTTAAGAAAAAATAAGGTCCCTTTTTTAGAAGAGACCAGTGGAACTTTATATAGTACATACTACTCCAGTTCAGAATAAGGAAGGAAAGCTCTCTCTGTATATTGGAGAAAAGAGAGAGCTGCAATTAGATGTTTCCAGGCTGGGGAAAGTGAATTCTGATGATTTCTCCACAGGCACCTCAGACTTCAAATTTAGTAGTCCAACAAGAATTTTTGTTGTTGTTTTTCCCGTTTGTTGGGCCTTGGTCTCATTCTCACAAATAAAATAAAATATTGTTACCACTGGAAGTTACAAAGGATTGGAAGAAAGCTAATGTAGTGCCAATATTTTAAAAAGGTAAACGGGACCAACTGGATACGTATACATCGGTTAGCCTGACATCAGTCCTGGGCAAAATAATGGAATGGCTGATATGGGTCTTAGAATCATAGAATATCAGGGTTGGAAGGGACCTCAGAAGGTCATCTAGTCCAACCCCCTGCTCAAAGCAGGACCAATCCCCAATTAAATCATCCCAGCCTGGGCTTTGTCAAGCCTGACCTTAAAAACTTCTAAGGAAGGAGATTCTACCACCTCCCTAGGTAACGCATTCCAGTGTTTCACCACCCTCCTAGTGAAAAAGTTTTTCCTAATATCCAACCTAAACCTCCCCCACTGCAACTTGACTAATAAAGAATTAAAGAAAGGTAATAAAATTAATGCCAGTCAACATGAATTTAGGGAAGGTAAATCTTGTGAAGCTAACTCTTTGAGATATAAAGTTTGGGTGATAAAAATAGCTGTGTTGATGTAATATACAGGCAGTCCTCAGACTTAGGACACAGTCATTGGTTCCTGAAAATTGCATCATAAGTCAAAACGTTGTAACTCAGAACTGCAACCCACTCCCTTGTGGGACCGAGCGTTGTAAAGTTGAAACCAATTGCTGTAAGTTGAATCAGCGTGTCAATTCAGAAGCGTCGTAAGTGTTGTTTGTCGTCAGTTGAACGTCGTAAAGTCAAGGACTGCCTGTACTTAGACTTCTGAAAAGCTTCTGGCTTGGTACTGCACAACATTTTGATTAAGAAACTAGAATGATACAAAATCAACATGGCACACATTAAATGGATTAAACTGGACAGGTTTCAAAATGTAAATGGGGAATTGTCAAGAAGCAGTTGTGCTTCTAGTGCTGGTCCTATACTAGTTATTTTTACAAATAACCTGGAAGAAAACGTAAAATCATTACTGATAAAGTTTGCAGATGACACAAAGATTGTGGGAATGGTAAATAAGGAAGAAGATTGTTCTGGATCTGTGACCTATCTGGATCGCTTGGTCAGCTTTGGCACAAGCAAGCAATATCCATTTTATTATGGCCACGTGCAAAATCATACATTTAGGAACAAATAATGCAGGCCATACTTATGGGATGGGGGACACAGAAGCTATGACTCTGGAAAAAGACTTGGGAGGGTCCTGGTGGATAATAGCTGAACATGAGCTCCCAGTGTGAGGTTGTAGCCATAGATGCTGACTTTTGGTTTCGCCAGTGGGTGCCCCATCCTGGCTCTGCCCCCTTCCCCAAGGCCCCACCCTCACTCTGCCCCAGTCCACCTCTTCCTGCCCCTGCTCTGCCCCCTCCCCTTAGGTCCTCTCCCCAGAGCATCTCCTACCCACTGCTCACTCCTTTCTTCCCTCTCCCGCCTTGAAGGCGAGGTGTGTGTGTTTGGGGGGGTGGGTTCAGCCTCCCCCCAAAACTGGCAGTGTTCAGCATATTTATACACTTGTTCCATATTCTGTTATTGAATGTGTGTCTATCATTGGCATCTTAACAATGTAATCATTATTAAAATAGTAATGAAATATATCATTACATTATCATGAATTACCGTATATTAAAATCATTACACTCAGCTACAAGCTGTCTTCACTAACGTCCTAGTTTAAAGACATTATGTTCACTCTGGGCTTTACACCTGCTTAGGGCCTGTTTGGGAGCTGAGGGCTGCTGCTGGCTGTGGGAAGAAGGTGGATGAGAGGGACAAGCAGTGGAGAGTCTTTCCCCTCTCCGTGCCCCTTTCTCCTCTCCCTTCTTTCGCTCTCCCTGCCCCTTTCCCTTTCTCTTGTTTCTTCTCTAAGTCCTTGCTCCCCTTCCTGATGTTTCCCCATTCTTGCTTCTCACCCATGTCCCTTTTTCCATCTCTCCTCCCCAATTCCTGGTGGCTCTATCTAGTGCCTGCTCCCACCCGCACACTCAAAGTGGCAGAGGAGGTTCCCCCTCCTTGGGTGGGAAGGTTGCCAGTGGTTAAGGCGCAGGCCTCGGGCTCAGGTGTTCTGGGTCTGCTTTGCCACAGACTCCCTGCTTAGCCTTGCAAAAGTCACTTCACCTCTGTGTCCCCTAGATCCCACCTGCCAAATGGGGCTAATGCTAACCCTGCCTCCTAGGCTAAATCCATTCATTGCTGTGTAATGATGGGGGAAATGGAGATATAAAGGTGGGGAGATTTGGGCTGAATTTCTCCACAGCCTGGGAGTGAAAGCTAGCTCCGTGCAGGGGGGATGGGGGAGAGAGGAGCTCAGGCCAGCTCCACACAGAAGGGGGTTGGGGCCTCAGCCCTGCAGCTTCTGCCACTAGGGTTCCTGGGGCTCCTGAGCTGGGGACTTCAGCCCCACATCTTCTGCCAGGGTCTGGGGCTTCTCCTCCCCTCCCCCGCACCCAGTGCAGCTCCTGCCGGGGTCCGGGGCTTCTCTCCCCCTGCCTCCCCCAGTGCGGTTCCTGCTTGGGTCCAGGGCTTCTCCCCTGCCCCCCGCCCAGTGTGGCTCCTGCCGGGGTCTAGGGTTTCTCCTCCCCCACCATCCATCACAGTGCAGCTCCTGCTGGGGTCAGGTCTCCTCCTCTGTTCCCCAGCGTGGCTCCTGCCGGGTTGAGGCTTCTCCTCTCCCTAATCCACCACTGCACCCAGCCCTAGCCTAGCTGGGCTCCCGTGGATCACCTGATGCCTGCTGTGGCTGGAGTGGAGCCTGGCTGGTAGGGAGCAACCATATACATAGACGCCATGGCCATCAGCCCAAGAGGTGTGGGGCAACCCTAGGTGAGTAGGGGCTGGCTTTGCTGCTACTGTTAGCCCAGCACTCCCACCCACACCTAACCCTTAAGATTTTTTTTTTTTGTGAGACTCACTCAGCCCCTGTGGGAGCAGGGAGGTGAGAAACAGCTGATCTAAGCCTGCCCACCAAAAAGCTGATCGCAGTTGTGCGCAGGCTGCCCCTAGGAAACAGCTCATAAGTCGAGGCACCCGCAAAACAGTTGATCCTTGGCTGCCAACAGCTGGTCATCCCAGTGGGTGCTGAGCACCCCCTATTTTTTTTCCGTGGGTGCTCCAGCCCCGGAGCACCCAGGAAGTCAGTGCCTATGGTTGTAGCCGAAAGATCTGATGCTATCCTTGGGTGCATGAACAGATGAATATCGAATAGGAGTAGTAAGGAGGTTATATTACTTCTGTATTTGGCACTGGTATGACCACTACTGGAATAATGTGTCTGCTCAGTCATCTCATTGGCTTACATTTTTCAGATATTTAAAACAAAAACCATATATAATTTTTATACACTTGTGTTTGAATAAGTGTGTAATGCAAGGAGTGATTTGCAAATTAAACATCTTGGCTCTGACAGCACAATTGCAAGGCTGTCACATAGTATTAGAGGCTTGCCCCACCCTGCATGTGCCATGGCTCCGCACAGCTCCCAGAAGCAGCGGCATGTCCCCGCTCCGGTTCCTACGCATACGGGCAGCCAGGGGGCTATGCACACTGCCCCTGCCCCAAGCACTGCCCCTACAGCTCCCGTTGGCCAGGAACCACGGCCAGTGGGAGCTGCAGTGGTGGCGCCTGCATATGGGACAGTGTGCAGAGCTGCCTGGCTGTGATTCCACATAGGAGCCAGAGAGGGGACATGCTGCTGCTTCCGGGAGCTGCTTGAGGTAAGCGCCACCTGGAGCCTGCCTCCCAACCCCCTTCCATATGCAACCCCCTGCCCCTGCGTGGTCCCCCTTCCGCCCTCCTAACTCCGTGGTCCCAGCCTGGAGCACCCTCCTGCACCCCCAGCCCCACCCCAGAGCCCGCACCTCCAGCCAGAGCCCTCACCTCCCCCCCTGCAACCCAACCTCCTGTCCCAGCCCAGAGTCCCCTCTCGCATCCTGAACTCCTCATTTCTGACCCCACCCCAGAGCCCGTACCCCCTCCAACACCCTAACCCAATCTCATGAGCATTCATGGCCCGCCATACAATTTCCATACCCAGATGTGACCCTCAGGCCAAAAAGTTTGCCCACCTCTGAGTTATGAGGTTTCTGTAGATACATTAGGATATGTCTGTACTGCAATTAAATACCTGTGGCTGGCCCGTGTTAGCTGAAAACAAAATGTATCTAAGTGCTTCTCGGACATTAACTAGGGATAGAGCTGTACGTACAGCGCTGTAGCAGTAGGGTTGGCAGGTGTCCGGTTTTTGATTAGAACACCTGGTCAAAAAGGACCCTGGAGGCTCCGGTCAGCACTGCTGACGGGGCCTTTAAAGTCCGGTCGGCGGTGCAGCGGGGCTAAGGCAGGCTCCCTGCCTGCCTTGGCGCTGCATGGCTCCTGGAAGCAGCAGCATGTCCTCCCGTCCTGCTCCTAGGTGTAGGGGCAACCAGGGGGCTCCGTGCTCTGCCCCCACCCTAAGTGCCAGTTCCGCAGCTCCCATTGGCTGGGAACCCATCGCCAATGGGAGCTGCGGGGCGACACCTGCGGACCGGGCAGCGCACAGAGACGCCTGGCCACCCCTCCGCATAGGAGCTGGGTGGGGGGACATGCTGCTGCTTCCAGGAGCTGCCTCAGGTAAGTGCTGCCTGGAGCCTGTACCACCTCCCGTGCCTCTCCCCCTGCCCCAGCACTAATCCACCTTCTGTCCTCCAAACCCCTCAGTCCCAGCCTGGAGAACCCTCCTGTACTCCAAACCCCTCATCCCCATTCCAGAGCCCACACCCCCAGCCGGAGCTCTCACCCCCCCACTTCCCTGCCCCAGCCCTGATCCCCTCTCCCGCCCATCGAACCCCGATCCCAGCCCAGAGCACCCTCCTACGCTCCAAACCCCTCATCCCCAGCCCCACCCCAGAGTCTGCACCCCCAGCCAGAGCTCTTACACCCCTACCCCAACCTCCTGCCCCAACCCGGAGCCATCTCCTGCACCCTGAACCCCTCATTTTTGGCCCTACCCCAAAGCCTGTACCCCCAGCCGGAGCCCTCACCCCCTTCCGCTCCAAACCCACTGCCTCAGCTCAAGTGGTTAAAGTTGAACAAAGTTTTATAAGCAATTGAAAACAGAGTCTGGTAATGGGAAGTATTGGACAACCTTAGCAATAGGTGATGCTGCCAGCCCCACCTATAATTAACCACATCCCAAACATTTGTCTTTGGGTAATAATCCCTCGTTTTGTACTGAAGTGTGGGATCAGTAAATCTTATAGAATATTGAATAGCTTTAGATAGAAGAGCATTTCCTTTGATATTTTACTATCAGTGATATTATTCTAATCAGTTTCTAAGGGATTTTTTAGATCAGTTTCTCAAAGTAAATTCTAGCTCCTGTTTTTTCTCCAACCCCTGCATTTATATCATCCAGTGTCTAAGTGATTGAAGCAAACAATGCTCTTTAGAACAGCTATTCTCAACTGGGGGTCCGCGGCCCCCGGGAAGCCATGAACAGGTTTTAGGGGGTCCGCCAAGCAGGGCCATGGTTAGACTCACTGGGACTTAGAGCTGAAGCCCTTGGAGTCCTGCCTCCCCTCTTGGGCATGAAGCTGAAGCCTGAGCAACTGAGTTTTGTGGGGTCCTGGACAATTGCCCTGCTTGCTACCCCCTGATGTTGGCCTTGGCTTTTATATTCAGAAAAACACTTTTGGTGGCACAGGTGGGTCATGGAGTTTTTATAGCATGTTTGGGAGGGAACCTCACAAAGAAAAAGGTTGAGAACCCCCACTCTAGAAGATATTTTTTTCTGAAACAAACGTGGATTAAAGTAAAAGGGAGTTTTACATAAAATTTAGTAGTTATAGCTGAAACCCTTAGTCTTCTACAAGTGTGCATGATAAAGTTGGATCTTTTGGTATGGATTTCAGGTAAAAATGTACTGAAGGGAAACTGGATTTGACAGACTTAATCTTAGAGTGGTTTGGTTTAGTTCACTTGGCATTTCATGGGTAGCCTCAGATTAAAGGTAATAGAGAGCCTGGGATTAGGCTCAAGTAGGTTAAAGTCACCTAGAGATAGAAGAGGTTGATGTCGTTAAGGGCCATCCAGGATCTCTTTCCACCCCATAAAGAAATGAATAAACAACCTATCTTCCTTTTTAGAGATTGATTCAGAGATTGACAAGGCAACATGTTAATTTGGTAGATTTTTTTTTAAGTCTTTTTATTCACTTTAATAGTATTTGTGTGCTTCTCTCATAAAAACATATCTTTCTTATCGCTTTATGCCCTTATCAAATAAGGTAGGAAGTTCTCTTTCACAGTGTTACTCTATTCATCAGTGATCGTAATGTCCAGATTTTTAATTTTGTCAGATTGCCAAGAGCGGTCACATTGCAACAATGGCTTGAAGGCAAGCCCTACACAGCATTGGGTTGAATATCAGCAAATCAGTTTTTTTGGATTCAAAATTAGAGTAATCTTCAATTATTTCTATAACACATAAGATTGAAATATTATGGTTTGGGAACTATAGCATAATCTTTGCAAATTGCCAAAAGTCACTCCTTCAATGTACATATATCTAGATTTTAGCAACCAGTTGTATAGCTGCTAAAATATAAAATAAAGAGAGAACATACATGACATGTTTTAATTTAAAAGAAACATGAGGAGTAACCCATTTAATAGTTCAGAAACCCCAGAACATGTTATTCAGTCCTTCCATGTCAAGGGAAAGGGGTACAGCAGGGTGCTAAGCCTTTTTAGCTCAGTGCCAGTATATCAGAAATCTCCTTGTGCTTTTGGTTAGCGTATCTTTCATTCTTCAATACTGTTTTTTCTAAGTATATTAGATAATGTATGCAGAATTCAAGTTGCATCATTTCAGAGGATTGGGCTTTATGTTAATCAGTAAAATGGGCTGCTATACTCTACAGCCCAGGCTTGGATTATGTTTTTGAAAGATAAATAAGAGAAGTGCTATCTTCATTCTATGGGAGAATATCCAGAATATTTAGGGTTTTTTAAAATGTCTATATTTTTATAAAAATTTGAGGGAAACCCTTCTGGTCCCAGAAATTTCCTGATGAGAACATGCTAACTACTGATTTTCAGTGGGAGTTGTGTGCCCTTTATGCTTTTGAAAATGTCTCCTCTTCATATCTGTGGGTGGGTGGGTGAGGTGCCAGCCAAAGTTCTACTTTTGGTAATGTAAGACTCCTAAAACGTAGCTATAAATTCAGCATGTGCAATTTCAGATCTAGGAATAGCTTTAATAGATCACACCAGTGGTCTGTTTAGTCCAGTATCCTGTCTCTGACAGTGGCCATTATTGGTTGCTACTGAGGAAGGTGCAAGAAACTGTACAGTGGGCAATTACATAATAAACGGCTCATTAAACTTGTCAGGAAGAATTTTCCTCTATCAGTTATTGGTTAGCATATATCCAGATATCCAGAAGCATGAGGGAGAATCCCTGGTGAAAAAGGAGAGAGGACTAATTCTTGGGTGAGTTTGTCTGTTTCGTTTTTCTTTTGACTTGCTTAAAGTTTATAGTATGGTTACATGGTCTGTTGTGGATTGTGTGTTTGAGAGCTGTGTGGGAGTGGGGGCCAGAAGCCTGCTAGATGAGAGTGCACTAGCAAGTCTCTAGCCTCCTGTCCTTTAATCCTTGATCACCTTTCCCCTGTGTGTTAGAGGGGACAGGGCTGACCTAGAAGAGAGAGACTATGGGAACTAGCGAACAGGGGAGTTTGCGAGGGCATTGGTAGGAGGGAGAAAGAATAAAATCACCATGGTTTGGAAAGGCCACGTTGCCAATGCCAACACTGCTCCTGGCTACTCCACCAGCACAGGCAGACACAGAACCCGACCGAGGATGCTTCTGCCCAGAGCATCCATAGCCTGCATTTCCTTGTCATATAGATAACCAGGTTGGGGAGACCACCAGAGTGAGAGGCGCCTAATGGTAGAATCTCTCAGGAAGGAGATGGGAGAGCTACAGGAGGAAGTGGCTAGGTTGAGGAGCATCTGTGCACATGAGGAATTCATTGAAAATATGCATGCAGAGTCCTCCAAGGTTGAGGAAGCAATTCAGCTGGAGGAGGAAATGGCTCCTTCAAAGGTTGAGGAAGCAGGCTGCTGGTTACTTCTGGCAGCAGACAGTGCTCTACTCTGCTCCCAACCTTCCGTCCATAGAGACAGGATGCTGCCCTGACAATAAGGGATAAGGAATTCTTCCTGAAGGTGGAGGAGAAGAAGCTGTGTACCCCCCAAGGCTGGGGGGATTGCAGCCACTGCTCCCAAGAGGAAACAAAGGCAAGGTTTGATGAATCCCTTCTAAGTGGAACAGAGGCATCCATCTGCTGGCCTGACATGGCATTCTGGGAGGTATGCTGCTGCCAGGGCCCATATCCAAAACATTACAGAAGGATTGCTGAGGATCTTCTAGCCCTCTGACTATTACTCCATGGTGCTCATCCATGTGGGTACTAATGATAATGCAAGATATGATCCTGAGCCACTCAGAAGTGCCTACAGGGCTTTGGGAATGAGGATGAAGGAGTTGGGAGCGCAGGTGGAGTTCTCATTGATCCTTCCGGCTAAGGGTAAGGTCTCAGGCAGAGACAGGCACATCTAGAGGTGCATGCATAGGCTGTGCAGGTGGTGTCACCATGAGGGCTTTGGCTTTTTCAATTTTGGATGCTGTTTCAAGAAGGACTGTTAAGCAGAGATGGGGTCCACCTATCAAGGAAGGGGAAGAGTATCTTTGGATATAGACTGGATAACCTAGTGAGGTGGGCTTTAAACTAGGTTTGACAGGAGCAGGAGACAGGAGCCCATGGAGACCTAGGTGAAGGATCGGAATCTGGGAGCAACATGGGCAATCACAGCAGGGACAAAAGAGAGATGAGAGAATATAGAGGGCAGATCTAATGAACATCTTATATGTCTGTATACCAATGCAAGAACAGGAAGAACTAGAGAGACTAGCAAATAATCACAAGTATTACATAACTGGCATCACATAGACTTGGTGGGATAGTTTATATGACTGGAATATTGGTATAGAAGGGTACAGCTTATTCAGGAAGGGCAGGCAGGGAAAAAAAGGAGGAACTGTTTGCTTATATATCAAAGATGTATATGTTTGCTCTGAGGTTCGGATAGAAGTGGGAGGCAGAGGTGCTGAAAGTCTCTAGGTAAGGATGAAAGGGGTAAAAAACAAGGGTGATGTTGAGTAAGGGTCTCCTATAGACCATCTAACCAGAAGAGGAGATGGATGAGGCTTTTTTTAAACAACTAACAAAATCATCCAAAGCACGGGACTCGATGGTGATGGGGGACTTAACTACCCATATATCTATTGGGAAAATAATACTGCAAGGCACAGATTATCAAACAAGCTCTTGGAATGCATTGGAGACAACTTTTTATTACAGCAATTGGAGAAAGTGGCTAGGGGAAAGGATGTTCTAGATTTCATTCTGACAAATGAGGAATTGGTTGAGAATTTGAAGGTGGAAGGCAGTGTGGGTGAAGGTGATTGTGAAATGATAATGTTCATAATTCTAAGGAATGGCAGGAGGAAAAACAGCACAATAAAGGCAATGGATTTCAGGAAGGCAGACTTTAGCAAACTCAGAGAATTGATAGGTAAGATCCCATGGGAAGCAAGTTTAAGGGAAAAAAGAGTTCAGGAGAGTTGGCAGTGTTTTAAATAGACATTATTAAGGGCACAAGAGCAAAGTATTCCAATGCATAGGAAAGACAGAAAGTACAGTAAGAGACCACCCTGGCTTCACCAGGAGATCTTCAATGACTGGAAACTCAAAAAAAAAAAAAAAAAAAAGTCATACAAAAAGTGGAAACTACGCCAAATTATGAAAGGTGACTACAAAAAAAAACAACACAAGCATGTAGGGACAAAATTAGAGAGGCTAAGGCACAAAATGAGACTAAACTAGCTGAGGACATAAAGAGTAACAAGAAAACATTTTACAAATACATTAGAAGCAAGAGGAAGATCAAAGATAGGGTAGGCCCATTACTCAATGAGGAAGGAAAGATAATGACAGACTATGTAGCAATGGCTGAAGTATTAAATGCCTTTTTTTTCTTTCAGTTTTCACTAAAAAGGTGAGCAGTGATCAGATGACTACCATCGTGAACATGAGTGTAAACGGGGTAGGATCTGAGGCTAAAATAGGGAAGACTAAGTTAAGAATTAATTAGGCCATGTCAGTACATACAGTGCTGCAGCAACGCAGCTGTCCTGATGCTACTGCAGCACGTCCGGTGAAGATGCTCTATTCCGACTGGAGAGAGCTCTCCCATCGGCATTAAAAAAAACCCCACCTAAGCCAGTGGCAGAAGCTATGTTGGTGGGAGAAGCATTTCTGCTGACATAGTACTGTGCACACGAGTGGTTATATCGGTGTAATTTCTGTTGCTCCGGGGAGTGGTTTATTCACCCCCGAGCGACATAAGTTATGCTGACATAGGCTGTAGTGTAGCCATAGCCTAAGACAATTTATATGTTTTCAAGTCAGTAGGGATTGACAAAATACATCCTAGAATACTTAAGTGTGATGAGAGCTCTGAGCCATTAGTGATTATTGTTGAGAACTTGTGGAGGACAGGAGAGATCTCATAGGACAGGAAGAGAGCAAATATTGTACCTGTTTATAAAAAGGCAAATAAGACAACCCAGGGAATTATAGACCAATCAGCTTAACTTCGGTACCCTGAAAGATAATTGAGCAAATAATCAGTCAATCAGTTTGTAAGCACCTAGAAGATATAAGTTATAAGTAACATTCTATATGGATCTGTCAAGAATAAATCATGTCAGACTACCCTAATATCCTTCCTTGACAGGGCAACAAGCCTTGTGGATGGCAGGGGCTGGTGAGGAGGGGAAAGCAGTAGATGTGATAAATCTTGACTTTAGTAAGGCTTTTGATACTGTCTCACATGACTTTCTCATAAGTGAACTAGGGAAATATAGCTTAGACAAAGTTATTATAAGGTGGGTGAACAACTGGTTGGAAAACCATACTCAGAGTAGTTGTTAGTGGTTCACAGTCAAGGTGGAAGGCAATAATGGGTGGGGTCTGTGACATTGCACCCCATATTCTTCACAGTGAAGATATGATATGATTATGACATAATTATGATGCATTTTATGCAGGGTCGATTTGATTTAAATCAAATTGATTTAAATCTAATCAGGAAGACTCGATTTAATCATGGATTTCTACATAAAAGTGCATTCTTGTTGGTTGTTTTAACCTTAATACATATTCTTCACAACTCAGAGATAGATATAGGTTTCATTTTTAGAAGGTACACACTGTACACTTTTAAAGTGATTTATTTTGAAAACTTTTCAGATTAGTTTTACGCTATATCAGAAAATGAAAGATTATTTGGTTATTTCATTTCCCAAAGGTAATTGAAGCAGATATTTGTGAAATCATTGGGAGGTGAACTATCTCCAGTTCAACAGATTAATCATTAATATTTGGAGGATTTTCTTGCTATAGTGTATTTGGAGGAGAACATCACCAGACAGACATTTAAATTGTTTTATTTAACTAAAACAACAATATTACGTATTCTGGATTTTTTTCTTCAACAGCAAACATAATATTTTAACAAAACAAATATTCAACATTTTAAATTTAGTTAAAAGAAAAGGAGTACTTATGGCACCTTAGAGACTAACAAATTTATTTGAGCATAAGCTTTCGTGAGCTACGTGAGCTGTAGCTCACGAAAGCTTATGCTTAAATAAATTTGTTAGTCTCTAAGGTGCCACAAGTACTCCTTTTCTTTTTGCGGATATAGACTAACAGGCTGCTGCCCTGAAACCTGAATTTAGTTAAACATTCAAGTTTTTTAAAATCAGGTTTGTTTTTGTTAAAATTGTTTTTAACTAAAATAGTTAAATGAAATATTTTAAAAAAAAACAACAGAAATCAACTATGTCAGCCAGGTCAACATGAGAAACTTAAAATATTGGCTTCTGCAGCTAACTCGGTCGTCTTCACCTTCATTTTCCTGTTCGTTCATAATCTGGAAAAGAAAAACAAGCTTTCCTGCTTTTTCAGGTCCCAAGCGATTTCTCAATTTGGAATGAATTAGCCCAAAGGAAGAAAATATTCTTTCTACACCAGCAGAAGAAGCTACTGCTGTTAAAAGTGAGATTGTCACTTCAGCAGTCTCTGAATCCAAGTGCTTAAGTGACTTCCACCAGTTCACTGGTGTGACTTTCTTTAAAACATCATCCGCAAACATATATTTCTTGAATGGTTCACCCTTAGTTCAGAAGTTCATTATAGTTGCCATTATGGAGGGATGGTTGCTGGATATCCATGTCATAGTCCACTCCTCTTCTTCAGCAGTTAAGGTTTGACCCTGGTACCGAGTATTGAGAATCATTGTAAGAAAATGAGCTGCTGATAGTGCTTGTCCCATTCAGTTTTTTAATGCTTGTAATTTAACTTTGTCATTGCATATTTCTCTTTTTAAGATCTCACTGAGTTCCTTCCAAATTTCAACAGTGTCAGCAATAAAACAGCTATTTCCCTGCATTTTATTCAAGGTTACAGAACTAGGCTTCAGGGTACTCAGCATGTGTTCAACATTTCTCTTACGCCCAATGTTGAGAACTTTGGCTGTGACCGTTCCATCTATTTTTTCACGATTTTGTTCACAAACTGTCATCAGATTAGGCCAGTTCTTGATATAGTTCTCAAAACAGTCCACTACTGAGTTCCATCACACGTCTTGTGGGAGTGTTAGCTTGGTTTCTCCCACTTTTTTCAGAGCAGTTGCTGCAAAGTGGTTGTTATGGAAGTATTTTGAAATTTCAGCAACATTAGCCTTTATTTCTGGAACACTGAAGTCTTTGGTTAGGAGGTGCATCAAATGAGCACTGCAACTGTATGTTGGGACTTGTAGCTTGGGACTTTTCACTTTCTTCTAAATTTCTTCTCGTCTTGAATACATTTGCAGCATTGTCTGTGACCAAGCTGCATACTAGACATTTGAATATTTTTTCACAGTTTGTTATGGCTTTTACTGCTACTACTTGCAAGTATTCTGCTGTTTGTGCATTTCCTGATGTATCAATTGTTTCTGTAAGGAAGACATTCCCTTCTTCTGTTGTCACACAAGCACATACAACAGGATCATTGTGGACATTGCTACCCCCATCAAGACTCAGGTTAACAATTTTACCCTCTAGACCTTTTGCACACTGCTCAATTTCTCTTTCATGCACTTTATCCAGCAATTTGCCTGCAACATCTGCTCTGTTGGGTGAACTGTATCCTGGTCTTAATGACTGAACCAAATTAATGAAGTGTGGGTTCTCAATCATACGGAAAGGAGAGATTGTTGCATAAACAAGCCAGGCAATTTTTTCATCAATTACCTCGTTTTGTAATCTGCTGGTTCTTATAGCAAACTTATCTATGGTTGTTTCTGGATGATGATTTTTTTTTCTTTTTGCTACAGGTGATATACTGTGGCTATATGACATACATGATGTGACTGAAACGCTATCATTGGCAGATAACTCTGAAACTATAGAAAATTATGGTGATCTTGAAGGTGGATAGTCTTTAGAATCCTGTATATTGAGGTTGGATTCTCCTAAACAAAATAAGTCAATGCAGTTATTTAATTATTGTTACCATACTGCTCATTTAGTATTACTCATTGCATTCACTGACATTCAATACTACTTTAAAGGTGAAATTGTAAAAGGAAGATCTTCTCTTCATTTTTTATCACAACTGCATCTAAAAAGATAGTACCAACTATATTTTTTGCTCAAACATGAGAATTCAAGAATAGTCCAGAAGGAATACAGGCAGTCCTTAATAAAGAAGCATGAAATAAAAAAGTTTACCAACCTGAAGATCCTGTATGTTCAGACACATTCCTTTCATCATCTTCCAGTAGAGATAAGGAGGTTTTAGTACCATTATACAAGGCACCGGTGAGACCTCATCTGGAATACTGTGTGCAGTTCTGATCTCCCATGGTTAAGAAGGATGAATTCAAACTGGAACAGGTACAGAGAAGGGCTACTAGGATGATCCGAGCAATGGAAAACTTGTCTTATGAAAGGAGACTCAAGGACTTGGCTTGTTTAGCCTAACTAAAAGAAGGTTGAGGGGAGATATGATTGCTCTCTATAAATATATCAGAGGGATAAATACCGGAGAGGGAGAGGAATTATTTAAGCTCAGTACCAATGTGGACACAAGAACAAATGGATATAAACTGGCCACCAGGAAATTTAGACTAGAAATTAGATGAAGGTTTCTAACCATCAGAGGAATGAAGTTTTGGAATAGCCTTCCAAGGGAAGCAGTGGGGGCAAAAGACCTATCTGGCTTTAAGATTAAACTCGATAAGTTTATGGAGGAGATGGTCTGTTGGGATAACATGATTTTGGCAATTAATTGATCTTTAAATATTCATGGTAAATAGGCCCAATGGCCTGTGATGGGATATTAGATGGAGTGGGATCTGAGTTACTACAGAAAATTCTTTCCTGGGTATCTGGCTGGTGAATCTTGCCCATATGCTCAGGGTTTAGCTGATTGCCATATTTGGGGTCGGGAAGGAATTTTCCTCCAGGGCAGATTTTCGCCTTCCTCTGTAGCATGGGGCACAGGTCACTTGCTGGAGGATTCTCTGCTCCTTGAAGCCTTTAAACCACGATTTGAGGACTTCAGTAGCTCAGACATAGGTGAGAGGTTTTTTGCAGGAGTGGGTGGGTGAGATTCTGTGGCCTGTGTTGTGCAGGAGGTTGAACTAGATGATCATAATGGTCCCTTCTGACCTTAGTATCTATGAATCATCTTCAACGCAGCTTCCTCCTGAGAAGGAACACTTCTCATGATATTGTTTCGTTTGGGGAGCCAGGCCTTGCATTTCTTTGTTGCACTGTTTGCATTTTGCATGCATGCCTGTCTTACCCACAGGTAGAGGAACTTCATTAAAATATTCCCAAACTGGGTCTCTTTACAGCCTACTGCCATTATAGGTTTTCCCTTCTAGTGAGAGAAGGTATAGTAAGTAGATCTCAAATCAATGAAGGCTACACTCAGAAGGACCTCAAGATTTCTGGAATATGCTGCTCAAACAGTTTCACTTTTGTTTCTACTACCTGTCCTTCGCTTCTCACATTTATGTGCAGACTTCTTCTCCTTGTCCACATGTATTCCACCCCCAACAATCTTCTATTCATTGAACTTTTTGAAACTTTACACTTTTAGAGAGAGGTAAGGGATTGACTGTGTGTACACAAATTTGCAGAGGGACAGTAGGGTTGAGGTCTGTTATTTGTCACCTCTCTATATTTATTTATTTATTTAAAACATTTTTGCTGTTAACAAGCATGTTATCTCTGGAGACACAAATCTACAGTTTGAGAACTGCAAAACTAAGCATCTCTGATGGTATCTTCTAGACTGAGCTCTGAGTCCCATTGGGTAGATAGAAAGATTAACCTAAATAATCTATACAGAAGCCCCTGGAATGCTGTAAAATTAATCCATGAACTATTGGAACTCATTTATAAAACTTTTCTTAAACATTTCATGAATATATTGTCTCAGACTATAGAATTAGAATTTATAATCCCTATTCCATGATGAGATATCTTTGAGCTATAATGTATCTTAATTAAAACTCTCTTTAGATAGGTTTTTTCCTCAAAAAGCATTTTATCAAAAAAAATCCAATTTAAATATAAAAGATCATTGATTTTTATCCACCCTGATTTTATGCAAGAGAAGTCATGTGAAGTGTCATTGGAAAAGTTATGCATATTGACTATGTATCTGTATTTCAAATGTCGTTAAACCCGAGTAATATCCAGTACACAAGATGCTTTCAGGCTAGATCCGTGGTTCCCAAACTTGTTCCACGGCTTGTGCAGGGAAAGCCCCTGCTGGGCCGGGCCAGTTTGTTTACCTGCCGCTGTTTGGAAAGCCCCTGTTTGGCCGATCGCGGCTTCCACTGGCTGTGGTGTGCTGCTCCAGGTCAATGGGAGCTGCTGGAAGTGGCGCGGGCCGAGGGACATACTGGCCGCCGCTTTCAGCATCCCCCATTGGCCTGGAGCAGTGAACCGCGGCCAGTGGGAGCTGTGATTGGCTGAACCTGTGGACGCGGCAGGTAAACAAACCAGCCCGGCAGGGGCTTTCCCTGCACAAGCCGTGGAACAAGTTTGGGAACCACTGGTGTAGATAGTGGGTGGGGAAGGGCCTATTCATGGCAATGGGCCATTAAGAAGCTTATCTCCCACATAAGCCTTCCTGAGAACACTCCAAACAGCCTGTGAATAATGGCTGCTATGAATCTACAAGGACATGTGATCAGACCACATGATGCTAGACTCCATCTTGGGATGTTAGTATTTTTCCCCAGACTGGTCTGGGAACCAAGCTTTGAAACAAAGGGTTCCTGCCATATGCAAAAGCTATATAAGGCAAGGAGTGATATCATCTGGGGTTCTTCACTCCCCACAGAAGAAGACTCCTGGAAACCCTTGTGGAACAACTGAACTTGGGGAAGTGCTGGGCCGAAGCTAAAGGGATTTGTAGCCTGTGAATGAAACACCTGGGGATTCCAAGCTGTAAAGCAAGTGCAGCTTGCCCCCTAAAGAATCTGCAGCCTGCTTGTATCATCTCTTAGGGCGAGAATCTGCTAATTCGTATCCAATCTATTTAGTATATTAAGATTAGTTTGCATTTTTTATTTGCTGTGTAATCTCCTTATCTGTTTGCTATACCTTGTAATCACTTATATCTTTTGTAGTTAATAAACTTGTTTTTGCTTTATCTAACCAGTGAGTTGGAGTGAAGTATATGGGAATCTTAGCTCAAGAGGCAAATGCTGTTGCATATTCCTCTCCACATTGAGGGAGGGGGCAAACTTTATGAGTTTAAGCTGTACAGTTCCCCGTGCAACACAAGACGGTATAATTTTGGGTTTATACTCAAGAGGGGATGCGTGCCTGGGAGCTGGGAGTTGCCTTAGCTGTGGCCTTCCTATGCAGGGGCTGGTCAGAGAGCCTGCAGAGAGCCCCAGCTGCAGCTGGGTGTGTCCCTATCTGTATGTATGCTGGTGAAAGTGCAGGCTGGAGGACTTGGCAGCTTGTCATAGCAGTACCTTGTGAGAGGGAGCCCAGGCTGGTGGGTCAGGGGGCTCAGTGGTACACCAGTTCCAGGTGGCACCCTGGGGGGGGACCCATTATAGAGTCCCACAGGGATTTGTCCTCTGTCCAGTTCTAGATATCTTCATAAATAGGGATAATGGCATAGAGAATACTCTATGGAAGTCTGTGGACAATACAAGCTTGGAGAGGTTGCAAGCACTTTGGAGGATAGGATTAGAATTCAAATGATCTGGACATAAATAAATAGGATAAAATTCAGTAAGGACAAATGAAGAGTACTCTGCTTAAGAAGGAATAATCAGTTGCACAAATACAAAATGGGAAATGATTACCTAGAAACAAGTACTACAGAGGAGGATCTGGGGATTATAGTGGATCACAAACTAAATCTGAGTTAACAATGTAATAATGTTGCAAAAAAAGCAAACATCATTCTGGGATGTATTAGCAGGAGTCTTGTAAGCAAGACACAAGAAATAATTCTTCCACTCTACTCAGCACTGATAAGGCCTCAACTGGAGTAATGTGTTCAGTTTTGGGCACCACACTTTGGGAAAGATGTGGACAAATTGGAGAAAGTCCACAGGAATGCAACAAAATTAATTAAAGATCTAGAAAACATGACTGATGAGGAAAGATTTATAAATTGGATTTATTTAGTCTGGAGAAGAAAAGACTGACGGGGACATGATAACAGTCTTCAGTTACATAAAAGGTTGTCAGGAAGATAATAAATTATTTTCCTTATCCATTGAGGACAGGACAAGAAGTAATGTGTTTAAATTTTATCAAGGGAGATTTATGTTAGACATTAGGAACAACTTCTTAGCTGTAAGGGTAGTTAAACACTGGAACAAATTACCTAGGGAGTTTGTGGAGTGGCTGTCATTGGAGGTTTTTAAGAAGAAGTTAGACTAACAGGGATGGTCTAGATAATACTTAGTCCTGCCTAAGTGCAGGGGACTGGATTAAATGACCTCTTGAGGTACCTCTGGTGTTACGTTTCTGTGATTCCACAAGGTTTATAAATCCCTCATATTAAAATATATATAATTTTTATGTAACTGTGGATGTTCACATTATCCATATAAATGTGTAATCTGTTTTTGAATCCTATTAAGCAGTTGGCCACGATGAGACATTGTGACAATGAATTCCACGTATTCTTTATGTGTTTTGAAAAAAAGGATTTCCTTTTAATAGTTGTGTAATTTGTCACCTTTCAATTTAATTGAATGTCCCCTTGTTCATATGTTGCTATAGCAAGTAGGAGTGCTTAGTCTTTGTTTATACTATTAATTATTCTGTGTTCGTCTGTCATGTCCTCTTTTATTCATGTTCTTTTTAAATTATAATATCCCAGCAGTTTTCAGCTTCTTCTCAGATGGAAATCTTTCCACATCCACAATTATTTTTGTCTCCCATCTCTAGACCACTTCTGTTTCTTCTATATCTTTTTTGAAATAATGTGATGAGAACAGAATATTCCCTAACAGAGTATTCCAGGTGACAATTTATCATTGATATATATAAATAATATTTTCACTATTATTTTCTATGCTGTTCTGGATACATCGTAACAGGAGCCATATCTTTGTATTTGTACTACAAAGCATATTGCACACTAAAATAGTAATTAAAATTTATCAAACCAAATTTGGAAAAATATGGACCAAAATATGGGTAATGAAATTTTAATCACCTCATAATAAAACCCGAAACACTTACTCCAGGCAAGTCAATGAGAAGAATTTGGTAATTTTTTACCTGATCCATACTAGAGGGGGGAAAAGGGAACTTTATGTGGTAGGTTGTTTTTAAATTATTTGGTTATTTTTGTTCATTTGCAGCTTTTTGAAATTACTCTGAGGTTTGGAATAGTAATAGTAGTCTTGGCAGAGATGGGTTAATGGTTAGAGTGCAAATGAAGAGGTCAGAGATGTTAAATATGTACAGTTGTATGTGATTGTAGAAATAAAGAAATTTATCCCTGAGTATCTTGCCCACATGTAACATTTATAGCTATTTTGTTAGATTGAGAGGTTACAAGGAATATTATCCCTGATATTTCAAGGGTAAACTGATTGCCTTTAAAGTTGAATTGGAATTTTTCTTCCATATCATTACATTGTGCAGTTGGGCAGGAAATGCATTGTGGGGAATGTGTTTGCCTTATTCTAAAGCAAGATTAGGTTTTGGCTGCTGCCAGGTACAGGTTGCTAGACTAGACTAAGCAGTGGTCTCTTCTGGTATGGTAACTCCAGTGTATCCATGAGGTGATTTCTAGAAATTGCTTGTGCTCTGAGAGCACACTTAATATCACATGCCAGGGCCCCAGGCATAGTGTGTGGATCAATGTGGGATACTAACATCAGAGAAGAGTTTTTGTAGGTAAGTTTTTTTTTGTTTTGTTTTTTTATTTGTTTCTGGTTTAAATTATGGATTCCCCCCACCCCCTTCACAATGGTAGTGTGAATGTTTCTTTCATAGTTTACTAATGTTCTTGCAGTAATACCTTAATTTTCATTTGGTGTGTGTTGGCGTTTATAGTGGTTTTGTTCATTGTTGAAATAAGGCTGCCCCGCACACAAGTACTTCTAGTTTAATGTTTGCTTTTGCTGAGTCTGGTTCTGATTCATTATGTTTACATGACTCACCATCAGCCATCTGTTAGTTATAATTTAACTTTCAAGGTTGTATGTAATTTGGTTTTATTTAATGAAGTGCAATAAACAGCATTATGAAGCTTTTCTCTTTTAATCTTACAAGGAAAAAAATCCATATCTAAAAAAGCAATTACAAAGAAGAGGAAAGGTGTCACAAAGCCTACGGTGCCAGAATTTCAGGTAAATGTCTCAATTTTTGTTCTATGTACTTGAAATCTAAATGTCTTTAGAGCATGTATCTCCTACTGCAATTTGCTGTGACTCTAGAAGTTATGCTTGCAATTAATGAGGAGTGACTCTCTTATTTTCTTCCCACCACAGACAAGCAGATCCAAAGAATTAATCTGATAGAATTCTCAAATGTGTGTGCTGCTTTTTGTAGCAGTAAATGTTTTCATATATATTTAATTATGTACAGCCTTACATAGCGTTGCTGAGAGATACTTAAGTAAGATTGTCAAGGAAAAAATACAGAACATGCTTTGAAAAACTAATAGTGATTCATGTAACAGGTAATACTGTGTACATATTAACAAACCTGTAGTTTCCATGGGTATAATTAGTTGCATTTTTACATGTTGTGTGACACTGCATATCCTTGTATAAGGGAGACCTTGCTTGATTTACTCTGAGTCTGAAAAAAGCCAGACTTGTGAAATCTTTTTTTTTTTTTTAAGTTTTAACTCTTATCTGTACATGAACTTTAGACTGGAGAGCTCAAAGAGAATGCTAACTATAATAGTGTTGTTTTCTTGTGCTACTACAGCTAAAGTCTTTCAGCATTTCTATTATAAATCATGATTTATGTATGCATGTTCACTTGGATTGGAGTGCTCCTGTAACTACAAGACTGTCTTTTTACTCTTTTATATCTCTTACCTAAAGAAAGGCATCAGTAGTATTCTTAGCACTAAGGCCTTACGTAAGTTATAATCATTCTGGAAAACCCACAAATAGAACCATTTCTTCTGTGAAGATGCAGTGTCCCAGAAGGGGTCACAGATAGAATTTCTAAATGGTAATGCCTAGTAACTAACCCTAGATGCTAGATCACTACCTATATCTAAACATTTTTGTTATGCTCCTAGTATTAGGTACTAGAATTGCAACTAGCATCTGTAGAAGTGTTAGATTATGGAGGAGGAAAGGGTACTGATAAAAGTCCGGGGGGGGAGTATGTCAAGTATGCCACAAAAATTATATTTTCTTGGCACATTATCCACATGTATATTAATTCACAATTAAATATTAATAAGGCCCTGCCTGCGCTATTGTTTTTAAAAAACTGTTTCAGCTAGTCAAGTTTTGATTCCAGTGTAGACAAGACATAAGTTATCTAAAATGTCTTCCAGATAATGTGGAGCCCAATGAGTTTTAAAACTATTTTAACTAAGTTATGACCTGTCAATAATGGCAGTACAACCTTACTAGGAAATCTTTTTTTAATACCAGTATGCAGGCAGGGCTGAAAAAGAGGAGTCCTGTCCAAGAATATGTACATATGAAAGGAGGTATAGTGGAAATACTGCTAAAGTTTTTGGATATGGCAGGGTAAAGTGTGCCTTTATAATGCTCTCCTGGTGCCCTGTGCTCTAAATATGTACTTAAGAAATATTTATAGCATTTCATTAATATAGTGGTAGTCTTTTTTAATTAAGTGAGGCTCTGCAAGCCTGTTTTAAGGGTATGAAATATGCAAAGTGAGGCACTTTGATAATCATAAGAGTATTGTTATCCTTGCACATAGACCTATTGTAAAATAAATACATAAAGTTCAGAATTTTTTTCAGAAGTTGCTTTATATACGTGAGACATATCTGGCAATATAGAAACACTTCAAGCTGTACAAAATCATAATGTGGACATAGGAATTACAGTATTATTTATTGAACTTTATTTCATCAGGATAGATCTTATTGGGGAGATGCTTTAAAAAGAATCTCAGTGGCTGAGCAAATTATTATTCATACCTTGTAAAAGCCACAACCTGCCCAAAATACAAACAAGTACCCAAACTATACATTACAAATACATATTGGTAAATATTTCAAGCATAATTCTAACATCAAGTTGGAGGGAATACCATGAGGAGGAACAACATGAGAAAATGTTTCCCAGTTTCACTGCTCTCTGTTCATAGTTTTAATACCAAAGTGAGTATGAAATCACAGATTTCATAAAATTTACTGCCAGACATGTAAGTATAATTTAAAAGAATGAAGAACAGAACATAAAGACACTTTCAAGTCAGCGACCATAAATCCTCATCTGTAATGATTTGCCAACTCAATTTTTCTTAACAGTGTAAGTGATAAATCTTATCATTAGTTTGAAATAAACGAAGTTTTTAATTTGCCTGAAAAGATTTGCTCTGGTTTGTTACAGTACTTGTTTTATAAGATTTGAGCTCAGGGCTGATTTAAAAAAAAAAATTAAAAGCTTCAAGAGCAGAGTAGGCAGGGGAATGCATTCAGCTGTTTTCTCATAATAGTGCATATAAATAGAAGTCAAGCTTTTATGAATTCTGAATATTAAGATCTGATAAAGCAAATTTGACATGCCATAAATCATGAGATTCAAAGTTAGATATTGCATGTCCCATTTTTTTCAACAACTTTTAGAGCAAGAGTCCTAAATTCATAATTACTCTAATAAAAATTGTGCTTGAATAATTTTGTTTCAGAGAAATTACAATAGTTAAATTGCTTAAACAGGAAGGAGACATTGTTTTCTCATGTAAATAAAATATGTTCACCTTCCATTACACAATTTTTTGTGTAAAATATTTTTTATTTTAAGAACATAGGACCAGCTCTGCACAGCTCCTGGAAGTGGCCGGTATGTCCCAGGCTCTGGTTCCTAGGCAGAAGAGCCAGGGGGCTCTTCATGCTGCCTGCGCCCACAGATGCTGCCCCCACAGCTGTAGAGCCAGAGCTCAGGGTGGGGGCAGTGTACGGAGCCCCCACGACCGCCCCTGCACCTAGGAGCCAGATATGCCAGCTACTTCCGGGAGCTGCGTGGAGCCAGAGAGCCTGCCTTAGCCCCGCCGCGCCACTAACCAGACTTTTAGCAGCCCAGTCAGCAGTGCTAACTGGAGCCACCAGGGTTCCTTTTCGACTGGGCCTTCCGGTCGGAAACCAGATGCCTGGCAACCCTAGCTGGGCAGAGGTCATTGTCACCGTGCCTCCGTGGGTCACAACTGAAAATACCAAATTCAGGACAAACTGCTGAGAAATAGGGCAGACACCCCCCCAAAACTGCTGGTTATTCTCCCATACGATATAATAAACCAGCAACAAAAGTAAATTTCTGGGTCACCACACTGGCTAACAATAAGTCAAAAAAGCAGTCTCTTTAAGCATTCCAGTCTTGGATTCAACACCCAGACCCTAGACTTAAAGATGAATCATTATTTAAAACCCATTTAATCAAACAAAAGGGTTCTTCTGATCCCAAAGGACCAGCCACATACTCAGATCATACCCAATACTCACGCTGTTGCCAATCCTTTAGTATCTAAAATCTAAAGATTTATTTATAAGAAAGAAAGAAAGAGAGGTGAGAGTTAAAATTGGTTAAATAAATCAAATACACACTATAATTGCCAAGTCCTTGGATCAGTCTTGTAGCAGTGATGGAATAAACTGCTGGCTTGTTAAGTCTCTGGTTGCTTCCAAATCATTGGAAGGTCCTCAGTCCTTTGGTTAGAATGCTCCCATTAGCATAAGTTCATAGTTCAGAGGATTGAGCCGGAAAGATGCAAAATGGAGATATTTCCAGGACCTTTTATAGCTTTTGGCAATTGAAGGGAAACCCATTGTTCTCACTGTGGAACATTACAGGTAACAAGATGGTGTTTGGAGTCACAAGGGCAAGTCACATATCCATGCATGTTGTCGCTCAGTCATAGCAGAAGCCATTACTGGTACTCTAGTTAGAAGTACATCAGGTGTGGATGGGCTTCTTCCATGGTCCCTTGTGAGTTAAGTGTTAAGTTAAGTGTTCCTTGATGAGCCATTTAACTTGTATAGTCCCTTCAAGACGTGCAGGATAAATACCTTGTGAGTGTTACCACAGGAGCAAACGTATCTGAAATATAGGTATACAGCCAATACTCATAATTTCAAATACAAAATGATACATGCATACAAATAGTATAATCATAATCAACAAATCAGAACCTTTCCATAAACACCTTACTTGACACACTTTGTATAAGATGTGTTGCAATTATATAACAGTGGTAGCAACAATGATCTACATCAGAGGTGGGCAAACTACAGCCCGTGGGCCACATCCCACCTCCTGTCCGGCTCTTGAGCTCCCGGCCGGGGAGGCTAGCCCCCAGACCCTCCCCCGCTGTTCCCCCTCCCTTGCAGCCTCACCTCACTGCGCTGCCAGCTCAATGTTCTGCGAGCTCCTGGGGCAGCGCAGCTGCAGAGCCTGGCCTGACCCAGTGCTCTGTGGTGCGTGATGTGGCTGCCTGTCCTGGTGTAGCCGTGTCGCCAGCCACCGGTGCTCCAGGCAGCGCGGTAACGGGGCAGGGAACAGGGGAGATTGGATAGAGGACAGGGGAGTTCAAGGTGGTAGTCAGGGGGCGGGGGTGTGGCTTGGGTCAGAGCTGTCAGAGTGTGGGGACCAGGGGGGTGAATGGGGGCAGTCAGGAAGGAGATGGGGGTTGGATGGGGTGGTGGGGGGCAGTCAGGGGCAAAGGTTCCGGGGGCAGTCAGGGGACAGGGAGTGTGGGGGTGGAGCAGTGGATGGGGCAGGGGTCCCGGGGGAGCTGTCAGGAAACAGGGGGGCTTGGATGGGGCAGGAGTCTCGGGGGGGGGAGGTGCGTCCAGGGTTGAGAAGCAGGGTGAGGGAGCGGGGGCTGGGCCACACCTGGCTGTTTGGGGAGGCACAGCCTCCCCTAACTGGCCCTCCATACAATTTCCGAAACCCGATGTGGTCTTCAGGCCAAAAAGTTTGCCCACCCCTGATCTACATGGTCATATTTTAATTATATAATGTCACAGTCGCCTCCTCTGTATGTCACAAGCAAACTTACAGCATATTTCAGTAACAGGCATGCAGAAAAATCTCATAACTTCATATACACTAATGATATACATATTTTGGCAGAAAAATGGGTTTCAGCAGATCATGACCTTTCATATGAAACCTTACATGGCATGAATATGTGGGTTCCAGGGTGCTGCTTTGAGGTACAGAGTGCCACAGTAATTGGTCAACAGTTCTGAAAATCAGGCCCATATATGTTAATCAACCCAAATCCTTGATTCTTTTTTACGTACATGTTTAACTTCAGTGTGCATAGACTTCAGTGGACCTATTCACACCGCTTAAAGTTTCAGCACATACATAAATATTTGCAGACCAGGTGCCTGAAAGACCCAAATTTTATCTTCAGTCGCCACCTGCAAAAACCATAAAGGGCACAGCTTTTTTCCCACATTCTTTTTCTTGTTCAAAATATTTAGTAGTAGAAAGTGTGTTGTTTTACATGCCTCTCTTGAAAAAGAACCAGCAATTAGCTATGAGGATGTGACAACAGGAATCAAAAGATAGGTATTCTGGTTTCATTAGTGGCATTTTCCCTTAAGCTGAGTGGCAAAAACTTTGCAACAACTTAGAAGGCAATATTATCACAAAAAATGAAACACTGAATTAAGCCTACTAGCCCTTCCACCTGAGGTTTTTTTGAAAAGAATGCTGCGGTGATGTTTATGCTGTTTATGCAGTCAAGTACCCAAAATGTAGGAAATTTCAAAATTAAGGTAGCCTGTGCAACCTTAATTCTTCCTCCTTGCGCTTATACATCATGATACAGTCTATAATTACATCATCACATACTTTTTCCCTCCATAGAATCCTGTTTTCATTCAGTGCACAGAATTGATGGTGTTCACTGACTGAGCTGCTTTTCAATATTTTGTTGTATCCTCATTCAGTGTGTAGCCTCAGGCATTTATTACTATAGTATCTGAGTGCTTCACAAGCATTAACTAATTTACCTTCTCAGTACACCTGTGAGATGAGGGGAGGTATAATCCCAATTTTACTGAGATACCTAGAGATTAAAATCAAAAGTATCCACTTTGGGTGCCCAACTTGACACCTCTAAGATCTGATTTTTCAGACTACTTCGCTTTATACAGCCTTTTATATATTCAAAGCACATCTCCCATTGACTTCACGTACAGCTATAAATGCTAAGTATTTCTGTATATCAATCCCCAGGGTCTCAGTTTGGGCATCCAAGAACACACAGTTAGTGAACATCTGTGAGAAGTTTGGATGAAGTGACTTGACTAGCATCACATAAGAACTCTGCAGCAGAGGCATGGATAGAATCCAGTTCTCTAGGGTAACATTCATGCCTTAATCACGAGACCTTTTTTTCTCTTCCTGCAATTCCTTGCCTCATTCACTGCACATCTTTCAACTTCTGCAACAAATGAGATAGGGGTATTACAGCCTCCTTCACTACATAACTCTGATTCATCCTGAGAACACAGTACATCCTGTACATTGAATGATGCAGGAATCCTGTGAAAGAGATAGTACATGATCAGGGAATTAAAAACTGTATCATAGTGCATATGCACAAGGAGGCTGCATGGACAATCTTAATGATGGCATTTCTTAACTTTTGAATGGTTGAATTTGGAACCTCAGTGTTCCTTAAACATGTTTTTTTGTGTGTAATTTCCTAGGTTTTTAAAAAGAAAACTGAAAAAATAGAATTAATCATGGGGAACCATATTGATACCCGCATGGTTCATCAGCAGGGTTGGAAACTTCTCCTTCGAGTGCTGTCCCTGTAGGTGCTCCACTCCAGGTGACGGTGCATCCTGGAGGCGTTGATCGGAGATCTTTGGTAGCAGTGCCTGGCTGGGATGCACGTGCTCAGCTGCTGTCTTGCGGCATCATTAGTCTGCCTGAGCGTGCACGTCCCACAACCCCCCAGTTCCTTCTCAACCGTCCTCGGCTGAAGACGGGACTCGGGGCAGTTCTGATCCTCTTCCCTGGTCACTAAAGGAAATAAGTACAAAGACACAGAAATAGTTAGTTAGAAACATCCCAGTTATTTCCCTTCCTTTAGAATAGTTAACTAGTTTAAAAAAAAACAAAAAACTTTATTCTTTTCCTCAAGTTTGTCTCCAATTGAGACACTCTACCCAAGCATTCCTAGTGCAATAATGCCAGGGTCTTCAGGATTTAAAAAATGTGACTCCTGTCAGGAGCCTATGCCATGGTCTGCCGGACACTCACGCTGTGTGAAGTGCCTCGGCGAGACACATGTCCCTGCCAAGTGTGTCCATTATGCCAGCCTGAAAACCAGGGCCTCGTCGTGGCAGAGACCTGTGGCTGAAAATGCTCCTGATGGAGAAATCCCTACAGCCGCCTATGGAGACGGGCAATAGCAAACCCTCTCCCTCATGCTTCCTGGCCAGGTCGGAACCAGTTGGGAGCATGGCTTCACCCTCTCAGGCGAAGAGGCAGGAAGCCCAACTGTCTCCTTGCAGAGACTTTCAAAAGGGTAAAGAGTCTCCTGCGAGATCCTTACCTGCAGTGCTGACAGCCCCGAAGGCAGGCGCCTCCAACCATCCCAGCACCTCAGCCACAGCTCCCGCGGAACACAGAGGCAGGGACCCGATTTCCCGTAGCAGGAAGGTCTCCTCGGCACCGGTCTCCTTGGCACCAAAAATAGATCCGGTGCCGACAGTGCATTCTGCCCTGGTGCCAACAAGAACGTTGGCACCGAGCCTGCCTATCATTCCAGCAGCAGGAGCAGACCTGCAGGGTGCCTACAAACAGCCCACCGTTTGTAGCCCGCGGTACCCACAAAAGCAAAGCAGAAGTCAATACGTGCTTCTGATCACATATCTTGCTCAGCTGGATCACAGCCCAGGGAGCAGCAGTAATTCTTAAATCAGGACCACATCTCAGTGGCCCCTAAGCCTGACTCTCCACTCCTTGACACCAGTGCTCACTGTTTGACCAGCCGCTCTCCCCACCTGACCTGGCTACCTTCACTGACAGCGAGCCCGATATGCAGCAGCGGGCAGAGTTCTCCCAGCCTGCCTCTCCTCCTCCGCCAGAACCATTTATACCTCAGGACATGGCTCACAAGCACCAGCCTCAGTTTCCCTACTTCGTCTCCCCGTGGGCAGGACCTCACTTCTCTTATCCTATGCCTTGGCCTCAGTGGTACCCTTGGTCGGCTCTTCCTGCCACTCATCCTCGTGACTCTTCCACCAGACCATGAACTTATTCTGTGCCTCTATCTCCAGCTCCATCTTCATCTAAATTGCCTGAAGCCGCCCCCCCCCAAAGAGGTGAGCTATGAACCATACCCTGATTCACCAACTCCTAACTCTCCATCAGCTCCAGATGGAGCCCTCATGCCTCTGCCTCCACAAAATGTGGACAACTTTAAGAAATTCCAGGAACTTTTCAGAAGGGTGGCACTCAGCCAGGACATCCCTGAATGTAGGTCCAGGAGTCACAACACAGACTCCTCAAAAAGAGGAGGAGACCTCCTCCTGGTCTCCTCTGTGCCCTCAAAGATCACGCTCCCCATAAATGAAGCGCTCCTAGAACCAGCTGGTACCCTCTGGCAGACCCCAGCCTCTATCCCACCAACTTGCAAAAAGGCTGAACGTAAATACTATGTTCCTGCTAAAGACTTCTTATTTTCTCATCCACAACCGAATTCTCTTGTAGTGGATACAGCGACACACAGGACAAAACAGCCACAAAACAGCCGACCCACCCTGCAAGACAAGGACCTCAAACTCCTTGACCTCTTGGGCTGCAAGGTTTATACCTCCTCCACTTTGCAATTCAGAATCACAAACTATTCTGCGCTATTTGCAAGCTACAACTTCGACAATTACAATAAGCTCTTTGATTTTACCTCCTGTATCCATGAGGACAGAAGAGCAGACTTTGTCAGTTCTTGTCATGGGCCAGTTGGTGTCCAGGATGGCCCTAGAAGCATCTGTGGACATGGCAGACGCAGCAGCCCGCACTACTGCAACTGCAGTGGTTATGTGCAGATCTTCCTGGCTGTCTGCATCCGGTATCCCCAAAGACCTGCAGACCAAAGTGGAGGACCTACCTTTTGATAAAGATAAGCTTTTTTCCAAAAGGCAGACAAAGTCCTTCACACTATGAAAGACTCTAGAGCAACCCGGTGTACACTGGGCATATATTCGTCCATCCCCAGGAGACAACGGTATCAACCTTATCAGAGGCCACACACACAACAATATCACCGGCCCCAGCCCAGACCATATGATATAGCCAGGAATCATGCTAAACCTCCTAGGTGCAGACAAAACCAGGCTCAACCAGCTACCTCCCACCCATCGGGAAACAAACAGCAATTTTGAAGTGTTGGTTGAGGGTTTGAGCGACCACCCCTTGACTCCACTGCTTATTTGGCCACCACCTCCAGGTTTTCCACCATGCCTGGCAGCAGGTCACACAGGACCGTTGGGTCCTGGAAATAGTTCAGTCAGGTTACTCCATCCCTTTTCTATGCTACCCGCCCACCCTTCCCCCTACCCCGTCCCTCTTCAGGGACCCCTCTCGCGAGCACCTACTTCGCGTAGAAGTGGCTCATCTTCTACAGATAGGTGCAATGGAACCTATGCCAACATAACATTGAGGAAAAGGGTTCTACTCCCACTACTTTCTGACCCAAAAGAAGGGCGGGGGATGGAGACCTATACTAGACCTATGCCGACTAAAGAAATGTGTACGTGTCCAGAAATTCAAGATGGTCACATTGGGCACAATAATACCCACGCTGGAACAAGGGGACTGGTTCACAGCCCTCGACCTACAGGACACCTATTTTCACATATCCATTCATCCAGCACACAGATGCTTCCTGCAATTCACACTCGGACACAACCATTTCCACTACAGGGTATTCCCACTGGGACTCTCCACAGCACCGAGGGTATTCTCCAAGACCCTAGCCATAGTTGTGGCCCACCTCCGCAGGCACGGGATTATACTTTCCTCCTACCTAGACTACTGCCTCATCAAAGGCAGCTCATACGGGACATTACAAGCTACCCATTTCGCCATCTCCCTCTTCTACAGTTTGTATCTACAAATAAACTTTCAGAAATCCACCCTGACACCCACACAGCGGATCAAATTCATCGGAGCTCACCTGGAGTCAGTTCAAACCAGAGCCTCGCTCCCACACATCAGATTCCTAGCTATTACACATCTCATACACATGCTTTCCGTTCACCCCAGGATACAAGCAAGTATTTGCCTACAGCTTCTTGGCCACATGGCAGCCACCACCTTCGTGGTCAAGTATGCCAGGCTGCACATGAGATGTCTTCAGGGTTAGCTAAACTCCAACTACAAACCCAGCAGACACACCTTCTGCATGATGCTAACTCTTCCAGCGAACGTATTAGCCTCCCTACAATGGTGGACAAAATCAGACAACCTATGCATGGGTGTTCCCTTCCAGCAACGCTCCCCGACACTCATGCTCACCACAGACACTTCCCTGATCGGTTGGGGAGCGCACCTGGGGGGACACAGGGCCGCTGGTCCCTGTCAGAGACGCGTCTGCACATACATCTCCTAGAGCTCAGAGCAGTCACACATGCTTGTCTTCACTTCCTCCCCCTTGTAAAGAACAAATTCATCCGGGTCCTAATGGACAATATAGCATGTATGTTTTACATCAACAGACGGGGGGAGCATGATCGCGCTCCCTATGTATGGAGGCCATCCGGTTAGGTATTGGTGCATACAACACCACATAGAAAATACTGCCTCATACCGACCCGGCTGTCACAACACTACCGCCAACACACTCAGCAGACACTTCTCCGAGAAACATGAATGGGAATTACATCCCATGATACTACGACACCTCTTCTCCCGCTGTGGCACCCAGTCGATAGACCTCTTTGCCACAATCCAGAATCGCAAATGTCACCTACTTTTGCTCCAGAGTGGGACTTCGTACTGCATCGCTAGGGGACATGTTCCTCATCCTGTGGAACAACTCACTTGTGTACACTTTTCCACTGATCCCTCTGATACACATGGTTCTCTGCAAGATCAGAAACAACAAGGCCCAGGTCATACTTATTGTCCTGGCTTGGCCCAGACAGACGTGGTACCCTTACCTGCTATGCATGTCCATCCGTCCTCCAAGGACTCTCCCCAACAGACCAGATCTGCCGTCTCAGAACAAGGGCCAACTTCTTCATCCGCAGCTCCAGAAACTTCATCTGATGGCGTGGTTCCTTCATGGTTCCAAACCCACGAACTAGCCTGTTCTGAGCAGGTCCGATATGTCCTCCTGCACACTCCACTTGTAAGACTTACCTGTAAAAGTGGAAATGCTTCTCTGTCTGGTGCTCCCATAAACGCTTGACGTTCCATGCCATGACCCTCCCTAACATCCTAGACTACCTTTTGAAACTAAAACATAACCGGCTCTTGCTCAGCTCCATGAGAGTACACCTCGCGGCCCTTACCACCTTCCGTGACTTACTGGACGGATATTCACTTTTTGCCCACCCCACAATAAAACGCTTTCTCACGGGCCTGCAAAATCTCTACCCTGAGATTCAGCCACCGGCAGCCACCTGGAATCTCAACCTAGTTCTTTGTGGTCTTTGAGCCCTTAGCTGGTCTTCGAGCCCTTCGTGGTCTTCGATATCTATGAAGATAGCTTTCCTAGTTGCCATAACGTCATCGAGAAGAGTAGGGGAAATAAGTGCCTGCTGGCCTACCCTCCCTACAAACCTTCTCTAAAGATAAGGTTGCCTTGCAATCCCACCCTAAATTTCTCCCGAAGGTGGTGTTTACCTTCCATCTTAATCAACCAATATAATTACCTGCATTCTATCCCAAACCTGATAAGGCTCCAGAAGAAGTGGCACTACATACCCTCAACGTCAGACGGGCAATCGCCTTTTATCTAGACAGGACTAAAATATTTTGTAAATCACCTCAGCTATTTGTCTCCACTACCGACAGATCGAAGGGGTGGCCATCTCTAAGCAACGACCTTCCAAGTGGATCTCTGACTGCATCAGATCCTGTTACCGAACTCAGAATGCCCAACCACCTGAGGGCATCAGAACTCATTCTACTCGGGCGATGTCAACATCCTTTGCCTTCCTCCATAACGTACCTATTACTGACATCTGCCAAGTGGCCACATGGACATCTGACCACACATTTGCCAAACATTATGCTATCACACAGGATACCACGGCAGACACCATAGTAGGCCACATAGTACTGTCTACAGTTGTCACTGCTGCAACTCCAAAGTCCCACCAACCAACTGCTTCACATTCACCTGGAGTGGAGCATCCACAGGGACAGCACTCAAAGAAGAAGAAGAGAAGGTTACTCACCTTGCAGTAACTGAGGTTCTTTGAGATGTGTGTCCCTGTGGGTGTTCCACTACCCACCCTCCTCCTCTCTACTTTGGAGTACTATTCTGATATCTCTACGGTAAAGAAGGAACTGAGGGGGTGCGGGATGTGCGTGCTCAGGCAGACTCTAACGATGCTGTGAGACAGCAGCTGAGCACGTACGTCCCGACCAGGCACTGCTACCGAAGATCTCCAATCAACGGCGCCAGGATGCACTGTCACCTGGAGTGGAACACCCACAGGGACACACATCTCGAAGAACCTCAGTTCTGCAAGGTGAGTAAACTTCTCTTTAGATCCACACAGAGGTGAAAGTAAGCCAGTACGGGCTGGTACGCCGTACCAGTAAGTAAGTGGCTCCTGGTATGGGCCGGTACACGGCCTTCATTAAAGTGCTGCCATGACACTTTAAGCACCATACTGGCAGGGCCTCTGATGGGAGGGGAAGGGGCAGCTGCCCTGGGGCCCAGCAATTTAAAAGAGCCCGGGGCTCCTGGCAGCGGCCGGAGCCCCAGGCCCTTTAAATCACCGCTGGAGCCCCAGGTGGCATGGGTCTAGCAGTTGTTGAAGAGCTGGCTGGGGGAATCTGGCCCCAGCCCCACGCCTTCTGCCCGAGGCCCCACACCTTCCGGGGGCCCAGAGCCAACCCAGAAGTACCGGTAAGTTCTTTAAGTTACTTTCACCCCTGGATCCACAGCACAGATCTTCACTACTTGAGCTAGTATAGTAACTGGTGGTGGTGGTAGTAGCTGTAGTAGGTTGTCATCCTCTACGTGGACTAGCACTAGATGGGGATTAGGTGCACACTTTGCCAATGGGTTCCACAGATATTTTCAGACAGCTGAGTAATGGTGAGACTCAGAAATCTTGGGTTCCATTCCAGGTTCTAAAGGGGAGTGCTCTCTAGTAGTCACAGACCCTTCTGCTCCTGTTCTCCCTAAGCCTGACCTTTTCTGCCCCGTTCCCCTCATCCAGTCATCATATTCCAGTCTGTTTTCTCAACTCCACTGATCCTCATCCCAGTGTCCTCATCTAGCTAATCCCAGTCTCCAACTGTGGGTAACTTTTCCAGTCTACATGCCCACCCAGTTCTAACTTCTTGATCTGAGTTCCAGTTAGCCCTTCTCCCTCACAGTCCATCTTCCTCCATGTAATCTCCTTGCCAAATTTCAAGCTGTTGCTCCCAACCATGGAGGTGCTAGAGTTTTATACAAAACAGTTGTGTTAATTTGTTCAGCATGGGCCAAACAATGTATTTTCCCTATTTTCATTTGTGGAAGTGGTTGGACCCTTTTTGCTGAAACTTAAAAAAAAATCATCAGCCTGAGGCAGAAACCTAGCATTGGAAACTTCAGCCCAAATGGTTCAAGTTTTGGCCAAGTTATAAGCAACTGAAAATATTTTTATAATGGGAAGAGTTGGGCAACTTAAGAATAGTTCGTGCTGCTAGCTACCCGAAGAGCAGATTGTGCAAACATATACTTTTTGTTTTTGCAGTAAAAAAGGAATACTTTGAAAAAGCCTAAGATAGCTTGATCATTTGCTCACTTATTCTTTCATTTCTACTTTGTTTAATAAAGTTAGAGTTACTCCACTTTCTTAAAAAGAAAAGGAGTACTTGTGGCACCTTAGAGACTAACCAATTTATTTGAGCATGAGCTTTCGTGAGCTACAGCTCACTTCATCGGATGCATACTGTGGAAACTGCAGAAGACATTATATACACAGAGACCATGAAACAATACCTCCTCCCACCCCACTCTCCTGCTGGTAATAGCTTATCTAAAGTGATCATCAGGTTGGGCCATTTCCAGCACAAATCCAGGTTTTCTCACCCTCCCCCCCCCCCCCCCAAACTCACTCTCCTGCTGGTAATAGCTCATCCAAAGCGACCACTCTCCCTACAATGTGCATGATAATCAAGGTGGGCCATTTCCAGCACAAATACAGGTTTTCTCACCCCCCCACCCCCATTTTTTTTCTTAAAAAGACCCACTGAAGTGTGTATAAAAATTCTCTTTTTTCAGTAAAATGTTATGGAAAGTAATTATTGCCTGTATGCATTAGCTGTCTTTTAAACCTCGGTATCTTGACAAAAGAGTCTATGCTGTATTTTATTAACAAGGCTATTTTAAAAAAATAGAATTGGAGAAGGGAAGTATCAGAAACAACAACAAAAAATTGTATTGGAGAAGGTAGGCATAGGGACACTTGGAGCCTAAAATTGTCAAATCAGTGTACATAAATTTTATTTTAACTTGTTCCCATTGTAAAATTTCCTGGGTTAAAACAACTGAAATCAGAGTGCATTAGAATAATTTGATGATTTGCCATAAATATTAGTAATTGTATTCTGTCATTTTTTATTTTGTGTTCTGTTGTTAAAAGATTTAATTATGTTTGTAATCATTAGTGAACATTTTGAAGACAGACTTGAATGTTTTTTGGTATCACTTATTTTGATATTTTAAATCCAGTGACCAACCGTGCAGGGTTATAGCCTCTGGAAAAAAGTTGTTGTCAGCTGATATCTTACCCACACACCCCCTCCACCAAGACCTAGAATTCTTAAAATTCAATTATATGAGTAAAAAAATTATAGTTTTATGGTTTCTAGATTAAAAGCCTATTGTTGACATAAATGTTAGTAAACCAGAATTCTTCTGCTAGTTGCTCACATTATGTTTGTGCTCATAGGCCTGGTCTACACTAGAAAATTAGGTTGGTTTAACTACATTAGGGTGTGAATAATCCACGCTAATTAGCAGCATAGTTAAACCTACCTAAATCCCCATGTAGACAGCGCAAGCTACTGCCTCTTGGGGAGGCGGGTTCCCTATGCCAGTGGGAGAATCCCTCCCATTGGTGTCGGTGGTATCTACAGAGCCACTTCAGCAGCGCCGTTGCAGCGGCACAGCCTCTTTAATGTAGACAAGCTCAGTTAATCAGGAAATTAACAGCCAGAGTCTGAAAGGAAATATTAAGAAAACAAGCCATCTGTTGAAGAAATTAGTAACAGGAATGTATACATTATATTGGGTTACGTTATATTGCGTGCTTTATTTTTGTTCAAATCATGTTACTTTGTGAAAACAGCTGTGTTTTTTGGATTACCTTTCATGGGTGTATGGTGTAAACATGTGCAACTCAATTAAAATCGGTGAAATTGTACTTCCTTATACCAAGGCTGAATTTGGCCCATTGTCTTTTGTTGACTTTCTATTTTAAATGATAGTTACACTTATTTACTGGTACTTTGTATAAACAAACAAAAATAAGGTGTAATGACCTTACTAGCTCAATTGCAGCTCAGTGCTATGGAATCGTTCGGAGCATGCGTAAAGGTATTCACAGGCACAGTTAAAACTAGGGCAAGTTTCCTGGTCTGTGTCATTCTGCACTGCAAGTTTGTCTTTTAGAAAGTACCTGGACTCTGACGCAGGCATTTACAAGCGGGGAAGTGTAAATTATGTAAGAACATATGGAGATGCAGCCAGCGGTATCAAAATTTCAGCTGCTCCATCTTTATGTAAGCTTGAAGACTGATGTCTGCTAATAAGATTTTTCTCTAAAAGTTATGGGGATTTTTTCCTTGTTTGTTATATATTAATTGCAGAAGTAAAGAAAAGATCAAGTGGTAAACTTAAGCATTAAAATGTGTTTTTAGATGAGTTTTTTTTTAACTTCAGTGTGTGTTTTTAAATGATGCATTACCAAGTCTTTTTTTGTTTGTTTGTTTGTTTGTTTTTAGCTTATTTGCACTAATCTTGATGAACTCAGGGAATTAATCACAAAAATCGAGAATGAACTCAAAGATCTGGAGAACATTAGAAAGAAATCGGTATGTGATGTTCAAAAACTTTCTTTTGTATGGGTATAAAATTGTTCCAGTTATTTTCTGGAGCCTGTCAATTGTTAGAATTTGTGTCTTATGAGTAGCTGTATGGAAGCCTCTAGAGTTAACTAGCTAGAAAGATTTTATTTTTTCTTTCCATCATATCTTTATATTAGTGTTCAGTTCACAATTACTGTCAAGAATCAGTGAAATTAATAAGTATATAGCAGTCTAAGCATTTTTTCATGGTTTTGATTCAGTAAAGCTTCGGGCAGGGCAATAGTACCTTAGACAGAGAAGGTTTATTTGTACTTATTCTGTGAGCACCTTTTCTTGGGGCCACATTCTGATACTAATTCAATGTATGGAATCCTCACATATTTGTGGTCATGCTTAGATTTCCAGCCACACACATGGTTACTCAGGGCCCTGTGATGTAGCCACATAATGTCTATGCTGATGTCTGACTCCTCCCCTTCCACAAATGTGTAGTCAGATTCAGCTTAGCCTGACTTTTGTATTTATAGTCAGCTGCTGAAGTGTTCATTCACGGGAGGCAACGCATTACGATCATTCCATCTGGCCTTGGAGTGGGGATTGAGGGACAGATTCATACCTAGCAGACACTGGGCCACATAACCCAAGACGCTGTTGCCAAGAAGCCAAAATCAGATCCATTGGTCCAAAGAATCCAGCAGATATTGGGTGCGGTGGCAAAGAGGGAGAGTCTCCCACCAAGATGAATGTTTTTAAAAGCATAAGTGGTGGAACCCATTTGTTTTCTTGACTCTCTGGCTCAAACCCCTTCTACTATTGATCTCTGTTCTCCTTTCCGCCTCTTGATAAAAGTTTCATCTATGGCAACTGTGATCGATAGAGTTCTTAAAAATGCCACGGAAATGCCTAACAATTTTAAATGACTTTGTCTCTGTATTTTAGAAGGAAAATTAGGCTATTCAGCTTATATTGCTTTAGGTGCTTGAAGACATATGTTCAGGTCCCCTTAGGTTATTGATACAACAAATGTTCTATTTGCAAAAAAAAGAAAAAAAGTGGATTTGGTAGGTTTAGAGAAATGGAAGAGGTATTAAATGTTAACCTGGACTATGAAAAATAGGGACTTTACTTTAAAAACTCAGAATGATGCCTAGAACAACACTCAAAGCTGAGTTATGGACCCCATTTGAAATTATTTTGCAGCTGCAAGACTGCAGCTTGGTTTCAAGACTAATAATGCGAGAGAGGTTTACCAGAATGGCAGAGATTAGTAATATAGAAGTAATATCTATGTATGGCAGTACAGATTAATAGCTATATGTGTATTCTGCTGATGTTCCTCCTATAATGGATTATCTAATAACAGCAAGGCTTTTAGAAGAGTATGTAAATATCTAAATTTTTCATAATTGCTCATTAAGCTGAAATGTAACAATGCCTTTATATATGCTGTGCTCGGTTCTGGTCGCCCTGTCTCTAAAAGAATATAGCATAAATCCTGGGGAGTACTGATACAAATAATGCACAGAGTCAGGAAAAGACTTCCATGTAAAGCTTTCTGAGGGAGGGACCATCATATTCCATATGTTTGTAAAGGTCTGCCATAATGAGGACCTGATCCGGTTGGTCTCTAGGGACTACAGCAATGTAAATGTTACATAAAAATAAAATAAAAATTTAAGAACATGAAAAGACTGGGACTGCATTTAGTTTCGTTTAAAGAGGAGATTACTAAATGGGGAATTAATAAACAATAGCGGAAATGATACAAAATAATGTGATAGAAAAGGTAAATCATATGCTCTGTTTACTCTTTTTCATTATGCGAGAACAAAAAGATATTCAGTGAAATCATAAGGCAACAAATTTAAAACTGATAAAAGGAAGTAATTCTTTACAACACATGATTAACCTGTAGAGTTTATTGCCAGGAGATGTCATTGCAACTAAGAGTTTAGGAGGCGTCAAATAGATTTATGTTGCTAATAAGACCGGCACAGTTGTAACATCCACAGTTAAATTAGATAAGGAATTTAAAAAATAGAATTGATATAAATTTTAATTCTTCAGGGAATGGGCCAGTCTCTGTCTGACAGAAGTTAAGGGATTATCCACATGGAAATTTAGTGAGTGGCAAGCTGGAGTGTAAATCGACAGCACACTGGCCTGCTATGCACTAACTGACCTTGTGACCCTGCTACCATGCACTAAAAGTTCTGTAGTGCGTAGCTCAAAGTGTACTATTGGACTTCTAATATGCAGTAGCAGAATCTACAGAGCCAGTTATTGCATGGCAGGCTAGTGCCACTAAGTCTTCCTGTGGATAAACCCTAAGAATAACATTCCCTTTTTGGGAGGCAATTCCATAAGTGTTTGCCATGAGGTTTCTTGCAACTTCCTCTGAAACATCTAGTTCTCTCAGAGACAGCACACTGCACTAGCTGAACCATTGTCTGATATGGTATGTCAGTTCCTATGTTATATTGCGTGTTATCACATCTTGATAGTTTAAACCAAACTCTTTTAATTTGTTGCCCAAAAAAAGTTCAGTAGCTTTTTATATCTGATGGTCTTGGGCTGAGCTGTACTCTTCTTGAGGCCTGTTTTGTTTTTGCCCCTCTCTGTGTGGCAGTCCAAAGAGTGACACTGAAACTCTTCTTGCAGGATCATTGGAAGAAGCTGAATTATCAGAGGCCTTTTTTTGGAGTTATGACCCCTTTGAAGCAACTGGAATTTCTCTCTCCTTCATGACATTCTCCCTGCTGATCCCCACTGTAGGAGTTTTTTTACCTGCCACAGTGAAACATTGCTGGGGGGAGGATGTATGTCCCTCAAACCCATTGTTTTAAAACAGTGTATAAAATCTCCTACCCACAAGTCATCCCTCAGTTTCTCTACACTAATCTGTTCTGTCATGTAATATAACTCTCTCCCTGTGTAGTTGTTGTATTAAATTTAGTTAGATTTTTCTTATCTTACTCTGTTAAAACTTGGTCACTGCTACAGCGTGTTGCGTAGTCCATAGTTGTGCAGGTTACTGCTTTTTGTAAATATTAGGATTTTGTCTACTCACTTCCTTTTGGTTGTAATCAATGCTGCTTGTAGGCACACAACTATGAAATTCTGGTCTGTCAATAAAGATGCAGGCAAAGGTGATAGGCCTGCTATTTGAAGGGAAGAAAAGGGTGTATCAGAAGGGCCAATTCCATCAGTTGCTTTTCCTCCTTAGGTGGATTCCAGTCTTACGAAGGATCTAGGGCTAGTGAGCTGGAAAAGATAAGGGCTATTGGAGGCATAAACGATCTTTTTGATTGGTCTCAGGGCCATCAGGTTTTTGTAATGATGGCTAAAATGCTAGTATGAAGATTTACCAGAGGACTTTGGTAGCCTTACCCTTATTCTTCCATTTAGGGACCATCTGTCCTCATTTTTGCCAGATTTGGAAATGTTTCTTAAGACCAGAGAGTTATTGAGTTTATCTGATGATGGGAGGAGCACACCCTCTAGTTCAAAACCAGCTTCCTCACATCTTAAGAGATTTTTTTCATGAGAGACTTTTATCAGAAGAAGTTAACTTCTTAGAAACTGCAGAATTGATGCCAGAGCCTAACTAGGCCAGGGATTTTTATTCCTGATATTTAGTCATTCCAGACTTCTTTCTTCATATTTACATACTTCATACATACATCAATACATTCATACATCTTCCCTCTCCTTGCTGCTTGGGTGCTAGCGACAGGAGCATTCAGAACACAGGAGAGACAGTACTCCTACTCTCAGTATTCCTAGTAACTGACCCCTGTCAGCACTTAGGAACTGTAAGGAAAATGGAGCATGCTCAGTGCAGAGTAAATCTTCAGAGAATTTAGTTGCTAAGCTAGCATACTTCTGAGCACATGCAAACTACAGTTTTTAGAGTCTTGTAGTTTGGTCAAATTTGGGTGGATTTTCACAGGAATAGCAAATAAGCACATCCTTGATACTAAGGTAACTGTGCTGCCAAGTTTCAAGTCCCTGCTCAAAAACATGGAGGTGCCAGAGCCTCTTAATTAAACAGTTGTAAGATTTCTTTAACATAGGAAAAACAGCATATTTTACTCAGATGTCATTTTCTGAAATGGCTAAACAATTTTATCTGAAATTTCCAAGACAGTTCAGCCTGAGTTAGACTTCTGGCATGGAAAATTTCAGCCCTTATGCTTTTAAGTGTTACAAAATTATAAGCAACTGAAAATGGGTTTGTATAATGGAAAGTGTTAGGCAACCTTAATTTAGCTATCAGTGTTGCTATCAGCTGCTCCTGCAATAATGAAAACAATGGACCTATTGAAAAAGTTTTTCACTCATTCTGTGTCTGGATGTATCAAGCAGCTTGATCCTAGACACCCTGTACAATTTAATATCTTTTGCTTTAGTCGTGGGTAATGTTCTTCCATCAAGAAAAGCTGTGCAGAAGAAGATCAATCTCCTGATTACTGCTAGATTTGTAGCAGCCTAATGGCATAGATCATTGGTGTCCAACATGTGGCCCTTGAGGATGACCTGTTAAGAAGAAAATGTGTATTTGATTATGAATTGCAAATAAGCTACTCCATTCATTTTTAAACTGGAGTTGAATCAGCCCCATCGCTGCATCCTGCCAAATTGCTGCACACCACTTTCCTTGCTGCCCCAGCCCTTCACAGCAGTACCTCTGATGTGAGCTAGGTGCTCCCTGAGCAGCTGCTGTCCTTTCCCTGCTGCAGCTGGTCAGCAGCTCCCCTACTAGCTTACCTGTTGCATTGCAGGGAATATATCTGGCTAATCCATTGCTTGCTTTCTTGCTGGGCTGTGAGAGTCAGAGAGATGCAGGAAAAGGAACTTGAACAAATCAGCTTGAGCCTAGGGGAGTAGCTAGCAAAGGATGCTGGCTCCCCTTCCCCACATAGGCCAGGGCAGCCCCAGAGAGGGTAAAAAGAGGAGAAGCTGAAAACTATAAACCAGTTACAGCTCCCTAATTCTCTGCCCCAGCCCAGGTTGGTGCATCCTGAGGCTGCTTTTGACTCATGCTAGCTGGCAGTATCTTATAGGAGGGACCATACATCAGCTAGGGATAGCCAGAGCACAGTGCACTCCACCCATTTCCTCTTCTCACTTCCAACACACGGTTTGTGCCAGGGGATGTAAAAAGGGAGGCACAGGAGCTGGCTATACTAGCTGTAGTTCCAGGGGAATCTCCAGGTTGAGGCTAGTGGGTGGTTTCTCCTCACTTTCTTTGCCTGAGTGGTATAAAGGGAGTAGAATAGGGCAGAGAACCTGCCTCAAAATATTGATTTTGCCCCCTTGAGCTTTCAGAAACTATGTTTGTCCCTCAGGATGAAAAGGGCAGACATGACTGATGTAGATTTTGTGATTTTATTTTAGTCAGTTAATGTAAAGCATGTGGTGTTCAGGATTCGGGTCCATTTACAGTAACTAGTTTCTGTCCAGAAGAGAGGACTGGGAAAAGCAGAACCACTGGGTTTCCTACCTCTCTGATTCCAGCACCAGACCATGTATTATCACAGTTATACATGGACCATTTAAGTAACCAAATTTTACAGAGGGGAAAACATTCCATTTTGTAACCGACTTGCTACATCTTGCTTGCTGAAATTCTTGGAATCCTAAATAATTGATTGGGGTCCTACCAAAATTTTAGTGAATTCACTGAAGCACCCTAACTGATAAACTAAGGAATCCTATGGAGTCTTCTCATTCAGCAGACATGGAAACCCAATTGTTGCTTGTTTTTTATGAATGTGCGGTCAGAATACTTTTGTTGTCATTCAGTTGCTTCTTAGTTTCATTCTCTTTGATTTACTTTTGTGAGCTGTGTATTACATGTTAGGTCATAACATTTATAACCTATGAAACACAGTTGTTCTTTGAGTACCACCTCCATAATATTTGGTCAATGTAGTTATAGCAGGTTCTTGTTTTGATAAACCTATTGATTGTGGTACATGTTGCCAGTGATACGTGCATAATACTTTGAGAACCACTGTCATAAGGAGTTGCCTGTTATATTTCTTAATTTTCTTCTATATTATTTGTGAAACTTAAAAGATAGGTAAAGCTATTGCCTGAGATAAATATGGAAAAGTAAATAGTTGGAAAGGTGAATGGACTTTTATCCCTCTTAAAAATAGCAGGCTGTAACAAACTGAAAATTAAGATGATCTACTAACAAAGTAGAACCACAAAGGGCAAAATCTGGGCTTGCTTTTGGGTTACATTGTGGTGGAGAGTAAGGGATATATTTTCCTCTTAATGTACAGGGATTTATACATGCAACTCACTTTCCATTAGAATAAAAAAAACTGTAAAAATTATCACACCCTTGAAACAAACAAACTGGGCAAACTTTTTGGCCCAAGGGCCACATGTGAGTATGGAAATTGTATGGCGGGCCATGAATGCTCATGAAATTGGGGTTGGGTGTGAGAGGGGATGCAGGCTCTGGGGTGGGGTCAGAAATGAGGAGTTCAGGGTGCGGGAGGGGACTCTGGGCTAGGACAGAGGGTTGGGGTGCAGGGAGGGAGGTGAGGGGCTCCGGCTGGGGGTGTGGGCTTTGGGGTGGGGTTAGGGGTGCAGAAGGGTGCTCTGGGCTAGGATCAAGGGGTTAGGAGGGCAGGAGGGGGATCAGGCTGGAGCAGGGGGTTGGGGTATGGAAGGGAGTCAGGGGGCAGGCTCCAGGTGGCGCTTACCTCAAGCAGCTCCCGGAAGCAGCAGCATGTCCCCTCTCCGGCTCCTATGTGGAATCACAGCCAGGCAGATCTGCACACTGCCCCGTATGCAGGTGCCACTGCTACAGCTCCCACTGGCCATGGTTCCCAGCCATTGGGAGCTGAGGGGGCAGTGCTTGGGGCAGGGGCAGAGTGCAGAGACCCCTGGCTGCCCCTATGTGTAGGAGCCGGAGAAGGGACATGCCGCTGCTTCTGGGAGCTGTGCGGAGCCACGGCACACACAGAGTGGGGCAAGCCCCCAACCCTGCACCCTGACTGGAGTGCCAGAGCAGGGCAAGCCCCCAACCCCACTCACCAACGGGAGCTTGAGGGCTGGATTAAAACATCTGAAGGGCTGGATATGGCCCATGGGCCATAGTTTGCCCACCCCTGTTCTAGCCTTATATATCTGAAGGTATATATTAATCTTCAAAAGTAGTTAAGGCAACATATCCAAACATCAGCAGTAGTTATAATTAAATATCTAACTTTTCTTTAAAATATTGGCATGAAAAGAGGTAGGGAAATGTTTGGTTATCAGCAGTTAAGAGGGTGGAAGATTCAACTACTGGAAGGGAATTTAACAGGTTTGTTAGTATCTATAAAGGAAAACCCTGTAAAGCTTCAAGAGATGACATATAGTACATGTTGTAATGTGTTAAGAGAATGAATGTTGGTAAAAACCAGGAGCTTCTTTTGACAGAGAGCAACAAATGACTAGTCCAGTGTTGAAGAATCTTACAGTCTCAGGTTAGTTTATAACAGTGGTTCTCAACCAGTGATGTATAGAGATCTTCCGGGGGTACATCAGCTCAGCTAGATATTTGCCTAGTTTTACAGCAAGCTACATAAAAAGCACTAGCAAAGTCAATACAAACTAAAATTTCATATAGACAATGACTTGTTTATACTGCTCTATATACTACACAGAAATGTAAGTGCAATATTTATATTCCAATTGATTTATTTTAGGATTATATGGTAAAAATGAGAAAGAAAGCAATTTTTCGGTGATAGTGTGTTGTGACACTTTTTTGTATTTTGGTGTTTGATTTTGTAAGCAAGTAGGTGAAACTTGGGGGTATGCAAGACAAATCAGATTTCTGAAAGGGATACAGGAGTCTGGAAAGGTTGAGAGCCACTGGCTTATAAAATTTACAGAGCTGATACTGTTTTTTAAGACCAATTTCTGAAAGAAAAGTGCTGATGTAATCAGTTGTATTTTGCATGATTCTGAAAGTGTATTAGCTTGTTGATCTTTCATGATAAAACTTAGTTGGCAGTAGTTGTTTAAGGATTTAGTATAGCAAAGGTCTAATGCAGCTGTTCTCAAACTGTGGGTTGGGACCCCAAAGTAGGTCGCAACCCTAATTTAATGGGGTCGCCATGGCTGGTGTTAGACTTGCTGGGTCCTGAGACCAAAGCCAAAGCCTGAGTCCCACCTCCTGGGGCCAAAGCCCGAGAACTTCAGCACTGGGTGGCAGGGCTCAGGTTACAGGCCCCCCAGCTGGGGTTGAAGCCTTTGGGCTTTTCCCCCCACACCTCCCAGCCCTCGGTGATGGGGCTTGGGTGTTGCTCCCCCACAGTGTAGCTTAGGCTTTGACTCTTCCCCTCCTCCCCTCACTGGCCTGGGATGGCGGGGCTCAGGCAGACTCAGGCTTCGGTCCCCCCTCCTGGGGTCATGTAGTAATTTTGTTATCAAAAGTGGGTCATAGTGCAATGAAGTTTGAGAACCTCTGGATGTATAGCGCTATCTTCACTGAGGAGACCACTGTTGAGGTTTGGTTGTTCCAGATAGTCCAGCAATCACTTTGTTGGTAGTTGTACTCTTCTCAGGATTCTGTTATGTGGAGAACGTTGTTGTAACTAACCAGGTAAAATTGGGGTGTGCCACTGATGAGGAAAAAAACAGTTAACCATTATGTGAGGATCTACAGAAGTTTTTTATTGTAGTGTGGTACATTTGCCTGCTAAGAGAGCACATGAGAGCTAAGAGAAACAAATTATTACTCATTTTGTATTAGAAATTAAGTCTTATTAACAGTATTTCCTTTAAGAGAAAATATTAGTAGACAGCCACTGAGAGGCTGAGGCCTCACTTGTAGGAACAGCTTGGTTTTCTTGGCTCTCCCTGCACGTCTTGAAGTCCCAACCAGATATTTTTAAAGAAGCATATTGAGCTGAAGTCTGATCATTTCCCTGCCAATTCCATAGCCACAGAATAAATTCTTAACTATATAATTAATGCAGAGATGTGCAATGAGTTTTTTAGAAGTTCTTCTTTCTGAATATGAAAGACCGTTCACAGATTTTTGTTTGTTTCCAGTTCTGTTCCTCAGATGACAACTAAAGCCACATATTTTATACATAATTTTTATTTGGAAATTATGTTGCAGACATTAAAATGCATGTCATTGACATGCAGCCACTTTTCTTGTTAACTAAAATGGAAGCACCTGTGTTTTATATTTTGAATGCCCCCATAAGGTCAAATCCTGCATTTTTAGTCACTCAGAAAGCCTGTTGAAGCCAGTGGGACTGAGTAAGAATTGTTGTAGGATTTTGCCCATAACTAAGGTAAGAAGGGCATTCAAAACATTCTGAACTTAAAAGTTACCAATTTTTTTCTTTAGGTGTCTGATGTCCAAAGCAGCTGCAGTTCACCAGCTCCCTCTCCGTGTAACATCACTAGAAAACGGTAGACTGGTGATGTCACACATTCCACCGAACCCCGCTGCAGAATGGAGCAGGCCTATAAGGGTAAGGTAAGTTTTCTCCTTCCACCACCACCCTTTTTGAACAATATTGCATGGTTTTGTAAGATTACTAATATTCTTTATTTTATGTCCCGTAGGATATAAAATAAGAATTTTTAAAAATCTTATAAAACTGCATAATATTGTGGTTGTGTGTGTGTGTTTATTTAAAAAATAAAAGTTTAGTCCTTACCCCCTGTATACATATCCTGGCTCCAGTCTGCTTTGGGGTTCCATGATGAGTATGCCATTATCAGACTAGTGTATGCTGGGGCATCACGGAGAGCGGAGTCAGCATTCCATGGCTGCTCTGGATGTCGGAATCCTAATTTTTTTTAAAAAAGGTAAGTTTTAAGTTCAGAATTTGTTGACTGTCTCTCTAACTGTAGTCATATGGGAACATTCAGCACATAATTGTAAATGGTATTTTCCTTTTGTTAAATATAGTTATAAGCCACCAATAAAGAGCACATTTTACACTTTCCTTTATACAAATATTTGATCATTTGTTCAAAAGTCCAAATATCATAACTTATTGCTACCAGAACAAAAATACTAATTTTTTGCCACTACCTATAATTAGGAGTCACACTGGGGAGAAAAGCGGTCGTATTGGTAGTCTCTTCCAGCTCTGCCCCAGTTTAAAGCTCTGCCTACAATCCCAAAGTTGCTGATATTTATGTTAAAATGATCAGCAGAGAAATAGTTAAGAATGTTGATTGTAAAGTGTTATAATCATGCTCTACAGTAAGCTCAAGGAAACAAATTGTAAGAGTTCACATTTCTCTTAAGAATAAATGTTGGACCTCTGCTCAAAAAGTGTTTGGGGGAAAGGATCCTTACCCCTCCAGTACAGTGGCTTGATGTGGAGCATCTCCACTTCCGCTAATACAACTCATAGGATTTGGTAATGTTGAAACCCATATGCCCATCTGTCAAGGCTAAATCCCCACTCTGGCACTTGGGGTGCAGAAGCTGGGGGCCTGCAAGGATTCTAAAAATTAGTATTTGCCACTCCAGGTTTGTATTAAACTCCCAAGGTTACAACTTTTCTCTGACCTTGGCTTGGTAAACGCTGGCACCACCCAAATGTAAAAAACCCCCTTGAACTCAGGAAGGAACACTTGGGAATTCTTCCCTGTGGGGTACCCTCAAGCCCATTCACCCCCACCTCCGGGGAAGAGCTGAGAAAAAACAACAACAAAGGAAATTAGCTGTTGCCAGCAGCTAATCAAACAGCATATGCACAAACCTCTTGGGACACCAAAAAATCAATCCTGTTCTTCAAAAAGGTAAATTTTATTAAAAACATAAAGGAAGAAAATACATCTAGAACTTAGGCTTTTGCTAGATTTTAAAAGAGCAATTCCAAAAATTAAGCACCCAAACTAGCTTTCTTGGGGGTTCATCTTAAAGGTTACAAGCAGTAGCATAGCCGGGAGGTGGGGGGAGTGGCTGCTCCCCCTCTGAGCACAAGTGGCGCCTTTTTAATTTATAGGCTCCTTTTTTAATTTTTACTCACCTGGTAGCGCTCCGGTCTCCGGTCTTCGGCAGCGGGGGCCTTCACGCGTTCCAGCTCCTCGGCGGCAGGGGCCTTCACGCGCTCTGGCTCCTCGGTGGTGGGGGCCTTCATGCTCTTCAGGTCCTCGTCAGGGGCCTTCACGTGCTTTGGGTCCTCGGTGGGGGCCTTCATTCGCTCCAGGTCCTCAGCAGCATTTCAGCGGCGGGGGCCTTCAGTGCCGCCGCGGACCCGGAGCGCCGCTTGGTGAGTACAAGTGGGTGGCACCTTTTCTTATGTCCTGTTCGCTCCACCTAGGTACGCCACTGGTTTCAAGCAAACAAAGGCATAAGGGGTTAGCACAGAGGAGATCCACAAGCCACAATAAGAAATAAACCTGATTGTGTCTAACTAAACATTCCCTGTCCAAATAATTTCTTCTAGGTTTGGAAGATACTTTTTCATACCTGGTTCAAACATTACTCAGCATTTCTGCTTATAGCGTTGCTGCTCCGTGTCCCTGCAGCCCAGAGAACAACAGTTTCTTTCCCAATTTTTAAAAGTTCTAGCCTTCCCCCTGGCTCTTTTCGTCAGGTGCCCACTTTTTTATTTCTTTACCTCGGGGACTTTTTAACCCTTTACAGGTAAAGCAAGTAAAGAACAGCTATCAAGAGGGATTTTACAGCTAACTGGCTGGCTGGGTATCCATCAAAGGGAGCTATCCCCCCACTTTATTTGTTACATGCCTCCCAAATCACATACGGTGCTGGCTAGCCTAGTTCAGGTCAGCTGGGATTTCTTCCTGGAGGCTTAGAAAACAGAGTTAATAAGATACATGCACCTCTAATGTTACTAATAATTACATGAAGAACTAAACAGTACTTTTTACATTTCAAGGACTACAATGACTTAGAATGCAGGGACATTTTTATGCAGCTGTTCTGGGAACCCTTCCCAAGAGAGTGCATCAGCCACTTCGTTAGAGGCTCCTGAAATGTGTTGTATTTCAAAATCAAAGTCTTGAAGAGCTAAACTCCACCGAAGAAGTTTTTTGTGACTATGTGAAGCCACTTCAGTGCAGCATTGTCAGTCTACAGGTGGAACCACCATCCCAAAATGTATCGGCGTAGCTTCTCCAGAGCATACACAATGGTGTAATATTCTTTTTCTGAGACTGACCAGTGGCTTTCCCTCTCAGAAAGTTTTTTGTGGAGAAACACGACAGGATGGAATTGTTGATCTGGTCCTTCCTGCATTAAAACTGCTCCTACACTGCGCTCGGACGCATCTGTGGTTATGATGAACAGTTGGTCGAAGTCCGGGGCCCTCAGTACAGGGTCAGACATAACGGCCACCTTAACCTGGTTAAAGGCTTTCTGACACTTGTCAGTCCACTGAACTGCATTTGGCTGTTTTTTCCTGGTGAGGTCTGTCAGAGGGGTGGCAATTTGGCTGTAGCGTGGTACAAATCGTCGGTAATACCCAGCCAAGCCCAAGAAGGATTGGACCTGCTTATTCATTCATAGATTCTAAGACCAGAAGGGACCATTGTGATCATCGAGTGAGTCTGACCTCCTGCATAACACAGGCCACAGAACTGCCCCAAAATAATTCCCACAGCAGAGCTTTTAGATCTTGATTTAAAAATGGTCAGTGATGGAGCATCCACCACCAGGATTATTATTAGTGAACATCAATAAATCCGCTGGTGAGGACAGGCCAATTTTGGATAGCATTTACCTTAGCCTGTAGGGGGTTGATAGTACCTTAACTCACCTGGTGTCCAAGGTAGGTCCAAGGTAGGTTAGGCCTATTTGACACTTTTTGGCCTTAACGGTTAATCCTGCCTCCCTTATGCGCTGGAAGACAGCTTGGAGGTGTTCCAGGTGTTCTGCCCATGAATCTGAGAATATAGCCACACTGTTGAGGTAGGCAACTGCAAATTCCCCAAATCCATCCAGAAGGTTATCTACCAGTCTGTGGAAGGTGGCTGGCGCATTTCGCAGTCCAAAAGGGAGCACATTAAATTCATACAGCCCTACATGGGTGATGAAGGCTGACCTTTCCTTGGCTGGGTCATCTAGCAGCACTTGCCAGGACCCCTTAGTTAAGTCTAAGGTGGAGATGAACTGGGCACGTCCCAGTTTCTCCAACAGTTTATCTCTGCATGGCATTGGATAGTTTTCTAAGCGAGTTACAGCATTTAGTTTATGATAGTCCGCACAAAAATGGATTTCCCAGTCTGATTTGGGAACCAGAACCACTGAAAAGGCTCATGCACTTTCAGAGGGGCAGATTACACCCATATGTAACATGTCCTTGGTCTCCCTTTCTATTGCAGTTTTGGCTTGAGGAGCCATCCGGTAGGGTTGGGCTCTAATTGGGAGAGCATCACCTGCGTCATTGGAGTGGTACACCCATTCTGTCCGTCCTGGGGTGGCTGAAAACATTGGTGCGAAGCTGGTGCACAGCTCCTGGATTTGCTGTCACTGCTTATGACCAAGGGTCATGGAAAGGCTCGCCTCTTCCACATCACCATTGCTTTTTCCTTCATAGTATACTCCTTCAGGCCACTCAGCATCGTCTCTCTCCTGGGTGGTAAACTGGAGAACCTTGATTTTTCGGGAATAAAAGGGCTTTAGAGAATTAATATGGTATAGTTTAGGTTTTAGGGTAGGGTCTGGGAATGCTATGAGGTAATTAACAGCTCCCAGGTGCTCTCGGACCATAAATGGCCCCTCCCACAACGCTTCCATTTTATTGGCCTAGAGTGCTTTCAGGACTGTGACTTGGTCACCTGCTCTGAAGGAATGCTCTCTGCCATGTTTATCGTACCAGGCCTTTTGCTCTTGTTGAGCATCCTGTAGGTTTTCTCGAGCAAGGGCTAGAGTAGGGGTTCTCAAATTGGGGGTCAGGACCCCTCAGGTGGTCACGAGGCTATTACATGGGGGGTCGTGAGCTGTCAACCTCCACCCCAAACCCCGTTTTGCCTCCAGCATTTATAATGGTGTTAAACATATAAAAAATGTTTTTAATTTATAAGGGGTGGGGGTCACATTCAGAGGTTTGCTATGTGAAAGGGGTCACCAGTAAAAAAAAGTTTGAGAGCCATTGGGCTAGAGAGTCTTTGAGGGTGTTTTGTAGGTTGGTTATAAAGTCCAAAATGTTAGTTCCTGGAGAAGATGTAACCTCCTCCCATTGTTGCTTCACCAGTTGTAATGGTCCCTTAACTTCATGGCCATAAACGAGTTCAAATGGTGAAAATCCCAGACTGTGATATTGTACCAATCATTGGAGTGCTCATTCCCAAATTTCTGTATCATGGCCCCCAAAGTCCCTTTATATTTCTCCACTAGGCCATTTGTTTCATGGTGGTAAGGGGTGGCCACCCAGTGGTTCACCCCATGTGCTTCCCAAAGATGTTTCATGGTCCCTGACAGGAAGTTAGTTTCCAAATCCATAGGGATGTCAGAGGGCCAACCTACCCTGGCAAAAATGTCTGTCAGTGCCTGGCTCACGCTTTTAGCCCTGGTGTTGCTTGGAGCTACTGCTTCCAGCCATCGGGTAGCAAAATCCATGAAGGTCAGAATGTATAGCTTTCCTCTGGGTGTCTTCTTAGGAAAAGGACCCAGAATATCCACAGCTACATGCTGAAATGGAACCTCAATGATGGGGAGTGACTGGAGAGGGGCCTTGACCTGGTCTTGGGGCTTTCCCACCCTCTGGCACACCTCACAAGACTGGACATAGGTAGAAACATCCTTGCCCATTCCCTCCCAGTGGAAGGACATCCCCAAACGTGGTGGTCCTGTTCACCCCAGCATGGCCACTAGGGTGATCATGGGCTAAGCTCAAGAGCTTTTCCCTGTACTTAGTTGGAACTACCAACTGTCTGAGGATGCCAGTCCTCCTTGTGCCACCAGAAAGAGTCTCCTTGTATAAGAGTCCTCCTTCTATAACAAACCTGGACCTATTAGAAGAGCTGAGAGGCGATGGGTCACTCCATTCCGCTGTCCAAGCTCCCTTGATTCTCTCATCTGCTTCCTGCTCTGCCTGGAACTGCTCCCTTGATGCTGGAAACATTAGTTCCTCGCTGAGTTGTGGACTTGGGCTTGGTCCCCCTGGAAGTGATGCAGGTTTTTCTGTTGACTGTGAACCACTCTCTGCTGGTGCACTAGATGCTATTTCAGGCTCCGGTTGAGCCTCTTGCGCCGATTTAGCTGCTGCTGCGGCTGCAGGCTCTGTGGCACCCCTTGGTGCTGGCTCCCTGACTCTGGTGGGGTTGCAAGCATGGGCACTGGTGCTGACTGCTCTACCAGTTCCGATCCTTGGACTGGTTCGGGCTGGGTCCCAGGAATTGGATCCGTCATAGACTCTGTCATAGACTCTGGTCTGGGGTCTGGTTTCAACACCTCTGGCTGGGTTCCTGTAGGAGGCTCAGGAATGGAGTTAGGTGTGGAGACCTGTTTAGCCTGGCTGTGGGTGACCATCAAAGGGAGCTATTCCCCCACTTTATTTATCACAATATGCCCCTCACTGAGGGAAGGAGTTGTGCATGGAATCATAAAGTGACAGATTTATTAGTCACTCCATGAAATCGCTTCTGTAGAGTTCCCTGAGCAGCCAAACCCTCTTTCTTTGTGCAGTAGAATCATAATTGTTCCACTGCATTTGGCCCTTTCTGTGCCCACGGAAGAAGAGCAGCATTTGGTTGTAACAGTAATTTTTCATTCCATTTGTCTGTAGATTCAGCACTGCATCAAGTCACATTCAGAACATTATCTTTGAGAGAACAGGGACTAGAAATAATTATTTTTAAATGAATGCTGAATTTCTGTAGAAACTAGTAGGCCACCAAGGAATTGCTTATATAGGCATAATACCATGAGCTGACCCAATCCGATCCCTGTCTTCAACTGTGATTTAGTTTTCTCTGTAATAAAGAATGCAAGGCTATATGTTCTATCATAGATGTGAAATAGAGTCCTGGTTATTTTGCACTTGTGTAGGAAGTAAAATGCTGGGGTTTGTAATGTACCTCAGAAAACATGTTTTCTGTTTTCATTGTTTTTGACTAGTTTTATGTCTGAAGTTTGCTAACAGATCATTTATTCCGCAAAGGGTCTTCTCACAAATCGCACTCTCTGTCTTGAAAGCTACATTGAACTGCACTGATAAAAAACCTGGCCCAGTAAAACAAATGGCCTTGTACCTTTTTTTCTTATCTACTGTGTGCTTTAAACATATGTGAGGAAAGAGTACTCTGCACATTCTATTCTACTTGTCATTATGCATTAATACCAGTAGGTTTAGCTCCAACAGCTGTACTCCAGGATCCTGAGAAAAATGAACAGTTGGGATTCAAGAACATAATTACATTTCAAATAAGCCATGATATTTTGTATCATAGTCGCACAGAAATGATTGGGAAAACAAACAGAATGTGGGGTTGTCCAGAAATTTTAATCTGGATGACATGAATTTTCTTAAGAAATTGAAATTAGAATTTCCCATCTTGCTTTTTAAATTAGAGGAATGTGACCTCTACACATCTGATGTTCCCTCCTCAGGTGATTTTAATCTAATAAAAGCTCGTAGTCCATTCTTACACTAAAGCCTATGCTTGTGCCAATTTGGTCAGCACATTCTACAACTTTTTACTTTAAAGTTTATTCAGTGGCCCAATCCACCTAAGATAAATTCTACTTTCCCTGCCCAAATCAGACTATCAGTCATCTCTACAGGTAAATGAGTCTCAGAAAAATCCGTTTATTCCTTCATTCTTTGTTCCACCCAAGCTACATTTCACATATTAATCCATCATCTTTATCTTACTTTTATGTGTCTTAATCTGTGCTGAATTCAAGACATGTACAATATCTCAGTGTCCTGAAGTCAGTGAGATTCTGTTTACTTATTTTAATGTTTTGTTTTCAGTATTACCCATTTTATGTATTCCAATAGTACTATATGATATACAAATGCATTTATGTCTGTAATTCTCTATGTGGAATTTTAAATATACTCTTTAAAATGAAATAAATCGCTCAAACTAATTGTTCTATTGTAAATAGTTCTATTGACTACTCTTATGAGTAACCAATAGCAGGATTCTAATTAGGCTATATTGCACATATATAACTTTTTATTATAGTATCTGTTGACAGTTTTTTACTTCAATATATAATATGAGCAGTGTGACCAATTTACACATGGGGGAATTAAAACACATAATTTCCTGACTTTTCTGTGTGTTAAATCTTAATCATAATTTGGCATTAATGTATAGCTTTTCATTCAAGTACCTTGTTTTTTGTAATTTTAATTAAAGAATAAGCAATAAGTAGTCATTCATTCTGCTGTATAAAATGCAAATGATTGCACATCATAGTAAAAACAGTGGACTGTTTTCAAACAAGCTAGCAACCTGAGTGATCATACTGTGCACTGGGGAAGTCTCCTGGGGATAGGTGGAAAGGAATCTTTCCAACAAGCCATGGAGACTACTGTAGACTCTTGAAGGGCTGTAACTTCAGGCCCTAATCCAACGCTTCTTGCAAAAATTCCATGCATTCTGGGGTACAGGTAGCCCTTATAGAGCAGAGCTCTGCAGCAAACTAAGGGTGCAGATCAAATGTGGAGATGAGTTCCCACCAACTCCTCTCCCTGTTTTTGCAGCAGAACCATGCCGTCTTTCCCTGTCTCAACATCATCTATGGCAAGATTTGGCCCACTGAGTCCAGTTCGTTCCTATAGTACACTGAACTTAGTGAGGTGGCAAAAGTATGAGGGCAGAGTGTGGATATCCAGACTCATTTTTATGACTACCTCAATAATTAAGCTCTTGTGGCAAATATATATAAAGCATATATGTCCTGCTTTGTAAAGTGCCATGTAAATGTATAGTGTTAAATTACTATTTTTTTTTAATAATCACAATCGATGCCCACTTAAATAACTAGTAAGGAAAATAATGTACTGTACATGCACATTACTCTGTTTAACATGCATTCTTCATGGAAGATTATACAAACTAAGGTTCAGTTTGGAAAAGAAAACCGTTTTTGAGTTATCTGACTGGAAAAATTACGGCTGTCGATTAATCGCAGTTAACTCAAAAAAATTAATCGTGATTAATCAGTTTTAATCGCACTGTTAAACAATAGAATACCAATTGAAATGTATTAAATATGTTGGATATTTTTCTATATTTTCATATATATTGTATTCTGTGTTGTAATTGAAATTAGTGTATATTATTTTTATTATAAATATTTGCACTGTAAAAATAGTAAAAGAAGTAGTATTTTTCAGTTCACCTCATACAAGTACTGTAGTGCAATTGCTTTGTCATGAAAGTGCAACTTACAAATGTAGATTTTTTTTGGTTACGTAATTTCACTCAGAAACAAAACAAAGTAAAACTGCAGAGCCTACAAGTCCACTCAGTCCGACTTCTTGTTTAGCCAATTACTAAGACAAATAAGTTTGTTTACATTTACGGGCGATAATGCTGCCCTCTTCTTATTTACAGTGTCACCAGAAAGTGAGAACAGGCATTTGCATGGCACTTTTGTAGCTGGCATTGCAAGATATTTACATGTCAGATACACTAAACATTCGTATGCCCCATCATGCTTCGGCCACCATTCCAGCGGACATGCTTCCATGATGACGCTCGTTAAAAAAATGATGCGTTAATTAAATTTGTGACTGAACTCCTTGGGGGAGAACTGTATGTCCCCTGCTCTGTTTTACCTGGATTCTGCCATATATTTCATGTTATAGCTGTCTCGGATGATGACCTAGCACATGTTCATTTTAAGAACACTTTCACTGCAGATTTGATAAAATGCAAAGAAGGTACCAATGTGAGATTTCTAAAGACAGCTACAGCACTTGACCCAAGGTTTAAGAATCTGAAAAGCCTTCCAAAGTCTGAGAGGGATGGGGTGTGGAGCATGTTTTCAGAAGTCTTAAAAGCGCAACACTCCAATGCGAAAACTCCAGAACCCGAACCACCAAAAAAGAAAATCAACCTTCTGCAGGTGGCATCTGACTCAGATAATGAAAATGAACGTGTGTCAGTCCGCACTGCTTTGGATTGTTATCGAGCAGAACCCATCATCAGCATGTCCCCTGGAATGGCAGTTGAAGCATGAAGGGACATACAAATCTTTAGCGCATCTGGCACTTAAATATCTTGTGACACCGGCTACAACAGTGCCATGCAAACGCCTGTTCTCACTTTCAGGTGACATTGGAAACAAGAAGTGGGCTGCATTATCTCTTGCAAATGTAAACAAACTTGTTTGTCTGCACGATTGGCTGAACAAGAAGTAGAACTGAGTGGACTTACAGACTCGAAAATTTTACATTGTTTTATTTTTGAATGCAGTTTTTTTGTACATAATTCTTCATTTGTAAGTTCAACTTTCATGATAAAGAGATTGCACTACAGTACTTATATTAGGTGAATTAAAAAATACTATTTCTTTTGTTTTTTTACAATGCAAATATTTGTAATAAAAAATAAATATAAATTGAGCACTGTACACTTTATATTCTGTATTATAATTGAAATCAGTATATTTTAAAATGTAGAAACATCCAAAAATATTTAAATAAATGGTATGCTATTATTGTTTAATAGTGAGATTAATCATGATTCATGTTTTTAATTGCACAATTTATCGTGATTCATGTTTTTAATTGCTTGACATCCCTAGAAAAATTGTAAAAGTCTGTCACAGAAAGAAAGTGCTCCTCCTTTTATTTTCTGATAACTCAGATATATCCCAGGTATAGAAGGTTTTGGAGTAGCAGCCGTGTTAGTCTGTATTCACAAAAAGAAAAGGAGTACTAGTGGCACCTTAGAGACTAACCGATTTATTTGAGCATGCATCCGATGAAGTGAGCTGTAGTTCACGAAAGCTTATGCTCAAATAAATTGGTTAGTCTCTAAGGTGCCACTAATACTCCTTTTCTTTTTGCGAATACAGACTAACACGGCTGCTACTCTGAAACCTTCTGTACCTGGGATATATCTGAGTTATCAGAAAATAAAAGAAGGAGCACTTCCTTTTTGTGACAGATTTTTACAATTTTTCTAGGGATGTCAAGCAATTAAAAACATGAATCACGATAAATTGTGCAATTAAAAACATGAATCATGATTAATCTCACCACGTATAGAACTTTCCCAAGAAACTCGCCTTTGCATAAAATACAATTGTAAGACACGTTAGCCCCAAAAGTAATTTTCTGGGAAGTTTATAATCTTGAAAATTATAAAATATCTTTTCTTTTTGTAAAGTGTCTATTTCAATCTGATTATTCATAAAATTAAAAATAGTGTTTAGGTTTGCTGTAATACAATTTTAAGTCCTAATCTTGTAAACATTTACACATGGAACTTTACACATTTGAGTCTAGTCCCTTTGAGCCCAATGGGATTATCTCACATGTTTAAAATTACTCATGGAAGTAAAGTTAAGCACATGTTTAAACGTTTGCAGGAGTGGACCTTAGTCCCTGGAAAAGTAAACATTTTGGTAAGAGACCTTTATTTATGAGGATTTTGTTTCTGGGTTTGTTTTCAATAAAAGTATTCTAAATAAGATTAGAGTTTGCCTTACTAAAGCTGAGACTGGACTGCATTGTTAAAGTCAAATGTAATATATGTTTAGTTTTGTATTTTCTTTTTTATATGTTGCATGGAAGTACACTGACATTGGTGTCAGACTAATATATTTATTAGATGCAGCTGTAATGCAATAATAAAGAAATGTTTTTATGTTTGCAGGGAAGATGGTACCATCGGAAACAAGCAGTAAAGGAATTGCACTGTACATTGGTACGACTGCTAAATGAATTGTTACCATGGGAACCAAAACTAATGAAGGCTTTTCAGAGAAATAGGTAAATGGGGTACTCTTTGGAACAATGTGAGAGAGATGAACAAAACACAAAAGTTACATTTTTTAAAGTAATAATTGATGCTAACATCCTGGTAACAACAATACTTTAAGGTTATGTGTGAGGTATAGACAATATTTCAGTTTAAAGAGCTAGATGTTTTCATGTTATGCAGGAGTGCTAATGACTCCATAGATAAGATTAAGCAGAGCTTTCTGTCTAACAACTGATTTTTCAAAATGCCCTAAAATTCCCATGCATACTCCAATTGTTTTTAGAATTACTATGCCAAGTCAATGTCCAGAGTAGAGTTAATTATGCAAAGTTGGATTCATTTGGACCCATGGGTCCTGAGATACAACACCTTTTAACTGTGAATAAAATTTTCCTGTTCTTACAAATTTTTTTGCACCCACTTGTTGCTCAAACTTTGGCAGTGATTTGCACAAAACTGAGATTACCTGATTGGACTGACCTCAGCTGGTGTCAGATTTGACCTCAGCTGCAGACCAGCACCAAGATCCACATCAAGGAAGCTGTATTTAAAATGTTGTTAATAGGTCTTTCCAGCTCTGTAAATTACACTTGACCACTTTACCTGTTCTAGGCAAATCTCCAAAGACTTGCTAGTTGTTAACACCTTGTACTAAGGATTCCCTCTCGGTCATCACCTTCAGTTACCGATGTCTTATCCTTCTGATTCACTTTGATATATTCCAACAAACTGTAGAACTTCTCAGAGCAGTAGTGCAGAACAGAGGACAAAGAGAGTGCCTGGTAGTGTGTGAATGCTAAGACAGATGTGGAATTCTGGTGGGCATTGAGAATATGTAAAATTATGTTAAAATGGGGTGAAGCAGTCTTATGGTCCCATCTTATTGACATACCTAGTGGAATATCAGGCACTGGAGGTAAATAGCAGCTGTTCTAGCAGCCCTGAGACTTGAGACATTTTAAAAATTCTTTCAGGCATTCTTAGATTTTTAGAGCCAAGAGGAAACATTATGATCATCTAATTGGACCTAGTATATAACACAGACCAAAAGCAGAGATCCCTCATGTCTCTAGCTGCAGCTGTGCCTCAACTCAGATGTCAGGGTGAGTTCAGGGAACTTGCTGCAACTGATTCCTGAACCAATACAGCTGCACCTAATACAGTGAAGGTCTCTGAGAGAGTATGAAAAGGAATGATGGCATAGAATTGTGTTGGATACAACACAAAAAGTGGCAGATACTGTTAGCAATAGGTCAAATTTGATTTGGTCCCAGTACCTATTGCCAGCTCCAGGGGGACAGAATTTTGGTTGTGGCAAGAAGGGAGCCGTAACCTTAGATCTGTATTTCCTGGTTTTCAGAGGGTTAAGTTTAGTCACTGTGCTCAGTTTGGAAGGGCACAAGCCTGTGCTAGGGAATCTTAACTATGTTAATTAAGTTTTTGGGCGGTAAGTATAGGTACAAGTATGAACAGTTAAGTATTTCCTTAATAAAATATTTAAAATAGGTTGCAGAAGTTAGTCATTATGTCTGATATTCTGTTCAAGGTCTCGACTGAAGAAGGACTATGATGATTTCAAAAGACAGCCAGACCATGATAAATTTGCCAGAGAACTATGGAGTAATGAGGAAGGTGAAGTTGATAATGGAAAAGAATCTTTCAATGCAGTAGCCAGTAAATCTTCAGAAGCTGCAGAGCATCTGGAGATCCTGCAAAAAGATCGTTCAGAGTTTGGTAAGCACTTAGCTGGGATTTAGTGACCATGTGGACGTGCTACAGGGCCTACAGTTTTCCTGTGTTTGGTGTTGTGGTTTTTTGGTTGTAGCTGTGTATTACATGTTATTTTTACTATGGTAAATTATATTGGTCTAGATTCTGTGCTGACCTTCTTGGAAGCAGAGCTGAGAGAAAGGATGGGCAAAGGTGGCTTTGTGCTACATTTGTGCCCTCTGGATTCTGGCCTGTGGTGGGTGCTGAAATGGCACCCAACGTGAATTAGAGCTTAGAACTGACAGCATCTGCTACAGGGCTGTCTGTGGATAGCACAACACCACAAATTCCTGTTGCCCTCAGTGTTATGGGCATGTACCCTTCTACTCCTGATCCATCCCTAGCATTTTCCCTGTGCTCTTTAAATAGTTGGGATGAATTGGGATGAAAGGCAGTGGATCCATAACTATCTATTGGTTTTGTATAAAAACTTCTGGATTTCTATTTTTAATTCATGAATTTGCTTTAAATTAAAGCATTGTAACATCAAATCCTGGAAACTGCTGTGACTTAGAATGTTGTAATTTGATGCATTCATAAATACAAATTTGGGACTTAATGATTTTTTAAATGAAATTCTGTGCCTCCTCAATAGGATTTGAAATGTAAATTGGCTGGAGGCTAAGTTATTATGGTTTTTTAAAATTATGTTTAAGCATGTAGTTAATGGGATGATTAGTACTGTCATCACATCAGAAACTATTCTTTACATGACAGCATACTTATAAACTACTGCATTGCTTTTAGCTAAACACTAATAAACTATCATATAGCTGTGTCAGTTGCAAACATTTAACTTGTGGTATATTTACGATTACTTGTTTAATTCTTTCTGCAGATGAAATGAAACTGTTAGAAATGGATTTTCCTGCAGGAAGGAGCAGGCTACTGAAGAAAGAATTGACTTCTAAAGAAATACAGAAGACACTGTCCAAATCTATTAAACGTCAGTCCAAGCAAAATAGTTCCCTGGATGATAGCACAAAAGACCTTTCACCAAGGAAGAAAACTAAATTAAGCACAAGTGAGGCTACAGTCCAGAGTGCCAAAAGTGAGATGCAGACTAACAGTTGTTTGAGTGAACTGAAACAAAGCGAGCTATCATCTCCAGAATCATTTGCCCTGACAGATTCTGCAATGTCAGTATCAAACTTTCTGAAAGGGACCAAACCCATCCAGGCTTTGCTTGCTAAGAATATTGGGAACAAAGTGACCTTAACAAATCAGCTGACACCCCCTATGGGTAGGGACATATTTGCTTCTGAAAAGGCAGTTATGTCGTCTGTGGAGTCATCCTCACTAAAGCCAGCATTGCCCTGCCAGACCAATTCAAAGAGTCCTTTACAAATGGTATACAAAATGCCAAGTGGCCATTGTGTACCAATAGATGTCCATAATAGCTCAGTGAAGATTCAAATGCAGCCTGTGATTGATCCTAAAACAGGAGAAAAAGTCATGCAGCAAGTTCTTATTTTACCCCAAAATTTTCTCATACAACACAAAGAAGGAAAAGCTGTGGCAAAGCTGCACTGTACATCTTTCCCACAGGCAGCACATGTTAATGATTCTTTAGCACCGGTTCTTGTAAACCCAACTGTAAATGCTACCACTCAACTGTCTTGTACAGTTTTTAACAAGAGTGTTACACATTTGTCACAAGTGACTAGTCCAGTGAACAGACCACAACCTTTGTCCTCTGTAACTGCAACAAGTAACTTACTAGCATCAGCAGTTAAAATTAGCCAAAGTGAAGCTGGCAAAACGAAGACTACGGTTTCACCTGACACATTCTCTGTACCTTTACCTTCATCCACTGTTTCCACATTAGGTCAGCCTTTGACATCAGCAACAACACTAAGTGGATCTGCAAATACTACTTGTTCCATTCACAGTCTAGCACCACAGCAGGCTAGTGACTCCTGTGAAGCTAAGCAGGAGCTGAAAACAGTGTGTATAAGAGAATCGCAGTCCATTCTTGTCACAACACGAGGGGGAAACACTGGAATTGTTAAAGTACAGACAAACCCAGACCAGATTTCACCTAATACTTTATCTCCAAATTCAGTTTTCACTTATGCACCTCAGCTTCAGGCATTTTTGGTTCCAAAATCCACTACGTTGTCAACCTCTACTTTTTCATCTGTAGCGACGGCCGCATCTAGTCTCCCACTGTTTGGTCAGTCTTTTGTTTCTGGGTTTGCCCCCTCAACAAAATCTTCTGTTACCATTCCAGCCGTTCCTGCAGGCTTAAACCAGCTAATAGGGAAAAATCTCAAATTTCCATTAGGGCAGCTTCCGACTAGTGGCAGTTTGGATCAAGTAATAGAGAAAACTCAACAGGTATCATCTCCTACTTTCTTGTCCTCCATTTCATCAACTAGCACTTTGGTGCCAGCAACTCCAAACGGTACTGTTAATGTTGTTAGCATTTCTTCAGGAAATATTGAACAAAGTAGCACAGACATTACCCAGACTCCTTCAACACAGCAACAGGTTGATATTAAAACTAAAAAATATCCTGTTACACAATCTGAGACTGCTACAGCAACAAATGGAGATGTGATCCGTGGTACTCCGATTCAAAAACTTATGTTGGTCACAAATCCACCTATTCTTTCTCCTTGTGGAGCTACAGGAGTAAATATAATACCAACATCCACTGGTGTTAGTGCCCAAAAATTGGTTTTCATTAATACTCCAATTCCCAGTAGTCCATCAAACACCACTCTAGTTGCAGAATCATTAAAACAGGCCCTGCCTTCCTCCATAGGCAAAACATATGTTAACACCCCAGAACAACCTCAGTTACTTCTAATTCCATCTACAATGGGAGCACCAATAAAGGCAAGTTCATCACCTACTGTGTCTCAAATAAAAGATGTTAAAATTGGACTAAACATAGGTCAAGCCATTGTAAATAGCTCAGGCAATGCACAGCATGTTCCACCAATTAACATACTGAAGTCTGCAGCTCCCAAAGGAATAGATGACATAAACAGCAAGGGTTTTATTTTGCCTTTGTCAACAAGTGGTAGTTTGGTTCCAGGATGTTCAGGTTTTGTGAATCAAAGTATTACATCTGTTAATGAATCTATAAGTGTTTCAGCAAAAGCTTTTATAGTAACAACAGCAAATGTATGTTTAGATTCAGTTTCAGTGACACCAAGTGGGACTTCTATTGGGACACAACCCGCTGTTTTGGTTAGTGGAAATGACACTTCTTCAAGAATAAGGCCAGTTGTAACTAGTCGACTGTGTACATCAAATATTGGAAATACTATGGCCATATCAACTGTGAAAACAGGACATCTTGCTTCATCTGTTCTTATTTCAACTACACAACCAAGAATATCTTCTCAAAGTGTACCTTCTCCTTTGCAGTTTCCAGTTACCTTGCCTGGACCTGTGGCAGCCTCCACTAAAGTCATTCAGACAGTTCCTCGCTTGACAGCAGTTCCAGCTGCTGCACAATGTCTGCCCCTTCCAAAAGGACAGCCCCCCACACTGGTACAATTTCAGTCACCAGGAATTTCAGCTGCAGTGCCAACTAATGCAAACTTTCACAAACCTCAACATGTATTGCCATGTGCTTCACCAACTACAGGTAAAATAATTAGTTTTTCCAACTTTGCTTCTCTCCCATGCCAGCAGATACCTCCTAGTTTAACAAAACCAGCTCATGTTTACTCTTGTGCTCCAGGTGCCTCTGTCATTCAGACTGCTACTGCTTCACCAACTGTAACTAGCCAGGCAATGGGTCAGTTGAATGAAACGTGTATTCAACAGAAAATAGTTATTAACACATGTACACCTTTGGCACCTGGAACTCACATCATGATTAATGGCACTCGATTTATTGTTCCACCGCAAGGCCTTGGAGCAGGCAGCCATGTTCTTCTCATCTCTGCTAATCCAAAACATGGGCCTCCTTTACTTATTAACAATGGCCAAGGGGCTCGAGGTCTACCATTTGTTAATCATATTTCCCAGAACATCACACTAGCGCCAAGTAATTCATTAAGTTGGCAGACATCAAAACATCCTCTGAAAAGCTCTACAAAAATTGTGAACTCTCTTGGGACAGCAAACGCTCTGCCCATCGTACATGCAACACCACAGATAGTAAACACTGCTGCTAAATCAAGCGCTCCACCGTCTACAGCAACACTGTCTATGTCTTCAGTGATAAAACCTCCAGTTAATGTTTTAGCTAAAACTTCTTTGGTTCCTGCCATAAATGCTGGTAACTCTCAGTTACCAAGTAGCACTTCAGTATTTCACTTAGATACATCTATCAAGAAACTGTTGGTCAGCCCAGAAGGGGCCATTTTGAATGCTATAAATACTCCAGCATCAAAGGTGGTTTCTTCTCTGTCTTCTTCCCTGTCACCCATTGCAGTGTCCAAAAGCATAAATCCTACTAGTGTCTTCCCTGCTTTTCAGTCATCTGGCCTAGGTAAATCTGACAAAGCCGCATCCTGAATTTGGAGTGAATGAGCCAATTTCACATGTTTGGGGCATTCTTTGGACTTTGGAAATCATTACAACTGTTGAACATTTCTTACACTGTTTGAAACATACTTTAAATAGTTGATTTCTTTAAATCTAATCTTTGTATTAGATTGCAGCTGTTTTCAGTTTGCTTGTGGGAGATGTGAGAGGATCTGTTTGTTTTCCCTCTAAGCTAAGCTTTCAATGGGTTATTTAATAAAATGGTCAAAATGACCAACTTGTTAATATACACAGCAAAGTGTAAAATTCGATTTTAGTTTAAAGGAATCTAGCATTTTGCACATTTACATTGACATGTTTCATTTTACAATTTGAACCATTAGACGGCACGTTTATAACAATATGTGTCTTTTTTATTTTTGTCAAATCTTATTTTTGTTTGATTTGTTTCTGTAAAAAAATATATTTATGCATTGTAAAAATCCAGTCCATGGTGTAAAATTGTACATATTTCTGATCCCTAACAATCTGTACTAAACTATATGTACAAAGAACTATGCTGTCTTATTTATGTTTTGTTTACATAATGTATAGTTTTTTAAGTATTTTAGTAATTTTGGACCAGTGTACTGTTAAGCAACAATAACATGTAATAAATCATGTTGCTGTACTGCTTTGTTTTGACAGTATTTTAAGACTGTATCTATTGCATCGTGGGAGAAGAATTTATACATGCACCTCTTTACAGTAGACATGCATTAATACAGAAAAATCTTGCAGAGTGGAACTTTGCCAAAAAGAATTATTTAAGCCACCAAGCTTTGAGCTGTGATTTGCATTACATATAGGATTTCAATAATTAGGAACAGGTTTCCTGTTTACAGATTTCATATTTCAAAGAAACTCTCATTATTAAGGCTTCAAGTCTTTCACGAAGGTCATGGAAGTCACTGATTCCGTGACTTTCCAGGACTTGTGCAGCTGCAGCGGCTGGTGTTGCTGACCCAGGGAACTGGTCCTGGGTGCTGCCCCAGAGCAGCCATCTGGGAACAGCACCGCCGCCCTGGGCCGCCCCTGCCCAGAGCAGGAGTGGAGGCGGCAGGGCCCCTGGGCTTCCCCACGCCCAAAGGAGCAGTGGCGGGGCTCCGGGCCACCTCCTGCCCAGAGGAACAGCAACGGCAGGGCCACTGGCTGCCCCACCTCCAACCCGGATCAGCAGCCCAGCAGGGTCCTGGGCCACCCCTCCCCTCAGGAGCAGCAGCGACCGCCGGAGCACCGCCCCCACCCCCAGCAGCAGCGTCCGCTGAAGTGTCCCCAGCACCTAAGATTTAGTAGTTTAAAACTGTATCTATTGCATCGTGGGAGAACAATTTATACATGCACCTCTTTACAGTGTATATGCATTACATTTAGTGACTGATTTAGCACCTGTGACCTGTCTGTGACTTTTACTAAAAATACCCGTGACTAAATCGTAGTCTTACTATGAAGTGATTTTTGACCTTTTGCTTTCTCTCTTTGATGTTGCAGAAGAAATAATTTTCATTAGTTTCAAAATGGTGTTTCTGTCAAATCTTTTCTTTCATGTGTTTATGATGAACTGTTTTTTCCTGTTTTCCTATAGCAGATTCATATATTTTTGTATGTATATGAATATTTATCAGTATATGGTTGGGGGGTGGGACGACACACCAAACAATACATAAACTTAACTTTTACTAATGTAATTTTGATATAGCCTTCAGCATGTTTAGTTATTTGGACATGCAAATATATGACTATCTAATATCCACAGTCTTTGCTGAGATAACGTCGGATGCCATCAAATGAAGTTCTGCACAAGGAACATGGATAGAATATAACTCATATGGATTTTTGTTTCTGCTTGGGCTAGGGCTCCACCGATCCAAATCCAGTGGACTGCTTCTCCTTCCCATGTATCACCATATAGCCATCCAGTCAAAATCAAGAATACTCAGTAGTGAGTTCCTGTGTCCCTTCCGTTAGACCAGTATTTTCTTTTCTTCTGAAAATAACAGGCATGGGTACAGTAAAGCTCTTGAAGCAAGTAAAGCTCTTGAAACTCTTGACTGCTCTAGTAAACAGGAAAAGAAGGAGCTCCAGCTGTGGATCAGGGATGAATCAATTATCAGATGATGCCTTCTGTGCCGCTTGTTGCGTGGACCCCTTCATGCTCCTAGAGAAGAGGTCTCTTGAGTGCTTCAGCTCTGGGCAGACACTTCAGCTTCCACGAGATGCCCTTCTGACAACAAGTTCAGGTGCCAGGTATGATTGTATTAGGGGAGGCCTTTTTGTTCTGCTCACTTTGGACTCCTCTTTAATCCTTTTTTGAATTTGACCTTCCTCCAGATCAGAAAAGAAGTCCCCTCTCTCAAACTCAAGGTGCTTTTCTCCCCTTGTCCCTAGTGTTGTGTGGATCTCATACCAGTGCATTTGGCTTCTTTTACCATCATCTTCCCTCAAAAACTTTTAGTTCACCACAGTTCCTAGGATTCCCTCCTTCCTTCTGACTAAAGATGCCACTGGCTGAACAAGAGCTATATAAAATACATATTTCTTGATATGCTAATCACCATATTTGTTTAGATAACTAAATCCCAGAAGTTCAGCCCTTCTTTTTTCATTTACCCAGGGTCCTTTCCAGTTCCATTCAAAAGGGAAATACACTGACCAGACAGACAATTTGCTTTTGGGGTCTTTCACATCCTCCTTTAAGCTGTTTGTGTAACTTGGGGATGTCTATTTGGGGAGGACCGTGGGGGACCCAAAGCCTACCAGAAAAGTACATTTGGCTCGACTATGAAAAGTGACTGTAAAAAATGTCATATACCTGCACAGTAGATCTGCTTCCTCTGTGTATTCAAAGTTGTATCTGCTGACATGGGTGAGAAAAACACACTTTTACTGTTTTTTTACAGCCATTAGCCTTGTCATTAACACACCTATTCCTTCTTTTGCAAAGACTCTAAGATCCCAGGCCGAGTCTGTAAACTGAGCATATTGGATTAAGAAATTGAGTGATCATAAACAGGAAAAACCCTTATGCCATTTTTAAGATTCACTTTTCAGAGCAAACCCACCTTAAAACCATTCAGGCAATCATGCAGGAATCCTGGGAAAAGTTTCACATTACACCCTGCCTAAGTTGTCAGCAGTCTAAATTTGGCTGGAACTGTCCTAAATTTTACAATCCTGTCCTGGGTGTTTCTGGCAACTAGGCTTTGATCTAGTGCCCATTGAAGGGAATGGAAAGACTCTTCTTAACATTAGTGAGAGTTTGATTAGGACTTTATCAAACAAAGAAGGAGTTTGTCCATCCATAAACTCTCATCTGGACAAAGGGAGTTACTTTAGAGTATGTTAAAAGTTGAATTTTCACCATCTATGAGACCCTCGGAACGCCAGCATGATGCTGAACACCCTCACGTTTCTTATAAACCCCTAGCCCCTAAGAAATATCTTCAGTTCTCACGGTTAAAACTGCTTTTCTGTGGGTCATTTGTACAGCCAGGGGAGTGGGAAGCTTCAAGCTCTATCCTGCAGCCATCTCAGCCTGGTTTTTCATCAAGTTAAGGCTCAAGCTTGTTTCTCAGTTTCTTCCACAGATGGTTTTCTCTCTTTCTACTTGCCCCAAGAATTCTCTCTCAACATAATTTGTCTAACACCTTGAAATGAGAAATTAAAGCACCATCTCAATCCTGCTATAAAGAGGACTCTTTATATCTATCTAAAAGAAATCTGGAAAGTAGGAATTCGGATCAATGGTTTATTATTTTTTACTCCCAAGAAAGGCTTATTAACCTCATAAGACTTCCAAGTTCACTGAGTAAGACGTTGCATTAAGGAAGTTTACCCTTCCTGGAGAAAGAGGCCCTGCCTTCAGTGAAGTGTTATTTTGTAAGAGCTGTCTGCTTCTTGAGTTGAAATGGATTGTTTCCTCTTCAGAATTGTAGAAAGCAGCAACCATGTGTGCCTTACCTTTACAATTACAGGCTTGTGGCTGCCTTTTCAGATGCCTCCATTTGGAGACGCGGCCTGCATGCTGTACTTTAGTACAACTCAAAAAAATTTAGGTACTGACTGTGTTCTGGAACTGAGTGCTGCAGTTGAAGTTCCTCATGTCTGGACAGGCAGAAAGGAACATTGTAGAATGGTGATTTCTTATCTGATAATTTAATTTCTCCAAGACCACATATGCCAGCCCATTTGTTGCATGTTGTTTTCATTTTGCTGGTGGAACTGGGTATTGATTTTCTAAGATTTTGTTCTTCTGAAGACTATTTTGGTAGATTTTTAGTAGAATGACTTTCATTATTGCTTGGGAGGATTTAAGAGAGCAAATTTAGCCTCCTTTTAAAGAGGGAATGTCACACAAGCTTTTATTTTCTCCTGCTGGTATAGGAGGATTTATGCCATGGTTTTATCTCATATGGAAGAAAACTGGAGAAACCCAATTAGCAGATTTTAAAAAATACTGTTTACATAGTAATTAGTTCTGCTTGAATTTTTCTGCAGATTTATTTTTCACTACAATGAAACTTCAGATGACTACATTAAAAATAACTTGGCATGTATAAGTTTGTAATGGAGGTGTTTGCAAATGTGCTTGTTTGGAGAAGTACATAGCAGTCTGCAGTTTTTGTGGACTGTCCTGTTTTATAAAGAGAATTATTGGAAATGTATGTCTGAAGTCCTGTTTGATAACTGAAATAACCCGAGGTTGACTGACTGCCTAATAAGCTTTGTGACTAAATGATAAAATTGGGCAAAGAGTAATTTCAGTAATTTTGTGAATACAGTTCCTCTCTTCATCATTGTTCTCTAACAACTGAGATGATAGCCAGAGTCAACCTTCCCTAGAGCAACTAAAAATAAAGGGGAAAAGGACTCTTGATCATTTGCTATATAGCTATGGATTCTGTTTTGGGGCCTTATTAATTTCATATTTTGGGGGTTATTTTTAGCAATTCTTGAGTTTTATGTAGCAGTCCCAGAATCAGGGGATTTCTGTTTGTATAGATGTATATTATATACATTACCCATTACAATAGTATGTACTGTAATGAGTAATCTCTTTTTGATGTTCCCTAACGCACTTTAACATAGTACTATGTCAAACAGTACTGTGTTAAAGCACACTAGGGAACCCTTAGTGCGCACCAGTGGGATTTAGATGTATCAGTTAATGCACAACATGTCAGTTCACTTTAGAAATCACACCTTTGTAGTCCCCATTACTGCTCCATGTAGACAAGCCCTTTGATACAAGTAACCATATCAGGTGTTTTTCTGGTGTTCATTGAATAAACACAGATTTCCTTTTTATAAAAAATAAATTGGTATTTTATTGGTGTGTATCAGTTAAAACCTGAAATCAGGAGAGAGAGAGAGAGATCACTTCCTTTCTCTTAGTTACATATAAAAAACTCTGCTGGAATAATGAAGGATGGAATTCAGCTGTAGTGGTGATGAAGAGGTAAAGGTGCCTAGACTACAATAGGTAAAAAAGCATTACAGAAAGCCCCTTGAGCTATTCATCACCTGTAAAAAGTCTTCCACCCACACAAATGACCAGGCATTTTACAAACTTTGATTATAATAGTTGCAAAACCTGGGATGAGGTCTTTAACTCAGGTCCAGAGGAACAGGTTTTCTCTACCAACGTAGATAGGAAATAGCATATGTTGTGCTGCACTGGTGAAGTTATAAGTATTCCAATATATTTGTAACCAGCTGTGCCTACACTAGCATTTTTAGGGAAATCTCCTCCTGTTGCACCAGCAGCAGCTATCATAGAAAACAACTACAAACATTTTTACCATCATGTCATACAGACCTGCTCTGACCAGAGCTTCACGACACAGTGGGTTAAACACGTATGTCCTGGCAACAGTAGCCCATAGCAACTCCTGCAGGAGTTGCAGGGCAGTGCAGTGTTGGAAGATTTACCAAAAAATGTGCATATAGGCGAGGTACTAAAGCCTTGGTTACCCTTCCATTACAATCCAGTGAGGGAGCCCTTTGTCACAGACATGGTTCTAACTTGTAGTGTAAACTGGACCTTAATTGTGTTTGTAACCAAGCTAAAAGCCTACTGGGAAATGTAATTAAATTGTAGAAAGGAGCAGAGAAGAACCTAATCTCTTTGTAAAAAGAAAAGGAGTACTTATGGCACCTTAGAGACTAACAAATTTATTAGAGCATAAGCTTTCATGAGCTACAGCTCACTTCATCGGATGCATACAATGGAAAATATAGTGGGGAGATTTTATATACACAGAGAACATAAAACAATGGGTGTTACAGACTGTAACAAGAGTGACCAGGAAAGGTGAGCTATTACCAGCAGGAGACCTACATGCCTCCAGGTTTCATCCAGACCACACCACACGATCCATTGTCTACAGCCAAGCTCTACGATACAACCACATTTGCTCCAACCCCTCGGACAGAGACAAACGCCTACAAGATCTCTATCAAGCATTCTTACAACTACAGTACCCACCTGCTGAAGTGAAGAAACAGATTGACAGAGCCAGAAGAGTACCCAGAAGTTACCTGCTACAGAACAGGCCCAACAAAGAAAATAACAGAATGCCACTAGCCATGACCTTCAGCTCCCAACTAAAACCTCTCCAATGCATCATCAAGGATCTACAATCTATCCTGATGGACGACCAATCACTCTCACAGATCTTGGGAGACAGGCCAGTCCTTGCTTACAGACAGCCCCCCAACCTGAAGCAAATACTCACCAGCAACCACACACCACACAACAAAAACACTAACCCAGGAACCTATTCTTGCAACATAGCACATTGCCAACATATCTATTCAGGGAACACCATCAAAGGGCCTAATCACATCAGCCACTCTATCAGAGGCTCATTCACCTGCTCATCTACCAGTGTGATATATGCCATTGTCAAAGTTTGACTCAGACTCACAATTTATCAGACCACTCTGTTTTATTAGCAAAGCTGCTCTGCTAATACATTTAGAAGTGAGCCCCCCGAGTGGGGCTTGTGTCTTTTAATTTATACAGTTTTTTGGAGAACAAGTTACAGAGAAGTTACAGACAAAAGAAGAAAAAGATTTTAGTCACCACCCTTCGAGATCCCTGAGACCAGTCACGTATCTTCAATTACCTGCCACCCTTAACAATCTCCTTTAACAGCTTCCAGTTAACTTAACTAATTGCCCTTCACACCTTCCATTCTGATGCCTGCTTCTTAGACGTGCTGGCTCTATCTTTAATTGCTTCTCCATTCAAAAGCTAACTGTCCCTACGTATGCTCCCTCAGATACTTTGTAACATGTTTTGGCATGCCCTCTCATATACAATGTATCCAGCATGTCCCCTTATACAATGTTATACTTATACAATGTTATACTTCCACACCATCATGTGCCAGCAATGCCCCTCTGCCATGTACATTGGCCAAACTGGACGGTCTCTATGTAAAAGAATAAATGGATACAAATCAGACATCAAGAATTGTAATATTCAAAAACCAGTCGGAGAACACTTCAGTCTCTTTGTTCACTCGATTACAGACCTAAAAGTGGCAATTCTTCAACAAAAAATCTTCAAAACCAGACTCCAACGAGAGACTGCTGAATTGGAATTAATTTGCAAACTGGATACAATTAACTTAGGCTTGAATAAAGACTGGGAATGGATGGGTCATTACACAAAGTAAAACTATTTCCCCTTGTTTATTTCCCCTCCTACTGTTCTTGTAAAGTGCTGGAAATGGCCCACCTTGATTATCACTACAAAAGGTCCCATCCACACACACACACACACCCTGCTCACCTTTCCTGGCCGCCGCCGGCCGCATGGCCTTTCATAAAGCTGTTGTGATTAAATGAAGCAGGGGAGGTAGCTCTCTTTTCTGGACACCCAGACAGTTAGCTATAACATCCCTTTTAATAGCTGGTCTCTACTTGCTTTACCTGTAAAGGGATAAAAAGTCTCACTGTGATGCACAGGTAAAAGGAAGTGGGCGCTTTCCTGTCTAGAACCTTTTAAAATGTGGGAAAAACTCTCCCTTTGTTTGTCTGTTCTCCCAGCTGGAGAGGGAAACCCCAGATATGTAAGTGGACCAGGAAATGTGTAGGAAGACGCAATTCGATTTTTCTCTTTTTATTTCTTTTTGGCTTGTTGAGTCCTCTGTGCGAACCCCAGGTGCTTTTGTTTTGCTTGTAACATTAAAGCTGGACAAGGTAGGCGATGATACAGAGGCCTTCTTAGAAAATTTTGAAAGGGCCTGCCTTGGGTACAACATCCCTGCAGAGCAGTATATAGTGGAGCTGAGGCCACAACTCAATGGACCCCTAGCAGAGGTGGCAGTTGAAATGCCTAAAGAACACATGAACGAGTCTGAACGTTTTAAAAGGCCAGAACTGGGATGGGGCTGATCCCCGAGCATGCCCATCAGTGGTTCAGAGCCCTAAGGTGGAAACCAGATGTCACATTTCCCCAACACGCCTACCAGATTGTAAAAAATTGGGATGCCTAGATATCGGGAGCAAGTGTTAAGTCTCTGGAAGATCTGTCTCTCCTCATGCAAATGGAGCACGTCTTAGAGGGTGTTCCTGAGGAAATAGAAAGGTACATCCTAGGTGGGCAACCCAAAACTGTAATCGAGGCTGGGCAGATGGGAACCAAATGCATGGGAGTGGCGGAGAAGAAGGAAGCTAGTAGCAGTCAGTGGGGATACCAGAAGGGGGAACCCAAGATGACACCCCACCATCAGGGTCAGCCCAAGACCCCACCTCTCAAGGAGGAGCCCTCCACACAGCCAGGGAGACCCCCAAATGCCGTCTTGTCCTATCACCCTATTCTCCAACCATCCACCTCACCCCAGCCCACAGTCAGCTGGGTGATGCTTTAAATGTAATGAGCTGGGGCATATGAAGGCCAACTGCCCCAAGAGCACCAGCTGACTGCAACTCATCACCCTGGGGTCCCACCGAGAGCCTTCAGGCCCAGATGCTTCGCAAATACCCCCAGAGCAAAGGGGAACTGTGAGTGTGGGTGGGAGGAAGGTTACTGCATGGAGAGACACTGGAGCACAGGTGTCAGCTATCCACCAATCCCTGGAGGACCCCAAATTCATTGACCCAGAGGCTCAAGTGACGGTGCAACCCTTTAAGGCCAACTGTTTTAACTTGCCTTCAGCCAGGTTGCCTGTCCAGTACAAGGGCTGGTCAGGAATATGTATTTTTGTGAAAGTGACCACAAATGACAGTACACAGCCCCGTTAACTCATGGTGGATCCACATACATACAGGCTTTTCATGATACATTAATTTAAAGATATAATTTAATAAGATCATCCATACTTCAGAAGTGGTTGATCAGTGTAAAGTGTAAATCGGTGGTGGCACATGGAGGACCTGATGGTGGTCTTCAGCGAACTGGCAGATCCCACATTCCCAGGACTGAAATTACTATAAATGCATTCCTAGTACTACTTTTATTTGTAAGCATTTGCTGTACCTACCACAAAGGTGTTGCCTGATCTCGAATGGGAGGGGAAATGGTCCATAGAACAATTTTGGTAAGATTAGGCCCACATCATGAACTGTTTGAGAACCCTGGAGATAAAGATGAGCAACAGCTTCTGCAGTGGCACCAGCTGTTGATTGTGAAGGTACAGAGGCTCCTAATTTCGGTTGCATTGGAAAAGGGATTTCCAGTTGGGAATATGTTCCCGTTTTCCCCCTAAAGGCCGATTGACAATCATGGTGAGAATTCACACACAATTTGTTTTTATACTATTTGAACATTTAATGTAGTGGCTGTTTGACTTCTTTTACAAACTTTTAAATAAGAACTCTCTGGATTTAGTGTCTGGCTTAAATCTGTCCTAGGCAGTGCTTGAGTAGCAGCTCTTCAGAATACCATCTACATACCAAGATTTGGTGGAGAGGTAGGTCCTCACTAGGTCTGGTCTAATGCCTAGTTTTGTTTTGTTTTTGTTATTCAAATACTTTTTAATTATTGGGTTTAGGGTAATTTTTAGTCTTTATTCACATGACAACTGAAATTTTGACGCACGGTGCTCATAAAACTGGTGGTTGGTGGAACATGCAGTCCATGAGCACACAAGCCTGATTTTGGGGCAGTAGGGGGAGGGCAAAAGGGGTAGCCCCAGGTGCTTACAAACCTTAGCAGGAGGGATTGGATACACGCAAGCTTGATTGATGTCCTTTGTGAGGCAAGTGTACCCAAGTGTGACTGATGGAGGGGGTAAATTAGGCCCACAAAGTGTGGAAGGTGGTGGATAGGGAGACTGAGTATATGGAAACCTGACTAATTGGGAAGAAGTTCACATGCACATCTCATTAGTGAGAGGGAGTGGCAAGCAAGTTTGTATCGTGACAGCCTGAAGTCTTCCCCTTGGAATGCCAATCTCTCTATCACCCCATTAATTGCCCCTTACCAAACCAGCCTGTTTCATCACAATGAGTTACTGCACCATACACCCACAGCTACAAGTGCTGGGGAAAAAATAATCTAGGAATGGGCAGAAATACAAAAGCCTTTCATCTGTTTCATATGTGGATGAAAGGCAAATTGAACTAGGCAATAACTGTCAGCAACTAGTCATGGAAATGTGTACTTTATTATTACAGTTTACCCATAAAGAATGCTTGGTTTGCACATGAGTTTAAGCAAAAGCACAAAAAGAATCAATTTGTGTACTTAGAGTTTAAGACTGACTCAACATCATGGTGAATAAGGTGGTGGCAATGGGTCGGCGGAGATTTTGTCATATGCTGGTGGAGCATCAGGTACCTGTGGGAATGAAAAATGTGGTGAAGATGCTAAGTAGAGTGAATGCATTGAAGGACAAGCAAACCACACTAAAGCTGAAATAGTATCATCTTCTAGCCGGCTTTGTATTCCTCTTAAAGAATTTTACATCGGTTTACTTGTTTGTCCTTAAATAATACTGTAGTTCAGAACAGCTGAAACAACTGATTGTGAATTTATTTTAAAAAAAAATTAAGCATTGCTTTTTGGTTGTGCATAAGATTGAGTTCATTTTGTGATGAGACATTTGTCCATGCAGCTGCTATCAAAGAACAAATGTTCAGTACTTTAAGGATAGGCTTTTTCGAGGGGGTGGGGGAGGGAGATGTTGTTGATATTTCAGGTAGTTTATAATAAAACATTACAGTGTCTTGGCAGATGTAAGTACATATCTTATTACAAAATTAACAATATTTAGCAGCATATTTATTGCATATTGACCATAAATTATTTCATTACCCTTTCTCCTTTCTTCAAATTAATTACACACCATCATAACTCAATATATTTAACTCTTCATATTCACTTTCTGGAAGTTGAACTATTTTGGGGGGATGGGCATTCATTGGTTACAATAATGCATCTTTCTGTTCTGATTGATGCTGAGGACCCCAATTAGTGCTATGGTAAATAGCTAGTATGTGGATTTTGGTACTGCGTGTCAGAAGCACATAAACAATCAATATCCGATTATGGAATCCCACACACCGTAAAATTGGTAGAGCTGTTGACATGAAGACCCTGCTATTGCAGGATATTGCAGCATATAACTATTTTATTACAGCTAGTAGATCAAATAGGAATGATCATGTTGCAACTAAATCAAAGTAGCATAAAGTCGAGGAGGAAGAAGAGAATTCTTTTTAAGACAAGCTATTAATATTAGATTTCACAAATCACTTTCACTACAAGAATTACATGAGAGTACTTTTCTTAACAGATTGGGTCAACATGTGGAAGATGCAGACCCAGCTTAGATAATGCAAATCCAGAAAAGAAGCCATCGACCAGAGGTAAAAGTGCGTCATTACTACTTCACCAGCAGTCATCTCAGCAACTAACTGCAGCATTCACTAAACGTTGTAAGTAAATGAAACCTGGGACTTCACCTTACCACAGAGTTAAAGTTGCTGTACTCCTGTAAAAGTGCTTTGCAATCCAGTGGGGCATCTTCACCTGCCACTCTTCTGATAGTGCCAGCATGCAAGCTTTTACTCTGATAGACAGTAAGGAAAGGTGAGAGAGTGACAGAAAAAGAAACCTTGAGTATGACTATAAATGTATCACTTAAAGTGTGAAAGTCAATAAGAATGGGGACATAATGCCAGCAGGCATTGTGCAAGCTTTGTTACTCTGTCACTGCTAATGCAATCCATGATCTCTCTTTAGAGACGTCCAATCATGGGATGATCAAAAATGAGGACAAAGATGTACTAACTTGTTGCTATTGGATCCTGTTCTCCCCCAGCTGCTATGCCTCTCTCTGATGTCCCCTACTTTTAAAAATCATTCGTTCCTACATAAGAATGGCCATACTACTGACAGTGGCCAATGCCAGGTGCCCCAGAGGGAGTGAACCTAACAGGTAATGATCAAGTGATCTCTCTTCTGCCATCCGTCTCCACCTCTGACAAACAGAGGCTAGGGACACCATTCCTTACCCATCCTGGCTAATAGCCATTAATAGACTTAACCTCCATGAATTTATCCAGTTCTCTATTAAACCCTTTTAGAGTCCTAGCCTTCACAACCTTTTCAGGCAAGGAGTTCCACAGGTTGACTGTGCGCTGAGTGAAGAACTTCCTTTTATTTGTTTTAAGCCTCCTGCCCATTAATTTCGTTTGGTGGCCCCTAGTTCTTATATTATGGGAACAAGTAAATAACTTGTCCTTATTCACTCATGATTTTATATACCTCTATCATATCCCCCCTTAGTCTCCTCTTTTCCAAGCTGAAAAGTCCTAGCCTCTTTAATCTCTCCTCATATGGGACCCGTTCCAAACCCCTAATAATTTTAGTTACCCTTTTCTGAACCTTTTCTAATGCCAGTAGATCTTTTTTGAGATGAGGGGACCACATCAGTACGCAGTATTCAAGATGTGGGCGTACCATGGATTTATATAAGGGCAATAAGATATTCTGCATCTTATTCTCTATCCCTTTTTTAATGAATCCTAATATCCCGTTTGCTTTTTTGACTGCTGTTGCACACTGCGTGCACGTCTTCAGAGAACTATCCACAATGACTCCAAGATCTTTCTCCTGATTAGTTGTAGCTAAATTAGCTCCCATCATATTGTATGTATAATTGGGGTTATTTTTTCCAATGTGCATTACTTTACATTTATCCACATGAAATTTCATTTGCCATTTTGTTGCCCAATCACTTAGTTTTGTGAGATCTTTTTTGAAGTTCTTCAGTCTGCTTTGGTCTTAACTATCTTGAGCAGTTTAGTATCATCTGCAAACTTTGTCACCTCACTGTTTACCCCTTTCTACAGATCGTTTATGAACAAGTAGAATAGGATTGGTCCTAGGACCAACCCCGGGGGAACACCACTAGTTATCCCTCTCCATTCTAAAAATGTACCATTTATTCCTACCCTTTGTTCCCTGTCTTTTAACCAGTTCCCAATCCATGAAAGGATCTTCCCTCTTATCCCATGACAACTTAATTTACATAAGAGCCTTTGGTGAGGGACCTTGTCAAGGCTTTCTGGAAATCTAAGTGCACTATGTCCACTGGATCCCCCTTGTCCACATGTTTGTTGACCCCCCCTCAAAGAACTCTAATAGTAAGACACTATCTCCCTTTACAGAAACCATATTGACTTTTGCGGAACAATTTTATGTTCTTCTATGTGTCTGACAATTTTATTTTTTACTATTGTTTCAGCTAATTTGCCCGGTACTGACGTTAGACTTACCAGTCTGTAATTGCCAGGATCACCTCTAGAGCCCTTCTTAAATATTGGCGTTACATTAGCTATCTTCCAGTCATTGGGTACAGTAGCTGATTTAAAGGACAGGTTACAAACCATAGTTAATAGTTTCACAATTTCACATTTGAGTTCTTTCAGAAGTCTTGGGTGAATGCCATCTGGTCCCAGTGACTTGTAGCTGCTAAGTTTCTCAATTAATTCCAAAACCTCCTCTCGTGTCACTTCAGTCTGTGACAATTCCTCAGATTTGTCACCTACAAAAGACAGCTCAGGTTTGGGAATCTCCCTAACATCCTCAGCCGTGAAGACTGAAGCAAAGAATTCATTTAGTTTCTCTGCGATTACTTTATCGTCTTTAAGTGCTCCTTTTGTATCTCGATCGTCCAGGGGCCCCACTGATTGTTTAGCAGGCTTCCTGCTTCTGATGTACTTAAAAAAACATTTTATTACCTTTGAGATTTGTCTAGCTGTTCTTCAAACTCCTTTTTCACTTTTCTTATTACATTTTTACATTTAATTTGGCAGTGTTTATGCTCCTTTCTATTTACCTCACTAGGATTTGACTTTCACTTTTTAAAAGATGCCTTTTTATCTCTCACTGCTTCTTTTACATGGTTGTTAAGCCACGGTGGCTCTTTTTTAGTTCTTTTACTGTTTTTTTTTTAATTTGGGATATACATTTAAGTTGAGCCTCTATTATGGTGTCTTTGAAAAGTGTCCATGCAGCTTGCAGGGATTTCACTCTAGTCACTGTACCTTTTAATTTCTGTTTACCTAACCTTCTCTCTGAAATTAAATATTGGGCTGCTGAGGTTTTCTTCCCACCACAGGAATGTTAAATGTTATTATATTATGGTCACTATTTCCAAGCGATCCTGTTAGTTACCTCTTGGACCACATACTGCACTCAACTCAGGACTAGATTGAGAGTTGCCTCTCCCCTTGTGGGTTCCTGTACCAGCTGTTCCAAGAAGCAGTCATTTAAAGAATCGAGAAAATTTGTCTCTGAATTTCATCTTGACCTGACTTGTACGCAGTCAATATGGGGATAATTGAAATCCCCCACTATTATTGAGTTCTTTCTTTTGATAGCCTCTCTAATCTCCCTTAGCATTTCATCATCACTATCACTGTCCTGGTCAGGTGGTCAATAATAGATCCCTATTGTTATATTCTTATTAGAGCATAGAATTACTATCCATAGAGATTCCGTGGAACATGTGGATTCATTTAAGATTTTTATTTCATTTGATTCTACATTTTTTCACATATAGTGCCCTTACCCCCCCCTTACCCCCCGGCACAGCCTGTTCTGTCCTTCCGATATATTTTGTACCCCAGAATGATTGTGTCCCATTGATTGTCCTCACTCCACCAGGTTTCTGTAATGCCTACTATATCAATATCCTCCTTTAACATGAGGCACTCTGGTTCACCCATCTTATTATTTAGATTTCTAGCATTTGTGTACAAGCACTTTGAAAACTTGTCACTGTTTATTTGTCTGCCTTTTTCTGATGTTTCAGATTCTTTATGTGAATGTTTCTTATCTGATCTGGCCCATACTTTATCCTCTTCCATCCTCTCCTCCTGACTAAAACCTAGAGAATCTCTATAATAGACTCTCCTGTAAGAGGGAAGTCTCTCCCCTCTCTTCTTCCTTTCCTATTTCAGTCCTGCATTGTCATTTCTTCTGTCCAGTTTCTCCCCCAACAAACAGCACAAACATCGTAATTATATTTTCATAATAACATTTTTAAAGGGGAGATTCAAAGGGAAAAATTACTTTGTGCATTTTCTGTGATGTATAAAGAGAGCCTGAAAAGTGTTTGGTTTTGGTTTTGGTTTCCGAAGGTGGGTTTTTAACCCTGTAGAAATTCAGGTCATGTGTATTTTGGAAGACACTATGCCCCATTCCAGGGGAGAGATAATAGGATTATTACCACAAGTAATGAAGTACAACTTCTAATTAATTGGGATGAGAGGAGATTTTTATTCAGATTGTACACAACCTATTTAAGTAAAATATTTTGGAGAAAAGCTCTCATTGTTAAAAATTCAAAATTACTGTCTGGCTCAGCTAAGAGAAGACAGAACTCCAAATATAGTATCTTTGCAATTCTTGGCAAGTACCTTTTTAGATCTTCTTTATACATAATCATGAAACCCACAAGAGTACAAATTCATTTTCCCCCTGTCAAGGTTCCTTCCCCACTCTGAACTCTAGGGTACAGATGTGGGGACCTGCATGAAAGACCCCCTAAGATTTTTCTTACCAGTTTAGGGTAAAAACTTCCCCAAGATACAAACTTTGCCTTGTCCTTGAACCCTATGCTGCCACCACCAAGCGTGTTAAACAAAGAACAGGGAAAGAGCCCACTTGGAGACGTCTTCCCCCAAAATATCCCCCCAAGCCCTACACCCCCTTTCCTGGGGAAGGCTTGATAAAAATCCTCACCAATTTGTACAGGTGACCACAGACCCAAACCCTTGGATCTTAAGAACAATGAAAAATCAATCAGGTTCTTAAAAAAGAATTTTAATTAAAGAAAAGGTAAAAGAATCACCTCTGTAAAATCAGGATGGTAAATACCTTACAGGGTAATCAGATTCAAAACATAGAGAATCCCTCTAGGCAGAACCTTAAGTTACAAAAAGACACAAAAACAGGAATATACATTCCACCCAGCACAGCGTATTTTACCAGCCATTAAACAAAAGGAAATCTAACGCATTTCTAGCTAGATTACTTACTAACTTTACAGAAGTTCTGAGTCTGCATTCCTGATCTGTTCCCAGCAAAAGCATCACACAGACAGACCCTTTGTTTCCCCACCTCCAGCTTTGAAAGTATCTTGTCTCCTCATTTGTCATTTTGGTCAGGTGCCAGCGAGGTTCTTAGCTTCTTAACCCTTTACAGGTGAAAAGGTTTTGCCTCTGGCCAGGAGGGATTTTATAGCACTGTATACAGAAAGGTGGTTACCCTTCCCTTTATTTTTATGACACCCCCTTTGCAGGTTACCTTTTACATGTACATGTGCACTGTGGTGTCTGTTTAACCACTATATTAAACACATAAGCTTGTAACTGTAACCCTTGTCCTTCTCTTCCCTACCCCCACTCCATTTGTTATTTAGGCCTGGTCTACACATGGGGGTGGGGATCAATCTAAATTACACAACTTCAGCTATGTGAATAACGTAGCTGAAGTTGACGTAGTTAGGTCTACTTACCATGGTGTCTTCACTGTGGTTAGTTGATGGCTGACACTCTCCCGTTGACTCTGCCTGTGCCTCTCACCCTGGTGGAGTATCCTAGTCAACAGGAGAGCGCTCGGTGGTCGATTATTGCATCTAGACTAGATGCAATAAATCGACCCCTGGCCCCCCCGCTGGATCGATCACTGGATCGATCCAGTGGGTAATGTAGACAAGCCCTTAGTCTCTCCCTCTAAGCCAAATCAAAGACTTAGATGAAAACTATTAAAGTGCTTAGCAGACTGGGGGTGTTCAGTATATATTAGTGGCAGGATGATATAATTGAAAACGTACTGGACTGAAAGTCTGCAGGACAGGGTTTTACACCTGGCTCTGCCACTGATCTGCTGTGTGGATATTTTTTTTAATTTTTTTTTTTTTTGGACAAGTCACTTCACTTCCCTGTGTCTTAGTTTCCTCTCCCCCGTCCTTTGTCTTATTTTAAAAGCTCTCATATTATGTGTTTGTACAGTGCCTCGGTCAATAGTGCCCTGATCTTGGTTGTGTCCCCTAGGCACTACTGTAATAATAATGATGTTATACCAGAATATGAGTTGCCACACTTACCCGGAGGTTTTTATAGCCACATCGCCTTTTGTGATACCAGCAGCCAATGATCAGTAAAACTGCAAGAACCACAACAAGGATTCCAATACCTGCAGCCCTGTTGCAAAAGAAAAACTAGATGAATTTTTCCATAAGTGAGTGTATTTAGCACAAGTGTTTACAGCATTCAAATTTATCAGCAATTTCAAGAGGCTTCTATGAGAACACAAATGAACTATACTGTGCCTTTTAAAAAATAAAACTATTAATATGTTGAGCTCTTGAACCACCGGGCAGTGAGTAATCCTGCAGTGGTTCGATGATATACAGAGTATGAAGCATCACATGGCGAACATCAAAGATAAAAATAGCTATTGAACAGCAGCCTCACCTGCTGGACACTGTACAGCCTGCCCGCTGAATGAGACTTCCACTCATTTGTGGGACTTTTGGACCTTCAGAATTTCATGTTAAACAACTTTTTTGAGGACTAGAGAACCATAGAAAAAGAATTGGCCAAAACCTTTCTGCAAAATTTGACAAAACATTTGTTCTTAGCTTCAACTCACTCCAGTTGGCAGCTACAGATTCTTGTCTAAGTCTCTAATTCCTGCCAACCTCCCCATTGTAACTGACCTAGCTAAAGTCCTTGCCAAAAGCTTGACTGTTTCAACAACTGGGAAAATGCAATCATTGCCTCAAATATTGGTCTCCAAAGAACCACCACTTATAGAACGCACCCCAATCCCTGAAAAAAGCATTCCCATAATGGGAAAGCTATGTAAGCAATGAAATGCCTCACTTGTGGAGACACACCCCATTTTTATTAGTTGAATCTCTTCAGGCAAAGAACACTGGGACCTCTGTCCAACATCTACCATGTTATAGCAAATGCCAGAGACACAAGGATTACTGGGTTTATAAATCATTACCCAACTTCGGAAAAGAGGTAAGAAGACTGTAAACTGTGCACAGACAATTTCCTAACTTGTGTCATGTTCCATGACACACTAAGCACAAGAACTGTGTGGTTAGAGGGTGGGAATTTTGAGTTACATTGTGTTTGGGGACCATGGGCTTAACAGTATATGTAGACATACATCTGTCTTTTCCCATTCTATGAAAGGGATTCAAGACGGTTAGGATTCTAGTACCATTTAAAGAAGCCAGGAGACAAAAGAATTGTGAGATTTTATTCATCTTTATAAGGCCTTGTTACTTTCCCTGAACACAGAAATTCTGATTAATTTATCTTGGGTTCTGTTTTCTTTGTTGCAACCTGGAAGAAAAATCCTACTTTGTAAAATTCTGTTCCCAGGATAGAGGAAAACCTCTCAGTTGAGTAATTTATAAATGGGCTTTCAGAGAATGCCACATCTGAATTTGAATGCAATTCTTTTCACTAGCTTTGAAGCTGTCATGGGTTTTGTTTTATACTTACTCTTGTGCTGCAAGGTAAGTATATCGCTTCCCTCTGCTGAAGATGCCATCTGTTTGGTGGTCTCCTTTGGGCATTTTGTAAGACTGGTTTCGGTCACACCTACAAGGACAAGAGTAATCCATTACAATACTCCTAAGACATAATACATTATCACCATTTCCATTATCAGAAGAAAGAGAGTTTGGGTTTCTTTTAAATATTTTTAATAAAAGGTAGATCCATTTACACACAAGGCTGTGGTAACTTAATAAGAACAAAACACATTGGATCAAATTCAGCTGTCAATTACACTGCCATGACTTTGGGTTTGCATCAGTATAACCCCACCAACTTTAGTGGAGCTACTCTGGGTTTGCACAGTGCCTGAAAGAAGGATTTGGCTTGTTCTCTTTAGATGTTTACAGGTTTCTGACATAAAATTTCTCAAGAATGAGAATGGGTTTCCCTTTCAACCCAAGGTAAAGCCGCTGTATTTTGAAACCAGCCCTGAAGACAATGTAGGAGGAGACTTCTGTTCTTTAGACCACTCATACATTTTTTGTTTGTTGTAAATTCATGACCAAATGATCGGTTCTTAAGAAAGCCATTTAGAGAACAGGAATAATTTGTTAATAATGCACTTTATCTAGGGTGAGGTAGGGGAGAAGTAGATGAAAGAGAAGGTGAATATTTTACTTACAGTGTTTGTTTCTATTCCCTTTAAACAACCAAAGCCAGATACTTAGGCCGGTCTACACTAGGAAATAAGGTCGGTATAATTAGGTCACTCTAGGAGGTGAAAAATCCAGACCACAAGTGACACAGTTAAACCTACCAAACCCCCGGTTTAGACAGCACTAGGCGGATGGAATAATTTTCCTGTTGACCCAGCCTGCCTGTAGAGGAGATGGATTACCTTTCCTGGCAGGAGAACCCCTCCTGTCAGCATAGGTAGTGTCTTCCCTGGAGTGCTGCAGACACTGCAGTGGTCTATGTCTAGATAAACCCCTTAGCTAGCATAAATTGGCACAGCTCCATTGATTTGGAGAGAGCTGCACCAATTTATATTTGCTATCTGTGCATGCTTAATTGCCATTAGTTTAGGTTCCTGAGGGAAATTAACCATCCAAATCTGATCAGACAGAACAGTTCAAATCTAATTTATCTGACACAACCATAGAAAAAGACATAAGTAAATACATTGGTCTCAGTTAAATAGCAGAAGAGCAAATTCTACTGTATATTCCCAAATAATCTATCACCAAATTCAATTAAGACAAAATGACCCTTTTAGAAATAGATCAGACCGAATTAAATGACTTTTTCAGAGAGTTCAGAATGAGCCAGTAAACTCTTCTGAAACTTAGTTTTAAATAAACGGGGAAATTCTAGCAGAATACAAAGCATGCAAGTCTCACCTTCTTTGCAGATCCACACTCTCTGCCTGCTCGGTGGACGCATAGGCAGCTTTTTTCTCTAGCACTTAATCTTTTTTTCTTTTTTTTTGGTCTCTACACTCATGACTATCACGAGTTTAAATTCCAAATGGTGCAGCCTTTGATTTCTTTAATTAGCATGAAAGAGGCCAAGCAGAGAGACAGCTTTTTCCCTTTCTTCTTCTCTCTCCCCGCCCCCCCGCCCATCTTTTTCGGTAAACAGCTACAAGATCTATTACTTTTCCATGCTCTCCCATACACTGCATAGGGCTGGGCCACACACAGGTTTTGCATCAATTTACCTAAATCAGTGAAAACTCCAAGTGTGGACACACTTGTACCTGTTTAAAACTGTTTATATTGCTTTTGTTTCGGAGTTAGTGCCTGTCTACACAAAGTTTTTGCACCAGTTTCATTGAAAGTTTATCTACACAGTTTTTGGACCACTATAGCCACATCAGTTTAGAAACTGATACTGTATAGTTAAATAGGTGCAAATCCCTCATGTGTATGCAGTTATACCAGTGTAAAGAGCCCTTACACCAATGTAGCTCATTTGGTGCTGGTAAGTAAGCAAGCGCTCTAGTAAAAAGAAACCACCTAAGCCATAACTACTACATTATGATTTAGTTAGTGTGGGGTTTAGGAGAGCAAGACATTTCTTCTGCTCTGTGTTTTCCACTGTTTTTGCCTTATTAGATAAAATGGTGGTAAAAACACCTGAACCTTCTCTACACTACAGCTTCCTCCACTGTTGGTACCAGTGCATTGGATATTTCCTAACATAGTCACGAGTGTGTTTAGGACTTATTACTTTTGGAAAACATCTTTCTTCTGGGCAAACATTTGAAGCTAGCATGGTTCTGCTCCCAGTGTGGACAGGGCCTTATTTGTTCCATTATCCCATGGGACTTAAGAAATCCTCTTTTCTGGAGCCATAACAATAAAACAAATCCAGTGGGGTCACACAGTAACTAAGAGCAGAATTGGCCCCTTTTGAATAAATATCTGCTATATAATTATCTGATCTTGCAGTGGTTCCTCTGCATGATTACACTTGTACTCCTGTGTGAGTTTTGAATGTGAAAAGATTGCAGGATCAGGTTTTAGATCTGTGTATAGCATTAAAGAGCTAATATCAAGTTTGTAAGGCTTCAAATTCAATCTTTCCCACTTCCCAACTTTATAGAATGGCAGATTTCATATAATTCTTTACATGGATTTTCTCCACCCTTGAACAAATGTTTCTAGAAGAAGGAGGCTAAATAACAGATATATTTTTTTCTTCTTCATCGGTGCCAACAGTCCAGCATTCATGAAAAAAAACATGTGATAACAAAACCCAGTGTATTTTTATTTTGCCTTTGGCTAATGGGCTGACGTTCATAGCAATGAATGGAAAAAAATGTGCAAATAATGCCTTATAAGACAGAGGCATAATGCTGCTGTTGAGGGGTAGAACAGTTGTTAAGGTGAAACACACAATCATGTTCTCATTTATACTGTTGTCAAACCGGTGTGTCTGTATTGACTTCAGTGGCATTGCTCCTAATTTACACTAGTGAGATCATTAAAACTCCAAGCGCAGACTCTGTAAGCATTACTGTGTTGGGGCAGAGAGGCCCTACACCAGCAGAGAGGGGGTTAAGGAAGCTGACCCGCTCCACACTGGCAGTGAAAGGGTTAGGGAAAGTCTGTGGACCCCCTTGCCTTGCTCTGCTACACCTGCATTCAACTTCAAATGTGGGGAGAAGAGATAAAAGGAGAGGGCCTAGCCTTGTCCAGGGTTGACGAGTAGGGAGGACACAGCTCCGTGTGTCTCATGGTGGAAGAAAAGCCTGGTTGCAGCCCTGAGATGGAGCTCACTGGCCAGCTGGGACAACCATCCCGGAAGGGACAACCAGAATCAGAAGGGAATCAGGGGAAGCAGAGATTGTTTTGAAAACAAGTGCTGAATAGCGGGGAGGGGCCCTACTGAAGGTTTGTGGGATGACCAGTTTTCAGTAGTGTGTTTCTTCCTGATTACCTTTGAACAACCTGAAAGGACTGAAGTCACTACTATGCTGGACCTCCTCGGTGGGGCAGAAATGTACCGGCAAAGACCCACAGCTTGAGGGAGTTGTGCCCAGAAGTTGGCCACCTCCCCAGCTAGATTACATTTCTAAAGACATTCTATGAGCTAGAGATTCAGCTCTCTCCTGATCACATTTTGGAAAGAAACATTTAAAAATATGTTCAGAAAACAACAATCCAGACCTTTTTTGACATCCATTAGCCTCTGGCAAACTATTGTGAGAGTCTGCCAAATCCTGACTATCCATAGGTGGAGAATGAATGCTTTCTGTGTCACTGAAAAGGTGTCTGACCTTTTAAACAGTGGACCCATTGTCTTTATGTTATTGGTAGGGTCATTTCATCTCTCTAGGATGAGGTCTTGTGATTTTTGTTTGTGTTTTCACTGAAACTTAAGATCCACAACAAGGTAAGGAAGAAATAGGAATGTTTACTTGGGACCTGATAATGCAAGGTGTTTGGTGCCTCCTGTGAGGTGCTGAGTGTGCCTGATGCACCATAATTTCAGTTCAAACTCAGGGCACTTGGAATCTCCGAGGAAGCACTCCCCAGCACCGTGCGGGATTGAGTTGTTAATTATACAAAGGGTATTTACCATTAGTCTGTCCCTACCAGAAGATTTTCATTGTTTTTAGGAAAAAATAGCGACAGATTCTCGGCTACATTCTGGTCCCTTTGTGCTACTTGGCTGCCACAAAGGGGCCAAAAAGCAGCCAGATCTCCCCCAATTAAGGATCCTGTCTCCCAAGGGTGGGGGACTCTTCAGTGGATATTGAGCTGTCATAGCCAGATCCTGTGGCACCTCACTGCAGCTTCCAGCACAGGGATATGTAAAGAGTGAAGAGGGGCATTATTGAAGTGCATTGTGCTACAGCAATGCCCAACAGATAGCCAGCTAATATTAGATTAGGGCAGCTCCCCATACAGGACTGAGGCCTTATTGAGGTGGCGGGGGGTATGGATTCTGGTACTTACGCGATGCCAATGACACCTGAAGTGTAGGTGTATGTGCTTTTGACTAGGAAACTTTTTCCAACCATATCAGAAGGCAACACATGTGCCCCTGCTCCCTTTGTGCACCAAGCTGAGGGCATAATCAGGGCAAGATCACTGCCTCCATTTCAGTTCCATCTTGCTGCCCGTGGTGAGAGTTGCAGCTCCTCAACACTCCATTAACCAGTCTTAGATAAATTCTCCTTCTGTATATAGTTGTAGTTTAGTGTTAGTTTAGTTAGAGTAAGCTAGTTACTATTTAGTGGGGTTAATATGCAGAAATCCCCAGGTTTCAAACAGCATGCCACTTGCAGGACTGTGATCCCTATCAGCGACAGGCACAAACGTTGCCTAATCTGCTTAGGTGAGGGGTATGTGAGGAACAAATATCCTATTTGTGCCTGCTTCCCAACAAGAACAAAAAATAAGAGGGATTTCCACCTCAAGGAACCTCTTCTTGAGAAGACAAGGTGTCCCTCTTCAGAGACCACCCCCAACCATGAGACAGTGGAGAGTTTGTCCATGAGAAGTGCCCCTCTGACAGTCCCAGTTTCTAAGCCAAAATCAGGTGAGAAATGTTGTTCATCTTCATCTCCAGTGGCCTCCTCAAAACCCTCTTTGTCCTTGGAGACTGATCAACATTTGAAGTCCCCTCACAGAAAAAGCTCTGAAAGCTCCTCCAGCGCTGAGGAGAGGTCTGGTTGTAAGCACTGACACTCACTGACTGTATCAGAGGTGGCACTGTCGATTCTGGTAGCAGAGGAGCTGTCAAGGCTGGTGTCATCACACATACCAGGGAGATTGTTGTCACTGGCACTGCCAGGTCCAGCAGTGCTAGCTTTAGTGGCTGAGCACTTGCCTCTGCTATTGGGCCATTGACGTTGCAGGCATTCTTCACAGCAAAATCCCTTCTCTCCCTCTCCCTCCTCTCCTGGACAATCCTTTGTTGGATTCTCTGTTCACAATATCTGTGGCACCAATGGCACTGGCAACTACAGTTACCGCAGCACCAGCAATTCCATCCACTTCGTCAGTATATACAGCATCAGCTCCTCTGGCACCACGAACGTTGGCCCATTTGTCTGCATTTGGACTGCCTCATCCACTGCAACCATCAGCTACACTGTTGACTTCAGTTCCTCTGAGAATACCCCAGGCGTCCTCCAGTGCCAAGACCTGCCCCGCTGCCTACTGGGACTCCTCCTTTTACTGAGAAGAGTTATAGCTTCTCTTCTTACTCTCACTGTGACAAACCTGTATCTCCAACAAGGTCATTCAGGTCTCCATACTGTCAACGTTCTAGAGATGCCCAAACTCTAGAGCAAGGTCTTTATTCTAAGGATGCTTCAGTTTGGTGCCCTCCACTATGGGACTGTGCTCCCTAGCCTTATTGGGCTTGTTGGCCTGCTTCTAGAATGTCTAGGCCACCATTAGTGACTAAATCCAGGATAAAGTCATCTTCTCCTGCCCCTGTAGTGCCCAGAGATGACACACATCTAGGCTCACAGTTTCCCTCTTTACTGGAACACCCAGAAGAAGAGGAGACTAGGGAGGGACCTGTAGATGTCCCCCCACCCCCAGTTTTTCTTCCTCTTTTCTGAGTGAGGCTGTCTCCAAAGTCCCCGTTGCCTCCTCCTGAGGATTTTTAAGTTTTTCAGGCTCTCATTGTCTTTGCTGACGAAATTGCTTTACTAAGTGACATGGAATGGGATAATTTCCCTTACTTGAGAGGTAGAACAGGATGCAGCAAGAATTGAATTGAAAGTAAATGAAGAGAAAATCAAGATTATGAAAGTAGGAAACTGGACAACAGATGCAAAAGTGTATGTGGGGGAAAAGAAAATGAAGAGTTCTGCTACTGGGGAGTATGATAACATTTGAAGGTGCCTGTAATAAAGATATTCATACAAGATTAGGAAAAGCAAACACCATTTTTGGAAGGATGAACAGCATCTGGTCAAACAGAGGTCTCCATACTAAACCAAAGGTCAGATCAGACCATTATACCACTGTAGTGAGCATGCTACTATATGGAGCAGAGACTTGGCCAATGACAGTGGATAACAAAAGAGCGACTAGAGGCTGCCCATCACAGTAGGCTGAGGAAGATATTACACATTTCATGGAAAGACAAAACAAATGTGAGAGTAAGAAAGCTGATAGGACAAGATATGTTAGAAAAATATCATCAAAGAAAGAAGGCTCAGGCCGTTGGGATGTGTACATCATATGAAAGATGGGAGCATGCTAAGCAAGCATTGAAGTGGGTACCCAAGGCAGGAAAGAGAAAGTGAGGAAGGCCAAGGAAGAACTGGCCAAAGACAGTGACAGAAGATATTGAATGTGCTGCCATCACCTGGTGACTGAAGTACCACAACTAGTGAGCGGTCAGTCAGTTGAGGAACTGGAGTGCCCCATGGGCACAGGATAAACTAAGGTCTAAGGTAAGGTTGTTAGGAGAATAGCAGTGTCTTTGGGAATACAAGCAGAAATTGTGCTAGACAATCTGAACAAATTATTAGACATATTGCAAACTCCTGCTCCTGCAAGGTTGCCCTTCCCATCAACGATGCCTTACTGGAAGCTATGAAGACCCTTTGGCAGATACCTGCCTCCAACCCACCCACTGACAAATGGGTGGACAGATGCTACCAGGTTCTTCAGCAAAACTGAGTGTTTCTATACCCTTCCAATTCCAGACTTCTTAGTGGTCACAGCATCTAACGAGCATTTGAGGCAGCCTCACTCCAAAGCTATCCTGAAAGATAAATATTATCAGAGATTGGATGTTTATAGCAGAAAGGCATATACCACCATGAGAGTATCAAATTATCTGGCATTGTTGTCAAAATATACTTTTATTAACTAGTCAGCAATTTCAAAATTCACTAACAAACTGCCCAGGAAATACGAAGATCAATTCTTGGCCATTCCCTCAAAAGGTCATCTCACTATTTGCACGTCTTTCAAAGCAGCGATTGACATGTCAGATACTGCATCACATTTCAATGAGATGCTCTTCTTGGTTTCAAGCCTTCAGCATTCCAAGACTGCTGCAAAATACAATAGAACAGGGGTTCTCAAACTTTATTGCACTTTGACCCCCTTCTGACAACAAAAATTACTACATGACCCCAGGAGGGGGACTGAAGCCTGAGCCTGCCTGAGTCCCACTGCCCCGGGTGCGGGGGTGGGCCAAAACTCAAGCCCCACTGCCCTGGATGCAAGGGGCCAAAGCACAAGCACAAGGGCTTCAGCCCCAGGCAGGGAGCCTGTAACCTGAGCCCCACTACTCAGGGCTGAAGCCCTTGGTCTTTGACCCCAGGTGGTGGGGCTCGGGCTTTGGCAAGTTTAATGCCAGCCCTGGCGACCCCATTACAATGGGGTCATGACCCACTTTGGGGTCCCGACCCAGAGTTGGAGAATTGTTGCAATAGGCGATTTACCATGTGAAGGTGCTACACTGTTCTCTCAGAAGACCACCAACATGATGCACATGTTGAAAGATTCTCATGCAACCCTTTTGTTTGCTGAGTGTTTACCCTTCCGGAGCAAAGAGGAAACAGTTTAAGCCTCAAACATGGTACACACCCTACTATCAGCAGAGGCCTCTATATGGAGGTCTTCTAAACATTGTCCACCGGCATCGTCTGTAGCAGGTCCTTCTCACCAGTCTTCAGTAACTTTGAAACAGGTGTTTTAATATATCTGTCAAGACAACATACCCACCCTGTTTCATCTTTTGCATTCAGATACCCCTTCCCTCATTTGGAACGTGCCTATCTCTCTTTTACAGTGCATCAACAGAGATTACATTGAACAGTTGGGTACTTAGCACAGTAAAGAAGGGCTATGTTATCCAATTTACCTCCCTCCCTTTCTCCAACATATTCTCATGTCCCTTTTCAGGGACCCATCTCACAAGACTGTTTTAAGAAGTACATTCTCTGTTAAAACTGGGAGCAATAGAAGAAGTTCCTTATCAACACAGAGGGAAAGGTTTCTATTCCCACTATTTCTTGATTCCCAAAAAAGAGAGGTGGTCTTTGACTCATTCTGTACTTCAGAATGCTTAACAGATTTATTAAGAAAATCAAGTTAATGATGATCACCGTTGCTTCTATTATCCCTTCCCTGGAAATTGGTATGCTGCTCTTGACCTACAGGATGCCTCTTTTTATGTGGCAATATATTCTGGCCATAAAAAGTTTCTTCAGTTCATAGTTAACAGTGTATAACAAGCCATATACAAAGCTGTCCTTTGGTCTCTCTTCAGCCCCATGGGTATTTGCAAAATGTATGACACTGGTAGTTGTCATGAAGCAAGGTATGGGCAGCTGGTCCTAGTGGGTGGAGCAGTGGGCCACAAGGTCTAGTGGGCATAGGCGGAGTCATGAACCAGGAGTCAGGCAATGAGCAGGGGAGCACATTTGGAGTGGACTGGAGCAAGGCTTGGAATAAGATAGGCACAGGAGCAATTGCAGCTGTGGGCATAAGCATTGAGCAGCCATCGACCTTCTGTGCGGGGCTTAAGAGTGCATCTGTTGGTTCCTCTAGCCAATCAGGAGATCTGGCCAGTCAGGTGCTTCTGTTGCAAGCCAACTGAAATTCAGCAGAGAGTCCTTTGTTGCTTACTTGGGGATGGAACTAGCTGGTCCAGGCTCAGCTGCAGGCCCTAATTCCTGACAGTAGCAGCCCATCTAGGAATTAAAATATTTCCTTACCTAAATTATTGGCTAGTTTGAGGAAGATCAAAACTAGAAGGTGACTTGTCTCATTAATATGAAACTCAGAAGAAATCTAACGTAAAATTTTTGGATGGAGTCGTAATGATATCTTCTCCTTGGAGAACACAGTAAATGGAGAGCACAGAGAGCACACAGCTAGTCCAACTCAAAAGGCAGTTTTATGAGACCATTAAGAACAAAGCTGAGATCGCAAAGTAGAGTAGTATCCCTAATCTGTGGGGAAAAGCTCATAAGATCTTTCAGGAACCTCAGTGTGGTGGGATGAGCAAAAATTGAGAAACCATCTACTGGTGAGTGCACTGTTATTGATGCTAAGTGAACCTTGATGGAATTCAGAGAGAGACCTGAAGTTTTCAGTTCCAACAGGTAATCCAAGATTGTGGAAAGAGACATCTGGACAGGTAGATGATGACAGTTACACCAAAGATGATATCTTCTCCATTTCTGGAGGTAAGCGTCTTGATTCCTTCTTGCTATTTAACAGGACGTATTGTATTCCTGATAAACAGGATGCCTGTAGCCCCGAGAACTATTGAGAAGCCACGCTAAAGTTTCAGAACATTCAGATTGTGATGAAGTGTTCCACCAGCATTCTCAGATAGTAGTCAAGAATTTCTGGGGAACTGCCATGGAGGGTGAGGAGTGAGTCTGAGATAAGGAAACCAAACCTGTGTTGGCCAAGTTGGTGCAACCAAAATGATCCTGGTCTGGTCCTACTTGATCTTGTTGAGAACTTTTTAAAAAAATGGAGTTGGTGGATATGCATTAAAAAAGACCAAAAACTTTGTCCATGTAATGAGAGAGGCATCTCCTAGAGATTGTGTTCCTTCTCTGAAACAGAATTTTCTGCATTTCATGTTGGCTGCAGTGGTGAAAATGTTGACCTCAGGAAACCCCCGAGCTAGGAATATTTTGTTGAGGACTCAAGTCCAACTTCCATTCATAATTTAGGGAAAAAAAGGTCTGCTGAGGATATCTGCCAGGCTGTTTTGTATACCCAGAAGGTAAGAAACCGAAATGACTCTCTGGTTGCCTCTGTGCCAATTCCAAAACTTTATTGCTTCTGTGTAGAGTGAGGGGGAACATGCTCCTCCATGATGATTGATGTAATATATACAAGCTACATTGTCTATCGTGATCTTGATTGACTTGCTTTTGATTAGGGGAAGAAAGTGGAAGCAAACATTTCTGAATGCCCTCAATTCTAGCAGATTGATGTGCAAGTGCACTGTTCTTGTTGTGACCATTTGCCTTGGGCTGCGTGAGGACCCAAACCTGCTCCCCACCCAAGGAGACATGCAACCGATATTATGATTGTAAGGAGATTCTGGATAAACAGGATTCCTGCACAAATCTTGAAAGGATCATTCTACCAGGTGAATGATTGTAGAACTGGCTGGGTATAGACACCAGTTTGTTCAGATTGTGTTTGTTTGTGTACATAAACTGTCCTGAGCCACCCTTGGAAACACTGAAGATGTAAATTGCTGTTCTGTGTTATAAAAACACAAGCTGCCCTATCCCCCAGAAGCTGCAGACATGTACTTGCTGGGACTCAAGGACAGAGCTGCATTCTTTGGATAAGGTTCTTTAGAGCAAGGAACCTTTTAGGAGGGACATAAGCTCTGCCCATCATTGAATCCAGAAACATTTCTATAAAAAGTATTTGCTGTGTAAGAGTACAGGTCAATTTATTGAGATTTATTTGTAATTCTAGACTGCGGGAAAGCAAAGTTCTTGTTTGAACTGCCAATTGTACTTCCTGATAAGACCGGCCTTTGAGGAGCCAGTCATCGAGGTAAGGAAAGACTCTATTATTCCTAGACAGTAGTGGTAGGAAGCTACAGCTGCTATGATTTTTGAGAAAACCCTTGGAGCAGAAGAAAGGCCAAAGGTACCATAGGTGCTGACTTCATGGGTGCTCCGGGGCTGGAGCACAAGCACCCACGGGGGAAAAAAATGGTGGGTGCTGAGCACCCACCGGCAGCCCCCCTACCAGAACCTCCCCCTCCCGCCAGTGCCTCCTGCCCACTGGTGGGCCCCGCAAATCAGTGCCTCCCCCCCCTCCCAGCGCCTACCGCCTGCCGTGGATTAGTTGTTTCAGGAGACATGGCGGGGGGAGGAGTGAGGACACAGCATGCTTGGGGGAGGGGGTGGAACTGGGTGGGGAAAGGGCAGGGTGGGGACAGGAAGAGGTGGGGTGGGAGCAGAACAGGGGTGGGAAGAAACAGGGCGGGAGTGGGGTCTTGGGGATGGGGGGGAGCACCCCCTGGGGCAGATTAGAAAATTAGCACCTATTTCTGGTACTGGTTGTGGTTGTGATTGAATGTGAAACAAAGAAATCTTATGAGAGAGGGATGAATTGCTATGTGGAAGTAGTGATCTTTTAGGTTGAGAGTTACAAACCAGTCCGCAGAGTCCAGGGAGGGAATTATAGCTGCTAGGGACACTATCCTGAATTTTAGATGTATGACATGTTTATTCAATTACCTGAATAATTGCCTGAGGTCTAGTATTGGCCTCCAATTCCCATTTTTCTTGAGTATCAGAAAATATCTTGAATTAGAACCCTTTTCCTCTGTGTCGAATGGTTCTATGGCCCCTAGACTTTTGAGTGATGTGATCTCCTGTGCAAGCAATTGATCGTGAAAGGGGTCTGGGAAAGGGGGTGGAGGGAGAGATGGAGGTAAACTGGATAGTATAATTTGATATAATGGCCTCCGATGCCCATTTGTCTGATGTTATCGCCTCCCTGCTTGTTGGAATAGAGAGAGGCAGTATTCAAATTAAGGAAAGGGATTGTATAATGCAGTTGAGATTAGACTCTTGGCTAATCAAAACTGGCATTTTGAAGATGTTGACAGCTAGGATGAAGCAACTGAGGTAGTCATTGGTTTCTTTTTAGAAAATCGACTTTAGAAGTTGACTTTTTAGCTGGCGGTTCTCGGCTCTTTATATCTCTAACATGTTTATAGTACAGTGATTTAGACCAAATTTCTCCAACTTTTGAAAGATGAGCTCTCCTTTCAGGAAAATATTGTTAAAGGCTTATATGTATGTTAGAGTTTTAATTGCATGAAAGTAAATTGTCTTTTAAAATGTGTCCTTTATTTTGTAACTATAATATGATTCTTTCTTTTCTTTCTTCCATGCTTTCATGAGCAGTGAACTGGTTAACACTGTTGACATTTAAAGTATCATCACTGGCACCTAAGTCAGCACCCTTTGGAATGAATGGGGTTTCTCACACCTCAGAGCTAAAGTTTCAGGCTATCCTGCAAATTCAGACAGATGTGTCTCAGCTCATGTTTGGAAATTCTCTTCACTGTCCTAGCAGCTAAAGACTAACTTAAAAAAATTGAACCTGAGATTTTGGAAAACAATTGAGAGGGTCTATCTGTTCCATCCCTTCCAACTAGTCGTTCATGCTCACCACCCAGGGGTATACCCATACTCTGGGCAACGCTGGCTTAGCATACACGATGAGCGTTGGGAATGTGGGTGAAGTATTGTGTTTTGGTGTAAGGAGGTTGTTGTTGGATAGGGAGGACATAAGTGTTGATATAAGGTCAGAATTAAGGCTGTTGGGAGAACCATAATTACAGTGTCCTGATTTACAAACATTGTGGTAAACCTAACCCATCTCCACCATCAAAATAACACGGTGGGGTAATTTCTGTGAGGTGAGCCTCACAGAAGTTTCATTTGCCTGAGTTCCATCTCACAGGTTTTACCATGGTAGGAGTGATCCAGCCTTTTGAGATTAAATTCCTTTTCTCCTTCCCCATACAAGTGTTTTATGTTGCATCTGAGCATGGCGTTTCCCAAAGGAATGGTCCCAGAAGACCTGTCTGGTTGCATGATGCTGGTTCCTCCACCTTAACTGCATCTGGGACATTGGTGGGGGGCTGAGCTCTGACTGGGGCCCATGGGCACTAAATAATAGCAGTCTTTAAAAGACGTTAAAATACATTAAATTCTTGGTCTGCACAATAATGAATGGGTGAGGGGAGGTGTCCAAGAGACATCTCACTATCAAGGGACAGTCCACACTGTGAAAAAGTTTAAGAACTGCTCTCCAGCTCTAATCTGCCTGCTGCATGTGCTCAAAATATTGTCAATAAGTATCACCAGACAGAAATACTTAAATGACCCAGATTATAAATAAAACATCAGACTTTAATAGGCACTTAAGGAGTGGGCATTGTATTAAGATTTTTATTGCCATTTTGTGTGTATGATACACATTTGTCCTCCTCCCTTCCCCCCAAAAAAGAAGAAGAAGAAAACAACCTAAACACTGTATCTTTTGGGTTAAAAAATATACATTTTATCATTTCAAAATTTGAATTTTTGTTCAGATGAAACTGCAACTTTCACATTAAAATATGTGAAAATTTGTGGGTTTTTTTGCGGGCAAATTGTTGTGACTTTTTTTTTGAATTTCGCATAGCCCTACACAGAATATCAGCAAAAAATTTGTAAACACCACTTCGATAGCCTTGGGGTGGGAGGGGATTTGGAATGTATTAAACTAAAACATTTAAATAAGCCCTCAAATTTTCTTAGAGATAAATAGCAATAGTCACACCCCCATATCTTGTTCTTGACACTTTCCAGTCTTAAGTTTCAGGAAATGAAGGGAAGGGAATAGCAGGATTTGCTTCTTTGGTTTAGTGTCTGTGTTGTTCTCTTGCTCTTTCTTCTGCTGGAGTTGATCTATAACGACCAAAAATACAATAGATATGATGAGAGTGGCTCCTGCTATGTAGAACCCTGCGCTGTAATTTTCTGCCATGTCCACAATCAGACCTGGTGGGAAAAGCAAATGATAGTGGTGTGATTTGTCAAGAAGAAATTAATGGAAATTGCTGAGATATCTTATTAACAAGGGGAACACCTTTTCTTTGTGAGTTTGTTTCATCTTCTGGCTTTGTAAAGGTTAATTCACCAGTTTAAGATACTTGTAATGACAGCAAATGTAGAACAGGTTTAGGCCCATCTTTACAAAATTAGTTGCCTAAATTGCTCTGTTTGCAAGTGCACTTGTTCAAGCTCAGTCGGTAATTGTGTGTGTAAGCATCTGCTAGTGGGTGCAGTCACCAGTTCTGCAGGTGCAAATTTGGGGAGCAATGGACAGATGCATGGGTACAACTTCATCAGCCACAAAATTTAGCCACGTGGACTATGAAGTATCTGACTGCTTGTTGTTTAGAAGCCAGTAGTGCCAGTTTGGCTAGCACCATCGCAGGTTTTGAGCATCTGTCCTAGTGAACTGGTTTCCCACCCAATTTCCAAGAACTGTACAGCAGGTAATGGCCTCCTGCTGTGCTTTTTGCAAGTTGTCTCTCCCTCAGCAGCAGCAACTACTGCAGAGTGGGAGGGTCCAGAGTACTAATGAGACCACAAACAGGGCAGGAGGCAACAAAGAGTGGGGGGAGGAGGGAACAATCTATGGGAGAGTAGAGGGAACAGAAATTGTGAAGAAGCCATGTAGAGAAAGGAAGAGCATAGGGTGAATCATAGAGGATAGAAGGGAGGGCAAGTCATGGGCGACAGAGGTGAGCTATATCGGTGTGATCAGAGAATAGAAGGGGGGCCACTGTGGGATGGAACAGGGAAATGATAGATTTTACTGTGGATGAATTTTCAAACAATTGAGTGGCCACTGGAGGGTTTGTGCTGTCTCTGGTGAATCCTGTGGTGTTTTCCTGACCCTCCTAAGAGGAAAATCCCCTAAAATCCACCAGATCAGTGGATAGGAGCCTCATGGTCTTCATTGTGTTGGAAAATGCTATTTCCTCCTCACACACATGTTGGCGTTATACCTGACCTATACCAGCTCAGATTAATACGGGGGATGGGAAAAACATTAACACTTGTTAAATCCCTTTATTCATGATGAGCCAAGCTCAACCCAAGGGCAAGCAAGTGCAATTCCCCTGAAGTCAATGGAGTTTGCATCTGCTCATGCCAGGGCTGAAGTTGGCCCAGTGACACCAGTTTGTAAACTAAGTGCATGGTATTTTCTGAGTCCCTCAGGGAGTGTGGAGGCCCCTCTGTATTCTTTTCCACTCTTGTCTCAAAGGCCCTATACACCCAACAGAAAAGGACCTGCAGGGATACGTTTTGCCATATCAGATTCTATTGGTGGACTACCAAGCCTGATACCCTGTCTCGAATAGTGGCCAATGATATAGCATGCCAATGTGCCAGGTGCAGTCATCCTAGGGCAACATGAAGCTCTTCTGTTGGAGTGTCCTGGGAAGAGGAGTTCATTTGAAGTATCTGCTATATTATCAGCCACTATATAGCTGCAACTCTCCATGCAAACAGCAGCAGAGACTATTAGATCACCCTTATCAGCGTATTCTTAACAGGAACAGTTCAGAGCACAGTGTACTTATCACTTATTTTGTTTACAGGAATTTAATGCTAGTGAAAGATGCCACCAGGCTGACAGCTCTACAGAATTAAATTCTCTGTTTAGCCACAAAACAGGAGGACAGCACAGATAGTGGCACATTTATATACATAAAAACAAACCCTACAGTATTGTGCTGTAGTTGCCCAGTGCACTGCAGTGTTGCTGTTGTTAGGTGCTGTATTTTGGACAGTCACTGGGTAGCACTGTAGTAATTTTCAGAAGGGTAGTGTGAGCTTCCTTCTGGCACCCTGCTAGTGAGCCTCAGCCCTGACCTGGGGCAAGAAGTTGGTCCTGTCTTCAGGTCCATTCTATTCTTAGCTTCTCTGCTGTTTGGGACAGTTATTTTTCAAAGAATCATAAAAATTAGAGAGAGAGGAAACTCTTATTTCTAGCCGGGCTTCAACATGGCCTGCAGATACCACAGTGACAGGTATGGTGTAAGAACGTGAATGGATGGATAGGATATTGTGGGTGCACAATCATGCTGTGGCAGTGAAACGCAGGCACAATTAATTTTATCCACACTCATATCCATCTAGACAACTTCCTGGTTTGCTAATGCAGTCAGGTAGCTTAGACTGCTCAATGAATGCAGTTGCAGATGCAGTTAATTGTGCCTAGAATGCTGGAGGCAGTCGGACCAGAACTATATGGAAAAGGGCTGTAAAAATTTCTTACTTTCTGAAATTATGCTGTTACATGGGACTGATTCGAAAGACTCCCACTAAATTCAATGGCTCATATGCATTGGCTTACAATCATATTGGCCTTTTCTCTGCCGTATCACATTGCAAAATTATATCTACTTTGCTGTCCGCTGTAACACCAAAGTCTCCGTCAGCATTACTGCTTAATATCCTGCTTGGATATCTGTGTTTTGTATTTTTCTGCAGTCTTTGCACTTGAATTTTTCCAGCTTATATTTCTACTCACTCAAGGTTTCTCTATGTGGCCTATTTCTTCCCACTGTTTTTTGTGCCACCTCTCCATTTAATATATTGATAGGCTGAGATGCTGCCAGAAAACATATTGGTATGTTGAGGAGGCACTTGTTGCACACCCTAAGTGGCCAAGCTTTGAGCGGAGGTTCTCTGCAGTAGGCCGGAAGGGGATGGAATCCTCCTACAGCCATTACCGCTGAGCAGTATCACCGCTACCCTGTGGCCAATACTACAGCCTCAGGGATGCGGTAGCCCCCACAGTTCATACCATGTCGTCATGGCTATATCCCCCTCCTCTGCTTCTCCCACAAGCATGGTCTCTGTGCTGGGACACTGGGAGTCCTACAGCATTGTACTCCATGGCAGGGGGGGCGAGTTATATGGGGCTGTGGTGCCTGTGCTCCAGGAATATTCAGGGCCCAGGGGCCCGGCTCCACCAATGTTGGGGGCTGGATCTCTCCCCTGGCCCTGCGTGCCTCCCCCGAAGCATCTCCCAGCCCCACCTGCCATCCCTGGGTGATTTAAAAGGGCTCGGGGGCCCCCAGCCACCACTGCCACCACTGGCAGAGCAGTCGGAGCTAAGGTGGCTTCCTGCCCGGCCTCGCACCGCACCACTCCTGGAAGCAGCTGGAACAGCCCTGGGGGTGGGGGGATCTGTACGCACTGCTCCCCCCCCAAGTGCCGACTCTGCAGCTCCCATTGGCCAGGAACTGCAGCCAATGGGAGCTGCGGGGGCGGTGCTTGAGGGGTGCCCCCCACCTAGGAGCCTCTGCTAGAGGGGTGTGCCAGTCGCTTTTGGGAGCCACCTGAGGTAAGCGCCTCACCCGCACCCAACCCCCTGCCTCATCCCAGAGCCCGCCCCCCCCACAGTAAGTAACTCCCTCCCAGAGCCTGACCTCCACACCCCCTCCTGCACCCCTGCCCCAGCCCAGAGCCTGCATCAAAACTCCCTCTCAGACCCCGACCCCTCACCCCTCCCGCACTCAAACTCTCTCCCAGAGCCTGAATCCTTTCATGTACCCAAACTCACCCCTACCACACCCCAACCCCCTGCCCCAGCCCAGAGCCCGCACCCCAAACCCCCTCACAGAGCCTGCACCCCTCCTGCATCCAAACTCCCTCCCAGAGCCTTAGGCAGGTGGGGGGGGGCAGGGCGAGACTTGGACCCATTCTTGGCACCACCAAAAATTTGCACACCATGGAGCAGGTTTGTATGAGGGCATGAATGCCGGCAGGAATCCTGCCACTCTCCCACCAGTTTCACTGCTGGGAGGGCTCTACACAGAGGGAGGAGAAGGGGCAAAATTTTCTCCATAAGATTTAGTCTGGCTCTTTGTATTATCAATTTTGTAGCTCAGATAACTAGAGATGGGCTTGAAACATGGCTAAAATCCATACTGGAGGAAATTTGGACCAGATCTAAACTTCTCAGTTTGAGCCTATCGCTACAAAACAACAAGCAGTTCACTAATAAGCTGTGTTTATGAAAGTGCCATCTCAACTTACCAGCAAGAGGAGGCCCCAGAAAACCTCCAGTGCTTCGAATAAGCATAAAGAGCCCCAAGGCACTGTCAAAATCTGACATACCCACAACTTCTGCCAGCACTGTGATGTGGATGGACACTGTCGCACCAAAGAAAAAGCCATAGAAGCCAGTGAATATTGCCAGAGACAGGTAATTATTAGCCAGTGGCAATAACATCAAAGACGTGCTGATCAGAACAACTGTCATTGTCAGCAAGTGTATAGTCCTAGTAAGGTGGAGGTTAGCATACCAGCCACACAACAGCCTGCCCATGAAGTCCGCTATAGCCAAAATGGACAGGAGAGTTGCAGTCCAAGACTCATCTATCCTTAGACTGTAGCTAAGTGGAACCAAAAATAATGGGGGAACGAAAAAACTCATAGCAGCTAAAATACCAAAAATGGCATAAAGCATAAACTCCAATCTCTTCACAAGCATCCAGTTGAATGTTTTTTGTGTGTTGGGAGATGCATGTTCCTTGCCAGCCTTAGGCACATCCTTGCCGGATGGTCTCTGAGCTTCAGAACTCCTAGCTTCAAGAATGCAACGGTTCTTCAGGGGTCGCATCAGTGCTCCACAGACACATATATTGAGTTGAATGCCACCGATGATCAACAGAGCACTTTTCCACCCATATAGACCAATTAACCACTGAAAAAAAGGGCCAAAGGTGAATGCAAAGGCACATTCCCCAGCACTGGCAACAGCATTGGCCAAAGCCCTTCTGTTAGAGAAATAATGGCTGACAATGCTAATGGCTGGTGTCCATGAAAAGGAAATCCCAAGACCTGCATGGGAAGAGAAGAAAAGTTAGACTTGACCATGCTATTGTGTCCAGGCAGGAGCACACCGTTACAGCAGAAAATGCTTTCACACTATTACTTCTGTGTTAAATTTGCATAGTTAAAATCAGGAATTGTAAAAAGTTATGCTTCCATCAGCAGCATTAGCTCAGCTGTGTTACACATTCTGTATGTTTGTGTCAGGTGTTTTATGACATTTAGGTACACATTTAACCAGAAAAACAGAAATACAAAGTAGTGCATATAGATAACTTTGCATTACTGTCCTCCTCACTGCACAACTTTTGTTTTTCCAAAGACTATTGACCAATTTGCTACTGACTGAAACAAGTCATGCAGCTTAAACTGGATACAATTTGTGATGCTGCTGCGGCAGCACACACAGAGTGAAAATGTCCTGAGCCATATCCAGGCATTAGGCTGATGTGCATTCAAGTGCACGATCTGAGGAAGGGAGCAAAGATGGCATTATGCCATCTTTATGTGGTCCTCATTCTTAGGACAGGCTGGAAGGATTTGGCCTTACAGTTGGTGTAAGCTGGAGCACCCATAACAGCTCCCAAGAGTCAATTCTGCTGGCCCAGGATTGGCAGATTTCAAGAAGCTCTGGCTTCAGCCATGTCCTCTCACACAACCAGGATGGAACCAGAAATGGGTTACTATGTCAGCTTTATTCCCTGATCAAGGGGAATCCCCAGCTGACTGATTAAACCAGCTTTCCAGCCTACTTGCATCATTGGAACAATGCAGTGGGTTGGAGCAGGCTGAGGATCTGGCCTGTGACTCAGGGTAATGGCCCTGTGATTTAACTTATTCCACACAAAGTGCGGTATTAGGGACACATTTTTCTTGCACTTCTGCTACTTTGAGGCTCCTCAGATGCACTGCAAAATCCTTAATGCCTCATTAGTTTAAAAATGAAAAGCTGCTGATTTTCTGGTTGCAGTTAGCTGCAAGTGAAAATGAAGCTTATCTATCTGTTATGATTATTTGCCATTGCAATTTTCTGATGCAGAGTCTTACCCACCTAAATGGGGGGGGGGAGTGTGCATTAAAGCTTTAAAACGAAAATAAATAAAACCAGTAACATTACAGCAGAAATTCGATATATTAAAAGAAAAAAAACACTGAAAAAAATCACCCTAAATGAGGGGTCAGAAGTGCAGGTGTGAGACATCATTTTGATTGTACCTTGTAGGAAGCCAGTAGTTGTATACATCCAGATAGTGTTGAAACCAAAAGACCCCAGTGTCATCCCTGAGAAAGCCAGGAGTCCTCCAATTATCACAACTGCTCGATGGGTGTATCTTGCACACAGGCTGCTAGCTACTGGTGCTAAAACAACAGCAAAATAAGGATAACGCAACATTAGGACATGAAGCTCACTAAACCAATTACACAAGAAAGGAAAACATTTAAGGAAAAGTTTCCCTCTCTTCTGTACCCGGCATCTGTCTGATCCAGTATTCTGTTGTCTCTATGTATATGAGAAAATTAGAGCTGAATTCTGTTGTGCTTATCTGAAAGGAGAATTTTGCCCCGCAAATGTAAGACTCCCTACTGAGGAAGGGCAGCTCTAGCAGCATAATCAGCATGTGTTTAGGGAGGGGTATTCTGGGGTAGAGAGCAGACTTTCTGAAAAAAAAAAAGATTTTCAACATTTCCTTTGTGCAAGAGTCCTACTGAATTTAATGAAACTAATAATGTTCTGTATAAATGATCCTAAGCTTTTAATAGAGAATGAGATTCCAGCTATACGATATTTTGGTCAATTTATTAGATTTTAATACTAGAGTATTATATATCTGCTAAAGTTTGGCTTAAAGCTTCTATAGAAAAGTGATCAATTATCTGTTACGCTCTCTAGTGCTTACCCAAAAGGGGCTGTAAAAAACAGTAATTCCACAGGCAGAGAGTTGATAAAGCTGACTCCTTCTTGACGTTGCAAATCTTCTGTAATGTGCTGAGGAGATGCAGGAGATCCATATTTGATTTGAAGTATTTTTCCTATGTGTTCTCAGATTCAGTCCCTAAACTTGTTGGACATTAGGGGCTTCTGCATCTCTTGGTGAGCTATGGGAACTGTACAACACACAATAAACAGCACAGCTTATATAGTTTCCCTGGGTACTGAGCAGTTCTTCGGGAGGGCTGGTTCTTTCACTTGTCATTCACAACTTGCTGCAAAACTTCCAGAATCTTAGACCCTGTGATCCAATCACATTTCAGAAGCATCAGTAATGTTTAGGTACTCCTCTTGGAGTATAATCCAGTGCTTTTTGAACTCAGTGACTATCTGTTCATTGATGTCAGTGGGCATTGGATCAGATGATTACTGCCTACCATTTAACGGACTGTTTTATCTTCTGTGTACAGTAGTTACTGAAATGGCTAGAAGCTGTGTGAAATTGTATGACATTTCTATGGCCACTAGAGGGAGCCGAGGTTTGATTTTACTTTAAGAAGGAAGCAGATTTCATACAAATGAAGTTCCTAAGATCATAGAAATTAGAGTCTGAGGAGGGAATGACATTTAGCTCACTGGGTCAAAGTTAGACTGGGAGCAAATTGTTTTCCACTTGTTTAAATACCTATTTATCTGAAACCCCAGTAACTGCAAATGGTCTCTGTTGTTAACATTCAGACATTTCAATAAGATTGTTTATCCTGTATCTTGTTTTACATATTACAGTAGGAAATCTCTACCCTTGGGTGGGGAATAACAAAGGGAAAGAGTGGGGGAAAAATGAAGCCATAACTGTGCTAAGAGTAATAGTAAAGGTACAGTCTGAAGCAAAGAAATTCATGGCTAACAGGATGAGTTCTGAACAGACCAGCTGGCTTCTTACACTGGAGTCTCAATCTGCTGACCGATACTAAACATGCTGGAAATGAACAGCGTGTGATGGGTACATCCTGTGCTGCCCACTATACTGGGAACATCAGTTTATAGTGGCAGCACAGGAGCTGAAAGAGGAAGAGTGCGGGGGGGGGGGGGAATAAAGTATTTGACCTCAATAGCTTCAATGGGCAAAAGAGTTCGGAACCACTGATATGTTCTGTGCTGTTTGCCTGAGTGCCATTGTTAATGGCCTCTGCCCATTCATTCATGCACATGTCTAACGTACAAATCCTGGTGTAGAGTATGGAACAGCCCAAGTTTCTTTGCAAGTTAGAACACTTACACATGAATAATAGATGCTGAGATGGCTGGTACAGATGAGGCCTCCTGCTACAAACTGATCAAGAAAGTTGGGAGCTTCCATTTACTCCACCAAAGGCTGAGTGCTCTACCCACTAACTAAAATACTCAGCAGCGTTTCATGAATCTTTGATTCACTGTGGTTAAAGGTAACATTTAGATGGAACAGTTATCATCCATACCAATTATGAGAGGCAGTGAACTTGGTCTAGGGGGATGATGACTGTATAATATTTACAGATACTTTGCCTTTTTATAGTCCGTTCCATCCAAAGATCTCACAGTGTGTAACAGATATTAATGAATTAAGCCTCAAAACACTCCTGTGGCAATATGTGACCCCTACTATTTGGATAGGAAACTGAGAAGAGAGACCATTTATATAATTTGCCTCAGGTCACACAGTGAGTCTGGCCCATCTGTAGACAGAAGACAATGCTAGCCCTTAGGATGGTGTAGTTTATTGCTGTTATTGCACTGTTGATACCAGCTTGAGAGGGCATCATACTTTCCAGGCTATGTAAGACTGCCCGTTTTCAAAGTTGGATGGTTTTGGGGGGAAAAGTTGCCTCAAAGGGTCAGATTGTGGAAAACATTTGTCACAATTTCATTTGTCCCCCCACTCCTCAAACACCTCCATATAAAACTCTCTAAATATGGATTTCACAGTTGAGGATAGTTTGGGTTAAAAACAGTTTGGGATAAAAGAAGAACTGACCTGAAACTTTCCCCACAACTGAAACTAACCCTACACCTTTTTTTGAGGTAATATTTAATATATGTGTGTTTATGTACCCCTAGCTGAAATTCCCCAACCACTGGAAAGATTCTGATAAATTCTGACAAGTTTCTGAATGGAAACTTTCTACCCAACTATTAAATCACAACATTCATTTCCTTATCCCTATACTCTGGTACTGGGAAGAAAACTGACTTGTACTCATGTAATCTGACTAGCCTCAGAGCCTGCTGAGCAGATGTATGTTTGGTATTTGGTACATTTTCTGATCCGTCCCTTTACCATCGCCCCATGTTATGTCATGATTTGAAAATTCCCATGAAAACAGTTTTCCCAAATAGACTTTTTTTTCAGACCAAGATTGTGCGCAAGTCACACAAACAGTATCACAATTGGTCACTGATATGCTGACCTCATGGACTAAACAATTTCCATTATGATTACTTATTATAGTTTTACAATGGGGTAGAATGAAGGGTAGGATGGGTGTGCTCTAACCTGTGAAGGGTTAAGAAGCTAGGATAACCTCGCTGGCACCTGACCAAAATGACCAATGAGGAGACAAGATACTTTCAAAAGCTGGGAGGGAGGGAAAAACAAAGAGTCTGTCTGTGTGATGCTTTTGCCGGGGACAGAACAGGAATGGAGTCTTAGAACTTAGTAAGTAATCTAGCTAGATATGCGTTAGATTATGATTTCTTTAAATGGCTGAGAAATTAAGCTGTGCTGAATAGAATGGATATTCCTGTCTGTGTGTCTTTTTATAACTTAAGGTTTTGCCTAGAGGGATTCTCTATGTTTTGAATCTAATTACCCTGTAAGGTATTTACCATCCTGATTTTACAGGGTTTTTTTTCTTTTACTATTTCTCCTATTAAAATTCTTCTTTTCTAAGAACTGAATTTTTTTTTTTTTTTTTTTTAGTGTTCTTAGGATCCAAGGGTTTTGGGTCTGTGGTCACCTATGCAAATTGGTGAGGCTTTTTACCAAACCTTCCCCAGGAAGTGGGGTGCAAGGGTTGGGAGGATTTTGGGGGGAAAGACGTCTCCAAACAACGCTTTCCTAGGTAACCTGGTCAGACGTTTGGTGGTGGCAGTGGAAGTCCAAAGGAAGTAGGGTAAAATAGTTTGTACCTTGGGGAAGTTTTAACCTAAGCTGGTAAAAGTAAGCTTAGGAGGTTTTCATGCAGGTCCCCACATCTGTACCCTAGCGTTCAGAGTGGGGAAGGAACCTTGACAACCTCATTACTGGCCAGCATGGGGAAAAAGAACAACCCCCAGCAGTCCTTCCTCCTGGTGTCTGATAACACTCGTACTCTTCAGTCCTCCAGCAGCTCATCCTCTCACTCCCAGCTCCTTACATGCCTCTCCCTAACTGAAGTGAGGTCCTTCTTAAACCCAGGTGCCCTGATTAGCCAGCCTGTCCTAATTGATTCTAGCAGCTTCTTCTTAATTGGCTCCAGGTGTCCTAATTAGCCTGCCTGCCTTAACTGGTTCCATCAAGTTCCCGCTTGTTTTGGAACTGCCCGTTACCTTACCCAGGGAAAAGGGATCTACTTAATCTGGGACTAATATATCTGCCTTCTATCACTCTCTGTGACTGTGGGGCCTATATCCAATCCTCCGTCCTTTCATGTATCCAGGCACAGTTCCTCTGGGCGGCGTCCACTGACTCCCTTGACGCCTTCGAGGAGCAGTGGGCGCTGTCTGGGGTTCTTTGCCCAGTGTTTCTGTCTGGTTCCCTTTGTCTGACCCTTTGACTGCACTCCTGTCTCTGTTATTTTATTAGTTGCCCGAAATCACTTGGCTTCCAGGTCCTTTGGATCCTCCCCTTAGGCTGCGGGTGGGTCCTTTAGCAGTGGGCGGGCTTCCGCCCACCCACTTCCTGGATCTCAATAGGGTCACTCTTCTGTAGCCATTTGGGTTGACCCTGTCACAGTATATAATGAAAAGCTGTCACTGAACCATCAATCATTTTTTTGGTGGAGGGAAGTGAATTTGTTTCTGAGAAGGAGCAACGATTTCTCTGGCAGTTTTTTTGTTTTGTTTTTGTTTGTTTGTTTTTTTTAATGGCGGCTATATGAAATTGTTTGGGGGTTTGAGATCTTGGGATAAGTATTAGGGATATGGACTAGTGGGCAGGGTTTGCAGCCAGAGACATGGAAAAAGTGTAATTTAGTACAGGCTTCTCTAACATATTACATGGTAGCACTGTCATAGACATGAATGCGGGAATGGGGTACGTCTAGGCCTTCCTTAGTCAGTGGCAATTCCCAACTACTACAATAGCCCCTTGATTGCTACTGTCAATCTCAATAAACTAGAAGGCTGCTTTAAATTGAATTATGCTGGGAGACTGGCTTGGCATGCAGCCAGCTCAAGACTGAGGGAGTGGAAAGGTCACACTTGCACAGAGCTATGCTGCACACTTGAGATCTAGGCCTGATTTTAATTTCATTCAGAGATCTCAAAATGCCTTCAAAGGTGGGTCAGTATTGTAATTATTATCATCCCCATTTTACAGATGGGAAAACTGACACACAGAGGTTTTTGCAGCTTGCCCCATATCACGAGGAGAGAACCCTGGTCTCTTAATTTCCAAAGTGCCACTATTTGTTATTACTGAACATTCTGCCTTTCCCTTCATCTTTTAATTTTTGGCAGATAGTAGATATGTGGATGTAGTTCTGGAACTGGATCAGGAGGGTTTAATGTTAGTGTAAACATGCCCCATATTTACTTATTCTGTTGCTTTATGTACCCATGTGTACCTTGGAGGGATGTGTTTCTGTATATAGTTAGATAGACATGATTTCCTTTGTGTGTCTGACAGGTTTGTGAAAATACCTAATGAAATATGAATCACACAGTAAACACAGAGACCATTGGGGGCAGGAGGGGACACTTATACTCACCTCCTAAGTGAAACATGGCAATAGTTACCGATGTAATCCAGGAAGTGGTGCTTGCGAGTTCATCAAAGTGCTTTTGAATTTCAACAAAGAACAAACCAAAGGTCTTTAGGACAGCAGTGGTGAGGCCCATTACTATGAAGGCTGACACCACCACCACCCATCCGTAGCCACCATCTGGTGGGCTGTTTACTCTGTGCTGCATCTTTTCTGTATCTTGAGTCTTCTCTTAGATTTTTTTTGTGTGAGAATTTTTTTTTAGTAGCTCTGCAAAACAATAAAAGTTCCAGTATTAAAGAGATGTCATCCACTTCTCTGGGAATGACTAGTGATTAACTATAAGTACAGCGATCAAGTAAAGAATAATGTGGACTTCAGTAATTTGGTTTATAACATTCACTGAAGGGTCCCTGAGCTGGGAAGCAGGAGTCTCAGAAGAGGGATAAAAAGAGCAAGAGGACAGGGAGAAAAGGATGAGGAAGGAGAAGACAAATGAGAAAGTGGAAATGGAAAAGAGAGAGAGAGAAAAAGACAGAGGAAGAGATGGGCATATTCTTAAAGAATGGAACCAGAGAGCCCAGCTCATACTGAGCCTTCAACAGCCCCAGCCTGCCCAGTTTTTGAAGCCGTGCTGTTAAGGCTGCCAAGCCCAAAATTTGATTCCTGCCTTGACATTATGTAATTTAAAATATCCCTTGGCAGCAACTTCCCCATCCCCACCAGCTCTCTAAAACCAGGACTACAGCTCTCTGTAAATTGCAGCTGCAGGGCTGAGCTAAACAATCACTCTGTTGTCAAGTGTGCATAAGACATGAGCATACACATCATGCTGTTCCTCTGGCTGGTGCTGTTTGCGTGACTCAGTAGGAGATGTAAACTGAGACGATTCCTGCTGTCTCTGAGCTCTAGAGGGTAGGAAAGATGTCCGTTTCAATCTTCTGTGAGTCTACAAGAATGGGACTAAGAGGGAGAGCAGCAGGTCACTGCTCATGCATCCTCATGTGCATAGCAAAGCCCCTGAACATGTTGGATTTCTCATTGCTGGGTTGCCCAGTTTAGCAGCTGACTTTATAAGCCAATTGCAGACCCCAGTAACAAGTATGATGAGTTACCTTATTGCCCGGGGGACATTTTAAAACAGAAAAAGTCAAGTAAGAGAAGTTGTGTTTGGGACCTCTGAACCTTGACACTGTCTTTTTAATCACTGTGTAGATGCCTTGATCGTTGCAGACAAAGCCTTCTCTTGTTCCTGCTTGTATCCTGAACAACGGTGAAGAGGCAGTTTGGAGTAAGATTCATCAACTGTTGATAAACCTAACTATCCTGTGCATTAATGTGACATGCACAGAGGGAATATGGAAAATGAAAAGGAACATTCTGCCTCAGCCTGAACAATGAAATAACTTTTCAGTACTTCAGAATAACATCAAATTCTATGAGCAGGAGGGCTGAGCCCACATAATAGGAGACAATTCTGCATAAGATCCTATAACAGGTGAAGACAATAGTGGTCTTACCTGCGTGAGAAGCATGAGAGCAAGTCTGAGAATGGTTTTCAGCATGGAGCTGTGTGTTATTCTAGGTCCACATACAACATATCAGGGAATCAGTGTTTCACCTGTACGGGGGCAGTGGGTAAAGGCCTAATAGTGGTGGTTTGGGGTGTTATCCTTTTTGGAGATATTTTAATAGATGTGTCTCGTTTGGTACATTCCTGAGAGAGAGAATTGTTCCTCTGAAGTCTTATGATGAACTTGGGATCGTCGGCCTTGCAGGAGTGATTGACAAGTGGGCTGGAGTGGGTGAACTCTATCAGACACAGGAAAATGCTTCTTACCTCCCACCATTTTCAGTGTGGGCACTGGAGGGGACTTTCTGTAGGTCTGGCTGTAAGCATGTATGCCATCGGTTAAAAGAGGCATGGTGTGGAAGACCGTTTTGATCACAGAAGGAGGATGTGTGCTGTGTGCTGAAAATGATCCCGTTACTTGTATTTATCTTGTCTGCGTGCAGCTGAAAGGTGTGACAATTGTGGAGTCCAGACCTGCAGAACCCACCTGGCACCAAGTGCCCACTGTAAGCCCCAAGGTAACCTTGCACAAATGATGTTGTTCTGTGAGCACCAAACACTCTTAAGAATAAAAAGGAACCATCTGAACAACTTTCTGAGCCAGAGCAAAAAATGCTTGAGGCTCCCCCCTGTAAGAGGCTGAAGCAAAGGAACTTTTCTGCCACATGTCTGGCTCTTATTTCTGACTGATATGTAGAACTGGATGTATTTGCATAACAGAGACAGGGCTGGCTGCAAAAGACAGACAAGTGAATCAGCTGCAAAGGGGACTGAACTATGTCCAAAAATCTCCCAGACAAAATAAATACTCAAGGGAAGAAGGAATGTCTTGTGGTTAAGGCACCGCACTGGGAATCAGGAAAATTGGGTTCAGTTTCCAGTTCTGTCACTGAATTTCTGTGTGGCCTTGGGCGAGTTACTTAATCTTGGTGTGCCTGCGTTTCCCCACTTGTCAAAAGGGGCTAATGCTCCCATACCTTACCTGAGGTTTTGTGCCAAATCCATAAATATATGTAAGTGCTCTGATATTGTAAAAAATATAGACTAGGGCAAAGTTACAGCTGTGCCCTGGGTTGCTGTGCTGGAAGGAGGCAGTCACAAAATTTGGTCTGAGGCACTGGGGAGCACAATTAGGGATGCAGCAGTCATGACCAAATATGTGCACGTATCTGAGCAAGGTCATGATGAGGTGTTATCCCTGTGCCTGAACAAGAGAGTACAAGCTATCCCTTTGTACAGATAGAATAAGCTCTGCTGTTTGTCATGCTTCACCCAGTACAAAATAATTATGAAGCCTTACAAAGGTCTAATGCCTCCTGACATCACCTTGTACTCCTCAACCTTCCCAGCCTGTCTCTGCCACATAAGAGGCATGATTTAGCCCATAATATACACAGCAACTTAACTCTCTCCTCCTCCTGAGTGCAAATATATCATAATTTAGGTTACTGCTCTGATAAATTTTATGATAAATTTTATCTTAGATTTGTTTCGCAGGATCTTCTCCAATCTTGGAATGCCAAAAGTAGATGGTTGGCGGAATGGCACCCCCTCAGGTAGTCCTTCCACATAGAAAACCTCTGGGTAGGATTCAGATGATGCAAATGGGACCTTGACAGGCTCTGGTTAGTTTTAGTAATCATGGACTTAGACTAGATACCCTCAGTTATCAGAGTAATTAATAATGTTACTGTAGCCAGATTTCTGGGAAATTTCCCTGCGCTGCAGGTACTAGAATGATCTGTTGTTATTGAGAGTACATTTTCAGCAAGATTCTACTTTTACCCACCTTCATGCTTAGGTACAAGGAAGTCAACTGACCCATCCAAGGACACACAAGTGAGACAGTAACTCAGCTGGAAGTAGCACCCAAGATCCCCTGTCACCTCACTCGTGTGCTCTAACTACTAAAATGTGGTAAGTGCAGAATATTTCAAAAGTCCCCACGTTCTCATCTTGTCACTGTGACTTCCCTATGGAAGGAGAGGAAGAAAGGGATGCTTTATGTGTAGGGAAACTTCCCCTTCTCCAGCAGCTGGCTTCCAAAAGGATCTTTTGATTAAAATGTAAAAACTGGGTTCCAAGTACAAGCAGCCTTTCTAGTATCAGACTGCTTCCTAGTTCAGAGCTCTCTCATGGCTGCCAGCATGGGAGCACAGGAAGAGAGGACATAGGGAGCCCCTGCACAAAAGGCAGCCACATGTTTGTTTACATACAAACATGTATGTAATACTGCGGATCGCCTGCTGCGTGGAGGCATGGTCACTTTGAAAGATTCGCTGAGAGCACTCCATGCCTGGCTGAGCAAACAGGAAGGGGATTTTCAAAATTCCCAGAGAATTTAAAGGGTGGGTCTGACAGTTGTTCGCTTGAGGGCAGGGCAATAGAGTTCAAAGTGATGACCAGAGTGGCTAGAACAGGCATTGTGGGACACCTGTGGAGGCTGATCAGAGCGCATTAATAGACCAGGGCATCCACACTGGCACCACGGCACTCCAGCCGGGGCGCAGCAAGCATTATGCTTCTCCTGGAGGTGGATTACCGGGAGTGCTGCAGCCGTGGAGTCCAGGCGCTCTACATGCCTTTCCAGACGCCTGGTGCTGCTTTAATGCACTCTAACTTCTAAGTGTAGCCATGCCCTGTGTGTGGATCGGGGAAGCAACCAGTGCTGTTCAACTTAGAGAGCAGATGACCATGATCCCATCTACCTCTGCACACCAGCAGGGCGGTGCTGGGAGCAGTGGTACATCTCCGCAACTCACCAGCTACTAAGGCACATTGTTCCTCTCACACATCACTTGCTCGGGCACTGAAGGTGCTCCCCTGGCTCTCAGAACCAGAATGTAGCTCTAATATTGTTACCAGTTTTAGGACACGTCAGACATGTGCAGTAAGTTTGTCAGGCACTAATAATAGATAATAATGTGTACTCTTTTGTCAATCTACAGTTGAGGACTCTAAATAACCTTCAAAGATTCATTAAGTCACACATTTCGGTTGTGTGTTAGACAAATAGTAGTATCTCCATTCTGCAGATGGAGAAACTGAGGTACGGCAAGTTTAAATGACTCTCCCCAGATCATGTAACAAGTCAGTGGACGAGCCAGGAATAGAATCCAGAAATCCTGAATCCCGCTCTCCTGTTTGAATACAACCAATATAAACAAATGCCCCAGAATTATTTAATTCACTCTCAGTCAAAGTCTAATCCTGTGAATTCAGTGGAAGTTGGAGATGCTTAGCACCTAGCAGGATCAGGTGCACAAAGAGGAGAAAATTCAAGTACTGAGCTTTCTGATGCTTAAACGAAAGGCACTAGGTAAGAGCAAAGCGATATCATTTTATTATTATTAATTATTATTATTAATAATAATAATCAGTTTTTCCTTTCTTTTTATTTAAGCACTGACAATGGCACCTTGCCTTGTCCCTTGGTCTTAAGGGAAAGGAAACACCACTGAGGTGAGTGAGGTATCAAAAAAAAAAGGGTGGGGGAGAACAAATCTCTTCATGTAAAAGGCTGGGACTGTGACACAATTATTATAAAAGCTGCTTTACAGCAGAATTATGTAACCAGTTACAAAAGGGATTATTGGACTTGCAGGTATTTTCATACTGAAAGCCAACTGCTGAGTGTCTTTTTAATAAGTGAGTGACAAACACATCAGAACAAACCTTTGTTAATTGTCATCAGATTAAAAGTCTGGGGGTGGGGGGGAGGAACACAAATAGCAATGCATGCTGAAATCCACATAATGTCTGTGCCCTGTAATCACTGTTCAGTAAGATACTTTCTGATCTTTATCTGAGGTTATAAATTGGCCCTGACTACACCCTTACAAATCAGTTTTGCCCCCACAACTTTCAGGTGTTACATAGCTGCTGCTAATGATTGTTCCTGGAGCATAGAGGTAAGAAGCCATCTTATTTAATAAAATCTTCCTTTCCTACTTCGTTAATGTCATTTAAGTGAGGGACAGTCTAAACTAATATAGGCAATAAGGCAGCTCACATACATGTCTTAACAAGAAGACTGAGAATAGCAGAATGCTGTCCAGAAGCTTGTCTAAAATAATTAAAGTATAACACAATGTTATGGATTATTTTACCTTCTTCAGATAACAGCAGCCCAGGTCTGAGCTGGATATGCAGCTCTTCCTCTACCTTCCAATGTCACATAAGCTCTTGATTTGTATTGCAAACCACCAGTTCCTGTTATTCATTCTTCTCCACGTTCAGTCTAGTCAGACAAACCAATCTCTGGGATATGTGCATTGTACAGGATTTTTAGCCCAAACAGCAGTATGAGATAGGAACTCCTTTTTTTCTCTTAAGTCATTTGGCTCCTCCTACACTCAGAGAGGCAGTTGGACACTACTAAGAAACCAAAGAAAGCAAGGGTGGGGTGGGGAGGTAGGTGGGTAAGAAGTCATAATAGGTGTGGTTGTATTTGTATTAGGCATGGGCGTTTGGATCGACAGTTTTGGTTCACCCCAAGAATCAGGCCAACCTGAAAGTTTGGATCTGAATCGTGCCAATGTTTGTTGAGAACTAGGGTTTGGTTGTGGCTCATCTCAGGTTTCCGAGTGTGTATGCCATGGGCCAGATCCTTCACCACATCTGAGGAGCACACAATACAAGTCAGCGCAAGGGGACTGCAAAGGTGCTGCAAAACTTGCTTTTGTGCTCTCCAAATCCTGGAGCTGCTGCATACACAATTGGACCCTTTCACCACATTAGAGCTGCCCCAGAGTTGCAAAGTTTCTTTATGGAGCCCAATTTCTTTTGTGATCAAGTGCTTTGCTGGATCAGGGCCTGAGTTTGCTCTGTACTCTGCATCTCCCAGCTTCCGCTGCTAGTTTTTGGTTACTGATTCTGTGCTTGGTAAGAATACATTTCACTGTGGTACAGGTAGTCTGCTAGTGTGACGCTTCTGTGCAGGGTTCTGTAGCAGTAGCTTGTTTGTTTTGCTTGTCCTAGTGATCGGGTGATTTAGGTGCTAGTGACTTGATCAATATTCAGTATGGGGCATATTAGTTTGTTTGTTCCACTGGCCAGGAGGGAAGTACTGTTAAGTCTTTAGGAATGATATTATTAAAAATGGATATTTTCTTTTGGATTTAGCTTTTAATCCTCCGGTGCACTGCAGGGGAAGGGAATGTTTGCTGTTTTGTCTGAGGTGACACCAGGCATATAGGAGTCATTTCTCAATGCTGACTAAGAGGAGAAAATAGACCCAGTTCTGCTCTGCAGCAGATTGACACCACTATGCAGAGTAAAGAGTAAAGGAATGTTTGAGACGCTTCAGGACTCAGCTCAAATCTGTGGGAGGAATAAGATGAGCTCCTTAGCACCACAGAGGAAGAGGGGAGGAGGATGGATCAGTGTAGCAGTGTGTCTTCCTCTTCTTTCCCCCCATGCAATAATAAACTCAGAGGCTTCAGCCACATTATACTTTATTGGCAATGTGAATTCTGGATTGAAAAAATATGCTGGAATGGGTTGCCACCTTCAGTACACAGCATCCTCAGGTATAAGTGTTACTGTCTGTAAATGAATCACTGAACTAAACAACAAATATCAAAACCATTTGTAGATGCCCTTCAGCTCTTCAACTGTGTACAAGCAGTTTTGGTACAATTATTATTGATGTTAGGGAGCCGAGCTTGTTGACACAGTGGAACGCTGCTACTGGGTCGGGGAAACAAGCACAGACTGGTGAGACCGCATCTATGCAGCTATGGGATGATGAGCAGTGGCTACATAACTTTCAAATGTGTAAGGCCACTTTCATGGAACTTTGCCAATTGCTTTCCCCAGCCCTGAAGCACAGCAATACTAAAATGAGATCTGCTCTGACAGTTGAGAAGCGAGTGGCGATAGCCCTATGGAAACTTGCAATGCCAGACCGCTGACAGACCAGTCAGTTGGGAATCAGTTTGGAGTGAGTAAATCTACCATGGGGACTGCTGTCATCCAAGTAGCCAGGGCAATCAATAGACTTCTGCTAAGAAGGGTAGTGACTCTGGGAAACGTGCAGGACATAGTGGATGGCTTTGCCGCGATGGGGTTCCCTAGTTGTGGTGGGGTGATAGACGGAACCCATATCTATCTTGGCACCAAACTACCTAGCTAAAGAGTACATAAACTGAAATGGGTACTTCTCAATGGTGTTGCAAGTGCTAGTGGATCACAAGGGCTGTTTCACCTACATCAGCGTGGGATGGTTGGGAAAGGTACATGACCCATGCATCTTTAGGAACTCTGGTCTCTTCAGAAAGCTGAAAGAAGGAACTTTCTTCCCAGACTGGAAAATTACTGTTGGTGACATTGAAATGCCAATAATTTTCCTTGGAGACCCAGCCTACCCCTTGCTCCCATGGCTCATGAAGCCATATACAGGCAGCCTGGACAGCAGTAAGGAGCAGTTCAACCAAAGGCTGAGCAAGTGCAGAATGGTGGTAGAAATGTGCCTTTGGACGTTTAAAGGGGTGCTGGTGCAGTTTACTCACTAGGTTTTACCTCAGCGAAAGCAATATTCCCATTGTTGTTGCTGCTTGCTGTGTGCTCCATAATATCTGTGAAAGTAAGGCAGGAAAGTTTATGGTGGGGTTGGGGGTTGAGGTAGACAGCCTGGCTGCCAGTTATGAGGAGCCGGACCCAGGGCAATACAAAGAGCACATGGAGGTGCACTGCGTCTCCGAGAGGCTTTAAAAAACCAGTTTCATGAATGACCCAACACTGATGTGACAGTTCCGTGTGTTGTTCCTTACCAAGCTGCCCCCTTTTTTGCATGTACTGCCTTGAAAACTAAACCTCCACCAACCACAGTGTGCACAGAGAATAAAGAGCCTGTTGTCCTCAAGCCATGCATTTTTATTATGCTAACAAACACTGAACAGAGACAGCAATTAATAGCAAAGATAACCTCGGTCTAAGGGCCTTTTAACATGAAGGGAGGGGCAAGGACACGTAGCTTATTACAATTGCATTGTCTAGCAATCAAAGCTATGAGAATGAGAGCCTTCTGCTCCATGAACCATCCCCTGGAGTTGAATTCAAGGGCTAACGGAGCTCCCTTCCCCTCCCCCCTGCATTCTAGGATGTCTGGGAGTGGAGGATATGGAACTTGGTGAGGAGGGCAGCTGGTTCATCATTGGGTGCAGCAGAACTCTAAGGTCTAGCTGCCTTTCCTGCACTTCAACCAGATGCCTCAACATGTTGGTTTGCTGCCCCATAAGCCACAACATCTCCTCTTGCATGTTACACTTTTGTTCCCTGCATGCTATGCTCTCCGACAGTGTAAGCCTCCATGCATTCAGCTGAGCCCTGTCAGTCTCGGAGAAAAATCACAGAACATGTCTTCCCTTGTCTGCTTTTTTCACCTTCTAATCTGGGACAGCCTTTGTGCTAGTGTGGAGGACGCACCCACAGACAAGGTTGCAGCTGCAAGGAAACAAAAAACACAAGGGTAGCCTTACAGAACATACATTGTTGAAAACAGCAGGTTAACTCTTGCAGTGAATGAAACACTTCAAAGCAGTAAATATGTTCCCTGAGGTACACAGACACATTTTGTCCTTTAAAAGAAGCACCTACCAGTAAGGTACAATACATGGCAGAGCGCTGGGCAGCAGATTTTGGTTTGCAGGCAGACATGGTAAGCACACATGAAAGAGTAGGTGGTGTCAGGGCACACCTGAGGACATTTTTTGGTGTGGAAACTCTTGGCACATAAACAGGCTTTTCCGGGGAGCACCCTTTGCGTACTGGACTGGCCACCACTGTATCCCAATTGTTTACCTCAGATTAAACATTAACCACAATTGCATTTAACCCCTGTAGTGTGATTACAAGTGTGCACTCACCAGGGGTGCCTTCCACAACATCACGGTCCCACAACAGTAGGTCCTGGGAGGGGATTGGCTCCAGAGTTACGAAAAGGTCCTGGCTGTTGGGGAGAATGGATCCTTCACTTATCTGCTGCACATTCTCCTCCTCCTCATCAACAATGTTCTCCTTGTTGTTCCGGTAGCCACCTGGGGCCCCTGGGAGGTATCCACAGAGAGTGTTGGGGTACAGGTGGGGTCCCCGTCTAGAATCGTATGCAGCTGCTCATAGAAGTGGCATGTCTGTGGCTCAGAACCAGAGCAATTGTTTGCTTCCCCTGTCTTCTGGTACGCTTGCCTGAGCTCCTTTATTTTCATGCAGCACTGCTGTGTGTCCCTAGTGTAGCCTTTGTCACCCATGCCCTGTGTGATTTTGGCACAGATATCAGCATTTCTTCTGCTGGTTTGGAGCTCTGCCTGCACAGACTCTTCTCCACACACAGTAATCAGATCCAATGTCTCCTGTATGCTCCATGCTGGAACATGTTTGTGGCCCTAAGCAGGCATGGTCAGCTGTGCTGGTGAGCTCTCCACACTGATCAAACAGGAAATGAAATTCAAAAGTTCTTGGGGCTTTTCCTGTGTACCTGCATGAAGTGCAGTGGAGTTGAAAGTGCTATCCAGAGCAGTCACATTGGAGCACTCTGGGACATCTCCCGGAGTCCAATCCATCGAATTACAGTGTTGTGTCTCCACTACTACTAATTCAACCTGGGAAGGTGGACTCTAGCGCTACTCCTCTCGCTGAGGTGGAGTACAGGCATTGATTTTACAAACCGTTTGGGTCGGTGGAAAGAGCTAGGTAGTGTAGACATGAACATTATAAATTTGACCTAACGCGGCATATGTCGACCTAATGCTGTGTAGACCAGGCCGAAGATAATAGATTTTAGACTCATTGAATTTGGTGGGAGTTTTATTCTTGACTTAAAGAAAGATTAGATTGGCCCCTGCAGGGGAAAGACATGTGTTTATCATACTGAACAGAAGGGAATGGCAGGCAGGGAGGGAGAACATGAACACTGGACTTACTTCTTCCATTGCCTTTGCTAAATAAGTGTGAAATGCAGTTCCTTCTTTCTCACTGGTGATTCTGCTACTGCTTGAATTCTGTTCAGTGTCCTTGATAAATATGAATTCTAAAGATAAGAGCTCTAAACAGCTTAAAGCTGTAAAAAGCACAATACTTGTTTGACCTGGAACAAAGACTCAGGTTTCTCTGCCTCAATAAAACTGTATTTAAGCTGTTTCCATGGTATTCTGTGAAGTACACACCCTGAGTATTTTCACAGAATGAAGCAAAGATCCTGACTAAACACCCATTGAGACTGACTTTAACTATGAAACCTCTTGTAATCTATGCAGGAATATTTAGTACACCGGGAGTTTATTGCTAGAAGATTTATTTCACAATGGTCCCAGGTGAATTCTCCCTCTTCTCATGAGCAGGGACCATCCATATAAATCTGTGCGTTAGGTTTCCCATTGCTCTTATGTGGAGGCTAGAAATGGACCTGAATCATGAACTATGGCTCCAGAACTGAACCCATGTTTTCCCAATGTTCAGAGCTATTGGAATCTGAAATTTTTGTTATTTGCATATCTTAGTAGAATTGCATATTCACTTAACATTTTAAATGATTGGAGAAACCTGAGAGGTCTTGAGCAAAGAATTTAAATCAGTGTTTTCAGCCACTGGTGTATGTAACAGGATGGTGTATGTAACAGGACTGGTGGTTCTGGCTTTTGTGGTAGTCTAGACTCTTCTCTTCACTTTGGAGATCTAGGAGACCCTTCTGCAGAAAACAGCATGGAAGGGTCACTCTCAGGATAAACTCCATGAACAATGGAGGTTTGAAGTTGTGATGTTTTATCCTGTCAGCTATATGTGTAACAACGACTATTAGGCCTGAGAGAGGCATAAAACGTAAAAATCGTTGCAAAGAAATAAGTTCAGGTAGGTAGTAATCTAGCCAAGTGGTTACAGAATGCAGTAGTGGCCTCAGCTGTACGCGTGTCTGAGCTAAACAAAACCATCATTGCAATAGCGGTGGCTACATTCACCGACCAGGAAACTGTAGGAATCCTATTGCAGTTACCCAGATGGGCTCTGTTCCTGGTGATAAAATATGGCCATTCTTCTTTTCCCTAGAGCACTTGTTCGCTGCTTTGCAAGGTTTGAATGATGTAGGAAGGACTGGCAGTATATTCCATAGTGTTTCTGTGATTAATGTATGATCGAAGTTCTGGACAGGGCCAACAAGCAGGCTGGTACCAAGGCAAAGGGACTTACAGTAAGAGGAAAGACATGCCAAGGGACAAGCGGAAAGGCTCATGCTGCCTTCGCAGTTTTCGGACAGGGTAACTGCGTGGGAGCAGGTACCCGCTTTGCCGTTTCTTGAACAGGGAGAGCAGTTAAGGGAGAAAGACAGAGTACAACAGAGAGACTGGTTTGAGCAGCTGCTGTGTCTAATAGCCACAAGAGTTCAGGCTCTTGCTGCGCCTGCACCACAGAGTACCCTGGCCTGTATTCCAGGAACAGCTTGGACAATTCCATTGCCCATGCAATCTGCCCCTCTGAGTGGCTGGACAGGGCAAACGTGCCCCATGGAGTCCTCAGTGTTGAACCCAGTGCTGAACCCCTGCCTTGTGGATATATGCCTCCACCCTGGGCCCTGGCTTCAAGTGCAGAGCAAACTTGGAAGGAAGGGAAAGGAAAGGGGGTGGGAGCATGGCTGTCCTTACCCGTACACAAAGCACGCAGCTGCGTAGGGCACCAGGAAATATGGGGCACCACATTTCCTGGTGCTGCTCCAGCCCCAGCCCTGCCTCTTCCCACCCCTTCCCCGAAGCCCCCTCCCCAAAGTCCCTGCTCCTGCTCTGCCCCAACTCCGCCTCCACTCCCCTGAGGACTCCAGAAGCGGTCGGGCCTGCCCTCGCTGGTAAGTAGAGCGACCCGGCCCCAGCCTGCTCTGCTCCCAGCCACACCACCGGTGAGTGCTGTGGGGCAGTTCCCCACTTTCCCCAAGCCTGGGAGCCAGGGGAGCAGAGCAGGCTGGGGCTGGGTCATTCCACTTCCCACCAGTCTGTGCTTGTTGCCCTGGTCCAGAAGTGCTGGAGTAGGTAGAGGGCATCAGCAGCTATACCAAGTTTTATGAGCAGCATCAGCCAGTTCAAGTCTGCCATGTCTATGTCCTCCTCCGTCATTAGCTCTGTCAGGTGCCTACAGTGGGTAGGAAAATGCCACCAAACTGCTTACCAGTATCTCATGGAAGCTCTGCCTGCATTCTGAAACAGGAGCCAAAGGCCACGCTCAAGAAGTTCTTGAAATGGCAGCTCCTCCATGTTGCTGGTTCCAGTTGCTGGGAGTATACATGCCAAAATGACGGCTCAGCAGGATGTGTTGGCATGTTACTTCCTATAACGGATGGTGTGGACAGTCAAGTTTTCCCACAGGGCACCACAGTCAAAGGGCTAGCACAACTTTTCAAGAGTTCTGTAGGAAGTCTGGGATACAGTTGGATGCACTCGGGTCTTCATACTGCAGTTTAGATGCCAGAGCCCTGGGTTAAAAACTTCTTAACCTAGGGCTGGCCATGAATGTAGATGCTCAAACCATGGGTTCTCAAACCCTGGGTCTGCTGACTTAAGTCCCACTAACCTTGGGCTTACATTGCAGCGTAGACATACCCTTTAAGAGAGAGCCTCCTCAGTAGTGATTTGGTTCTGATTAATGTACATGGAGGAGACAGAGGCTTTGAAGTTAAGATATAGAAAGAGTTATTCATTCTGTTAGTTTACTATTCATGATGAACAGTTCATTGTCTCAATCCTAAAATAAGATGAGTGAGAACAGCTTGGGGAAGCTGACTGAGTAGCTGACCAGAGCTATGGCCAGCTCAATCAGTGCCCAGCAGGCCCTGATAAGAGGACTTTGGGTGATTTGGGGTTGCTGGACTGAAGAACCAAAGGGAAGGGGGCATGCCCCAATTTGCTTGGGGTGGGTTTTTTGCTCATGGGTTGTGTTATGAATCCTGTTGGTGGTGTTTCCCCAACATAATGCCACATTGTTTCTCTCTGTTATTAAAAGGCTTTTTGCTACACTCAGACTATGTGCTTGCGAGAGGGGAAGTATTGCCTCTAGGAGGTGCTCAGTGGGGGTGGTATATATTTGTCCCATGTCACTGGGTGGGGGCTCGAGCCGGTTTGCATTGTGTTATTGGAATAGATCCCCTAGATATTGAACCCGGCCCTTGTTGCTGCCAACTCTGACGGGCAGAAGGGTTACACAGGTATAAAAATTTTAAGGCTCCTTTAATTGCCAAAGTGGTGTAAAGGAGCCTTATTGCAAAGGACAGTGTGGCTTTATAAATGCTTATGGTGCTTTAGTGATTAGAACTGGTCTAAATTTTTGGACTGAAAAAATTTCCTATCAAAATATGCTTCATGAACTCTTTGCTACTGACCTTTCTGGAGATGGTCAGTAGCCAGTATAAATTTGTGTGCCTGAGTTCCCGGCCCTCATTTGCTCTTCAGTTGTGTATGATATAATACTGAACGTATGGCTGCATCTATTTGTTAACTAATGACTAGAAGTAAAGGGTCAGTACTAATTACATTACTGTTAGAAGGGGGTTGGGGATTTCCTCCAATGCTCCCCAGCCCCACTCTCCATCCATTTTATTGTAGTTTAAATAATTTATCAAAATAATTGAAACCAGCGTGATGATATTGCGTAATTTTGACAAATAAAATATGCAGAATTTTAAAATATTGTATGCAGAATTTTTAATTTTTTGGTGCAGAATTCTCGCAGGAGTACACTTCATTTCCTAATCATGGAAAGTAGACTCTGCAGGCAGAGGAGTGACCTCAGGAGTGTCTCTCACTCCTGTATGTGGTGGTTCATCAGCCAGTAATTTGATATATATTTGTACTGAATGTACTGAAAATAAAATTCAGTTGTTGGGAAGAAACTGGGTTCAAAGAAACGCTGCATGGTCTGAAGAGGTCTAAAGCTGAACATGATTTAAAAACAGGACATGCAGACATCCTAAAACGCTGCCTTCCAAAGCAAGGAAGCACATGGTCAAAATGGAGACTGGGTGACGTTGCTGGGTGATGCAGTAATAATAGATCTGAGGAGCTAAATGTCTGCAGTCACAGGAATGATTGTCTTCAACTGTTGAGAATTGTTACCATGTGCTGTTAAAAGCATTTGTGTCGTATAATTCATGGCAGAGAGAGCTGCATTTCCATGGTAGGTGAATTTGTTTCCTGTGTAGTTTGTAAAGAGCTTTGGATGAAAGTTGTAAATTGTTGTTTTCTTTGGCAATATGGGTTTTGGAATGATTCTAGCACCCAGTACTGTATATCTTTTTAAATATACTAGGTGAATGCTAAAACAGTGAAGAAATGCAGATAATGAAAGGGCCAAATAAACATCATTCAATCATAAAGCAGCACTAAAGGCTTTGAGAATGACCTGACCTGAGTTACACTAATATACATAACCGACTCCCTCATTCCAAGGATTAAGATGAAAAATCTTATCAGGAATTTGTATCAGCTATTTTTCCTCCGAGAGACTTGCTGTGCTCTGTATTAGTGTCACAGCTTTTGCTGTTTTGTTTATTCAGTTAACAGTTATAAAAATGTATGGAAATACATGAAACATTTGCTTTTTGGACAGGCAGCTTTGTGTGGTACTACCGCCTGAATTATCTTTTCCCCTCTTCTGGCCCATTCCATAGCCCAAAATAAACATGGTTCCCCTCCTCACTTTTTCATGAGAAAAAATTTTGGAGATAAAAGAAAAATCCCTAGACTGTTTAAACTTATATGAATTCCATTTTGAATTCCTTTGGCATGTAAGAGTTTTGTACTCTACTAAAAGGCTTTTCTTGGATTATGACTTGTTTCAGTTTATAAGTGAAAAATGGAGGGAACGCCCTCCATCTGGCTCCAAGAGAAATCACCTCTGATCAGATCCAGCCCAGCTTCTGACCATGTCAGGAGTTAGTTTTTGCTCTGCATGTTTAAATAAGCACAAGGTTCTTAGTGTTTTAACCATGTCACTGCTGCCTAAAATGCCTTTTGTGTGGTGATGGGGAGCTGAGAGGCTAATGAAGGGGAACGGAAAGCTGATAAAATACACTTCCTGTCTTCTGCAGTTCCCTCTGCTGTACCTCCATGCGCACCCTCCAATTTGTTGGAGCACTACAGTGTTGTTCATCATTACTTTTATTACTTTTTACAGTGCCCAGACCAGAAGTGTTCTGATAGCTTTACAGAACAGCTAGTAAAAATAAACCCTGCTCCCAAGATCTTACCAACCAAGTTGCAGCAAGTGATGGTAAGAAACATTAGGGAGAGGTGGGGGAGGGTATGAAGAATGGCAAAGTCATAACAACAAGATCACACAGTTACCCAATTTAAGGATGTGATTGTCACAATGACTCAATTAAAAGTGCTTTTTGATGCTTTTCTTCTTTTTAGTATGTGATGTTGTTCACTGACAAAAAACATTACTATAGAGCTAAGATTGCCCAGTGGTGTCTCATGCCCTCGCAGAACATTGAGTTCAGCAATTGAGTATAAACTTTTGAATACCAGGAAATACAGAGTTTAAGTAGATGCCCAGGTAACCTTAACTCTGACCCCCTGGGGCTCACAATGGCCACTGGGAATTGTCTGCATGCAATCCAGATGCATTCACTGTGTTAGGTGTAGCCATATTGAATCAGGAAGGGATTAGCTGGAGCAGCTTGGCAGAGCTGTGATTGTGATATGAGGTGATGTGGGGGCTGTCCCCCTTGTGGGATGTGTGTGATCAAATGGAAAAGGTGCATGGGTACCTTGAGAGATCCAGTATGACTCGTTCATTGCTGCATGGAGTAGGTTGTGTGAGTAGCGGGGCATAGGGGTCGTCTTGCTGTGGGGATTGTTAGTAGATTGGGGGGGAGATTAGTGTGGTCTGTGGGTTTAATGAAGGATAAGTGAAAGTATATAATTTTAGATGACATTGTGCACATATAAGGGGGGAGGGCTGTAAAAAGTGGTTGAAGAGGTTATATGTGTTAAATTTGGTGGTCTTTCCGTGGAGTAGGCTGTATTTTCATGTGTAGAGCAGATGTAAGTAGCTCAAGTTCAGTACAATTCAAAGGCAGAGTGAGTATGTTCTGGGTCTTCTGAAGCTTTGCTCTAAGAGGGCACAATTAAGGTTGTGTGGGTATGTGCCTTATCCCTGGTTTTTGGAAGTTTGAGTTTGAAATACCTCAATTCTTCATTTCCTGGTTTTTTAGAAGTTTAAGTTTTGCTGAACTCCACATTCTGGAAGGGCACAAAATACCCCCAAGTTTTTTGTAAGTGAATTTTCTAGCTTTTTAAACAGTAAGAGGAATGATGTTGGTAGGAATTAGTGATTATTTAAGCAGTTATTGTTATCATGTAGATTTGCAGTTAAGATAATGCCTAGCTCTTTTCATCAGTAGATTGTAGAGAACTTTACCATGGAGGGAAACATAACTATCCCTGTTGTACAGATGGGGAAACTGAGACACAGGGCAGTGACATGACTTGGCCAAGGTTCCCCAGAAGGCTAGTGGCAGAGTCTGGTTACAGTAATTTTAGGCATGTGAGAGAAGAGTGGTCTGTGTGTGTGTGTGTCTCTCTCTCTCTCTCTCTCTCCATCCCTCTCCGCCATCCACAACACATGGCAGTCAGGGGCTGGACTACCATTTTCGGCTCACCCTCATCCCATCAAGCCATTAACTTTTAGAAGCAGGGTGTGCACCAAAAAAAAGCTGGTAGTATTTCTGAACTTTTAAGAAATGCTTTTTTCTGTGGGTTGTCTCGAGAACCTTTTGCTCATATGTCCCCAAATTTAGTTCACTCCCCCTAACCCAAAACCCCGAGGCACACCAAATTTCAAGAAAAACCAAGTTAGCATTCAAATTTTAGCGGACTAAGATGACTCTAACCTTGAAAAAGAAAAGTCTTCTCATTCTTCACAGTAGCAGTTGCAGAGCTATTGCTAGTGCTTTGCTATAATAGTATGTGGAATTAATCATCTGCAACTACTATGTTATATCCAGATCCCCAGCACAGCATAACCTTAATTCCTAGAAGGCTCTGAAATGGCTCATTCATTGCAATGGTAAATTCTGACTTGAATTAGAACACCCTATGAACATGACTGCACCCTGAAACAATACCTCTGAGACATGCAAACTGCTCCATTCATCTCAAGGTGTTCTCATTCCCCCTCCTCAGTACTAGTGCTTCGGAGACTGTGATATGCTTCAAGCATGTACATTCTGAACTTCTTGCCTTAGTCTCAGCAATAGGGTTTTGATGCATGCTCCCAGCATGTCTATTCTCAGCTTCTCAACCAGAGGGGCAGGGCTTCCCCAGATGCTGGCCCACATGTAGGGCAGGGAGAGGAGCTCAGACACTTTCAGAGACATGGGGATTCAGAGAAGGGCAAGGATCCCAGCTCTTACATGAGGTGGCAGAAGAGGGGGCTTCCTAGATCCCACATGAGATGGCAGGGAATGGAGACCCTCCAGAAACCGAGTGTACATTCCCTCCCCTCCAACTCCCCCTAATGTCCAATGCCTGTCCCTGAGGTGAGCCCTTCAGTGCCTCTCCCCTATCACCCATCTCTATAATTCCCCTCTCCTCACTGCAACCCCAAGCTCCTATTCCCCCCACTCCTCCACTCCCTAATTCCCCTGTCTTTCCAGCAAGCATTCACGTGTCATTTATTTTCTTTAAAAAATAGCTTGAGCACCTTCTAAACTGCTTCTGTAATCAGATTACATTTCCCCAAAATTAAACAAACAAAACAGCCACATCTGACAAAGGCAGACTGTAGCAACATGCTTACTTGGGATCGATCTCTCTATCTGGTTCCCATCATCATAGCATCTGTGGATGCTTCTCCATCTCCCAGTTGCTGAGATGGGTGATTGGGAAGAGATCCTGTTTTATTCACTAGAGAATGGTGGGGATGCCCAATTCTTGGATCACTTTGGGATGTTGCGTGAGGGGCTCTCTCCCCTTACCATTTTGGGGGGAGCGGGGAGGGAGATGAAGGCAAGTATTTGGCTAAATGGGCCTTAATGTCATCCTTCTAGTTCACGTTTGGGTCCTGTTAAAAATCTTTCCCAGCTGAGCACCAAACAAGCTCTTGCCTCTAGTTTAACATACTGAAGGATATAAGTTCATTAGATGCCCTACTGTCATTCCTATGAGATAGATTTCCATATGTGATGCCATCTCTGGGAAGGGGGCACGATTGTGGAGCTGTAAAAAAAAAAAAAAAGAATTGGTGTAGTAAGTCCTTATAGTGTAGGAAGTTCCTAAATGACATAGGGAATACCTTTGTGGAGAGCTTCTAAAAGCCAACCATCGCAGGAGGCTAATTTGGACTGGGTAAGGCTGTATCAACATTGCATTATGTTCTTATCAAGGGTGGAACCTACAAACTCCTGAGCACTCTGACTTCGATCTGACAAAGCACTTAATCCCTAAACAAACAGTTCTCAGAGCAGGTTCAAAGCCAGAAGACTTGTTGTCCTTGTTCAGCAGCTTAGAATCATACTTATTGATCAGGCAATATGAAAAAGTGATGTGTTTTGGGGGCTTTATATCTTGGGCAATGCAATTTTGTATCAGCTGTTTTGATAATCAGCCTCAATGGAACTACAGGTTTCAGAGTAGCAGCTGTGTTAGTCTGTATCCTCCAAAAAAAAGAAAAAGAAAAAAAAGGGAGTACTTGTGGCACCTTAGAGACTAACAAATTTATTTGGGCATAAGCTTTCATGAGCTACAGCTCACTTCATCGGATGCATGCAGTGGAAAATACAAGTAGGACGATTTTATATACATGCATCCGATGAAGTGAGCTGTATGCTCCAATAAATTTGTTAGTCTCTAAGGTGCCACAAGTACTCCTTTTCTTTTTAAGGGAACTACAGAATCAGTAGGACTCCGTCTGTTCAGATCTAAACTGCTGAGCCATTATTTTTAATGACTTAAGGTTTTTAGCTTTTCACTCAAGCCTCACAATGTGGACACAGATCAAGAGACAAAATAAAACTGAGGTAGACAGTGGGATGGGTTGGGGCACAGAATCTCCCTCAAGACTGTCACTAGATGTGCTGGGATACCACTGAGAACAAACCCTCCTGCTAGAAAATGCTTCTCTCCAATCCTGTCTTGCTGAGCCAGAGACACCAGTTGGCTCCAGCACAGACCAAGAAGTTGGGCCAAGCCCCACTGCAGTTCACAGAAACTCAGATTCACTCAGCCCACGGGCTTCTCAATTAACAGGGACTTTCCCAGCATCTAGTATTCAGTCTTTCTGGGAGCCTAAACCCCAAATAAATCTGTTTTACTATGTATAAAGCTTATACCGGGTAAACTCATAAATTGTCCGCCCTCTAGAACGCTGATAGATATGCAAAGCTGTTTGCTCCCCCAGGTATTAATCCCTTACTCTGGGTTAATAATAAACAAAAGTGATTTTATTAAGTATAAAAAGTACGATTTAAGTGGTTTCAAGTAATAGACAGAAATACATCAAAATATGCAAGGCTAACTTAATACACTAAGGATCTAGTTACAAATAATAACTTCTCATCCTAGACGTTATCTCAGGTACAAACCTTTTCAGACCAATGCTGTAGTTTATGGCCTAGGTCCAGCAATCACTCACACCCCTGTAGTTACAGTCCTTTGTTCCAGTTTGTTTCAGGCATCTCTTTGGAGTAGAGAAGCCATCTCTTGAGCCAGCTGAAGACAAAATGGAGAGGCTTCCAGGGCCTTTTATAGTCTCTCTTGTAGGCGGCAACCTCTTTGTTCTTCTATGCAAAATCACAGCAACAAGATGAAGTTTGTGGCCACCTGGGCAAGTCCCATGTTCATGAATGATTCAGCTTTTTGCATGCCAATGCCATTGTTTACATGTTCGTTTGAATGTTCCTAGGAAAGCTCAGATGTGGATTGGCATCTCCCAAAGACCATTGTTAGTTAAGTAGTCCAAATTACTTGAATAGCCCCTTCACAATATATTGGCCAAACCTCCCTTATGTGTTTCCTACAGCAAACACTTCAAATACTAGCATAGAGCCAATGCTCGTAACTTCAGATATAAAAAAGAGACATACATACAAACAGGATGAATATATTCACTAGATTATAAGCGTAGTAATACCCTATAAGAGACCTTTTGCATAAAGCATATTCCAGTTATATTTATACTCATAAGCATATTTCCATAAACATATGGAGTGCAACATCACAGAGTGATGCTGATGTAATACATGAAAGAAATAGAAACCCAAATCAACACTGATAAAATTGGCAAATGGCACAAAACTTGGGGGGGCAGTAAATAATGAAGAGGAATAATCACTGATACACAGTGTTCTGGATCATTTGGTAAACTGGATGCAAGCAAACTGTGTTTTTCAGGATAGCCAAATGTAAGATCATACATCTAGGAACAAAGAATGTAAACCATACTTACAGGAAGGGGAATTGTATCCTGGGAAACAGTGACTCTAAACATGAAGATAATTAACTATTGGATTACCAAGGGTCATGATGGATTCTCCATTATGGGAAATCTTTAAATCAAGATTGTATGTTTTTCTAAAAGATATGCTGTAGTTCAACCACAACTGTTGGACTTGACGTAGGAATTAATTCTGGGAAGTCCTGTGCCCAATGTTATGCAAGAGGGTCAGACTAGGTGATTACAATGGTCATTTCTGGTTTTATAATCTGTTAACACTTACATTTTTACCAAAGGCCCAATCCCGCTCCCATTTAAGTCACGGGGGCCCAGATCTTCAAAGGTATTTAGGTGGCTAACTCAGTGGGAGATAGGTGCCTAAACACCTTTGAAGGATGTGGATCTGGGAATTTTATAGTTAATTTCAAAGGAGCAGGAGCAGGCCTCAAGTCCCTAAGGAACCGATACTGAATTCATAGTCTTTCTTCAATTAAAATAATGCTTAAAATTAAATCAAATGCTCCAATGAACAAGGCTTTCCTGACAGATTGCCCTGTGAGAAAATGGAGTAGCAGTAAAAGGATTATATCCTAAGATAAGCACACATTTACTTGGCATAAACAAAGTCAAACTGAAAAACTGCTGAATCATTTGGTCCAAAATTAGGTCAAATCCTTTTTGTTAAGAAAGCAAACTTCCTTCCTGAGAAACATAACTCAAGGGCTGTGTTCCATGGTATTTTTGACTGACGTTCAGGTCATATTGGAACCGATGCATGGTGTAACATCCATCCAGCTTGACACAGGTTACAAAGTGCTATCCTAAGTGTTAACTTTTCTGAGCACATAAGAGAGTTGTCAGTTGGTGAAGTCTCACAAAACTCTCTTCACTAAGGCAGAGAATTATTTGTGAAGTTTGAATTGACAGAATAATAAAACGTATGCAGTGGTGGTGGTGTTGTTGTTTTGGTCCAAGGACAGTAGAGACACAAGGTAGATGAGGTAATATCTTCCACTGGACCAACAGAAGACGGTCCAAAATAAGATATTATCTCACCCACCTTGTCTATTAGAATAATAAAACAGAACTTTGGCCTACAAAGCATGCTGTCCACACTGATAGGTCTCAGATTCACTTTTCACTTCTGAAAAATAAATATTTTTGGTTTCCAAATATCCCCAATAATAAAAAAGCCCAAACAAACCCCATATGACTTCTTTTTTTTTTAAAGTGAAACAATATTAAAATTCTAATCTTCAAACTGAGGGTCCCCTGAATATAATAAACCTGGGGGACAGTGGGTTGCTTGCATTGCTGAGCATCTTGTGTTGTCTCTCTACTCTCCCTGCTGCCTTCATTCCAGTGAGCAGCAGGAGATTCAGATTTTGAGCAATTTCAGTCCCTAGCCCATTCACAAAATGAATGGGACTAGTTTTACTTGATTAGGGACCATAGAATTTGCCATGAAGCCAGCAAGCAGGGTAAGAGGAGGCTGTGAGATCCCTCTTTTCTTTTCTCATCTTTTTAAAAGATTTCATACCATCTACCACGCCAAGAATGTAAGACCTGTCCCTACAGCCCTTACTCACCAGAGTAGTTCCTTGAATAATCATTGAATTCAAGTGAGTCTGCTCTTTGGGAAGAATGGGCTTCTACTGGATTACTCAGATGAGTAAGGGATGAGGAACCAGACTCTTATTTCATAAATTAGTCTCTAGAATGGTGGGCACAATGCCTTGGTATTGCTGGCATTATAGGTCAGGTAAAAATAAAGGACTTGGGGCCTAGTCCTAAAGTCCTTACTTAGGCAAAACGCCAAATGACTTCAAAAACTGAGTAAGGACTTCAATGAAGTTACATGGATTTACACCAGTTGAAGATCTGGCCCCATATATTTTAAAAAACACTTTTCCTGATTTGTTACTAACAACACCTTATTATAATGCAGATATTTACACAGATGAAGCAAAGATTTTTCCATTTTGATTTAATTTCACATTTTTGTTCTTCCAGTTAATTGTTATGAGTATGAGTTGCAAGCTTTGTGTGGGAATGATCACATCATTTACTTTAAGGAAAATCCTGTTCCATTTTCTAAAAAAAAAAAAAAAAAAAATTTTCCCAGTAATTTTCCTTTCAATCAATCTTGGTTTTATGGAAACTAAATTTTGTCCCAACAGTGTTCCCTTGGAGGAGAAGACTGAACAAATAAGGAACAAATGGAAAGAAGAAAGAAAGAAATGCATGAACTCCAGCACTATGCCAGGAAGCCTTAGAAAAAGTTGTGTAGTGAGACAGACTGCAGTGAAATTTATAAACATACTGACTTCAACATGTGAATTGCATCAGGTAAAAAGAGACACTGAACTAGAATATGGAAACTTACAAAAAAACACCTAAAGTTTGTTGGGAATGTAGTCACTGCATTTCAACCTGTCCCTTCTCTTTCAGGCCTGTTTGTTTAGCCACCAGGCATCACAACTGCTGATTCTATGACTTAGATGGAAAAACGTACAAGCAGGCAGGAAAGCAGATGGAGGTGCTTAGAATTTCTTCCTCAGGGGCTTATTCAGGTCTTTCAAACGTTGGACCAATTGATTATATATTTATTTACTAATTCAGGTATAGGGTGTCTTGCACAGGTCAAATGCATCTTAGACTAAAATGAAGTAGCAAACCTCTAAAAGAAATAAAATCTGTTAAAGAACAGAGCCAAGGAAACTGACAAAGATGGAATAATAGTGACCGTCAAGGCAAACCATTTGACAAAAGGTATTTGGTACTAATAGAGGAGACCCCAGAAACATGAGAGAGGGCCCCAGATGGTCAGGGAGAGGCTTACTGGAAGAGAAGAGTCTTTTACCATATGGTAAATAGACAGTTAGTGAAGGTGCCCGGTGGACCAGTTCTGGAAGGGAGTTGTGCAGCTAGAGGCTAGAGCTCTACACTATGAGAGACGTGCCCGGGTGTGGTCCTGCTCCACTAGAGCCAAACATCAATGTCAGCCAGGGACGCAGTCACAGAGCATCAGCGGGGTAGCCGTGTTAGTCTGGATCTGTAAAAGCGGCAAAGAGTCCTGTGGCACCTTATAGACTAACACATGTATTGGAGCATGAGCTTTTGTGGGTGAATACCCACTTGGTCGGATGCATGCAGTGGAAATTTCCAGAGGCAGGTATAAATATGCAAGCAAGAAACAGGCTAGGGCTAACAAGGTTAGTTCGAAGGAGGTCAGAGCAAAGAGGCAGGTAGGGGCTGAATTTCAGAGGTGCTGCTTCTCTGCACCTCCCATTGCCTTCACCATCTTCAACTTCCAGCTGAAGTTATGAATGACCAGCTTGTCTGAAAAGTGGCCCCTCTCACCCTAGTTTATGACGGGCTCCATATACACGGACCCCTGTGCTATTATACTCTTTGGCGGACTGCCAGCCTTTGCTTTTCTAGCGCTCCGGGCAGCAGGGAGCCCTCACAGGCAGGGCTCAGCAGCACGCGGTCTGTCGCGTCCGCCCCCTAGTGGCGCGGGGCATCTTCACCCGCTTCCAGGGGAAGGGGAAATGGCTGCCGCCGTCTCCCCATGTGACTCCTCGGAAGCCGGCGCCTCCCCCTCCCGCCGCGACATCCAGGTGGGGCGGCCCTAGCCCAGCAGGTTTGAGCCGTTTCCGGCCCCGTAGCGCCCTTGCAGAACAGCTGCCGCGCAGTCGGCCGGGTGGTGCCGGTTCGGCCTCTCTATGGAGCGGGGCGCGGCGGTGGCTGTGAGGCGGCTCCGCGCCGCTGGCGGAGAGCGGGAGCCCCGGGCCCCGCAGCACCCGCCGTTGCCGGGGCACGGGGTGGAGGACTCAGGTGGGAAGAAGCGGGACTGCCCCGCCGGCGGCTCCCGGTGGCGGCTGCTTCCTGAGGCCCGGGGGGCGCTGCTGGTGCTGCTCTACCTGCTGGCACTGCGGGCCCTGGTGCAGCTCTCCATGCGGCAGCTGCTGCGCCGGCCGGGGCCGCGGGACTTCAGCGCCTCCCGGGCCAGGTACGGGCAGCGCCTGCGACCGTCCCCCTCCCCCGCCTCCCCGCCTCGCCCCCTTCCCCTCAGCGCCTCGCCATTCCCCGGCCAGGTACGGGCAGCGCCTGCGACCACCCCCCACCCCCCTCCCCCGCCTCGCCCCCTTCCCCTCAGCGCCTCGCCATTCCCCGGCCAGGTACGGGCAGCGCCTGCGACCACCCCCATCCCCCTCCCCCGCCTCGCCATTCCCCGGCCAGGTACGGGCAGCGCCTGCTACCACCCCCCATCCCCCTCCCCCACCTCCCTACCTCGCCCCCTTCCCCTCAGCGCCTCGCCATTCCCCGGCCAGGTACGGGCAGCGCCTGCGACCACCCCCCACCCCCCTCCCCCGCCTCGCCCCCTTCCCCTCAGCGCCTCGCCATTCCCCGGCCAGGTACGGGCAGCGCCTGCGACCACCCCCCACCCCCCTCCCCCGCCTCGCCCCCTTCCCCTCAGCGCCTCGCCATTCCCCGGCCAGGTACGGGCAGCGCCTGCGACCACCCCCCTCCCCCGCCTCGCCCCCTTCCCCTCAGCGCCTCGCCATTCCCCGGCCAGGTACGGGCAGCGCCTGCGACCCCCATCCTCTCTCCCCCCCCCCCAACCAGGTCTCTCACCTCCCCATCCTGCCCCCTTCCCCTTAGCGCCTCGCCATTCCCCGGCCAGGTACGGGCAGCGCCTGCGACCCCCATCCTCCCCCCCCCCCCCAACCAGGTCTCTCGCCTCCCCATCGTGCCCCCTTCCCCTTAGCGCCTTGCCATTCCCCGGCCAGGTACGGGCAGCACCTGCGACCACCCTCCCCCGCCTCCCCACCTCGCCCCCTTCCCCTCAGCGCCTCGCCATTCCCCGGCCAGGTACGGGCAGCGCCTGCGACCACCCTCCCCCGCCTCCCCACCTCGCCCCCTTCCCCTTAGCGCCTCGCCATTCCCCGGCCAGGTACGGGCAGCGCCTGCGACCACCCTCCCCCGCCTCCCCACCTCGCCCCCTTCCCCTCAGCGCCTTGCCATTCCCCGGCCAGGTACGGGCAGCGCCTGCGACCACCCCCCCCATTCCCCTCCCCCGCCTCCCCACCTCGCCCCCTTCCCCTCAGCGCCTCAACATTCCCCGGCCAGGTACAGGCAGCGCCTGCGACCCCCATCCTCCCCCCCCAACCAGGTCTCTCGCCTCCCCATTCTGCCCCTTCCCCTTAGCGCCTCGACATTCCCCGAGCCAGGTATGGGCAGTGCCTGCGACCCCCATCCTCCTCCCCCTAGCGCCCCACGCCTCCCCATCCCGTCCCCTTCCCCTCAGTGCCTCGACATTCCCTGGGCCAGGTACAGGCAGCGCATGTGGTCCTCCCAGCAGCCCGACTCTCCCTCCTAGCGGCCTGACCCCCCCCTTTCCTACCAGTGGCCTCCCTTTCCCCCCCATCCTGCCCCCCTACATCCTTCCAAAATAACACACACACACACCCCATTCTGCTCCCTGACCTCCCCATCTCACTACTGGGTCAGGTACTGGACAAGTAGGCCAGCTGTCTAATTGCAGTGTAGAGACACACTAAGAGTCAAACTAGGTGATCTCTATCTGGCACATCATCCCAATCCCCACCATAAAGATTCTGCCCTCACTGACTCCTGTGCGGTCCAAATGCTTTCACTGAGTTTTCAGAGCGTAGCTAATTGGACTTGCAGTAGAACCTCAGAATTACAACACATTAGTAATGGAGGCTGTTCCTAACTCTGTACAAAACATCAGGGTTCTTTTAAAAGTTTACAACTGAACATGGCCTTAATACAGCTTTGAAACTTTACCATGCAGAAGAAAAATGGTGCTTTCCCATCACTGAGCAACATAAATTTTGCTGACATAAGTGGTAGCGTAGATTTGGCCATACTCTGGCTATTAGCCCTGGCCCCAATATCTACACTATTGTTACCCATGTTAGCTAAATTAAAGTTAGCATGGGTATGGCTGCCTGTACTAATATCTTCACTTGCAGTGTAGACATACCCTGGGGAGAAAATGAGCTAAGTATTTAAGAGCTATGGTTTCCTTTTGGCATTCTCCTGGGTTTTATTTTTGTGATGAATAAATATTGTGTTAATGTTTCGGTTATCAAATTGTGTATTTCTTTTAGTGTTGTATATCTTAAATTTTAATTGTTCTGTGTTTGGGAAAGGTGGTTGACAAATTGAAATAAATGTAAAATAAATCTATTATTTGGCTCATTGTAAATCTGACTAAGAATGTGCTTGTTCAGACCTGTGGAGGATGCGGTCGGGATGTGTGATATATATGCATCAAAAAGCAATGAACTTACTTGACAGTCTGCTCTCCCTTCATGCATTTTCTGTGTAGATTTTCACTGCTGACATTCTTATTTTGAAAGATAAAATCAGTGGATTGGCATATTGTCACACAGAAAGGGGGTGTTCAGTGCTGTCAGACTTCTCCCTGGTTCTGATCGGCAACATGGCACTGAGCAAAAGGCTGTGTATCCAGATCTTTGACCTTAATAGCATTAGGAATTTTAGCAGTGGTCAGTTGCAGTACGTGCTAGGTGATTTAAACCTTTTCTGTTTAGCTTATGGAGTGGAAGGGTGTGTGAAAATGTGCAAATTGTGGCCGAGTTGCATATTGAATGCATTTGTTACAAGAGATCTGCATTGTTAATTTTTCAATTTTATCTCTTGTAGGGAATATCTTGAAAACATAACGGCAGTTGGTCCCAGGACAGTCGGAAGTCCAGAAAATGAAATTCTCACAGTTAACTACCTCTTAGAACAAATTAAGGCAATTGAAATAGAAAGCAGTGATGCACACAAGATTTCTGTAGATATACAGAGGCCAACGGGCTCCTTCAGCATTGACTTCTTAGGTGGCTTTACCAGTTACTATGCGAACATAACTAATGTTGTGGTTAAGCTGGAGCCCAGAAGTGGAGCTAAGCATGCCGTGCTATCCAATTGCCACTTTGACTCTGTACCAAATACCCCAGGTAGGTGCATGTATTTACCTGTCTTTGTTGAACTTTTGTTGTCTTAATATGACAACTTATATCTTTTCGGCTTCTAAAAGTTTTTCATAATGAAGAGTAAGCAGCTTCTGTTTTGTTACAGCTTTTGATGTTTCTTATGGTGCTTTTTACAGCAGTATAGTAATAGGAGCTGCTTGTGGACAAAGTGATGCATGTTACATGAGCAACAGAACTGTTTTTTCATGCAGGGAATTTGTTCTGTTTTGTTCTACACACAATGTCGCTTACATCCACTTATAAGAGGACTAGCCATATCAAAGAGTATCTCATTCTTGCAACAAATTGCACAAAACATTTAAGGTGAAATTGTGACCCTATTGCAGTTAGTGGGGCCAGGATTTCACCTTTGGTCTCTGACATGAAACCATGAGTATTTTCCTGCTTGTGAATTCTGGAAAGCGTATTTACATCTGAATTTCTCGTATTCCTCTGCATACTCCTCTGTATTGTGCATTTTACTTACTTCAGTGTTACTTTCAGCTGATTCAAATTGACCCTTGTTATCCAACTCCAACAGGGTGGTTTGATGTACTAGATTTTTTTATATTTTTAATAAAATCTGCATGTGTATTTTATACAAATGTGTTAGATAATATGATTGATTTGGTCCTGGTGGCAGCTAAGCTTCAATTGCACGGGCTATAAAATTTCTAAGTGGAGGCCGTTCCCTCCTAAAATCAAATCAAATTTTGTTTGCAGCAGCATGTAATCAAACTCTAGTTACTATTTTACTACCAAGTCTACTGTGGCTCAGCAGGCAAAATGAATTGTTTCAGGCAAAAATAGTTTTTGTTTTACTTTGAGAGACCTGACTGCAGACTATAACTTACAAGCTCTATTCACTCTCTTAAAATCAAATCAGAACATCTTGCAGCCTCTGCTGGTGCTAAATTTGCAAGTTTCTTTAACAGTTTCTACACAGCCTACTCTGAGTTGACTGGAAAATTAAACTATTTCATATCTTCAGACAAAGAGATACTACAGTTGAATCAGGATTCCTGTCTATGGAAAAACTGCCGCCCATTCTCTTCTCTCACTAGTTACCACAGATCTCTAATCGGAGGACTGAGAGATGATGCTTACAAACTGAGGGTTGGCCTTAAGCCTGCTTAGCATGACCATGGTGGTCAGAGGAAACGCTACAAAGACACATTGAAAGCGTATCTCAAGACAATTGACGTGGACATCATAAGGTGGGAGGAGCAAGCCACCAAGTGACCTCAGTGGCACCACATCCTACATCAGGCAGTAGCTTGCTTTGAGGAGAAGTGCCTTGCCCTTGAACCTGAAAAAAGAGAGAGAAAATGTCTGTGCCTACTGCGAGCAGATCTGTGGTTCCAGGATCGTACTCCTGAGTCCTCTCAGGACTCATATGTAAATCTGTGGTAGAAATCATCCTCGAATCAAGGGATTACTGATGATGATGCTTTGCAGTGTACTTCTTCCTGGCCCTCTGCTCTCATGTCATTACTCATCTGGCTGTTCCCTGCTAGGCCAATCACCCTTCCCACTTGCTGGCAACTGAGTTCCATTTGCTCTGCTTAGCTCTTTCTCATTGCCTCTTCACTACATTCTCACTGAGCTTCCTCTTAGATTGGCAGCTCAGTGCTGCTGTTCCTGGTTTCACTCAGCCTATCTAAGGACAACAGAAGAAGCTTATCTGACAGGCAGAAAACCTGATGCTTTTGTGCATCTGGATGGTGCTCTTACTTGTCAGGGACTTCTGGGAAGTGAGATTATTTTTCCCAGACCTAAGGTGGATGTGACATTACCCAGGCTACAGTCTGGACTGTTGAACAGCTGTGTCCCCTTAGTTCTCTAGACTGAAGTGCTATTTACACTGCATTGCTATCAGAACATCCACTCCTGGCCTGCTCACACGGCCTTCAGCATGCAAATTCACTCCTAACTAAATTCTTGAGCACTCTGACCTATCACTCATGAATTACATACAGGGCAACTCCTTCAGATTCCTCGTCCCAGCCTTGTCCCCCCAGAAATGTGTCTTGTATGGCTCAGTACCCTTCTGAACAGTACAAGCTCATAGGAAGTCTGACACTTCATGAAAGGAAAGTGATAATGCACGAACCTTGTTATCCCTGATGGAGTTTTCCATACTAATCCAAATATGTTGGTTAGGATAAAACAATAAGATAAGTTTAGACAGATTTTTAAGTGAGTACTGGTGGTGATGCATACATTTCAGGATTCGTTTAAAAAAAAAGTAAAATGCAAGCTAAGTGAACTTTAAAGCAAATGGTTTTGTCTCATCATATGCTGCAGTAAATTTCACAGGCTGGGTTTCCATTCAGACTGAGATTTCCTCCCCCCCCCCCCCTTTAGTTCAGTGTCCTTCAGGTATTCATTAATGTCATGAGCAGAGAAACTGGAGAAGAAGTGAGTTGGAGACTACTGTCTCACATTCTTATGCCCCCCTCCCCCCTATGAGGACTACCCCTGCTGGGGTGCAGGCGACGAGCAGTCTTTTGTGGATGTGAGGTTTGAACCATTCTTATGATGCAATATACATTTCTTATTCACACCTTCCCTCTGCTGCAGAACGGCCACTTAAGCACGTGATAGTTTTTCAATGCCAGTGTGTCTTTGTCTCTCAAAAAAACTGGTTTGTGGGCTCTATCCAGAGTCACTATGTATTTCAGTAACAATCATACAGTAGAATCTTAATGTCACATATAGTGTTGCTACGCATATTTCGCCAGGATAATGACATTCAGCAGATTCTGACTTTTCAAATACCACCTCACAAGGCATACTTTGTACAAAATTTCTGTCTTGTAAAAGTGGTGAACATAATAGTATAGACCATCAGTAGGTGAATAAGGTTGCCAGAAAAGGAGCCCAGTCCTGATGGACATGAGGTCTATGAAAAAGTAATGATTCTTTTCTGCAGACTTTCTTATGGGCTCAGGGATTGGAGTGTGCCTATCACTGACCTGCAGAGGGATAGTAAAGTTGGTCTAGGCTGAGTGGGGAGTATTTGTGTGGCCAGTGGAGTTAGGAAGTTGAGACATGGCTGCACAGATAAGACTTCCTCACACTAAGAGCGGTGGTAGCGAGGTGCCTCACAACCGTGGTTATTCTTGGGAAATGTCACAATTCTGTGCTTAAATCAGCTGTGAGGAATGGCTTGGTGGAGGGGGAAACTGCATAGTTCCATTTTGTCTTAGCTCCTAGTGTGGACCAGACTCTGCATGTGCTATCCTCATAGAGTGACTGAGCATGTTCCTTCCAGCCTAGAGTTACAGGCATGAAGCTGGACTTTCCCTTTAATGGCAGGCTGCTCTGGGCATAGTTAGGGCTAGGCACTGGACCTGAGATCAGGGAGCCTGTCTCTCTCCTGTGCTCTGTGACTTCCCTGCTGACACTAAGGCAGCGTAGAGTAGGAAGCTGACCTGAAATCTGGAGCTGGGGGAGGGAAAGGAGTAGATGGGGACAAGGAGTCTGGGAAAGTGGAGGCGGGGAGAACTGGGGAGGAAAATGTGGAGGTAAGGGGGGACTGGGAGCCAGATAGCTAGAGAGGTGGATCACAGAGGTCAGACTAGGAGCTGGAGTGTGGTGACATTGGAGCAAGGAGTGTGTATGTGAGAGGGAGACTGAGACTGGATGAGAAGCCCAGGCAGTGAAACTAGGATTAGGAGCAAGTGTTGTCTGATGTCTCCCTTCTCTGCCAAGATGTGGAAGTGGGGACAAAGACTAGGACTGGCAGGGCAAGGAGACTGTGACTGGGTAGTGAAGGAGAATGGGACTGGGACAAGGCTTCGGGGGAGGGGAGGAAGAAGAGGTATAACAGGGACAGGTTGGAGGGGATGGAGCAGAAGGATCAAGTTTGGAGGGAATGGGCAGAAAAGTCTGTGTTCGTTCAAGCACACACCCTCCAGAGCCTGAAATGGAGCTTGAGATCCCAGAACTTTGCTATTTCTTTGCCAACAACAAATGCCTGTGAAAACCAGTGGCAGTGTGTGTCTCACCTGCCTCTACTGTTGGTCCACATAGACGACGACCTACCACTGCTAGCAGTCCCTCCATTAGCTCAAGGGGAAGAGGTCTGTGCAGTAGATTTAGAGGTTCCAGTTCCGAGGAACCATGTGTGTGTCAATATGATGCTATATGACAGAATTTCTGCTTTTTCAGTTTGCTTTTCTAAAAAATCTAGGAAATTGCGCACACACAAACTATCTTAAAAGAACATGCTTAAGATTGCAAAGTTAACACTCAAAAAGTTAGGAAATGCCAGTGTGATGTTACGCCCCCATATTCTTCATAGAAATATTATGATATGAATATGGCATAACTAAGATATGTTTTATGCAAGATGGATCATGTGAGGTATTTGAAAGGTTATAATTTACTGAATGTAATTATTGAATTTGTGTGCATGTATCATTTCTGTAGCTGAAGTTAGGAATATTGACTATGTAACAATTGCAACTGTGCATACTTGGGGAACGCCCACCAGACAGTATGCAATCAGCCTGGATGGTCCATTAGGAAAGACGGTGGGTCTTTGAAAATGCTAATCTCCCATCTTCCTGGAGTTCCTTCCTGTGGATTTGGCCATATATTGAAGCATGACGAGACAATAAAATATTGACTAGGCCCTTATTAAGGGGAAATAGTCCATCCTATACACTGAACGAGGCAGGGGCCCTATGGAAAAGGTAGCATGTAATTAAGGACCATGAATGCATATTCACAGGCAACCTTATTTCTGGCATTTCATAACTTTTGAGTGCTTGACTTTGCAACCCTAATAATGTTTTAATGTATGTATTTATATGTAATTATTTAAATGTTGCTGCATAAATATGTTGCAGAATTCTCTTTGGTTTACTTCTGTGAAGAGGCTTTTTATTAGTTTTCACACAGAGCACACTCAGTGTCAGTGGTTCCCAAACTTTAATAACCCACAGACCCCTTTCACGAAAATACCAAATCTCGTGAACCCCCCTCCTAAAAATGAATATTTCCAGGGATTTTTCTCCCTTACAGAGCATAAATTATTGAAGCAGTAATTTGGTATTTTTACGACATGCTTATTACACACTATTATTACGTTATGAAAATGGCAATACTCTTCCAAGATTTCACTTTTGTAGCTGTAACAATGCTGCCCGTGGGAGCCAGCTGAAGTCACTCAATTAGGGTGAACCGCAAACAACGTGGGGCAGACAAACCCCAACAGCTGGTGGATATTCCAATACTTAGATTTACCAGGCCAGCACAAAACTGCTCCTGTATTACCTCACTGGTTACTCAGAAGTCCAAACAACGCTGTTCCCTTAAAATGCCCAGCCTCAGGCCTCTATCCAGACACACGTGTCAGATATGATGATGATTACTGAAAATCTTCTCATCATAGAAAAGGTTCTTCCAATCCCAAAGGATCAGCCACACACGCAGGTCCAATTATAACTTAGATCTTACCCAGAATACACATTTATAGCCAATTCTTATTAACTAAGCTAAAATTTATTAAAAAAGAAAAGCGTTTTGGTTAAAAGATCAATATACATATAGACTTGAATTCAATTCTTGATGCTCAGATATATAGCAGAGATGAGCTTGTAGTTGCCAAAAGTCCTTTTAGAAATAGTCCATAGGTTATAGTCCAATGTCCATATTCAGGGTGACTCCAGTCAGTGACTGGGGATCTCAATCCTTATGGCTTAAGGTTGCCCCCTCTTGAAACCCAAAGCAGAGCTGAGATGAAGAAGGATCATGTCCCAAGGTCTTTACACATTTCCAGCAGCCTTTTGGCCTGAGAAAACAATAGGCTTAACTTTCCTTCTCCTAAACATCGTGGCAATTAGTACAGGGTAATTTATCCATTAAACAGTTCAGCTACAGGTTACCAGAACCTTCAGAGACATATTGACAAGAATATTATTTCACTCAAGTGTCTTCCTAAATGTTAATATTCCTTTTTTGATCTTTGAATCAAAGCTATAGCAATAGCCAAGACTTGTTTGTTTACAGCACAAGACCTGAGCAAACATCTACCCTTCCATCTCTAATGATGCAGGCTGCATTTCAAAGCTCTGTTCATTTACATATCTTCCTAACCAGTCTCTAAAGTTCGGCCATGGGTCAGGTCAGTCTGTGAGTTAATTAACTCTTTCTGCCCCCCCTCCCTCCCGTCACCTTTCAATGAGATACTAAATTACCCTCATAATGTCACAGGAGCTCATATCACTTCAATAAAGCCTGTTATAGGAAAAGGCTCCTACATGTTTCATCAAGGAGTACTAGACGTGAATCAGCATGAAGGTACTTAAGAAGTCAGCTCAAATAAAGAGTTCCTCCCACAAACATTCGGGTCTTGAGCAGCCCAGGCAAACAATGCACGGCTATAACAAAGCTTAAAACTTGTTCTTCATAATAATTTAAAAAATAACACGAACAGCCTATTTAATTTTAGAAACAGCAAAAAATATCCACCTCCCTTTCCATTTCTCATAAGGAGTTTAAATCTCCTCAGTGCAATGGATGCGCTTGCTTTGATCTGAATAGCTCTTGGATGTCTGGAACCACTGGAGAAAGATAAAGTCTCAGGTCTGGTTTGGCACTGAGTCTGCTGCTATATTTGGTTTTCAGATGTGCGTACAAGGAGAATGCTTTCTCGCATAAGTATGTTGTTGAAAATGGTAACAAAACTATAGTAGCTTTTTCTGCCAGCAGGGGGGTACTTGTTTCTTAAACTCAGCCAAAAGTTGATCAATGACAGACTTCTGAAACTCCTTTTTAGTTGTAATCACAGGAGAGCTCAATTTATTTCTCTTTTTCCTCAGGGCTCAATATATGTGTTGAGAAAGTGGTATCATCAGAGGGGTTGCGAATCCAGTCGTTATTACCTGACGTAGCTGGAAAGTATTCCCTGAACATTTGCAAAGTCCTTTTAGGTGTGCAGTTATATTGGTTTTAGTACAGTGATCCCACTAAAGTTTATCTTCTGCCAGGAAGTCATGAAGAGTACTGAAACGCTCAGGTTAATTGTTTTCCAAACACCTTTCCCAGAACTGCAACTTCTTTATCATGGATTCAGGTCGGTCTTGTATGTTGAAAACTGTTATGTTGAGGACTTGAAGAGAGAAATTTAGGTAATTAATCCTCGAGAAAATGTCTGCTAAGTAAGCCAGGCTCTGGAGCCAGACATGATTTTCCATACAGCTGGTGAGATGGAAAGGGTGGCTGTTGAAAAAAAGAAGGATTTCTGTTCTAAGCTCAAACAAGCACACAAGGATTTTGCTACATGACAGCCATCTAACTTTGCTATGGGACAACAGGCAATTGTGTACATTACCCAGTTTTTTACAAAGTATGTGAAATATTCTGCAATTTGTTTTCTGTGATTTTATTAAATTCACCACTGCATTGTCCAGCACTTCCTTCAGTCCCTCAGGCATGCGTTTTGCTGCGAGGGCTTGTCTCTGGATGCTGCAATGAGTCCAAGAGACGTTTGATGTAGCCTTTTTTGTTCGAACTACAAATCCCTCATTGATGTGGCCCCATCAGTGCAAATGCCTAGACAACGAGACTAATCTGTTTACTTTTCTTGAAAATATACATTAGTCAGAAGATATCTTCTCCAGTTGTACGTTCTTTCCATGGTCGACAAAACAGCAAGTCGTCTTCAACCATACCTTCATTCACATAACGTACAAACACTAGCAAAATAGATTAGCAACATCAGTTGATGCATCCAACTGTATAACATAATATGGACTATTTGTCACTCTGTGTACAATTGTGGTCTCTACGTTACTTGACATTAATTTTTCGTGACAACGTATTATTGGACAAAGGTACTACGTCGATCCTTTTTTCAGCCTTTTCTCTGAGCATGCAATGAACTGTCTTTTGTACATGGACCAGTCAAGCTCTCTGCTATATTATGGACTTCTGATGCTTTTGCTACTTGGTAGCTCATTTGATATGACGCTTCAAGTGCATTTTCATTAGCAGTACTTGCTTTGGATACAAAACATATCACTTTTCTACTTGGTTAATTTTTACTTGAAAAAATCAACAGGCTTGTTGAGTTGTGGGGGGTGCCTAGGTTCTCAGTGGCGCCAAAGTAGAGAAGGTTTGAAGCTGCTGTTTGCTAGAACATCACCAAAAATTACGCACTGTGGTTTTGGACACCTTTGATCACCAGTACATGTAAAGCCATATTTTATATAATCGTTGTCATATTTTCTTTTCTTCATAAGCAACTTTCCAGGACCATCATGATCACTGACATTTTCCACACTTTGGATTTGATGAAACACTAGCTGATGTCGAACGTTCATTTTCTCATGTCTTTACACTTTCCGTTTTCAGCCACTTGTCCATATTGGGTGTTCAGATAAAAATAACGCACTGAGAACACTAACAAATGAACAAACTAGAAAATGAGAATATTCACTCACGTCTCATTGGAGCAAAATGGCACACTACAGAGAATGACTGAGTATGGACTAACTGGGAGTCGTTACCGCCACATTGGGTACAATAACCTTGGTTCTGGCTGATTTGGCGCACAAATACTTTTTCTCCGCCATCAGGGGGGTTTGGGGCCAGGGACAAATTAGCCTGGACGGTCCCCCCACCCCCAGGTACAGCGTGGCTCCCGCTCCCACTCTGCTCCTCACACCGCCCAACTTCCCCTGTCCCAGCTGCCGCCTGCGCGCCCGGGGTCCCGGCTGCTGGCTCCACGGGGCTTGGGCTGCCGGCCCTGCGCCTGGGGTCCCTAGGGAGGCTCTGTCCGCCATTACAGATTTTTTTTCTGAGAACCCCCTGATACATTTTGTGAACCCGAGTTTGGGAACCACTGCTCTATGTCCATGTTTGTTCGTGTAATAATTACAGATAAACAACCCATAGACTTAAAGGTTACTTGTGCAGCGTGGTGGCATGCCAAAAGCTAACTCTCACCAGAAGCTGGATTATTACACAAGTGTTTTTAAAATAATATTTGAAACTACTTTTTATTTTAAGAGAAGAATGAATGTTTGGTCCAGTATTTTAAAACCATTTTACACTGTTTCCTCTAGCACTATTTTTTGCACCGATTTATCTAATATCACTGCAGGCACAACTAATATAATTTATTATGAAAATATCACAACATAAATATTAAAGGAACACACTTGACTTTAAATCTGTTCAGTTTACTTTTAACTAATTTTTTTTAATCTTAAATACTACATCTCTCCCTGAGTCTAGTTGGCAGTTTTTGGTTTTAAATGGTTTTTTTCTTACCTATTGCTGTAAGAGACTTGTACAAATACAGGAAACGGATTATGCAGGGGCAAACACGGAAACTTCATTTGTTTGCACATTGCGTATAGTCAGAATAAAATTACTAGGAATATTACAGTTTTTAAAAACTTTGTAGTGTTATAACTTGTCACTTGTAACAATATTAGGTTTTCAAAAATGAGATGGATGATGTACTCTTTAAATATGTTTGAGAAGTAAAGGGTCAAGTTGAGGGCACAGGTCTTAACCATGTTAAAAATCTCACATTAGCTGCTCTGTTCCCCTTATTAAGGTGCCAGTGATGATGCTGTTAGTTGCTCAGTGATGCTTGAAATACTGAACACTCTCTCAAAGTCATCTGATCCCTTGCAACATGCTGTCATATTCCTTTTCAACGGTGCAGAAGAAAATATCTTGCAGGTAAGATTAATTAGTATGCCAGATTTATAAAACATGCATAATCAGAACCCTGAATTAGAGATGATTGACAAAGGAAATAGTAATTATAGGTTTGACTTGTATTTTGCAAATCTAAATGTCCGTTACAGGTGTTAATCGGCTTTTCAGTTATCTGAGGATAATTATAATTAATGCTATTTATAAAGTTAATTTAACCTGAATTATGAATGTTCACAATGTTGCTTTAATGAGCAGGTTCCTAAGTGTTGCAAGTAAGATGCAGCATCATGTGTTGCTCAGCTCAGAGGACTGAGAATCTTGACCCTTGGGTTCTACTCCCAGCTCTACCTCTCACCTGTGTGATGTTGAGTTTAAAAAAAAAAAAAGTCAATTCTCTGTGCATCATTTACACTTGTTTTCAGATGGGTGAAATACTTAACTACCAGACTTAATATTTGTAAATGTTTTGATTTCCTATGACAGATGTTACAGAAGTGCAAATTGATTATTTTGTTTGCTTTAAAGTTTTTTGTGATGGTTGGCAAGTCACAATCTGATGTTAGACATTTGTTTCCTCCTTTACCCTCCCCTGAAAAAGTGTTTTAATGCTGTATAACTTTCTGTCAGTGAAAGTTAACAGACCTTGTAACTCTAAAGGGTCATCTACTCTACAGGCATGATTCTCACTTAGATTAAGGTCACTTTTTTTTTTACATCATTCTGGAAATGTAAAGTGGTTTTAGTACTCAGTTTACATTTATACTACAAGTTTAACCATACTAATGTACTGTTATGGAAGTCTATATTGTAATGTGGTTCTTCATTCATAATTCAGGGAGAACAATTTGGTTAGTAGGCCATAGTAGGGAATCTGTTGCATTCCTGATCATCGTAGTAATTACCTAAATATGTTTTGTTATTACAAAAACAATTAGATTCTAAACCACTCTAACTATGCTAAACTATTGTTTGTAGGCATGTAAGCTTTTTGAGACAAACACTGTGTGTCTGTGTTTCTAAAGGGCCTAGCTGATTGGACTCTCTAGTATGTAATAATATACGTATTAAATATTTGGATTGGACACCAAACAATGAGTGTGAACATAAGGGTTTTTGAGGGCATGAAGAGGAGACGTGGTGGTGGTGTCATGGACGCAGATGAGTGAATTTTGTTATGTTGATGGCTCCTCTTCTCTGTGCCCTCAAGTAAACTTCTGGCTTCACCTGCAATGCACCTGTGATCGTTCCCCTGTCAAAATCTGAATTCAGGTGCCTCTGATGGCAAATAATCTCTAGGCTTTTTCTTAAAGATATTTGACCTATATCTTCTTTGCTTCTTGTCAAGGCTAGTCATGGCTTCATTACACAACACCGCTGGGCCAAGTCGATTAGAGCATTTATTAACCTGGAGGCAGCAGGTGTAGGAGGGAAAGAACTTGTATTTCAGACAGGTATGATCATGCATTACATTTCCCACTTGTACACATGAGTTGGTTGTGTTTTATTTAGGACAAAAAAACAAACAAACTAAAGTTTTCTTACTAGAAACAAACTTCTTAAAGAATATTGAAAATAGCCCATGAGGTCGATGAGAATAAATTTCACAGCATGGAGACTCCATCAGATCCTTACCTTGAAGATAACAAACTATTGAACAGGTTTAATTACCCTAAGGCTTTGGCACAAGCAGAGACAAAGACATTGTGAAGACAGTGAGGCAACATGTCTTCTTAATGCCAATTTTTTGTACTTTTTTCCATAATGAATTTAGAATGAAATATTGGCCTTAATCTTGCTTTCCTGGCTCTCATCTGTCAACCTGAAATTTTTAACCATAAAATACACTTTGGGATCCTTGAAAATTCCATCTAACTCCTTTTAAAAAACAACAACTCTCTTTTATGCTGTGAAATTCACCATTCAGGCAGGAAATCCTCTGCAGCACAGCTGGAGCTTTAAGTGCAGCAGTTGTAGTTCCATTTTGTGTTGAAGTAGTTGGTACAAAACAGATCAATGGAATGGTGGATAATCCTGCTTCTGTACTTCCTAACACCTTAAATGAGTGCACTTTGTTTTTTCTGTTGGAAGCAGAGCTTTCTGCTGACCACAACTCTGCAGAAATATAAATGGGCTGGTGATAAACTTCCGTTGTATCCTGGTTGGGCTGCAGATTTCCCTCTGCTGCTCCAGTTTATTTATTGCTTCTATGGAAAACTTCAGTAGAGAGTTTTTCAAAACAATGAATTTGACACATTGCTGGAGGAATAATGTGGGAGCTGAGGAGTCTCCCAAACATACCCTTAGGTAGTGGGGAGGAGGGGTTCCAAAGCATTGGAAAGGAGACAGTAAAAACAAAGTTCTAAAATATGAGACATTTATTTTTCCTAAAAATTGCTTGATATCTGCCTAAGGAACAATAGAGGCCTTGCTGTGCTTGAGTGCATTAATCCACATTACTGTATTGTCATTTTAATGACTATACACATTATGAATGACTCCTGTATATCCAGTTATTACATTAAAGGAGCTGTTGAATTCAGTGTTGGTTGGGGCAGAAGTTCTCAACCTCTCCAGACCACTGTACCCCTTTCAGGAGTCTGCTTTGTCGTGTGTACCCCAAAGTTTCCTCACTTAATAACTACTTGCTTACAAAATCAGGCAAAAATACAAAAGTGTTACAGAACACTATTACTGAAAAATTGCTTACTTTCTCATTTTTACCATATAAATATAAAATCAATTGGAATATAAATATTGTACTTACATTTCTGTGTAGTATATAGAGCAGTATAAACTAGTCATTGTCTGTATGAAATTTTAGTTTGTACTGACTTCGCTAGTGTTTTTCATGTAGCCTGTTGTAAAACTACGCAAATATCTAGATGAGTTGATATACCCTCTGGAAGACCTCTGCATACCTCCCAGGGATATAGGTACCTGTGGCTGAGGACCACTGGGGTAGAGTAATGAATCTGAGACAGGAAGTCAGGAATGTCTGAGAACTGTTCCCAGCTTTATCAGTGACTCACTATGTCATTATCACCATATTACTTAATCTATTTCCCAATCAGTGAAGTGGGAGACTAATACTGCTAATACCTCCTCAAGAGTTTTGGGGATTTGGTTTATACATTGCTTTAAAGATCTAAAGTACTAAATGAAGGCTATATATTACTACCCTTGGGATGAAGTAAGAAATACTCCCTTTAGGGGGAAGTGATTTACTTTGTTATGCATTTTCAAACAATTTATGTCTTTTACTTCCTTTCTAGGTATTAAATTGATAATAAATGCATTTAAAGATGTGGTTCTTGAAAAAATGCTTAACTTAATCTAATCCTTTGATAATAGTGGTGTTCAACACAGCATTTAAAAAGTGTTGCTGTTTAAACTAATTTAATCTTCTGAAGTGCTGGCATCAACAAACTTCTGTACTAAAGGGGAAAGTATATACAAGATCAACAAGCAAAAAGCCAGGTGAATCACTGCAGAAGTGCTCTGTGTGCTGGGAGTAGCCAGGAGGGCCCATTGTCACAACCAATGCCATGATTTCAGTATAAGGTTATTAGTCTAATCTGGAGAGACAGAGAGAGGCATTTCTGGAAGGAGTTTTAAAACAAAGCAAGAAAGACATTTCAAAAAACCTTGTGCTATTGTGCCACTCGTTCACCCTGTTATGTTACTTCTAAGGAGAGTGAAGTGCTCCTGTCACTGTAAATATTCAAACGTTAAATTAGTTCTCAGTCCTCCAGTAGAACCTAATGGTAACACTCTAACTGACTTCAGTGCGAGCAAGATATGGCTCTTGAGACTGTTCTGTAGGAACAGAACTGATTGAACGTGAAAGAGATGGATTGAATGATCTGACAGGGCTCTTCAATTAACAGTGACATGGGATTTCAATAAGTGGTGACTATTTACGATGGTATTGACTGTTTCCAGTACATGTTGCTATGGTGCTAACAGTTTGTAGCACAAAGTCAGTGGTATGTGTTAGGGGGCTTATTCCTTCACCCACTTACTTCCCTGGTCCTTCTCGCATGAACAGAGAGCAACAATACCCGAAGTCCAAAGGTGCAAACACTTCAATGTTTATTGGGGTGAACTTCCAGCAAGCATGATTCCAGTTTCTTTCCTTAGTATCCTCCTTCCCAGCTCTGACACCACAGAGCCTTACACTGTGTCCCTGTTCCCATTCCTGCCCTTAGCCAAACATGATTCCAGTTTCCCCACTCCCATTCCCTGTTCCCATTTCCCCCTTTAGCAAAACATGATTCCAATTTCCTTACCCCCCATTCCCTGTTCCCATCTCCCCCACCCCCCTCACTTCCTGATTGACTGCAGACTATATAGTAAAACTTGAGTTCAGCTTAGCTATACCGTAACCAATCATTTTTCTGAAATTTAACTAACCAATCCTAACATAGTGTAACATGATTATGTAACCAATTATATCCCACCCCCTTAATTAGTTTACACCCAGCAAAATTAATTATACAGCAGACAGGAGCAATCACAGAACCAGACAGAGATTATACAGACAAACAATAGCAAAGTGGGAACTATAATGACAAAACAATACAGAAGTGAGGATTTCACATCCTAGCTATTGATAAGTGAGTTCTTGCCAGACAGGATGCTATCAAAGTAAGTTTCCTTTTACATTTTCTAGGCACTTCCCTTTCTCTGGAGGGAATAGGCACTATCAGGACAGGATTGTATTCCTAACAGCCCAATAGCACCTTCTTTCAATGTGACTAGTTTGGAATATGAGGATGTGACCAGTCGCTTCCCAGCTTATGGCTGCCTCTGCTGCTTAGCCAAAGGCCTTAGCCTAAGCACAGAGCCTCAGACTGTCACAGTGAGAGAAGGCTTTTACACCAGCAGACAGTGATTTTAATTCTTTCTTTTATACCTCTATAACTAGCCAAGTGATAAGAATACACCTAAATTTTTAGAGTACAGGCCTTTACAGACAGGCCTGAATATCTATATCCTAACAGTATGTAGATTTAAAATAATCTTGGCATCTTCTTTGACTGAGCCCTCTCCTCTGAGCCACACATGTCTAAACCTTGCTGCTTCTTCCTGTACAGCATCTCCAAGATCCTACATTTCCTCCTTGCTCACACTGCTAAAACTCCATGCCATGATCATCATCTGCCATGAATACTGTTAATACCACCTCTCTGGCATTGAAGCCTGCAACTTCCCCCACTCAAATCTATTCAGAATGTGGCTGCTAAAATATCCTTCCTGGCTCACTGCTCTGTCAGCCCCATCTGAAGTCCCTTGATTGGCATCTCCTCTTCCAGTGCATCAAGCAAAAACATATTGTCCTTACTTTCAAAGTTCTCTACAACTTTCCCCCAACCTACTTAGCCAGGTTGTTATCACAAGGTCATCTCTTGGCACCACTCTGCCCATGATGCCAGCCTGGATTTCCTGACTCTCTGAGCACTTTCAGGTTTTCTCTCATGCTTCATCTTATTGGGGGGGGAAGCTTGGAGTCAAAATCTATAAAGCTGCTTGCCACCTTATCGTCCTCAAAACTTGCCTCTTATGTAATGCATACAATAAATTACAGCCTGATAATGGCTAGGAAAGTGGTGAGCTGTAGTCACTGCTACTAAATGGCTAATTGTGCTCATGTTATGTTTATCTGTTATCCTGTCTTCCCCATCCTAGCCCGCTTATTTGTCTCCTCTGCCTGTGATACCTTTTAAAAAAAAAAAATCTTGTAGGTGGATTGGGGTGAGAACTGTCATTTTTGTACAGTGACTGGCACCGTGGGGTCCAAATTAATTGAGGGTCCTATGTGCTACTGCCACATAAATGGTTATTGATCAACAATATGTCCTAAAGAGTTACTTAGATTTAAAAATTATATAAAGAGACTGTGTGTAATTTTAGGCCCAGATTAGGAAGGATTTTGGTTTTGGGGCAGGAGGAGGCTTTTGTAAAACCTTAATCAAACCATCCTTTCATCTTGGATTAAAACCTCTCCAGAAGAATGTGTAGGTCAAACACTGCATCACTGTGCTATTGCACAAGAGTCAGAAAATGAAACTGATGGTAATCAAGTGAGAGATTTTTTTAAGTTGTGGTAGGGACCACAGTGCTAAATTCCCCAATACCTCTGTCTGCTATATGCTGTTCTGATGGAGTGAAGAATCTGTAAACCTGCCATTGAAGAATCCCCCTTGCCTGGGGAAACCTAATGTGACGTAGAGCCATGATAGTGGCTCCTGGCCTATGGAGCCAGCCCCTGAGGGTGCTCAAATCCATGTTGGGATCTGCATGGTGCAGAACTGGCATCAAGATAGGGGTGGTGTGTAAATATGGTTTAAATAGGGATGCCAGTATTGGTTGAACTTATTCTTTGAGGTTTCATCACATGATATAATCTTTAATTCCTGGGGACTCTAGGACAATCCTGGAGAATTGGCAACCCTAGGTTTAAAGCCACCTTGGCTGACTTCCTTCCTAGGCTGTGCCCAGTGCTGGGCTAAAATGGGCTAGGTGCTTTGCTAAAGCATAGGACACCATGCGAGTTTATTTGCAGTGTTCAAACTGAACAAAGTATAAAAAGTAAAAATGGTTTAAATAGTGAAAAATAAATTAAACATGCAATGAGTGCAATTTTAAAAATCCTTATTCATAATATTGTCACAGGTAAAGACTTGTGTACTACTTGAATCTTTTGTATAGTAATGTTTTAAGAGATTTACTGAATGACAGTAGCAATCTTATGTTAAATCCTCACAGTTCTCAAAGTTTATTTGAGATTGACTTTAATCTCTCACGATGAACGGGCTTTAACTTGTTTTTAAACACTGAGATTAGTGTTTGTTGCATGGGAAAATGGGATTTGAGCATTGTGAACTGGAGACGTGCAGTAATCTAAACAAGAACTACCTTACTGTTTTATGTTGAACCTATAACCATTGTATCTAATCACCGATACAGTTATGATTAAGGCTGGTTGCCTGTCATGGGAAGCATTTAAGTTTAAAAATAAGAAGGTCATAAAAGCATATAAATTTCCCTTAGGAAATTATTAGATCAGAGAAGGATTTACAATAAAATTGATAACCATGTGTCATGGATCCACAAAGCACTCTATGCCTCTAAGCAACCTTTATATAGTGTCTCTGGGAGTGTAGTTGTCTTTTCCCTAGGCTTCGCCTTTTTATAGGGGACAGCCCTGCTACTCAGCTACTCCAAGACTGGGTCCCTGGTTTCAACACCTCTTTTTCTCACCATGGCTCCTTCAGCAGTCCCAAAGAGCTCAAACCCCTGCTGGAGACTTGCCATCTTGGGAGGTCTGCAACTAGCAAATGTTTGCAGCAATACAGGACAGCTGTTTCAAAACAAGATATCCTTTATTAGTCAACAGAAATATGATATTTAGTTCCTTAGATTAGAATGGTAAAGCAAAGCCTGCCTACATGTGTGTGCTGCAGCATAGAGTGCATGTCTTGCCCAAACATCGAGGGTTTCACACACTACTGCACTGGACAGCAGCATTCTTATTATAGTCTAACATCTCAGTTCTTTGTTTCAAGCTTCAGTCACACTTCTTTCACATGTTCAGCCTTCCTTGGCTGGCAATCATTAAAAGTTGAAGTTGGCTGTTGGTCTTCCATTATACCTCCACAGTAACACCATTTATATGTTGATGGTTCTTGCTTGATCATGAATACGCCTACTGATGCACATGCAGCCACTACATTGCTTTCCCTCTGTCCTATAATAGAAATTAGCCCCTTCAGACCCTGTGGCCAAACAATACAAAAGTGATCAGGGAAATGAAGTCATACATTTAAAATTTAAAAAATAGAGAAATTTCCCATATTTTTCATGACCTCTTCTTAGTTGATGATATTCCATTATGCTGGATGTATAGAGAATTATTTGTAAATGAATGCACTAAGGAGTAGGATGATTGGAATGAAGGACAATGACATGAAAAACCCTACAAGTCAGGTTTTTTTTAATCATAGAGGACATGGCTCTCAAACTCGACATGATATAGATATGATCCTGATAAAACTTCAGTTTCCTCTCTCTTCCCATCCACTTCCAATATGGTTTACTGTCCCTACTTTGAATCTTGTGCTCTCTCGCAGCAACATATTTGAGATATTAACTAATTAGCAGCATGAAACTTATTTAAGGGAGAAACTGTGGAAACACGGAAGAAAAGAGTTTTCCATTAAGGTCTGTTTTTATGCGTGAACACTGATACTTAATCCAGAGACTGGTTAGATGTAGTTGAATGTGCCTAGTTCTTCTTTGAGTGTTTGCTTTGTTTTGGGGTAGGTGGATTCAGAATGTACTCCTTCATATCAGGTAGACCGGCCTGCAAGATGCATTTAATTAAGGTGTTTCCCAGGGGTCAGATATTTAAGCCCAGTGATGCCTCCTCTTAGCACTCTTCACTCCTTTAGTTTTGATCTTGTATATGATTCTCCAGTTTTTGTAAATCCCTTGTTTTCCATTGGCAGGGCCTGAAAATCCTTGGTTGGTACAAGCATATGTCTTTGCAGCCAAGCATCCCTTTGCCTCTGTGGTGGCACAGGAAGTGTTTCAGAGTGGAATTATCCCTGCAGATACAGACTTCCGTATCTACAGGGACTTCGGGAATATTCCAGGTATGTTATCAGTAAGCCTGTCAATGGGGGGCATTATTTAATCCTTATCTAGATTTATAACAAGGGGCCAATCCTGTAAATGCTCATTCATGTAACAGTTTTAGGGTTTGGGCTCTAGGCCATGAACTCCAAACTGAAACTTGACTTGGTGTCTGCTTAAGTTTAGGAGGAACATACTGTGTTTCTCCTGTAGGAAAATAACCCTCATGGTTTTTGGTGTCCCACACAGACTAGGTGTATATACTCAAGGTCCTGAGTGTTCTCTGTTTCAGTGTGTCTTCATTCTCTGTCAGCCCCCTGACTTCTAGCACACTATGCTATGGCCATGCCATGGCACACTGAAAATTCTCTGACTTTTAAGTTGTGGACTAATATAGCAAACTACAGTTGATCTTAATTAAACCAAAACGGTACCACGTTGTCAAAGTACAGCAGGTTTGAAAATATAAAATGCTTTCCTCCATGACAGCATTGACCACAGTATCACGTTGTAGCTGAGGTTTAATGCCACCTCACAGGTATAGGTTATGGAAAGCTGCTACCCTTGTCACTTTGCAATCCAGATATATGGGCTACAGAAACGTGCTCGTTTCTGGCATATGAGTTGGCAATGGCAGTTTTTGCAAACAGTGTTAATAAAGCCAATGGGTACCCCAGGGAGAAAGAGAGCCTATTACAGGGGGCAACCACATGGGGAAAATTACTTATTTAAAAATCAGGAAAATCTCTTGGAAGTCAAATATATATTATAGCATAGTTACATTTAAAACATTTAAATTCAAGTGGGGAAAAACCCCCACTTGCAATCAAGAATTAAAAGAAAAATTATCTATGTAAGGAATAGACAGGGGAAAAAAGAAGCATCACTTTTAGATTTGTAACTCTTATGGCTGCAGTCTTGCTACTTTCATTGCAGTAGTCATGCTCCAGATGGTCAGGTATGGGGACTTTTGAATCCTTAGTTTACATTTCACACTAATCCCTTTTTCCTAACTACTTAAATAATGGGTGGTTTAATTGGAGAAGACGGCACAAAATGACATCTCATTTGGCACAAATGCTAAAGGAAAATCGATTTCTAGAGGAGGAGGATTGAAGGTATTTTAATATGTCTAGCTTTGAATGAACACTGAGTTATCTTCTTCTCTAGAAAAGTGGTCTACACAGAGTGACACTTAAGGACATGGTTAAAGCAAAGTATTGTACTGCGTGCTCTGAACTGTTCTGAAGCACACTTCTAATCTCAAAATGGATTTTGTAAGCATAGTACCTTCTGATGTAGCTAATCTGTGTCCATCTGTGTTTGGAAATGTACCTACTCTATTAGGTGGCAAATGAGTTTTTATTGCCTTTCTTCTGATAGCCATGCAGAGCGAAAACAGCTGTGTCTGAGAAATGGATTCTATTCCTTCTCGTGCACCAACAAAATTGTTTGTTTGTTTTGATCAGCTACACTGGTACAAAATCAGTGACAGCACTAAGAGTATGTAGGTACTACTGTGAGCGTACACACTATGAATTTCACAGGGGTACACTGAAGGCATCATTTGGCTTGCAGAATCTCTACTAGTGGTGATTCATGGGAAGGAAAGAACTCAGCTTGATTTTTGGAGTCCAAGCAGACTTTGCAAGACTGGCAATTACAAAAAATCTCTTTTTACTTGTAAGCTGACCACACAGAATTGTTAAGCAGTGGTAATCATGCAATCTCAGGATTACATTTTCTAGTTGCTTTTCTGTATAGAACCACACTGAATCTTTAGTGATGATGCTGGGAAAGCACAAAATCTGGAATTTGGCTGTTGGCTGGTAAGAGTGATATTCCACTGCTTCAGGCAGACAACCAGTCACCAAATAAACTATGGAAGGTGATAGGGGGCTTATGCTGTCCTTGGAGGCTAGAGGCTAGCTTCATTAGAGAATCAGGTGATCAGGAATATTGGCATAGGCATGACTTTCTACAGTAGAGGGAAGCTGTGTGTATAAACACCAGGCATGGCAGTAAAATACAGAAGGTTCAAATATTTTCATATACCTTTAATTAAATATGTCCAGGTTCTGTTACAAAATTGGTTCTTAAGCAGTCTTACTACATGTGGTAAGCTGTTCAAGTCATAGTAGTCAAAAGTGGTTGTTGGGTTACACTGGTAGAACAAAACTATTTTTTACTTTGTAAAATGTTCTGAAAGCTTTCAAGTGTTTTTGATTAGGTTTAGGTAACTTTAATCATAGTCCTTTTCTATCTTCTTAGGAATAGACTTGGCTTTTATTGAAAATGGCTACATTTACCATACAAAATATGACACACCAGACAGAATACTAACGGATTCAATTCAGAGAGCAGGTTGGTATTCAGACTTCCATCAAAAATTCGATAAAGAATATGGCTAAATGAAAATTGCTTCCTTTTCCCACTAATCCTTATCATAGCCCCTATAAGTTGGAAATTTCTTAACGATTAGTGATGCATAATCTAAACATTTGGTAAATTTCAAAAGAAATGAAACTTCTCAGAATTCAGTGGCTCCTGATTTGTAACAAGCTATGGAGCCTCTTTCAGATTGAAATCTGGCCAGGCCAGTGTTGACCAAATTCATCACCCTCTGATGACTGTTCAAAGATCTGTCTCTGGCCATTTTCATATGGGCAAATATGCACAATACTTTGAATCCTTGTTTAATATTCTCCACAAGGAGGCTGAGGGTTAAATGGGTGACATGGAGACTGAACTGCCTCTAGGATTGGTCCTTCCCTAACGAGGGCAGAACGAAAATGGCAGGACAATCTGGGCAAGCTTCTGCTGCTGCCACTGCCCATATTTTATTATTTCCGGGGATAAAGAGAACAATTCACTTTCCAGATCTGTCAATATTTTACCTTTTTATAAGCACTAAATTTACTCTTAAGAGAATCTGTAAAAGAAATTATTAATAGATTTTTGAAAAACCACAACACCCAAGTGTGTGCTTGTCACCACCAGGAATATTAACAAAATTAGTGTCTTCTTTCTTTGACTGGTAGAATTAAATCAATTTTACTCTTTCCAGGCTTGTTTCTCAATCTTTTTATAGGCACTCAAGCATCAGTTGTCGTATTGCAGTCATGAATAAATTATATAGCTAATATTCAGTTTTAGTTGAAGGAATTGGTTCAGCAGCAGAGTTCTGTGAATAACTTTCATGGAGATCAAACAGTTTTACATGTTTTGTTTTGTTTTGTTTTTAAAGTAATACAGCTGCAAGATCTAGTGTACTTCTGTTTTTTTCCCCCCCATCCTTGTTGTAAAGCTGATGCTCCTCATTTTGATAATTTGTTACAGCAAGAGCATGTCACTGCTTAGAGCTTGGTTCCCAAGGATTTTTTATATTAAGGGTCACTATGTAGGTTTAGAACAGTGGTTCTCAAACTGTGGGTCAGGACCACAAAGTGGGTTGTGACCCCATTTTAATGGGATCGCCAGAGCTGGCTTAGACTTGCTGGAGCTCAGGGCTGAAGCCCAAGCCCCACTGCCCAGGGCCAAAGCTGAAGCATTCAGCCCTGAGTGGCGGAGCTCAGGTTACAGGTCCCTCTGACTGGAGCTGAACCCCTTGGGCTTTGGCTTTGACCCTCTACCCTGCCCAGGGTAGTGAGGCTCGGGCTTTGGCTTTGGCACCCCACCTGGGGCAGTAGGAATCAGGCAGACTTAGGCTTCAGTCCCACCTCCTGGGGTTGTGTAGTAATTTTTGTTGTCAGAAGGGGGTCGCGGTCCATTGAAGTTTGAGAACTCCTGGTTTAGAAGAATATTTTGCATTGTGTGTAATCAAATATGAAATGACAGCTGAAAGATCTTAAACACATTTCTAACGTGATGTAGAAGTATAATTTTAAGATGTAATGTTTTTTTTATAACATCTATATATAGAACTATGTACTTGTTTTTCCTATTTTCCTATTATATATATTGTCTTTTTCCCCCCCCCCCCTTAAACAGGTGACAATATATTAGGAATGCTAAAATACTTAGCAACATCAGATAAATTGGCAAAATCTTTTGACTATCGGCATGGAAATGTGGTCTTCTTTGATGTATTTGGTCTGTTTGTCCTGGCCTACCCTGCTCGTGTTGGCACCATCATGAACTATATAATAACTGCAGTTACTGTCCTTTATCTAGGAAAAAAAATATTACAGCCCAGAAACAGGGGTAAGTCCAGTTAAGACAAATGTGATTTTTCTGAAGAGGAGGAACTTGTAAGTTTTTAAATAAACAGGAGCTAACATGATAGGAAATTATCAGCAGATTATGCAGTTACTTGCATAGATGAACTTTAAAATGGATATTGTGTACTCAGTGGCTTGTGTCATTTGCTTTGGAGCTCATTGTATTAAGTCACTCAAGCATGAAATGACTACAGTGATAAAGGGATATCATCATAGGCCCAAAATCAAGACTGTGTTGTAGCTCAGCTTTTCATGAAAATTTCAGTGGCATTTTTTAAAAAGTTAAAAACAGCCATCTGAAATTATTTCAAAATGATTCAATGTCCAGTTTAAATTGTTAGTTTTAGTAACACGGGCAGGGCTTTTTTCTTTCTTATTTAAAAAAGGGGTATCTTTTTACATACAAATTTGTCAATATACAGCAGCAAATAATAAAACAGTCTTTTAAAAGGAATAAAGGGGTACTAAAACTTACTTAAAGGACCTTGTTCATGTAGGCTAAATAGACTTATAGACTTTAAGGTCCGAAGGGACCATCGTGATCATCTAGTCTGACCTCCTGCACATTGCAGGCCACAGAACCTCACCCACTCCTGAAACAGACCCCCAAACCCTGGCTGAGTTACTGAAATACTCAAATCATGGTTTAAAGACTTCATGTTACAGAGAATCCACCCTTTACACTAGTTTAAACCTGCGAGTGACCCATGCAACCTCCTACAGAAGCTACGGAAACTACCTTCTTTCTCTGGGAAAACATAAACTGGAATCCTTAAAAAAACAAACAAGAGGTTTCCTAGGCTGTGGGATAATCTCTCAAGGGAAATGCCCTGAACAAATCACTAGTTCAGTAAGAAAGGATCTTATAGTGATAAGGACATGGGCTGGATAGCTTAGGCCCTGATGCTGCAAAGGAATCTTCAACAGCAGACCCCTAAACCTACATTGCATCTTGTTTAATTGCTTTAATTTCCAAGGTGATCATTGTTGTAATTTTAGTTCCAGTATAGCACCCTAACTATAAGATGTAGCTAATAAAATGGCCCACTGCATTTGAGTTTACTATTCTTTCTCTCTTCCTTAGCTATTAACTACATGAAGGAGCTCTCCGTTGCATTTGGCTTCACATTGTTAAGTTGGTTCTCCACATTAGTGACTGTTCTTATTGTGGCAGTGTTCATCTCTCTCATCGGACGGTCTCTTTCTTGGTATAACCACTTCTATGTCTCCATCTTCTTGTATGGAACTGCAGCTGCAGCTAAACTAATCCTTGTGCACACGTTAGCCAAAAAGTTCTATTATAAGGTAAGTGCTGATTCTTTGTAGTTTACTGGTTGGTGACATGGAGTAGAAAAATTAGATCATTACTGATGATGAACAGGGATTTAATAATCTGAACTGTGATACAGTATTGGCTACTTGGAAGCCCATCAGTTCAGTTGGCTCATAAGCTTCATGAAGATTTGTATCTCTGTCTAACATGTATTTAAAGGACATCTCTTAGGGTGTTAAGTTGAATATTTTTAAGCATATTATCAAACTGGATCAGTCCCTAGACCCATCTAGTTGAGAATATTGTGTCTGACAGTGACCAATACTAGATGCTTCAGAAGAAAGGGCAAGAGCCCCATGGTAGGCTAATTTAAGATAATTCTACTGCATTAGGTCTCATCCTGGTCTCTAGTAGTTAAATTGGTTTAACCCTGAAGCATGAGGTTTTGACGTTCTTGTTATCACTAATTATGATAACTCTGCATATTCTTTATCTATGTAGTTATTCAGTCATTCTTTAAATCTTGTTAATTTTTTTGGCTTCAGATAACTGCCTGTGGCAATGAGTTCCACAGATTAATCACAGACTGTGTGGAAAAGTGGTTCCTTTTATTTGTTTTGAATTTCTCACCTTTTAAATTTTATTAAATGATCCTTTAGTCTTGTGTTATAAGGCAGAGAGAACAGAAGTTCCCAGTTTACCTTCTCTGTACTATTCATTATTTTATATACTTTTATCATGTGCCCTCTTATTTTTCTTCTTTCTAAGATAACAATCCCAGTCTTTTCAATCTCTTCTTATGAGTTTTCCCCTGGCTTTGATCATTCTCTTGTTGCTCTTCTGTGAATTTCTAATTCTGCACTTTCCATTTTGAGTACTACACAGAGTATTCTAGGTGAGGCCATACCATTGATTTATATAATGGTATTATAATTTCCATGGTGTTCATCCCATTCCTTACGCATCCTAATTTCTTGTTTGGTTTTTTGACCACAGCTGCACATTGAGTAGAAGTCTTCATTGAGCTATCTATGGTGACGTCCAGGTCCCTTTCTTGAGTTCCTATAATTAATTTAGAACCCTGTAAGTTGTATCGGTAGTTTACATTTTCACTTCCAATGAGCATTACTTCGCATTACTGACATTGAATTTCATTTGTCATCATGTTGCTATGATATTCTGGGGTGCAATCCAGACATTGAAGGGCTGTGTCACCTTTGTCCTGCAACCTGGGGAGCCTCACAGTGCTTTGCTACCGTAACTCGCAACTTTGGCCCCTCAATAAACAAAAAAACAGCATGCAAGTCACACCCTGAGTGTCTGCTGGCAGGCTGCAGCTATACATGCTTCAGTCACACTCTGGTTTCCACCAGCCTTGATTACCACTTGCGTGGTTATCTCAATACACTCCCAGTCCCAGATTTTCCCTCAAAATGTATGTTCTGTACTGTCCAACCCTCTCCTGAACAGTTCAGATATTTTAGGTCTGTTGCCCCTCTAAAGTCCTGCTACTTTAAATGGAGTTATCTCATAGTCCAGTTTAACGACAACAATTGGATTAGTTTTGATTAAAGAATAAAACAAGTTTATTTACATACAAGAAGATAGGTTTTAAGTGAGTACAAGTATAAGGTATTAAAATCAGAAATGGTTACAAGAGAAATAGAGATGAAATGGTTTCTATTACTAGAACTTAACAAACTAGAGTTGATGAAGGTGAAACCCCCTACCACATGTTTTCACTAACATTGCTAACCAATGTTAAAAATGTGCCTGATCTTGCCTGTGGATCCTGGTGTTTCCTTTGAAAAAAATAAAATAACCCCCGAATTTGACAATATAAAATACTATACCCAAAAAAGGCTTTAATGTAATTGTATATGCAGTAATAAAACTGAATATATAGGAAGAGGTATAGTTACAGCTGCTGCTGAAACTGTAACTCAGAATCTTCTTAAGTGTTTGTGAAATGTGTTTTCATGTGGTTACAAACCATTTGCTACATATGAAAGTAAAAAGCAATGTGGATAAAACATACATCTAGAAAATGTTGCCTTCCTTTTCTGTTAATTCTCTCTTCCTTCTCTCCAACTTCCAAACTAATCTCCTGTAAACTACTTTTTTGAATCTGCTCTGATGTAGCATCTAATTATATAGCTCCATAAAGGGAAAGAAACTGGTGTGGCAGTGTTTATAAAAGGATAGATGGTGACCAAACAAAACTTTAGCTGTGTATAAGCAACAGAAATTTGCAGTAGTGGCCTTAAGAGATCTGATATATACTGATAACTGTGTGGGCTAATTCTGTATTTTTTCTTTTTTCTTTACAGAATACAAATGAGCAGTACCTAGGGGAGATGTTCTTTGATGTCTCACTTCTTGTTTGGTCTATTGCATTGGTTCTAATCACTCAGCTAGGCCTTTGCTCTGCATTCATCTGTGCAATGTGGGTAGCGTTTCCTTTACTCACAAAACTATTGACCTATAGAGAATTCAAACAAAAAGGTAAAATTTGATTTTATTATTTGACAACCTAGCAGCTCAGTTATTATATGTCCGGGCATGATTACAGCCAGCTTGAACTAAACTAAAGAGAATTCCCATTAATGTGGTGTGGTTCTTTAAACAAAAATAACTTCTCTGAGCTCTGAATTATTCTAACTTAAGAAAACCAGTAGCATTTTGTTAGGAATAACTGTAACCTTGACATAAAGGCAGTTTTTAGAATAGAGCAGATATGTAGGAGTGGTTTGAGTCATCTATGTAATTAGAGTCCTGTGCGGATACAAAATTTATATCCACATCCAATCTGCAATCCACAAAAATGGTCCAGGGATATCTTCCTCCGTGGACGCAGATATCCACAGATACAAAGCGATATCAGATACAAAGCGGATTTGCAGGGCTCTATATATAATATTCCAGTATTGTCACCCTGAAGCCTAGAATGTCTGTCAGTGTGAAGCTATGGAAACAGCAACAAGCATGTCTCTTTGTTCAGCATATCACAAGGTTCAATCATCACTAGAGTTTGCAGTCTGTTACCATCCACTTTCTAAGTTCTCAACTATTTTGACTTCACGAATTACACCTGTTTGTTGTACGGCTACACATCTATGCCATGCCAAGAGTCCTAGACCATTGTGATATCAGAGGTAACTCAACCTGTCACCACCCTTCCTTTACAACTAATTTGCATGCAACAATTTCATTGACCATGTGAGGAAGGTTGCACAGATGTGGATTATTTGGCCCAAATGTTACACCCATGTGAGAGAGCCTCGGCTTTTGGCTACTAAAATAATATATATATCAATATAGATTCAGTGGGGTAAATTATCAGTGTTTTCAGTTTTTTGATCATTGTTCAAATATTTAGATGGAAGATGGGACCTAAAGCAGTGTTATAGTTAGACACCGATATTGAGACAAAAGTCTGTTTCGCTTTTTTCACAATACCAATATAGTATTATGTGGCTTTAAAAATGTCTTGCACTGGCATGGTCTGTACCAAATGGAGCCTTCTGTCCATGTAGATGGACCTCGCCCTTGGAAATAGCTTGTATTTGTGCCTTGATATTATATACAGTAACTAATTAAAACTGTAAATTCTGTATCTTAACAGGCTACAGAATATAATGCTTGCTTGTTTTTTTCCTCTCTCCTGTAGGTGCCACAATAAGATTTGTTGTGATTTACATGCTGGGAATGTTTATTCCATACCTGTATATAATGTACCTCACCTGGACGATATTTGAAATGTTCATTCCCATCATGGGTCGAAGTGGTACAGAAATTCCACCTGATGTAGTGCTGGCAGCCTTTATCCTTAGCAGCACTGTAATTCTATCTTCCTATTTTGTAAGGAGTTTTTTTTTTTTTTTTTTTTAGATCTTGTAATCTATATATTGAGCTACTTTTTTAAAGGAATATTTGAAATTAATCGTGGTTTAATTGTAGGCTAAAAAGCTAGCGTATTACAAGGAACTCCCATAAAAGTAGCTAAATCAACACATTAAAATTAAACTAGACTTCAGAGCTGCTGTTTGTGGATATTTGAAAGCCAAATTCTACCTTCATATAATGGTGTGCTCCTCTCAGTGAAGTTGATTGAAGTTGTACATATTACAGGGTTGAATTTTGCCCAGTATCTGACTAGAGAGTTGGATTTATACATGATATGAAAATGAGATGCTGATGGGGAAGCTCAGTGGCTTTTCCCTATTGGTGAAGGAGTCACCGAGAGGACTAGTACATTTTTTTGGTCAATATTCTGTTGAAGTAACCTGCTGTCTATGAAGATGGGGGTCCATCCCATTATAAACTTCCCTTCCTGTATTCAGGATGATTCTTTTGCATTCATGGTGAGATTAAACTGAGTCATTGTACAGGAGAGAGTTTAAATGCAGTAAACAATACATTGTTAGTTGAAGCAAACCCATTTAGACAGAACACAAGAATATATCTGCTGTAGGGTGGAGATGCACAGATCCGTGCAAGGGAAGAGTATCCTCAATTGAAAAACATAATTTAACTTTCTTGAGATATTTTAATACTGGAGGCTAATTAAGACTTTAGTGTAATTTAGGAAGAATGTGGCATTGTGTATAAATTGACCTGAATAATATATAAATACCATGATGTTTCAACACTGTTTTTAACAATGGCCCTCACACAGTCCTCTAATTAAAAATAATCAGGTACCATTTTCTAATGAACATTTTAAAAAACTATGTGTGCTTTCTTAAAACTCCAGGAAATTTGCACATAGATCTAGCATATTGGTTATTTAAGATTGCAAGACTTAACATCTCTTGCATCAAATTAAATAACACTTGTGAAGATAATCACATTTTAAAATGTCCTCTGAATTCCATAAATTAGATCTTTAGAAATATACTAGCACTAGCTTTCGTTATTCAGTGCAGTAATTTCATAACTAGTGTCTGATATTTTTATTTTGTAGCTTAACTTCATCTATCTTGCCAAAAGTACAAAGAAGACACTGATAACTTTAACTACAGTGTTTGGAGTTACACTAATTCTTGTTTGCAGTGGAGTATTCTTCCCATACAGTTCTGATTCTGCTAATCCAAAGCCTAAGCGAGTCTTTCTCCAGGTAAGAAAAACCTTACATAATATATAGCCTACATTTAAAAAATTCTTTTTTTTTAAACTGATGTTTTTCTCTTCAGCCTTCCTTTCCCCCTTCAAAGAAGGGTATTTTGTCCTTGGATACAGGACAATTCATAAGAGGATTGTTCATTTCCAAGCAGTTAAAATAATGTAGCTGCTTGAGATTATTGTAACTTTTTTTGTTGTCATTGCTCATGGTGGGCCACTCTTCCCTGACTTCTGTTCGGTTACACCAGGAATGAATTTGGCTCAATAAACATTTTTAAATACTTACATATATTTGTTCTAACCAACAATATTTTTAGAAGTAGCATGCAGGAAGCTAGGTAGACTGTCTCTCTTTTGATCCTTGTGGAGCAGTCCATCTATTTCCTGTGGAGGCTGGTTCAGCTGCACTCTGTATATGCTGATTTTGTTGGAGTGCTATGGTCAACCTGAAAGGATAGCGGGTTAATCTTCAGCAGTGAAAGGATTTGCCTTCCCCAGTTAGTTTTAGAGTGCACATGTATGTGCAAAGAGTGGGTGGAGTGCCAAGTGTAGCTTTGCAATAGTTAAAAGTCTTACCAGACTTTGGAACACCACAAAGTGTAAAAACAAGAAGTGTTATCAAATAAAGGCAAATTGTCTTGTTGCAGTGGGCTTGGAGCCTCTTTCTCTGTTTATCTCCAGTTGAGAGATCTGACATCAAGAAAACTTATTAGTAACTTAAAAGACAACCAGTCCTGTTTATCAATGATATCCTGGTATTATGTAGTGGAATTACCTTCTTAGCAGAGTAGTGGGTAGTGGCAGTAATTTGGAAACTGGGATAATTGATTTTGCTCCTGACAACTTGTTCTTCTTTCAGCGATGGTGCCTATGTGTATCCCACATGTGGGACACCCATGTGTCTGAGTCCGGAGTTTCTTACAAGCAGTTTCCATTAGCTCACATGTGCCATAGTTCTCGTGCTCCCAACCAATGGCGTAAAGGGAGATGTGGGCTGACACCTCTCCCGTTCCTTCTAACCACCGCATGCTCTGAGTCAGAATCTTCCATGTCCTCAGCATCTTTTTTACTGCACCATTCCTGTAAGACTTGTGTATAACTAGTTTCTTTAGGAGTTTTTATAGTATAGTCTAGCATAATCGGGGTAGTCAATTATTTTTTGTCAAGGTCCAAATTTCTTGGGCAAGGTATAGTCAAGGTCCAGACTCCAAAGAAAATAACAATCAAAAATAACAATAATGATAAGTAAATAAAAGGATTTTGGGGTCTGTTCAAAAGCATGTTGCAAGTTCTTCTAGCATGACATGGGGGCAAGATCAAACATCCCAGTCCAGGGCTGGTGCAACTCAGAACCTGGTATTTGGCTGGGCATCAAAGATAGAATGCTTACGTTTCAAGAGGGTGCAATCTATCTTTAATGAAAGGAGAAAAGTTTCTACAATAAGCTGTTCGAGTGCTTGCTCATATTGATTCCAGTTAGGTGTGTACGCGTCACGTGCATGATCGTCGAAAGATTTTTACCCCAGCAACACTCGGTGGGTCAGCTGAGGCACCCACTGGAGTGGCGCCTTCATGGCGCTGGATATATGCCCCAGCCGACCCAGTGCCCCTTAGTTCCTTCTTACCGCCCGGGATGGTCGTTGGAACTGTGGAGCGCAGCGTAGCTGATCTCCACTCTCCCTAGCTTTCTCTCTTAGTACCTGTTAATAGTTGTTAGTAGTTAGTGTAGTTAGATTAGGGTACTTAATAGGGTGGAGCGGGGTCTTCTCCCCTCTCCCCCGTCCTGGTACTGGGGCCCCTGCCTGGGTCTCTGTGCTTCAAACCCTGCTCGGCTTGCCTGAAGCCGATGCCAACAGGTGGACCCCCCTCCCCCCACGACTCTTGCCTAAGGTGTCTGGGGGAATCCCACCAAGCGGACAAGTGCCGCATTTGCAAAGCCTTCAAGCCAAGGACCAAAAAGGAGCAGGACTTTAGACTCAAGCAGCTCCTTTTGGAGGCGGCACTTAGCCTGGTCCCTTCCTCCGCTCACCGGGACTCGGCGTTGTCTTCAGTGCGAAGTGCCCCTGTGGCACCGACTGGTCCAGCACCGTGTTCGGACTCTGCTAAGGACTCGCGGCGTCGGGCCCCCCCCGGCACCTCCACCACCGTGGCGCCAGTCCCTATCTCCTGGCCAGAAGAAGCAGCAGCCCAAGCAGGTACTGACTGCTTCTTCGTTGTCAGTTTGATAGCCACCGACACTTCCCGCGCCGGAGCCAAGTCCATTGTTGGAGCGCACAGGACAAGTAATGGCTCCTGCACTGTCCACTCTGGCGCCGCAAGGGCTGTCGAATCCGATGCCTGTTAGCTCCCCAGTGCACACTGCGGTCGAGCTAAGGCTGCCCTCCATGCTGTAGACCTTCTGTACAGCGCAGGACTTGATCCCACTCACAGAGCCGACTCCCCTGCAGCCAGTGGCACCGCTGGTGCGGGTGGTGCCATCGAAGGGAAAACCATCCCTGATATGACCGCCGTCGCCAAGTGAAGCAGAGCGGCACTGGTTCCGGTCCCGATCTTGGTCCTGGCACCTTTCACAGTGTCGCTCGCAGTCCTGGCACCGATCCCGTTCTCGGCGCCAGTTGTACTCGTGACATCGCTCCAGCTCGTGGAGATCAGAATCGCAGTACGGCTGGTACTGATCGCACTCTCGGCACTGCTCCCGGTACTGGTCAGAGCAGCACTCGACCCGGAGCCAATTCCAATGCCGGTCTTGTCGAAGTTCACCATTGAGATCCAGATCAGGCTCCCGGTACTGATATGACCACAGGCACCGATGGACATCTCGGTACCGTTCTACATCTTGCCACTGGTCCACGGCACCATACAGCACTGGGTGGCTCTGCGCCAACACGTTCGCCACTGCTTTGGCCGTCTCATTCCGCCTCCATGTCGTCACGCTCACAAGGTGGCCAACACGCCCAGGACTAGGGCGAGGATGGTGCAGGCCAGTGGCTGGACGAAGGCCAGGACCTGAGCCAAGGACCTCACTGTGGTCTTTTGGGACCCCCTGGGCATACCATCAGGCCCAAGGGGTTCCTTCAGGGGCTTCCCGTACCAGAGGCCACTGTGTCTCGTCCCTCCGTCCTCCCCCGATGGTTCTGAGGGGACTACTCCAGCGCCAACACAGGCCCACGCACCTAGTGTGGTGGACCTTGGGCAATAAGTTCCTCCACGTGATGACCCCACGCAGGAGCCCTTAGTCCCAGGGGTATCTTCCTCATCCTCGCCTGATGAGGCAGTGGCAGGGACTACGGTTTAGGGCCCTCCTCCTATGGACCTCCACGCCCACTAGGAGTTGCTCCGCAAGGTGATGCGCAATATGAACCTCCAGGTAGAGGACCTGGTGGTTGACATTTTGTCCGTGGAGGCACCGTCCAGGGTGGCCCTCCCAGTCATACGGACTATATAGGCCAATGCCAAGACAATCTGGCAATCGCCAGCCTCTATTTCACCAAGGGGGTGGAAAGGAAGTACTGTGTCCCCTCAAAGGAGTATGAGTACCTCTACCCACACCCCAAACTGTGTTCCCTTGTCATGGCTTCAGTTAATGAGAAGGAACAGCATGGTCAGCAGGCCCCAGTGCCCAAATCAAAGGATGCTAGACGCCTAGACTTGTTTGGGCGCAAGGTGTACTCGGCCGGAGGGTTGCAGCTCAGGGTGGCCAACTATCAGGCACTCCTGGGCAGATACGATTATAATTCATGGTACTCTATTGAGAAATTCAAAGAGTTTTTTCCACAGGAGTCCAGAGAGGAATTTGGGGCTTTAGTGGAGGAGGGCAAGAAGGTGGCCAGAACCTCCCTGCAAGCCTCTCTGGACATGGTGGACTCTGTGGCTAGGACCCTAACCTCGGCCATAGCCAGGTGCCGCATCTCATGGCTGCAGGTCTCTGGCTTACCACTAGAGTTGCAGCAGACCTTCCAGGACCTACCCTTTGATGGCCAGGGCCTGTTCTCAGACAAAACAGACTCAAGGCTGCAGAGTCTGAAGGACTCGAGAACTATTATGCGCTCTCTGGGAATGCATACCCCAGTAATGCAGAGAGAGCCCTTCAGACCACAGCCTCAGAGGTCCTACCCTCCCCCATCGTCTGGGCCTAAGCAGAACCTTTTGAAGGTGCGCCTGAGGACGGAGCACCAGTCTCCATTCAGGCTCCTTCCCCACCTTTCCAAGATAGTCTCTCCCATTTCCTCCGTGCATGGTCTCACATAACGTCAGACTTTTGGGCCCTATCATAGAATATCAGGGTTGGAAGGGACCTCAGGAGGTCATCTAGTCCAACCCCTTGCTCAAAGCAGGACCAATCCCCAATTTTTGCCCCAGATCCCTAAATGGCCCCCTCAAGGATTGAACTCACAACCCTGGGTTTAGCAGGCCAATGCTCAAACCACTGAGCTATCCCTCCTCCCCTTTGCACGGTGGAAAGGGGTTACTCCCTTCAAGTTGGTTCTCCCCGCACCCTCTACCCCCACCTCTCTTCAGGGCCCCTTTTCACAAGCACCTCCTTCTACAGGAAGTCCGATCACGCCCAGGTTCCAAGGAGAGTCTAAGAGAGTCAAGGGACAGGGGTTTTTACTCCCACTACTTCCTAATCCCCAAGGCCAAGGGCGGGCTTCGGCCCATCCTGGACCTACACGGACTCAACAAATTCATGGTAAAGTTGAAGTTCCGCATGGTCTCTCTAGGGACCATTATTCCTTCCCCAGATCCTGGAGACTGGTACGCTGCCCTCGACATGAAGGACGCATACTTCCACATCATGATCTACCCAGCGCACAGACGCTTCCTTTGCTTTGTGGTCAATCAACAGCACTTTCAATTCACTGTCCGTCCTTTTGCCCTATCTACGGTCCCCAGGGTGTTTACCAAGTGCATGGCTGTTGTGGTTGCCTCCCTTCGTCGACAACAGATCCCATACCTCGACAAGTGTTCCCATACCTCAACGACTGGCTTATTCGGGATCAGGTGCAGTCTCACGTCCAGCTCACCATGAACATGTTCAATCGACCAGGCCTCCTGCTCAATGTCGCGAAATCTACTCTGGTACCAACCCAGAGGATAGAATTCATAGGAGCAGTCTTAGACTCAGGCCTAGCCTGGGTACTTCTGCCGGAAGCACGCTTCCAATCCCTGGTGAACATAGTCCACAGCCTGCAAAACTTCCCAACCTCGACTGTGAAAACATGCCTCTGCCTCCTGGGATATATGGCCTCTTGCACATATGTGACCATGCATGCCAGGCTGCGGCTACGTCCACTCCAACCCTGGCTATCAACACAGTATACCACTCAGGTTGGGACAGCTTGAGCACAGTGGTTACCGTCCCGCCAGGGATATTAGCCTCTCTAGACTGGTGGCTGGACCCCAAATCAGTGTGCGAAGGGGTGCCATTTCGCGTCCCGTGGCCCACCGTGTCCCTAGTCACGGATGCGTCATCCCTGGGATGGGGAGCCCACCTCGGGGTCCTCCGTACACAGGGGCTATAGTTGGCAGGAGAGTTATCCCTGCACATCAACGTATGGGAACTCAGAGCTGTGCGCCTGGCATGTCAGACATTCCGAGTTACATCAACAAGCAAGGGGGAGCCCGGTCGTCCCACCTCTGTCAGGAGGCCACTCGTCTGTGGGAATTCTGTATAGCCCACTCGATCCATCTGATGTGGTGTTTCTCCCAGGAGTCCAGAATACCTTAGGGGACCACCTCAGCAGATCATTTCAGACTCACGAGTGGTCGGTTCACCCGGACATCATCCACTCTGTCTTTCTGAAGTGGGGCTTTCCCCTGATAGACCTATTCGCCTCTCACAGGAATCGGAAATGCCAAGTGTTCTGCTCTCTACAAGGAAGCTCTCCGGGTTCCCTGTCAGACGCCTTCCTAATACAGTGGAAGGCTCACCTCTGCTACGCCTTCCCTCCATTCCCGCTAGTCCACAGGGTCCTGCTCAAGCTGCGCAGGGACAGAGCACGTCTGATTTTGGTCTCCCCGGCGTGGCCCAGGCAGCACTGCTATACCACTTTCCTAGAGCTGTCGGTGGTCACTCCAATTCCACTCCCGCTGTGACCAGACCTGATCAGTCCGGACCACGGACAACTCTGTCATCCCAACCTGCAATCTCTCCACCTCACGGCATGGATGCTGCATGGCTAACTCGATCTGAGCTGCGCTGCTCTCGCCTGGTACAGCAGGTCCTTTTGGGTAGCAGGAAGCCCTCTATCAGGTCCACATACTTAGCCAAGTGGAAGCGTTTTTCCTGCTGGTGCACTCAGTCATATGGCCCCACTACAGGCGTCAGTACCTATCATCTTGGACTACCTCCTGTCCTTAAAACAGCAGGGCTTGGCAATATCATCCATCAGAGTGCACCTGGCAGCTATTCCACCCGGGCGAAAACGGGCGTTTGGTCTTTTCCAATCCCATGGTCAGCAGATTTCTCAAGGGATCGGAGTGCCTGTTCCCATGAATTCAACAACCAGTCCCTATGTGGGATCTTAACCTGGTCCTCTCCAAATTCATGGCTGCCCCGTTTGAGCTGATGGCCACCTGCTCGCTCCTGTACTTTTCCTGGAAGACCGCCTTCCTCATAGCTATCACTTTGGCGAGATATGTGTCTGAGCTCAGGGCACTCACATTGGAACCACTGTATACGGTGTTCCTTAAGGACAAGGTACAGCTGCGACCCCACCCGGCCTTCCTCCCGAAGGTGGTGTCTCCCAGCGCATCTCATCCTGGATGACATCATGCATCTGTGCGTGCTATGACTTGGCTGGTATCCCAACTATACACCTTACCGCCCACTCCACACGGACTCAGGCTTCATCTTCTGCTTTCCTGGCACATGTACCCATACAGGAGATATGTAGGGCAGCGACTTGGTCATCGGTGCATACCTTTGCCGCCCACTATGTGATAATGCAGCAGTCCAGGGTGATGCTGCATTTGGTTCAGCAGTCCTTACTCTGCGACATCTCACTCCGACCCCACCGCTTAGGTAAGGCTTGGGAGTCACCTAATTGGAATCGATATGAGCAAGCACTCGAAGAAGAAAAGACTGTTATAAAGGTGAGTAACTGTTGTTCTTCGAGATGTGTTGCTCATATCCATTCCAAACCCGCTCTCCTTCCCCTCTGTCGGAGTAGCCAGCAAGAAGGAACTGAGGAGGCGCTGGGTCGCCTGGAGCATATATCCAGCGCCATGAAGGTGCCACTCCAGGGGGTGCATCAGCCGACCCACCGAGTGTTGCTGGGGTAAAAATCTTCCAACGATTGTGCACGCGGAGCCCACACACCTAATTGGAATGGATAGGGCAACACATCTCGAAGAACAACAGTTATAAAGGTGAGTAACCATCTTTTATTCACCTAACTGCAACCATTTTTCCGCCTGGGCTCATCAACACAATTTGCGTCCAGATTCCGCAGGAATCCCTGGTATCTTAGAGTGTACATTTACCCCAAGTCTTCAGGTCTTGCATTTGGTTCCCTGTGGGTGCATGTAGCCACAACCTGCGCTTTCCATCCTCCACTTAATAATTGTATGACCTTCATGCACCCTGTCACAGCTAGATTTTTGAATGAGATTCTCAGATCCTTTCCACCAGTGGTGAAGATCAAATCTCAATGTGACCTCAGTTGTGTTCTATCATCACTGAGTAAGACTCCCTTTGAACTGCTGGCCACATGCATCTATCCGTGAAGGTGGTCTTTCTGATAGCTAAAACGTTGACCAGACGAGTCAATGAACTGAGAGTGCTTATTGCAGGCCCCCCATACATTGCTTTCTATAAAGAAAAGATCTTGTTATGCCCCCACCTCGGGTAGTTTGAGTTTCATAGGTCATCCACTTATCTGTATTTTTTCCTAAACCACATGTCTCAGAAGAGAAGAAAAGACTGTATTCTCTGGACGTTTGGAGAAAAGAACAAAGGACATTAGAAAGACACCTAAACTGTTTCCATAGCAGAGCAGTCAAGAGGTCCATCTATATTGGTGCAGAGACTTTCAAAATGGATCTTGATTATATTACCCCTTTTGTTACCAACTAGCCATGATGGGTAGAGAGACATTGCACAAGGGGGCAGGTTACTTCATTCTAGAGACATATATAGGGCAGCTACTTGGAGCTCTTTGTATACCTTCATGAGACGTTATGCCCTGATACAGTCGTCAACTGTGTATATGGCTGGAGGGACAGCAGTACTGCAGTTAACTGTCACTTCTGTATCCTCTCCACCCACCATACTGCTTGTTAATCTCCCATGTGTGGAATATGCATCGGGACCTCACTCAAAGAAGAAATGCAGGTTACTCACGTGCGTGGTGTACATGCATATCCCATGTGTGGAATACAGATAGGGACCACACATCTCAAAGAACTGCAGTTACAGGTAGGTAACTTCCATTTATAGTCACCCAGAAAAGAAGTATGAAAAACGTATAAGTACAGGATTTGTAATTCCTAGATTTTTGGAACATGTGATTCACACTCGGCCTTGTCTACATTGGAAAGTCCTTTTGGTATAATCTAAGGTGTGAATTATTAAACGGGTGTAATGCTCCATTTGGACACTCTTGTCCACTACTTTTGTGTTTTTCAGTTGTGACCATCTAGTCTGATCTCCTGTATAACACAGACCATAGAATTTCCCCCCCAAAAAATTCCTAGCATATCTTTTAGAAAAACATCTAATCTTGATTTTAAAACTGACAGTGATAGAGAACCCACCATGACCCTTGGTAAATTGTTCCAATGGCTAATTATCCTCACTGTTAAAAATTTATGCCTTATTTCCCGTCTGAATTTGTTTAGCTTCAACTTTTAGACATTGGATCATCTTATAGCTTTCTCTGCTAGATTGAAGAGCCCATTATCAAATATTAGTTCCTCATGTAGATACTTCTAAACTATAATCAAGTCTCCTCATAACCTTCTCTTTGTTAAGCTAAGTAGAGGTAGTTTGTTTGGCAAGGGGTTTAACCTAAACCGAAAAAGGCTGTTTGAAAAATATGAGTATAAGAATGGTCACCGGGTTGTGGGGAAAAAGTGTTCTGTACAGGTCTAACGAAACCAGTATAAGGTAGTACCAAGTTCCTGTGTAAACAAGGCCTAAAGAAGGGTTGACTCAGTACTTTAGAGGGAGATTGAGTTTCATTGAGTGTTAATTTCCTGTAAACTCCTCCTAAATTCCTGCTCTCCAAAGTCTGTTGCTGCCTTTTTCCCTTCCAAAGCTGGAGGAATCTGTTTACTGTCACTAGAGCTAAAAACTGCTTAGACGTCCATAACAGCCAATTCAGTAGTCCTCTACTTTCTGCCATACTTGAGCTGTTCTTAGAAACTTAGGCTCAGTTTAAAAGTCTCCATACAGCCCCTCTGGTCATTCTGGGGACAAGTTCAGAGAATCTCCCCTCTAAGCTTATGTCTACACAGCAACTAGACACCTGCAGCTGGCCTGTGCTAGCTGACTAAGGCTCACAGGGGTCAGCCTGCAGGGTTGTTTCATTGCTATATAGACTTGTTGGCTTGGGTTGGAGCACTGGCTCTGGGACCCTCCCACCCCATAATGTCCTAGAGCTCACGCTCCAAGCTGAGCCCGGAAATCTTCACAGCAATTAAACAGTCCCTTAGCCTGAGCCCCACAAGCCCAAGTCACCTGGTGTGGGCTGGCCTCAGGTTTTTATTTGCTGCGTAGACATATCCTAAGTGCTTCAGTCAGGCAAACTATACATTACATCTCTGGGACTATTGCCAGTGTCACTAGGCTACACTGACTTTATTCAGGGGGTAGCAAGTACCTCTTATAAAACATTTGGAAAGTGCAATCTGGGGACAGTCTTTCTTCCCTGAGTGCGTGGGGCTTGGTTTCTTTGCTTTGTAAAATTGTTTTACTTGAGTTCAACCTCTGTACTAGGTCCAATAAGCACTGATGTTTAAGAAGATCTGTTTGTGTCCTACAGCAATATCTAGTGGCCAAATGTGCGCAGGTGTTCAGGTACCACGATGCTGGGGGCCATATAAGTAGCTTGATAGAAACAAGAAAAGGAGTACTTGTGGCACCTTTCTAAGGTTCCACAAGTACTCCTTTTTGCGAATACAGACTGACACAGCTGTTACTCTGAAACTTGATAGAAACACATTTTCTAACATACCGTGGAACCGGGGTTCTCAACCTTTTTCTTTCTGAGTCCGTCTGTCCGTTTCCTCCCCCTCCCCACCCCCCCACCCCCCGCCACATGCGAAAAAACTCTATGGCCCACCTGTGCCACAATAACTGTTTCTCTGCATATAAAAGTCAGGGCCAGTGTTAGGGGATAGCAAGCAGGGCAGTTGCCCAGCACCCAATACCACAGGAGGCATTGTGAAGCTAAGTTGCTCAGGCTTCAGCTTCAGCCCCTGGTAGTGGGTGTTGGAGCCTCGGAGTTCAGACCCGGGTGGTGGGGCTTTGGCTTTCTGCCCTGGGTCCCAGCAAGTCTAATGCCAGCCCTGCTTGGCGAACTCCCTGAAACCTGTTCGTGGGCCCCAGATCCCTGGTTGATAACTACTGCCAGAGAACAGTGGTTTTCAAACCTTTTTTCTGGGGACCTAGTTGAAGAAAATTGTTGATGCCCGTGACCCAACGGAGCTGGGGATGAGGGGTTTGGGGTGTGGGAGGGGCTCAGGGCTGGGGCAGAGGATTGGGGTGAGGGCTGTGGGCTGGGGCCAGGAATGAGGGGTTGGGGGGGCTCAGCGCTGGGATAGGGGGTTGGGATGTGGGAGGGGGTCATAGCTCTGGGGTGGGGCTGGAGATGAGGGGTTTGGGGTGCAGGAAGGGATTCCAGGTTTGGGGGGGGCTCAGGGCTGGTGCAAGGGATTGGAGTGCGGGGGTGGGGGTCAGGGCTCTAGGGTGGAGCTGGAGATGAGTTTGGGGTGCGGGTGTGTGGGGGCTCAGAGTTTGGGGCAGGGGATTGGGGCATGGGCACGGACTTACCTCCAGCAGCTCCCGGTCAGGCGCAATCGGGGTGCACCGTGGACCATGCTGTGCCCCGGAAGCAGCCAGCAGCAGGTTTGGTTCTTAGGCAAAGGCGCACAAGCAGCTCTGCGTGACTCTCGCCTGCAGGCACCCCACATTGGTTGCTGGCCAATCGGAGTGCAGAGCTGGGGCTCAGGGTGGGGGCAGTGTGTGGAGCCCTGTGCAGAGTCCCATAGCCCCCCTGCCTAGGATCTGGACCCGCTGCTGGCGGCTTCTGGAGCGCAGTGTGGTGTTGGAAAAGGTAGGCACTAGCCTGCCGTAGCTAGGTAGCACCACCGATGAGACTTTTAACATCCCGGTAACCAGCGGAACCAGCGCCTTACATGCTGTGACCCAGTAGTGTGTCACAACCCACAGTTTGAAAAATGCTGCCATAGAAGACCTTACGCTGTGCCAAAAATATGTAGGCAGTTGTGATGGGCATTTCAGAATCAGTTCTGACTTTATCAGGTTGCACAAAATATTCCAAATGCCTGATGGTTTTTCTGTTTGTTCCTCACTCTTCCAGCACGTGAGCAGAAGATTTTATGGCCTAAATGGAAATTTGGTAAAAAGTGACTCTGGAATATGGATTAATGGGTTGGACTATGCTGGAATATCTCACATCACTCCTCACGTACCTGAACTCAATGACACTATCAGAACTAATTGTGAGGACAAAGCTCCTCTCTGTGGCTTTCCTTGGATTCTTCCTGTGCACTTTCTTCTCAGGTAACTTTCTTCTCAGTAATGTCACTGCCTGTTAGGGCCACATGGAACTTAATTTCCAAGACGCACCAGACACTTTTGCAAAAGATCCATAGAAGGATGAAGAATAAAACTCATTTTGTAACGTTTTTGTCTGTCACTGCAAAACGCTTTCTCTTTCATCATATTATAATGTCCCTGGCTGCAAGTGTTTTGTCACAGAAACTTTATGAGAAAACATTTGATAACTGATGTCATGGTCTCGTGTCCACCCAAAGGGTGGCAATTTGCACATCTAAAAATTCCTTACTTTGGTTATTGTTTTAGCTTGTTCTACCTTAAGTTAACTATGGCTTGGGTCAAAGAGAATGAGGTGAGGAATAAAGGCATGGTGGAGGCAATCCTGCTGTTCACTGAGTGTCCCTTTTAAATGTTTTGATTGTGGACACAGACTGTGAAAGCATTAATCTTCACCTCTAGGGTGAATGGCACTTGAACACTTCATTTTGTAATAGCAAGGCCACCCAGCCTTGTACAAAGACTTGCATTTTGCCCAGAGTCTGTAATCTTTTAGCACTATAAGGTTCTTCTAAGTGTTGCATTGAGCTTAAAAAATGCTTTTTATTGTAGAAAGAACTGGTATCTTCCTGGTGAAGAAATTTCTCCTGCAAACCCTGTTCACTTTAAACTTCTGGCCAAAGAGCAAATGCACTGGGATTCTACAAAGTTAACCTTTGAAGTATCAGGTGAGTGGCTATATGTCTATCTGGCTCTTGTGATTGTTATGCTCATTATAGGCTTAAATTCTGGTATTGAAAGTGGCTATGCTATCCCTAGGATAGTGGAGTGATTGGCACTAATGCATAATTGGGAACCTGGCATCAACTAATTCAACTTCCCAGGCACTCGAAAAATTGTGGCTATATTGCAATTGTAAACTTAAAGGCTCATTTGAATTAATAATTGTCTTTTGTTAGCTAGAACTTTTTAAAGCCCATTTTATAACTCTATCCCATCCACCCCCCTTTATTTGTCTTGCTGCACAGGATCCTCTATGGCTTCTGCTACAGACAGGAGAGCTGCTTAGTTCTGTATCTCATATTGAGAGAGACAACTGGCAGCGCACAGACTAAATCTCTCATACAAAATGAAATTAAACAGCTGATTGGGCACAGAAGAACCCATAGTAGCTAGAATGCAGTAGAAATGTGTTTCTCTTCACCTTCTTCTGCTAATACATCCAAATACATTTGCCTGTCTGATGTTGTAGGTCCCAGTCACATGTCGCTGTACATTCGACCATATGAAGGGTCAACACTGTCCAGCTGGTCTCTTGGAGATGGAATTCCTGTTGCTAATATAGGAGGGGATTATTTTGTGTTTTACGCTCATGGGCTGCAGGCTGTGGCATGGCGCTTCTGGATAGAGTTGAAGGTGAGAGTGAAAAATATTTGAGAAAACTTTAAAAATAAACCCAACTTGCTTTATTACATAGATTAACAGAATTCTAGAGATGATATTTAATTGTCTTTTAGTCTGTCCTCTGTGGGCTGATACAAGGCTGTCCTCACTCTGTGTGTGTGTGTATATGTGTGTGTATATATATATATTTTAGTGCATTCTCTTGTCAAATTTTAAATGACCCAAGGGTGGGGCTTCCATTATTTCCTTTGATAGACTCTTTTACAGTCTTCTGTCTTGCCATTAGGATTTTTTTATATTTAGCTCAAATTTACCTTTTCTTAATAGTATCTCACTGCTCCTAATCAGAGCAGTTTTGTTGTAGTCTAAATAATTCCTCCCCATGTACTATGTTTACTTGCTTTGGGAAACTAGGACTCTTTTTTGAGTAGCAAATCCATTCCCTGAGAAAGGGAGGGAGTTACAGGCTTTGTTTTGTAAACTTCCTGTGGATACGTTTACCCTTTTAAGGTGCCTCTTTGAGCAATTCCCAGTTTGTTTTCCAAGGTGAATGTTGATGGGACCAGGGTAGTCATCTCTCATCATCTTACCTAAAGTTTCCCAGAAATAATTCACAGCATACCTGGAATCTTTTATTGCCATAAAATTTAAGATGTCTGATTCCCTTGGAAATTTTTATAGGGAACCACACGGGTTCAGCAAGGGTTCATTCCTGGATAAGGTATTCTGATCACTTGCCAAATGATCTTCCAAGTTGGAGTAAAGAAATACTCACCAGTGGCCTTGCACCCCATTGTGCCAAACAGGAGTCTGTTTTGTACTGGAGCTCTGCCAGACGGACAAAGAAATTTTATTTGTTACCTGAACACGAGATTGAGGAGCTGGGAAGAGCTTGCAAAACTTGTAGCCCCGCTTTGGTAGCTATGATCAGGGGGCTGAACTCCTATGTATACTTAAGGTAAATTAATTTTATTTAGTTGCTAGGAAAGGAACTCTGGTGCTGGTGATGAGTGAGCCTGCTGCAGGGCCCATCAGAATCATGACAAGTAGATTGATCCAACAGGTGAAGGAGCAGCCTTTGGAAGCTTTTCACAGTAACTCTCTTCAGGCAGGAAGATTCACTTCCTTGTTTGTATTGGAGATTTGATCATACTGACCTCTTCAAGGATACATGGGCCAAGTCCTGAGCACAATTGAATGTGTGCAGTCTTAAGTAAATGGCATTGTACATGTGCAGCGGAATACAGATCAGCTGGGATATCGGGTCAATACCAATACGTCTGTTGATTCTCTCTTCTATCAGGGATCTCCATTCTGCAGAGTCTCTTCTGCATGATGGTAAATTGATTTTCTTTCACATTAGATAATACTGCTGGTATATCTTAACAGACATTATAAGAAGGTTTTTAACTTTAAAAATAGTGAACCATGAGGCTGATGTAGTATATTGGACACTAGCTGGCTTGTAGGAAGACTCAGCAGAGGTATCTGGAATAAACGGTATCTAGAACCTATGAAGAGGCCAAGGTAAAAGTAATGCTTGGTAAATTTGGCATTGCCTTTTCTCACTTTCAGGCTGCAGAAAAGCACTCTGATGGAATGGTTTCCCTCGCCATAGCAGCACATTATTTCTTTGGGGAAGATCAAAAGTCACCTCAGCTGTATGCCTTAATGGAGAGATTTCCAAACTGGACATTTCCTTCTGGTTGGGTCTGCACCTATGACCTCTTTGTCTTTTAGTCTTGCAGCAATGCAAAGATGAAAGATTAGTGTCACTGTGTCAGAAGATTCAACTCTCATTCATGAGTTCATTCTGGCAAGGTGCACAAGATGGTTTTCACAAATCTGTGGCAAACATTTTGGACACAAGATTGTTTCTGTGATAGCTTGACTGCTTAAAGGATAAGCAGGGTTCCTGTCTTCTTTCTCTGGGAGTGGGTGGTCTTGCCCTCTCGGGCTGGGGGGAGAAGTGCCTCCATATTTATGCAACTATAATTCAGCTGTTTCTCGCACTGACGTGGCAGTTTGACTAGTGTGGATCTAACATGAAGACTGCATTTGGGGAGGTAACTTTTTAATGAGGGTCTTTGTGAAGGAATTCCCACAATGTTGTAAAATACTCATCAGGTTTTAAATACATATGGATGCTATCACCTACAAACACTTAGTCCTACCCGTCCTATTAAAATAAAATAAGGTTTTGGCTAAAGGATTTTTGATCATGTATGTGATGGAGCCAGAAGCCTTTTTCTGAGTAAGTATTACTGTGACCTCTGGATGAAACCAGTTTTGAAGTAGTCACTTAGGCTATGCTGTGTCCTTGGAAAATTTCAAAGACTGGAAATTTCATGCCATGAAACTTAATGATCAGTCTGTTATTTAGATCACTAACAACTTTTCTTTTCCTGTCCTCCACTGTTCTGTTTAAAGATGTTTATTGGTCACTTCCTTTCTCTGTCCTTGTGCTAACTCTTTACCACAGTGACTTTTGAGTAGAGGAGGTTTGAACAAATCATACAGTCTTCTACTTATTTCCCTGTTGGGATCTTGCAGCCTGTTACAAGTACAACATGAAGACTAGACTTGTACATGAGATGCAAGCATGTGGCATTGTCGTGTACATCAGAGCACTGAGTCACACTCTGGCCTTTTTTTTTTTTTTTTTTTTTTGAATGGGCATCTTGTAACCGCTTGATTACTAGTTTCTAAATTGGTGTTGATTATAAATCTCTATTTAGCATACTAGATTATTTCTATCTGTATATTTTTGATAAGTACTTTTATGTAGGTTTTATTGGTTGGTTAAGCGTAATTCATTTCATTTCACTTCATTTCATTAATACTTTGGTTTCGTGTTTAGTTTAATTTAAACAAAGTGCTTTCCATAAGGATTTATGTAACTATTGTGAAAAGAGACTTTTAAAGCACATGAAGCATTTGTGGAGAACTGTTCTTAACTTAATCTTAGAGCATGGGATTTTCAAAAGCACAAGTGATTTAGGAACACAGCTCCCATTTAAAGTCAACAGGACTTGTGCTCCTAAGTTAGCTATGTGTTTTGGAAAATCCCACCCCTCTAGAAAAATGCAGCCACCAAAAAAAACTGGAATCTTTGATTTTTGTTTTCCTAAATTGTGTCTGTAAGCTGGGGAAGTAGGGAAAATTTTTAGACTGTTGGGAAACTTCTCCAAATTAATTCCAGCTGTTTGTGCTGATCATTCTCTAGCACAATGGCATGAACTTAGTGCTTTGTTCATAGAATATCAGGGTTGGAAGGGACTTCAGGAGGTCATCTGGTCCACCCCCTGCTCAAAGCAGGACCAATCCCCAGCTAAGTCATCCCAGCCAGGGCTTTGTCAAACCTGACCTTGAAAACCTCTAAGGAAGGAGATTCCACCACCTCCCTAGGTAACCTATTCGTGCTTCACCACCCTCCTACTGAAAAAGTTTTTCCTAACATCCAACCTACACCTCCCCCACTGCAACTTGAGACCGTTACTACTTGTTCTGTCATCTGCTACCACTGAGAACAGTCTAGATCCATCCTCTTTGGAACCCCCTTTCAGGTAGTTGAAAGCAGCTATCAAATCCCTCCTCATTCTTCTCTTCTGCAGATTAAACAATCCCAGTTCCCTCAACCTCTCCTCATAAATCATGTGCTCCAGCCCCCTAATCATTTTTGTTGCCCTCCGCTGGACTCCTCCCAATTTTTCCAAATCCTTCTTTAGTGTGGGGCCCAAAACTGGAACACAGTACTCCAGATGAGGCCTCACCAATGTCAAATAGAGGGGAGTGATCATGTCCCTCAATCTGCTGGAAATACCCCTACTTATACAGCCCAAAATACCGTTAGCCTTCTTGGCAAGAAGGGCACACTGCTGACTCATATCCAGCTTCTCATCCACTGTAACCCCTACGTCCTTTTCTGCAGAACTGCTGCCTAGCCATTTGGTCCCTAGTCTGTAGCAGTGCATGGGATTCTTCCATCCTAAGTGCAGGACTCTGCACTAGTCCTTGTTGAACCTCATCAGCTTTCTTTTGGCCCAATCCTCTAATTTGTCTAGGTCCCTTTGTATCCTAGCCATACGCTCCAGTGTATCTACCACTCCTCACTTTCACCTGAATAAAAATTGCCAAATTATATGCACAGCAGTTCTTGAATATGTACCAGTTAAAGCAACACGCTGTAGTGTTGTGGATATCTATGTGAGAAATTAATGGTTAAGATGACATTCCTCATGACTTGCAGTTGGCCCTGAGGGAAGATGGTTCTTATGATCAGGTTTATTAGCTGCTGATTTAATTTTTTTAATTGCTCAGTTAGAGTGTACTTAACCAGCATGGAACAAATCAGAATATTATGAGGATACATTTGTAGGGAGTTGCATGACTGAGATTCTCACAGACCAATTAAAGTATCTAATTGTTTTGGTTTTTGTACTGCATAAAGGAAAGAAAACCACCAGACTAACACTGTTGGCTCAACAGCACCTGGTCTTTCATGTACAGTGCTTAACTATAAATAGGGGTGTATTATTAGTAATAGTTTTGCAGAAATCTGAGTCTTAACAGCTTTCTTAAATGTATAGTAAGTCTCATTAAATGTACTGTTTTGTACTGCACTTACACTAGAGTTGGCAATTAAATAAGGATTAAGGCTGTACCAGAATCATTCACTGTCTTCCCCAAAATTAGTATTTTTATTGTGCCTCTAACTTGTAAACTTAAAAAAACAAGTGCAAGAAGAGTCCATGGAGAGGAGGGAAATGTCAGTGTGCAGCATTCAAATAACTTCTGGAACTTCAGTGAAGCAATAACTATATTTTGTTACTGAAATGGTGTTGCTAACTCAGGATCACCCTTTATTAAATAGCAGAATTAAATTGTCTGGGATGACTTACTGGAATTCCTGCCTTATTAACATGCTGATTCTGTTACTGGGAGACTGACTGACTGTTTTTGTTTCTAGCACTGCAAGCCCCAACATTTTACTTGAGACTTGGGGAATTACAATTACTGGTAAGACATGGCATGACTGAAGAGCGTAAAAATATTCTCCGTGAAGTGTGGACATGGAGTAAGAGGGTAACGTGTCTGTGTACCTGAGTAGGTGAGCCTGCTTAGTGCAGCATAGGTTTGCTGAATTATTTAGCAGGTGTCAGGGTAACAGGCATCTAAAAACTGCAATGATACAAATCACGTGTAGGTAATCAGAGATGCCAAAATGCCAGGTGGATTCAGGTATACTGGTTATGTTGAATAAAAACTGATACCAATGCAGTTTCTTGTGTATTAGTTTTTTCTTTGAATTCTAGAAATAATTCTGCAAGCCCTACATGCAACTCACTCATTTCACACTATAAACAGTGCAGCCTTCAGTAAACCATTTCAGGAACTCACCTACCTTTTTTAATACTGCAGTTTTCTTGCCTCAAACTCCTAATAAAGCACAGTATTGGACTTGACTGCCTTTGTGACATGCTTCATAACTAAATTGCAATATGCCCAAAGGCTGTCACACTCATGCATTGAGTTGAAAGGTAAAGGTGCACTGTGGTGGAAGCCTTTCTTTACTTTTTGTGGTGCAGTAAGCAAGTAATGGATTAATTGTTCCATGTGAGGTGGTAGAAGTTTCTAGAGGTCTAGTCTTTTTAAAATTGCTTTAGTTTAGGCTAACTCTTACCACATGAGACTTTCCAGGAGCACCTGTAAGTCTTATTAATTTAAACCTTTACCAGTGGTGTGTTTATATAAATAAACGCTTTAAAATAAGTTAATTATGTTACAGTAAGTATGGATCTGTGCATTCTGTACACATGGATCCCACTCTTGTACACAGGTGATCAGAATCTTTTAACCAGCAGTGTGTGTTTGGGGCTGTGGATGTGCTCTATATGGCTTCATGCCACCCCTCTTGAGGGTGCAGCATCCCCATCTGCGTATGGAACATCTTGAAGAACCTCAGTTACTGTCAGGTAAGTAACCATTGTTTCTTTGAGTATGTGTCCATATGTATTCCGCTCTTGTTGATTACTCAGGCTTAACTCTTCTAGATCATGAGATGTGAACCTATTGAAGTAAAGACTAATACTGCTTGACCAAACTGGGCAGCAGAGATGGAGGCTGATACCTGTGCTGCTCAGCATTTCCAGGTTAGGCTAGAAACTCTGATCTCCTGCATAACACAGGCTCTGGGAGTCACATGAATTAATTCCTGCTTCAATTCCAAAACCTATGGTTGACAAGAGCACTGGTTTTCAATCTGTGGTCTGCCGGTTATATCTAAGGGGTTAACGAAAGATTGTTACTATACAACAGTGGTTTTCAACCTGTGGGCCACACACTGTGTAAGATTTCCAAAGGGGTCTGCAGTTGGAAGTCACTGGACTAAAGCATATCTTTTGATTTAAGATTTCCAGCGAGGGAGAGTCCACCACAACCCGTGGTAAACTGTTCCTCATAGTTTTAGTCTGAAGCACTTTAGCTTCAAGCTATTGGATTATATTTCTCTGCTAAATTGAAGAGCTATCAAATTTGTGGTCACAGTGTAGGTTTTAACTTGATCAGTCTCAGCACCTTGGAGTCTTATAATGTACATTTTCCAATAACTCAGCTCTTCTCTCCACAATTTAGGAATGAGGGTGATAAATTGGAACACAGCTGCACCAGTGCAGTAATATAAATTTCCTCCTCCTGCCTGTAGATCCAAGGATTGCATAAGGTTTTTTGGCTACAGTAGTGTTCATGTTCACCTGATTATCTACCAAACTCTTGAGTCATTGCATTCCAGGATTGATTCCCCATCGTGTAAGTATGACCTTACATTTGCATCTGTGACCCACTGTCACTATTTACTAAGCCCCAAACTGTCTCAGTAATTCTTTTCTTCCAGTTAATTGATAAAATGTTAAATATCAAGCCAATTCCTGCTGTACCTCATAGACAAACATGCAGCTGTGTAAGTCCCAGGATAAGGTAGATGACAGTATCTTTTATTGGACCAACTTCTGTTGGTGAGAGGAAACCTTTACACAGAACTCTTCATTAGTTTAATATATGCTATGTTCATTGGGTATCCACTCTAGCTTTTTAAGCCCAGATTTGTAAAACTATTGAGGCACATGAGTCTAAATTCCATTGTCATTTGATGGAATTCAGACTGACTGCTTTAATAGCTTTTGAAAGTAAGATCTAGGCTCCTAAATGCTTAAGTAGCTTTAAAAATCTGTGCCTTAAAAGTGATGATGTACCACATCACATGCCTGAGAGAAGCCTACACTCAGCAAGTACTGCAATTTGGGTCCTCCACTAATAGCATTTAATACTTCCCTCTACAAGATACTATTTGAAATTACATTAAGATCCAATTCATTATTTTGCCTTTCCCCAGCCGCATATAGCATTAACCAAGAATACTGTAAGTTTTTAGTATTGCTTTTACTAACAGGACTGCTAACTTGCTCAATTTTACAGTAATTTACTCTGTGTTTGTTTCACCAAAAGCCATGACATTGGTTAAGAAATAAATGTATGAAGGAAAAAACCTGTATACTCTATTCCAAAAAAGTGTCCAGGTTGGTGTTTAAGATGCTTTGCATTAGTGAGATCACTGCAGATGATTATTGCAAGGCAATTTCTTCTATATCTGTTCAAAGTACATATAGAATAGCAGTGCTGGAATGTAAATAAGGACAGTTCTGTACATGTTGAAGGGCTTTACAATTTAGTGCTGTGAGGGGAAATCAAAAACTTTAGGAGGCTTATGGCAGTGATTCTCAACCAGGGGTACCTCAACTCAGATATTTGCTTAGTTTTACATAAATACTAGTAAAAAGTCAGTACAATTACTTGTTTGTACAGCTCTATTATTTACACTGAGAGAAGGATGGCCATAGACACTGAAATTTCAGTACAGTATTTTACTATGGTAAACAAGAAAGTGAGATGTAATTTGGGGGTACACAAGACATATCAGATTGCTGAATGGTTGAGAATCACTGGCTTATGGTGAAAAGTTACAGCACAAAGTTCTAATTATAGCAGTAGCTGCCATTTTCCTACAGTAGGAAAAGTCCTGAGTATAGTTTCAAGGGACTTCTGTTCAAACCTAGGGTGACCAGACAGCAAATGGGACAGGGAATAATAGGAGCCTATATAAAAGACAGACCCAAAAATCTGGTCACCCTGTTCCAAGCTCACTTCAGGTGGGGGCAGATCTACCTTTACTCCTGTAACTTTTTCAGAAGTGAGAATCTGAACTTCAGTTCAGACTTTTTCCAATCCATTAGTGCAGCACTCAATTTACCATCCAGAAATAAATTGTCAGTTTTAAATGACAATTTGGATTTTATTTTTCACTTACTGTATACTAGTTCAGCCTGTTTTACTTGCAGCATTAAAGGCTTACTTTCATTTGATATTTTGTGACTATGGCCAGTTAAAAGTTGACTGTATTCTTTAACAGATTTAAAGGTTCACCAAAAGCTTAATACAACTGTTTTATTGGTCAAGTCCCCTAATTTGGATGGAAGAACATAAAGCATACTAATGTCAGTTATCTGAAGTATTTACTAGGCAGGTATCTATCCCCCAAAACAGGATTTGAAGTTTTACTGCATGTAAGACAAAATAAAGCAATCAAAATTACACCTACAGCAGATACCGTTATTAAACTCTTTAAAACATAAATAAGCAAGAAGTGCAACCAGCCACTTACTTCACCCCTGTGAAAAACCTGTCTTAAGTGTGAAGAATAAATTTTCAGAATTTGAATAGGAACAGCAGCAGTGGGAGACCATTGATTTTTTTTTTTTTACCAAGTGGTAGTTACAGCATAAAAAAGCTAGTGGAATTTTGTATAAAATAAGTAATGGTGCATTATTTTATTCAGATTGCACAGTACAAACAAGCTAATATCTAAATTGTAATACTGTTACAGGTATTTAATATTACATATATTGGGGGACAGCAGCTAGGAAAATAAGCACCTCAAAGCAGCTATGAGACTTCTGCAGCCAGCTTTCATAACAGTGGCTGAAAGTTATAATAAAATCTTAATTACACATTATAAAATGTTTGAAAAAAATGTAAGTATGCACTGCTTACATATTACTAAAATTTAGTAACAGTACATAAGTGATTCTATTTACATAAAAAAATCCATTCTTGTGAAAGGAATTTACACATGAAATAAATAAGACCCTTCAGTAATCTTAAAATTAATTGTAGGTCAGAGTGGCCAAGGGTAAAAAAATCAAGCCACTTTTAAAATGTTACTGTAATGATAGGTCAGAGTAAAAGTATGCCACATCCAGAAGGAAGTGCAACTCTGCTTTAATTTTACCAGTTAGCTATAACCATGCAAAATACACAGGTACCTTAAAATATGGTACAACCCCAAGAGCATGAACAGCACACCCTTGAGAATATTTATACAAGAATATTCACAAAAACATACACTTTACAATTCTTTAATACAAAATATTTAGTGATATCAAACACTTAGATCCCAGTTGACTCAGGCCATAACTTTTTTACCACCTTCATCTTACAATTTATATTTTAAAGTCTGACAGGAAAAACAAGCAAGGTGTCAATGATAATAAAACTGTGAAGTCATCTCTTGCTTTCTCTCATTATATAGGAGATATTCAGAAGGTTGTCCAAATTAGGTGACACACATGGCAAAGGGACCCATGAAACGCATGTTAAAATAAAATCAAATCTGCATTGATGCCTATTGCTGTCCTTCTGCAATCAATATCCAGTACCAGAAGAGCAAGCTCAATTTAGAGAAGGACAGAGGAAGAACAAGTCATCTTCACAATAAGACCAACTCTTTTCACATAACGATTCTCTTGGTTTCAATTGTAGGTGTTGTGAGCTGCTTATCTGAGGTCACCTTATACACATCCATGGATCTGACATTCTCTATTCAACGCTTGTAGAAATCTAACATTAAAGTCCAACCCAGGGAAGCATGTCTGAAAGCTGGTTTGCTTCCTTACAATCCTGATAATTTGTGTACTTATCTCTCCAGCAACTAAAATCATGTTAGGATACAGTGCACTCATAACTTCCCTCCTGGAGAGGATCCTCCTCCTCTGCCCCAGACATGTCCTCTTCATGTCGACTCACACTGTTACTTCCACTATCGCTCTGAGGGCTAGTGCTATGGCAGGTCAAACTCCGGCTTTCCTCTGCCCTTGGGCTGGCTTGTTCAGTAACCTTACAGGGGTTCACTGGTTGAAAAGCTTCAGGCTGCACTTGCTCTTCTGATATCTCGCTTAGTTTCTGGAGCTGTGGCTTGATGACATTTAAAAATGGCTTGTACCCAGGGCTAAAGAACAAAGGAGGAAGAGGTAACTATGCCGTGAACTAAAAATAGCACTTCATTCACAATCTGCCCTCTAGGCTTCAGCAGTAAATCATTACTGTAGGCACATCTATTTGAGCTCTTGCGTAAAGCACATGGGGTCAAACAGTGACAGCAATTCAAATAGAGACCATTGTTTCAGGGGACTCTGCATTATAACAGACTGTTACAGAGCTGTCTTCCCTGTGGATTTCTTTAGGGAAGCTGCTAAGGTAAATTCTCTTCTGAGCGCCTAAACTCTTAGTGAAGTCAATGTAAATGGAGAACCAAGTAGTGGAACGTTGTCAAAATACCAAATTATATATTGTAATAAGAGGGTCCCTTCATTTATTCAAAAGAATTTTAAAACTTACAAAGTAATAGTGGAAAACACAGCACTGTGTTCTGTAATTAGTAAAAATGGAAAGTGATAGGTTTCTAGTTGCATTGAAAATTTAATCAGTATATTGCAGTGGCACCGAAAAGCCTCAGACAGGATCAAGGCCCCAGTGTTCCAGGTCTTGTACAAACACACAGGAAGAAAAGAGATTGCAATCTAAAAAATTAGTGAAAAACCTCACACGAGTAAATATAAACCCCAAATTGAACTACTTACAAATTCTATATTCAGCCATCTATCAAAACTAATCTGCTGCAATGACACTTACCAATCTGTGGAAGCCCATCTGTCTACAGCATGTAGCCCAGTCTTGATATTCTGCCAGATCTCTCCATCAGCATCAGAGGACTGCATTAAGATAAAAACCTGGTTGATTATTGAAGATTCTCTGAGAATAAGGCCGATGATAATGCACCAGTCCAGACATCCTGCTTCCATGAAGATGTGTAGCAAATACCTATGAGAACAAAACAGTTCATGCAGTGGCACGCTTTTTCCCCTCAAAATTCAGAACAACGCTAGATCATACACATGCTAAAAGCAAGACTGAACATATTTTAGTCTCAAGTCATCTTATGATGATGTAACTTACCGTAGTTGGACCTGTGACTTGTGTGGTCCTTTACTAGCCAATTCCAGAGAGATATGTTCCAGCTCTGACTGTGTTAAACTTAGAGTGGAGATGTTTTCATCCACCATGGTCCAGTCACCATCCACAATAGAACTTGTTTCCGTCAGGTCTGTTGCTGAACCAATGCTGCATTCATCACCTACCAAAATACATTAAACAGGATATTTGGAAAGCCATCTATTAATTTATCAGGTGTCAATGTTTTCTTTTGCACTGCTTCCTCCAGAAACTGACTGGTGACATTTAATAGTTAAACATTTACATACTAATGTAACTAGCTTTGCGATTCAGTAAGAGTGTTATTGGGTACTGAACAGCTAGTAGTTAGCCAGGAGCAATCTGAATTTAAGTATATTGTCCTTCTAAGGATTTAAGGGCCTTGTTGGTGCATTAGATTAATATATACTTAAAGATAGACTTGCTTTTCTTGGTGCAAGCTATTTCTTCAGTAGCAATTCTTGTTTGTACCAGGTAAAGACAATCCTGCAGGATAAACTGGGTAGAAAGAGTAATATGTATATAACAGGTCCCCGAGGCACTCATACAGATCATTTGGAAAATAGTGAAGTACTATTGAGCTCTTGGACAGATGTAAAAATCTCCCAAATACTATTAGTAATCAAAATTACTACAGTGAACATCTTAAATTGATCCTAAAACTAAAAAGTCAGTGGAAATAGCTTACAAGGCAGTTCTTAGCATATGCCCCAGGTGGCACATGACCAGCACTCATCACCAAATTTCGTCTGCTGTTTGGATCATTAGCTTCCCTGGGCACTGACAGGAAGCACAACATGAACACTGATTCATGCCCCCAGTTAAAAGTTATTTCCAACAGACCTATAAGCCACAGTAGTGCACCTTTGATTCCTGCTCATCTTAGTGTAAAAATCTGATCATCAGTATTGTCAGTTTTAGAGCATATAGTGAATGAAATGGGCATGAAGGATACAAATAGGTCTGCAGAGCAGGAGTGGATTGGGATTGGGATGTGTGAAACGGATTTAAAATTAACTAGTCTTTTTCCAAATGAAGCAAGATATAGAAAGGAAACTTAGTCAAATTTAGTTATTACAATAATCAGTTTTAATAGTTTCAGGTGCTACCAACACAGGTAAGGACCTTTTCTTTAAAAAAAATAGCATGAATTTTTACTTTCAATTCCTTTTAAATACAGCTGTCGCTTGCTTGGTTGTAGTCTTCAATTTTGACTCAGCCACAAAGTTGTCAATGCACTTTTAAATGTTTTTAGTATACTTTTCCACTGACTGAGCCAATCTTTTCTGCATTAAGGTATCATCAGATAACAGGACGGCACCATACAGCAGTGATGTGCGTTCATGAGAAAGGATGAATACCTAGATGCAATTTTCTGAGGGTGATGCAGAAAAGGATATGAGAGTGAGAGAATGAGAAATAACCTACCTTTATTAAATAAAGGAGAGAGGAATGCATCTTGCATATGAGGTCCATGGGATGAAACTGTGTCCATGTCTCTCTGGGAGGAATTGATGGTGCTAAGCCAGCTGTGACTCTGAGGTGCACTTGAGACCCCTGTGTCCATTTCCACATTTAAAAAACTGTCTGCAGACTGGGACTTGAGCAGCTGCTCTCCAACAGCTAGAAATAAGGAGGCATTTATAAAAAACAGACCTACCATACAAGTAGCCATTTATCTCCCAAACAACTTTTTACAGTTATAGCCAAGTCAAAATTCAAGTAATTAAGTCGCTGACAAACAAACAAACGCAAGGGAATGCAGATCTTATGGCTATTGCAAGACCCTTTAATCAGCCTCACTGTACCTAGACACTGGCACACAGTGAAAGTGCCATCTAATATGTTGCTGGCATAGCTGAGCTACCATGTAAACTCACTTTCTTGCACTCTTGAGACAGAAATTCAGTCTAAAGTTTATAGAATTAAAAGATGTTTTAAGAGTGCAGTGAGATCCATGTGGTAATCTCTCAAAATAATATATGGAAAGATGTAACAACAACATTGTAATACAGGTTTGAAAACTGCAGCACATTCTCACAATTTTAACTCTTCCATCTCACTACCCCCACATTGCTAGCAAATTTCATCAGGTCACATGAAAAACAAGGTGTAGCTTTAAAAATCAAATAAAGCTGATCAAATGTCCATCTAAAACCACATAATGTACTGATTTTAGTCACTTTCTTTGGCTGAAATTGTATAAAAAGTTGTGTCCAGACTGATCTGTAACAGAGATCTAGTTCTCTGATTTAATACAGCTAAAATATAACTTCTGAGAGAAAACAGGAAACTACAACATAACTACTACAAAGACATGAGGTCTATGCAAACAGAAGGGGTTCTGAACCCCTTCAAAACCATGCGAAGTAAGGAACCGTGCAGGTGATAAACTTCAACCTGTTCCTTGCTTGGCTGAACTGAGATTCAAACTGATGGAGGCAGGATTGCAGGAGACAAACCTAGTCCACCAAAATAACTCAGATGGTACATCACCTGTCTTGTACTTTCCATTCTTGAAAGGTGAATTAACAGAGCAAGCTGGTATGACTGGAAACGGCCAGAGAAAATCCTTGTGTAGTCTCTTCAAGGCAATCACAAAATCCTCCACACGGGCAGCTCGGGCTCGCTCCTTACACAGCCAGCCAATCAGCTCAAAGCCTAGTTGTGCAGCAAAGCAGCCAAGGTCTTTAAGCCTGATTTCCTCCAGCAAGCGTCGAGCATGACGCCAGAGCATCATATCAATGTACATGTTCTCAGCACAGTCGCTGTCTTTACTCCACCTGTGGACCAACACAAGTGAAGCGGTGATAGTAAGACTGTAGCTTAAAAGTCCTTTACCCAAGAGCCTTCACTATCACGATGATCTATGTGACAATAGGAATGTGGCAGATAGAAACTAGATTAAAAGAAAAGGAGGACTTGTGGCACCTTAGAGACTAACAAATTTATTTGAGCATAAGCTTTTGTGAGCTACAGCTCACTTCATTGGAATGCATCCAAAAGCTTATGCTCTAATAAATTTGTTAGTCTCTAAAGTGCCACAAATACTCCTTTTCTTTTTGCGAATATAAACTAACACAGCTGTTACTCTGAAACCAGAAACTAGATAGGCAGCACCAGCTGCAGGGGCTTAAAGTGTTAGCAGTAAAGGCAAAGCATTAGGGAAGCAAGGAGCAGCCCCCCGTTTCAAAGTGGCCTCTCAGAGAAAGCAAACTCCAGAAGACTGGCACTAGCAATTGCTCTCACAGACAAACACTCCTGCCAGTCTCTAAGCCCTCAGCTGGGGCTCCCCTGTTCAGCAGGGGGATGAGTCCCACCCACTCTGCATCATCCCACTGAGCCCTAACCATCTTCACCTGGACCCCCCTGCAGAGTCCCATTGCCCCTGCACCCAGAACTCCCCCCAATAAGCCCCTGTGCACCAAGATTGCTCACTGAGCTGCCCACACCTGGACTGCCCCACACCAGGATCCTGCTAGCCTGAGTCTGCCTGCCCACAGCTGGTGTGCCTGCCACAGAGGGGCAGAGCCCTGGGGTGTTTCTGGGACAGCCTCACCACCGAGTCCCTGTCCTGGGGTGGGGGACTGTAGGGTAATCTCTGATCTTCATGCAGTCAGTGACCTGTGCTCTCCACTGCCATGGTGGAGCCTCCACATTTATTTACTGAAATTAAAATTTGCAGATTTTTTTTGGGGGGGGGGGGGGGCGGGATGCAGAATTTTTAGGCTCGGAATTCCCTCAGGAGTAGCAATGTCACTGTGCTGTGGCACCAGGAGTTAATTCAGGATAACTAGCTTTCAGCAAATGACTCTTCAGGAGATGGACATACATGAAAAATCATGGTAGTCTTGCAAGTTTTGGGAGAGGTGAGCTTTTCCCTGGGTCAATGTTTCATATAGGTACTGAGTGTCTAACATGAACTTTAAATACTGATCCAGGCAGTCGACTTTGTGCTGGTGGTGGAATAGTAGCAATCTTCAAACAGGAGAGGCCCATGAAGTCCAAGAACCCACTGAAGAGGATAACAGAGGAAATGTGCTTCTTATACAGTCAATGCAGATATCTACTCTGTTCCTTCCTACACCAAGCACCATATCTGCATGGGAGGGGGACACTGCCTTTAAAAACAAAAATGTGTAGTACTCTGGAACATAAATGTCTTACTGGATCAGACCACGGTCCATCTAGTCCAGTACTTGGTCTCTAACAATGGCCAATACCAGCTCCTTTACAGAAAGGAAGGGAATAGAAGAAAAATAGCATAACCTACTCCCAATAAAGTTTGTCCTAACTTCCAATAGTTAGAGATTTCAGTAAACTCTGAAGCTTAATGTTTTTATCCATTTATGTGATTGAAAGAGGATGAACACTGTAATTTTCAAAATAAAAATACCACAAGAACAACAATCAAAACTGATACTTGGGAGAAACATTTAGATGGAATTCTTCTGGCAGATCAACACTAGATTCAGAGAAAGCTGGTCCATTCCACATAAGTGTTTAGCACTTCCTGAGAGAGAGTGATTTTCTTCAAGTAGGAGTCTTTTACAAGAATCTTTCATCTGGCAGCTTAGGGAAAAAGATGTTTCCCTGGACAGAATCCTCCCACCATGAAGATGACAACTGCACACTGAACAGAAGTACAAAAGTACACCTGCTCAGAAGCACAAAGATTTAGGAAATCAATGCTTATGGCTAAAAATTCCATAGGGAATTTCTGTGCTTGGGCTGGGAGGAATTCTTAATACTAAAGTCATAAATCTAACAACTTCGATCCAACTACTAGAAATATCCTAATTTTAAATGGTACAAACAAGGAAAAAAAGTTTTAAAATAGCTTAAGATTGGAGAAAATTCTCCTAAGAACATAACTGAATTCAGTTTGCAGGACATGAATCTGACTTCACTGTAACTAAAATTGATTTGAACTACATGCTTTCACTTGTAATTGCCAGAATTATTGCTCACACCTGTCTGTGTAATGCTAAGCTCACTTAACTTGCTTTACTATCTGTTGTATTGCTTAAAAGGACTAAACTTGAAACCTTTAGTTTCATGAGTATATAACTAAATCTCAGCATTTGCATGGCACTTTTGTAGCTGGCATTGCAAGGTATTTATGTGCCAGATATGCTAAACATTCATTCCAGAGGACATTCTTCCATACTGATGACACTCATTAAAAAAATAATGCGTTAATTAAATGTGTGACTGAACTCGTTGGGGAAGAATTGTATATGTCTGGCTCTATTTTTCCCCACATTCTGCCATATATTTCATGTTATAGTAGTCTCAGAAAATGACTCAGCATATGTTCATTTTAAGAACACTTTCGCTGCAGATTTGACAAAAAGCAAAGAAGGTACCAACGTGAGATTTCTAAAGATAGCTACAGCACTGGACACAAGGTTTAAGTCTCTGAAGTGCCTTCCAAAATCTGAGACGGATGAGGTGTCGAGCGTGCTTTGAAAAGTCTTAAAGAGTAATGTACTCCAATGCGGAAACTATAGGACCTGAACCACGAAAAATGAAAATCAACCTTCTGACAGATGATGAAAAGGAATATGCATCGGTCCGCACTGCTTTGGATGGTTATTGAGCAGAACCTGTCGTCAGCATGGACATGTGTCCTCTGGAATGGGGATTGAAGCATGAGGGGACATCTGAATCTTTAGCACATCGGAAATGTAAATATCTTTCGACACCGGCTACAACAGTGCCACGAGAACACCTGTTCTCACTTTTGTGAACAAGAAGTGGGCAGCATTACCTCCTGCATATATGTAAGCAAAACTGGTTTGTCTGAGCAATTGACTGAACAAGAAATAAGACTGATTGGACTGTAGACTTTTATATTTTTTACATTGCTTTATTTTTGAATGCAGATTTTTTGTTTTTACATAATTTTACATTTGTAAGTTCAACTTTCATGATCGCACTACAGTATTTGTAGTAGGTGAACTGAAAAGTACTATTTCTTTTGTTTTTTACAGTGCAAATATTTGTAATAAAAATATAAAGTGAGCACTATACACTTTGTATTCTGTTATAATTGAAATCAATATTTGAAAATATAGAAAACATCCATAAATATTTAAATAAATGGTATTCTATTGTTTAATCATGCAATTAACTTTTTTAATTGCTTGACAGCTCTAAGAAGTTGAATTATAGTTGTTCCAGTCCAGTTACTTCATTAAGCTTATACTTGGTTATTTGATATTCTGTCTCAGTTTAGTTGTTGAATTATGTTAAAAATGTTTAGTTACTAGTTAGTTAATATTGATGCTGTTAGTATCTTAAAGTGAACACCACTGTGGTTAATGCTCAGAGGTTTTTGAATTTTATACTCCACTTTATAACTAGGCCATTCAGTATAGTTAACCAACCATATTTTAATTTACTTTATATTTCAGAATTTCATGTTTTGTTTAGAGGTTGTCTTAAGAGTTGCTACATTGTATCATTCATTTTATTTACTTGTTTATGTGGTGTATATCATTTGCATGATTTAATTGTTTATTGGTTTTGTAATTTTTAATTACTTAAACATTCTTTATTTCAAAGTCAAGTTAATTGTTTATTTTGGGGCAGCAATGTGTAAAAGAATCTGTTAAGTTTTGCGGTGATGCACCCCCAGTGCAGTCTCATTAATAACCATAATCAGTAAGTCCAGCTTTTGATTTGGTTTTCCTGAACTAGTCATGTGAGGAGCAATTAATTAGATAAATAATTCCATCTAATTAATTGTTTCCCCAAAGTATTCATTTTGCTAATTGCTTGTTTCTTTTTGTAATTTCACTGGCATCCAACCCCTACCACACCAGGCCTTCAAAAGCTTTTGTTTCTTAATTTTATAATATTTACTATAACAACTCTGGATATTCCTGTTATCCATGTAAATGTCTGTTTTATTACATCTGCTAAGTTCTTGACCTTAGTACTATCTTACAGCATTTTATTTGAGTAAAAACACACACCATGGTCTGAAGGGTCGTTTTCCTCATCATTTTAAAAATACAGTATTGGACAGTAACTTCCTATGGACAATTCTGGTTTGTGCTCCCTGCATTTTATCTTGTTTACCACTTCTAAGCAGAACAAATAACTTTAATATCAAAGTTACAGCTCATGCACATAAAAAGTTATGATAGATGGAAATCAAAGTAGCCAATATCTGCAGTAGAAGCAAAGGGAGAAATTTCTTCTGCAGTATTAGGTGAGATGCTCTATTATAGCTGATGGACATTTGAGTGCTCACTGTGTTCTGCTCCATCAGAACCTCCAGGGATCTATGGAATCTCACAGCACACAGAACACCTCTAAGGTTGCTGTCAGGGCCAAATTAAGACAATCTAGGGTCCTGGGCACTCCCCGCCCCCCCTACCCATGCTGTGGCCCAGACCCTTTCAGGACTAACAACAGGTTTCACACTGAAGATGAATGGCCCAGCTCTCACATCCCAGAGGTAGTTTCAGGCAAGCATCAGTTATACTTGGTTCACACTTTGCAACTTGTCTTTGCATCCATAAGGGCTAGAATGTGTTTTTTGTTTTTTTGTTTTAAATGGAAGCTGAAATCCTGATCTCACATGACTCCAGGAGTCATGAGTGCCCACGCCTTAATATAGCCCCATTGTATAATCTGTTACAATGTAAATAGTTTGGATGAGTGGGGCAGGGACTATTCTCTGTACAGTGGTCCAGCTCAGTAGGGATCAATCATGAATTGTACTATGATATAAATGTTACCTTTTCCCAGATGGCCCAGAAGGCATGCTCAGTGTTTTCTGTAGATTAAATTTGTTGGGAGGATTCTCTGCTGATTGGGATAAACTAATGCTGCGATGTCTAAAGAACTCAAAGCCACCAGTTGAGCTGGGTTCCTACAACAAAGAAGCGTATGATCAACTAAAGTAAAAACATGTTACATCTTGGGTATAAATGAGATTCATTATGTTTAGTGACTGATACACAAGATTTAGGATTTTCTTAACAAACCTGAGTTGTGGGTGTAGGCGGCGGAGTCTCTGATTCACCAGAACCAATGGCTTTAAGAAATCTGATCATGTGACGACAAAGGTCCCACTTCCCCTGCTCCAGGGCAGTGTTGAACAGAAGAGTGGCATGCTGCCTACTAACTGCTGGAACTTCCATGTTCTACAAGTAACAATGCACAATATAAAAATAATTTGCTTCTGAAACCCAAGAATACTTTTGGAAAAAGTCGAGCCCCTCCCCCAGCAGTACGCTCAAAAATGAGAGTTGTAGGTAAAAGCATATTTCACACTTTTCCATTTTGTTAAGTGCTATTTTAGGGAGCTAGTCCTATTTAATTTGATCCCTAAACAGATATAATTGAGGTCAGGTGCCCACCAAAAAAAGTGTTAGCGGTTTTAAAAAAATAAATATATGCCAAACATGCAACAAATTGTTTAAATAAAACAAAAAAAAAGGGACACTAAATAGTAACTTCACTTCTTTTTTGTAATCAAGTAGTAGGATACTATTACCTGTAAGATAATAAGGTAAGAGGCAGCTGTGTCTAAGTCCTGGGCCATTAAGCACTCCTCAAATAAGTCTTTTGGGTTTCCAACAGCAGCAAAAAGGTAATTCCACAGGGCATATTCTGTCTTCCTAGCACAATGCACAACTGTCTGCAGGAAAAGGGGGAACTCTGTAATGAACTTAGCCACAGTGGGAAGCAGAGGGTCGGGAATGGGCTCCCGCGAGGTAGCTTCTTCTTCCAGCACTTCATGAAGCATCAGTTCTAGCACATGAGGAAAGTAAGGTAATGTGGCACAGGAGTGGGCCAAAAGCAAGGCTTGTTCTCCTAGGTTCCTAACCAAAAGCTGGCGCAAAATGTGATGGAGGTAGATCTGAGAGGTTCTCTCAACAATACAGAAAGGAAAGAGGACCTCTAAATGTTGTCTAGCACTGCTGTGAGTATATAAACAGTCATAGAGTACAGTGTCATTGACAGCACCAAGAACCAAGGCATCTTCAAACAGAACAGCCAAGGGGTATATGTTGATGTGGAAAGGCAGCATGATCCGTCTTGACAAAAAGGAATGTGGTTTGCGGTGATCCCTGGGAAACAAAGGAAGCCAGACTTTCATACCTGACCCACCACAGCTGAGCCAGAGTGCCTCCAGTAAGTGGCGCTTTTGTTTGTTTGCCCTGCAGGTAGTCCAAACATTTTCAACCGACTGGGCTAGCACAACTGGAGCACAAAAAGGCAGCTGGGGAAGAAAAGAAAAAAAAAATCTTTAATACCCTTTTTATTTATGCCTCATCTCACTAGCATCCTTCCTTCAGCTGAAAGGGGCAACAGCATCTCCCTGCAAAACACACTTCACTTTCATTTAATAGATTTGACAGCGAGGGGAGTATATGATAGGAATTCACTATTGTAGAGACTTATGTATTTTTACTAGGCATTTCTAAAACTCTAGTCAGTGCAAGTACTCAAGAAAGCAATTCAACTTGTGTTTCCACCCCCACAAGCCTAAACCTAGCAAAGTACTGTATACCAGAGATATTTATTTGCCTCCATCCATTTTAAAGGTTTTTTCACAAACACAGCTTGTCGTCACCCTGGGGTCATTACTTTTCTAAAAGTGAGGACTGCTAAGAAGTGCAATTCCTATGCAAGTTAGTCTAGCTGTATTTTGGGCACCCAGAAAAAGCTCCAGTATTAATTAACCCACCAAGAGGGATCTCTTTCATTCCTCATCTACCAGCTGATGCCACTGACAATTCCAGTCAGAAGGCTGTTCAAATTGCCTATTTTTAGCACAGAGTGTAGGCTAGGGCTGATGGATTACTGTAAAAAATAATGTTTGCAAGCATTCATTTGAATCCAACCATGCTCACGCTCACACATCTTTCTCTGCAATTTCGGAAGATTCACACACACATCATTACCAATGATTGTGAAATTGTTGCTCTTCATATGACTATCTACATATTGTCATAAGAACAAGGAGAGTCATACATTAAAGAGTTCATTCATTAATTTCTCTGTTATCTCTTATGAAGTTGGTCAAAAATGCCAGTATGTGCCCGAAGGGGACGACAAACCACAAGTATTCAAAGTGAACAGTTTAGGAATAGCCCACAGGTCAAAAAAACTGTTTGCCCAACCTATGTACAGCACCTACCACAGGGGGATCCTGATCTATGGTTGGGACCCCTATGTTACAGCAATACAAGTAGTAAATAATCTGGTTATCACAGATACTTGCAGAAACAAAAACTGGCTTGTAAATGATTTGTGAACAGAAAAAGAGGACTGCATTTTTCAGGTAATTTATTCACAACAAATAATTCAACCAGTTTTAGCACAGGCATTGAAGTGTAGCTAAACACTCGTTTCTAGGCCAAGACCAATCACCTTCACAATTTGCTGTGTCCTCACAACCTTTGAAAAGTCTTGTGTAATCCCAAATATGTTTACTCACAAGTTTCCTTTGGTTAGGACTGCTGTCCTTCTCTCTTATCTGGGGGCCAGACCGATCCCTTTGTACCATGATGAGTTGTCCTGCTAAGTTTAACATAATGCTTTCTGCCTCACAGGCCTGTGGGGAAAAAAAGTATAAATTACTTATCTCTAAACTTTCCCGAATTCATAATTTTTGCTTTGATATGTACAGTACAGTCTCTGGATAAACTCACCGCCAAACTAGTAAATTCAAAACACTGGTGCTCCCACTAAGCACATCTTTACAGGAGGCTAGTAAATACTAGCGTATGAACTCTAGATACAATTCTTTCTTCTAAACCAGCTTGCATATAAAGGAGGACAGATGCAAATGCTCATGGCTTTGATCTGTTTCTTAGGGAGGGACCGACCTACCCCGTAAGCTCCCTAAAAGCTTTGTTCATCTAGGAGTAAAGCGTGTAAACTGGGGATATGTTGGAGGGAGGTGCTGGCCTTTTCCTGCTCTACTTCATTTTAATCAAACAGTTTAATTGTAAGCAGAGGTTTCAGTGTGCAACTTTCCTCAAAAAGCTTCTAAGGGTATGTCTACATTACAATTTAACACTTGCGGCTGGCCCACATCAGCTGACTTGGGCTTGGGCTGTGCCACTGTAAAATTGTAGTGCAGACTTTTGGGCTCAGACTGGAGCCTGGGCTCTGGGACTCTCCCGCCGTATGTTTGGGCTTCAGCACTAGTCCAAACATTTACACCGGAATTTTACAGCCCAATAGCCGAGCCTGAGCCCCAGCCTGGCCTGTGCCCCTTGCTTTTAAATCCACTTATTTGAGCTAGCATTGCTGTCAGTCTGTGCAAGTGCCATGTGGTGGAACTGATTACACCAGGGTCAAGCCTCTTAAAGAGCCTATTTAGTATAGGAAACAATCTGAAGGAACAAGCAGGGCTGGGCACGTATGGAAGGAAACATTTAAATAGGTCTACTGTAAAAGTGACTGTAAAAATGCCACCTCGTTCAACAGAACTGCTCCATGTCTATTCGTAGTTCTGCCTCACAACTTTAATTGTAAAGTAAGCTTTTTCTGCTTCTGTTCTGTTGACACTGAAGAGTCAATACTGCTACAGGAGAGGAAGGTGGATTCCATTGTGGCTCAGGCATCATCAATAGAATGGTTAATCAAGATTGATCGCAGGCACTTAACTGTTAATGCTAGGGCCAGAAAGAACCCAGCTTAACTTTTATATTCAGGGTTGACTCGCAGAGATGGCAATTAGAGTAAACATCTTTTTACTTGTAAACTCAAAAAATTTGATATGGAATTTCTGTAAAAGCGATCAGGAAACCCAATCTGTAGTGTAAATTTTCCCCTCCCAAATAAAAGTGCACTTAAAAACCTTAAATGTCTAATACTACACTGATACTTGGATCTCTGAAAAATGTTTATTTTGTTTTACATTTAAATCAACTGCCTGACAGCTTATGTGTATAAAGCCCACATCCAGTTTTTCCTATCAGGCTAGAAGGACCCGAATTCTACATTCTCAACATCTGAGATGGAAGACAATGAATTTGATCCTTTGCTTATGAGCATTTTCTTGCAGCTAGCTAAGAATGGCAAGACTGTGTCCTACAGCTCATGATGATTTAGAGTCTGTAATGTAGCTTCAGCACTGTGCAGAGGAAGAACAGAATACAAAATGCATCTCAGAACGAAGCAGGAAGTGAATCAATGAAAGCTCCAACCCCCCATCCACTGGATCAATTACACTTCTCACAGGCAACTAATCTCCCTTAAATAACCCAATAGGTAACAGTTCTCAGAAAGGAAGGATGGTCCAGAGCTTAAGGGCACTAGTCGTCCAATTCCCTGCTCCACCACATAATTCTTGTGCAACCTTGTGCAAGATACTGTGCCATTCTAGATACATCTACACTGCAGTTGAGAGCATGCCTCCCAGCCCGAGCAGACAGACTTGCACTAGTTCAAGGAGAGCTAGCATGCTAAACATAGTAATGTGGATGCTGTGGCATGGGCTAGTCACCCAAGTACAAACTCACCTGATCCTCTGGGTCCATACTCTGGTGGCTAGCCCATGCTGCAACATCCATATTGCTGTATTTAGGGCGCTAGCTCAAGCAGAGCTAGTGTCTTCATCTACCTGGGCTGGGAGGCATGCTCCGAGCTGCAATGTAGACATATCGTCTGTGCATCAGTTTCCCATCTGTATAATGGGAATAATAGCTTCCCTACCCCACAGGGGTATTGTGAGGATAAGTACAGAAACCATTTGACACACACTCCAGTACTACGGTAACAGGGCAATAAGTACTTAAGATAGAAAAGTTGGTCTAGGCCACAATCTTACATAAACTAATATTGCCCCTTCACCAGGAATCAGCGGCTCTTTCGATGGATTCACTGCCTAGTTGACGTAGGTGGGTAATACCAAAAAGATGCACCTTATGTGCGTCCAGGGGTCCTACATTATAGAAAAGAGTTCTATGCATGTTCTAGAACAGCTTGGAATTTTATGGGCATTGATCCAGAAGATGTATATTTCATACCCACAGCATTTAAATAGTTAAATGTACCCAGGTCTTTTGTTTGCTTGCTCGCTTGCTTTTGTTTAGATTCTTTTGGGCTTTGGCTCACATACTAAACAGAAGCATTTTATAAATATTTGAAAAGCATCTTCAAAAAGAACACTATTGCTGCAGTCTGAGACTAAACCAGTGGTCTCTGAAGTTTTTGGATCGCGCACCCCCCACTGTGCCGCTGAAGAGAGGGGAAGACCTGCCGCAGGCGAGCCGCCGAAGCAAGATGACGGGAAGACCTGCCGCAGGTGAGCCGCCGAAGAAAGAAGGAGGGAAGACCTGCCGCAGGCGTGCAGAGCTACCGCCAAAGGAAAAAAAAAACAGCGGAGTGATGTCCGGCGGTGCCCCTCCTGCCACGCACCCCCTGGGATCCTCTGGCGCACCCCTGGGGTGCATGCACCCCACTTTGGAGACCACTGGACTAAACTGCCAACTCTAAGATTGTCAGTTACTTTTTATTAAACTTCAACAACTCTAAAGCACTGGATAGACTCATACCTGCTGTGGCATTTTCAAGCTGATACCAGTCTCTGTTCTCACCGATGTCAGAGTTACAGAAACGACAAGGAAAGGATGAGGAATGTAACGAGACATGGATACCTCCTGAAGAACTTGAATACTGGCAGAAGGGTTAGGACTGTAAGGGGAGGGAAAAAAATAGTTGCTAAACATTTCTCCTCTAACAGTAATTAATGGACAATTACAGCTAGTTTCTAAATGCTTAATGACGCAAAATACTAATTTAACCATAGGAAGCAGAGCTCTTTCAAGAAACCAGAACAATTTCCCCTTAAATTGTGAAACTGTACCCAGGCCACACCTCTGAACTTGATAAAGTTATATTTAATAAACCCATTAGCCTGATTTGTTCCATCTTGATAATTTATGCGAACACAGGAGGAAAGAGCAAAGTGCTCAATGTAGCTCTCAATAGTGATGATTTCAATCCGGGTTTCTCTGAACAAGGCACTAGAACTATTCTCCTCCAAGTTAGACAACAGCCATCTCCCTCCCTACTGATAAAGGTTTCTTCTCTTTGATTTCAATGCAGGCTACAATATTGTGGATAACTCCATCCATCTAGACTACTTCAATAAATTATGAACCCTCCTTGTTCTGGTTCTAATCTTCCCCACCAAATGGTTCTGACTTCTGTGCTGGAACCTCCTCTACACTAGACTCCATGTAGGCGGAGTCTCAAAGCTTTACTTTTCACATCCCCTTGCTCTTTTTTACCTCGCTCCTCCTTTTCAGTCATCCTATCCTTCTTCTCCCTTTAATCTTAATTTCCACTTTTATGGTTATGATTGTCAAGTACACATGTTTCAGTGTCTTTGATGACTCCTGTTCACATAGGTAAGATATAAGGCGTTATTTCAAGTTCCTTCAGCTAAGTATCTGAGACAGGGCAGGAAGGGCTTTCTCTGACATTTTGCTCTTCAATTTAAAACATACTTTTACTATTCACTTTCTGTAACCTTATCACCCTTGATTCAGAACTCACCGATTCCTGTTTACTATGCTGTAAATATGACCACCTCTATAACACTGACCACATGTGTTACCACTTTGATGCCATCTCCTCTAAAACCCACATGGCCTTTTATCTTTTCTTCTCCTCACCGCCACCTTCTTTATGGCCTCCCATTTCTCAGCTTCGCCTGGGGGCATATAAAGAGTAATTCTGAACTCCATTCTCCAGGAGCTCCCATTTGTTTAGCAGAATCCTGAAACACTGAGTTGTTTTTAAAAGTCTCCATGGACCTGTTCTTGCCTGTCACGTGGACTCATTATACTGCCCGAGTGCCCCATCCTTTCGCTATCAGGTACCTCATATCTCTCTGCAGCTCCTTCTAACCATGGAAATGCCTCACATATCATCTAGAACAGTCTTCCTGTATCCCTCAGCCACTCTTAGTTCACACTACAAATCTCTGGCAGGACTAGGGAACAGGAGGCACTAGTCCTGACTTCTACTGCTCTGCAGACATCTATCAGGGCCATTTTACATACAAGGCTGCATAAGGAAGGGTGAGAAATTAGAGCGGGAAAAGTAATAATGAACTGGAGCCCAAAGAGTTAGAAAACCTCTTCTCTATGGAAATCTTGTAGTGCCTTAAATATGCCTAACTAATCTTTTTCTGGACCCACTTTTAGGTCATGAATCCCGTATCTGTTGCAGAAACTACAACTCCAGCTGAGCATTCACAAACAGGACAAGTTTTTCTCCTTTACATTTACTTATTGATTCAATAGATGTTCAAGTATGTTCAAGCTTCTAAATAAAAGTCTGCACTGAAGAGAGGGATTCCATGTTATATGAAAAAATACCAAGTGGGCTGAAGTAGCAGCTACATAAGCTCTACAGAGTCTAGATTTTTACACAAGAGTAGGCCACCGCTTAAAGCAACCCAGTACTGTGCCCTCAGGGACAAACTCTAGAATTCATTGCAAAAAATAAATAAAAACTCAATCTGTCTAAAGCCTTCTTATTAACAGTGTATGTCCATTCACAAAAAATATTTCATATCCTTCCTTGAGAAAGATTTAGAACCCTTAGAATTATTTTTCTAGACACACCAGTACTCTAAAGATTTTGTATCACTATTACTTTGCTTTACAGGCTGTAATGTTGTGAATACAGATATTTACTCACTTAGGCAGTTGCTAGGGAGTGTAGAAGCAAGTTCTATCCTGACAAACTATTAAAAACAAGCACTTAGAATCTCTGATAAGGTATGTAGCTTCAACTTCTGAAGTCTTTATTGCCTTACTTTAGAAAGATGTATTTAGGTAAGAAAACAAGACAAAAAAATTCCTCTGACTGATCTTTAAGTGCTATACCAATTAGTAACAAACCCTTGCTTCTCCAGCAGCTTACGTGTCAAAATGTACAACAGACTTCTGGCCCTGACCATTTCCTCTAATTTTCCATGGTGAATGGAATATGAAAACTAAACGGACAGAATTAACTGGTGGGTACAGTTAGATTTTTTTAAATTCTCTATTTAGAAAAGAACTTTATAGATTTTGTAAAGTTACTGATACCAGTTTAAATAATCACAGGTCTGCATGCAGGTTTTATAAATTATGGAAGTTGTGCACAGTTTTCACATACAGGTTTATGCTAAAAATACAACAACATTTAAAAGCTACAATTTCAAAATCTAAGAAGTGGACTGGAACCCAACATGTCTGGAGATACAGATAATTAGAATCAGCTAAGCAGTAATCATTGCAAATTTAATCAGTCAATCTTCTTCAAGTGTAATCTCCTCAATGTGTGATAAAAGTCTCAAGAGAAAACACCAGAAGCCCAGGTTACTTTCCCTACCAGCTAAAATGGCCCAAGTTTTCAAATGTGCCTCAATTCCGACACCTTTTTCACAAACACAAGTTTGTATGTGCACATTTCAGGCACTGTCACCTGCACACAAATTCTGTGTGAAAGTGACAGTGCTCAAAAAGTTTCTCTGGGTAAGCATGTGTGCATGCAAGCTTCCAAATATGCAAACCCTTGTATCCACATTTTGAGCATTATCATTTGCACACACAGGTGATAGAATGGCTACAAATGGATGCCACATTTTGAAAAGTTGTCTCAATAAGTTATCAAAGCCTATGATTAATCTTAAGACTAAAAGTTTATCAAAGGAAATTACTCATATAGAGGAGATATTTCTAAGTTAAATTACTATAAAAATGTGGTAAAATAATTTCATAGACTTGCTTCAGTCGTACTCACCCTTCAGGTTGTCTTTCAATACTATACAGGCAAATAGAACAATCTGCTCTAAACAATATTACTATATCCCGGAAGACACTGAGTAGTAATGTTTCTGCCTGCACTTTGGTGACATGTGCAAATGCATTGTCCAGATTGGATGTTCGCAGGTAGATTCTTAGCTGTAAGGACAATTAATGGTTTAGACAAGAGTTCTCTTGCTGCAAACATCAACGTAACCTAAAAACTTCAACAGACCCATTAATGCCTCATATGGATTTTTGTGTTATGACTATCTTGGATTCCTAGCAAAACATTTTAGGAAGCAATTTTAAATTGTATACTAAACTGACTGAGTGCTTAACTGGTAGTACTATTGTAGTTATCAACAGCAAAAGTAAAACAAAAAAAATTGAGAGAGAGTTCTAAAACGGCAAACCTTGAACAAAGAACAGTTCTTTTACCTTCCTCAAATATTTTTTAAACTGGGAAAAGTCATTCATCCAAATTCCTATTCACACTGAGCCCCCTCCCAACTGAAGAGTTATACAAGATTCTCCCGAACTGCCTCTATATTTAGTAGGGCTGTCCAGTGACTAAAAAAATTAATCGTGCAATAAATCGCACTGTTAAACAATAGAATATTTATTTAAATATTTTTGGATGTTTTCTACATTTTCAAATATACTGATTTTAATTACAACACAGAATACAAAGTGTACAGTGCTCACTTTATATTTATTTTTGATTACATTTGCACTGTAAAAAACAAAATAGTATTTCAATTCACCTAATACAAGTACTGTAGTACAATCTCCATCATGAAAGCTGAACTTACAAATGTAGAATTATGTATAAAAAACTGCATTCAAAAATAAAACAATGTAAAATTTTAGAGCCTGCAAGTCCACTCAGTCCTACTTCCTGTTCAACCAATTGCTTACACCAACAAGTTTGTTTACATTTGCAGGAGATAATGCTGCCTGCTTCTTGTTTACAATGTCACCTGAAAGTGAGAACAGGCAATCGCATGGCACTGTTGTAGCCGGTGTCACAAGATATTTACATACCTGACGTGCTAAAGATTCATATGTCCCTTCATGCTTCAACCACCATTCCAGGGGACATGTGTCCATGCTGACGACAGGTTCTGCTAGATAACAATCCAAAGCAGTGCAGACTGACGCATGTTCATTTTCATTATCTGAGTCAGATGCCACCAGCAGAAAGTTGATTTTCTTTTTGGTGGTTTGGGTTCTGTAGTTTCCACATCGGAGTTCTGCTCTTCTAAGACTTCTCAAAGCACGCTCCACACCTCGTCCCTCTCAGATTTTGGAAGGCACTTCAGAGTCTTAAACCTTGGGTCGAGTTCTGTAGCGATCTTTAGAAATCTCACATTGGTACCTTCTTTGCGTTCTGTCAAATCTGCAGTGAAAGTGTTCTTAAAACAGCAGGTGCTGGGTCATCATCTGAGACTGCTATAACATGAAATATATGGCAGAATGCGGGTGTAAAAGAGCAGGGGACATATAATTCTCCCCCAAGGATTTCAGTCACAAATTTAATTAACGCTCATTTAAAGAAAAAAAGAGCATCATCAGCATGGAAGCATGTCCTCTGGTATGGTGGCCAAAACATGGAAAGGGCATAGGAATGTTTAGCATATCTGGCATTTAAATATCTTGCAATGCGGGCTACAAAAGTGCTATGCAAATGCCTGTTCTAGTTTACAATGTCACCAGAAAGCAAGAAGTGGGCAGCATTATCTCCTGTAAATGTAAACGAACTTCTTTGTCTTAGCGATTGGCTGAACGAGAAGTAGGACTGAAGGGACTTGTAGGCTCTGAAGTTTTACATTGTTTTGTTTGAGTGCAGTTATGTAACAAAAACTACATTTGTAAGTTGCACTTTCACAACAGTATTTGTGTGAGATGAATTGAAAAATATAAGTCATTTTTACAGTGCAAATATTTGTACTAAAAAATATACACTTTGATGTCAATTACAACACTGAAAATATATGAAAAAGTAGAAAAACATCCAAAATATGTAATAAATTTCAACTGGTAGTCTATCATTTAACATTGTGATTAAAACTGGGATTAAATTTTTAAATCACGATTATTTGAGTTAATCATATGAGTTAACTACGATTAATCGACAGCCCTAATATTTAGAAAACACAAAGAAGATAGCAACTGATTAGCTTACTTGAAAAAACAAATCCCTTACCTCTCCTTGGCGGTCACTTAAATTATAACATGCAAGAACAATGAAATTATTCCACCAGGCTATGCCACCTGTTACAATCATATTTTGCTCCTTAAAATAAAATGAAAGATCAATCAAGTCAGCAAGGTTATAAGCTGCTTAGAAGTTTCCACAAATCACGTAACTTATACACAAAAATAAAATACATAGATAATTATACACACACTTAATACATATATAAGCATCCTGTAGACTACAGATAAAACAGCATCACTGCTAATAGAACAATCTTATTTGGGTATGACAATTTTTAAAAAAATAAGTCTTCAAGGGTTTTCAGACAGATATGTGATACTCAAAAACTATTCAACAAAGCCAAGTTCTACATATGGTTCATCAGTAAACGCAGCAAATCTACATCTTTTTAAATTATAATTGCTTTTTCACTAAAGGCCAAAATTTGCAATTCTGGGTGCCTAAAGTTAGGCTTCATACTTGATTTTCAGAGGTGCTGAGCATCTACAACTCAAATATAAGAGCTGAGACATGGATTTAGGAATCTCACTTTAGGCATCCAGGTTTACAATTTTTTGCTATAATTCATATATTTTACTGTCAAGTTTGTTCCAAACTACACTACTTTTCATGTGTTTTATGTCAAGACGTGCAAAACCAGCTTCCCTAATCTGTCTTCAAGAAATTCATTTGAAAACACATGATTTGGTAGAAAACTAAAAATATGTCCAAAATATTGTGATAATAAATCTGTTTGAACTGCACACAAGCTTATAAAACTAGTCAGCACTCACCTGGGTAATGTTCCCAAACAACTTCCATTTTTTGGTGAGTAAAGAATAATGTGCAAAACCAAACTTGCCAACAACAGCTACATTCTGCCCCAGCTTGTCAATGGCTGAAAACTGTTCAGACGAAAATTGGGGGTGGGGGGGGTTGGGGGGGGGAGAAACTATTGTTCAAAAAATTGTATACTTCTATTCAAGATCAATACTTTAGCAATATTAATATACTCAACTTAAAACTTGAAAATTGTCTGAGTACAAATGTTCTCTACCATACTTTTAAATAAATGACATTTTTCTTTTAAATACATAAATTGCTTTGATTTAATATAGTGACAATCTCATCCTATAACAAGAACAATTATAAAAACCTAATGCTTACATTTTTCATCAAGCACCAAGCTATTTTTAAGTAACTCACCCTTATAGGCCAGTTGCTCTCTAGATATGTACTGTGAATCTAAAAAAAAGTAATATAATACAGATCACTGTACTGAGAACAAATTGAAATGATAAAAATTCACACACTTTAAGGGACATGCACACAGTCAAAATGGTTTCTTTTATCTATTTTAGTTCCAGAACATTCTGGTTTGTTCACAGCCATTGGAGTTTTTTCACCACCACAATTCTTCCCTCGCTCCACTCTTTCCAATACATTTTAGAATTATATAAACTTTAAGTTTCAATGGACTGGATGTGCTACATTTAACTACCATCTATCCAGAGTGCAACTCACTGGAAGCAGTAAGCTCCCTGATATTCAGAAACTTGCATTCAAAGTCTGATAATTAGAATTATACAATCTATCATTTTCCTAGAAAACAAACAATTTTAACATATTTTAAGCTTGTTCGCTGTTTTCTTTGTTTTGCTTAAAATATGTAAAAATCTAATAGGGAGGTACAGTGGCAAAATACTATATTTAAGATTTTTTTTCCCCCTTAAAGCAGTTGATTTTTTCCATCAATTGAAGAGTTGTCAAGAGAAGATTCCATCCAGTAAAATCATCGGTTATGCATGGTTTCCTCAGCCCTCAACTCCAGAAATCAAATTTTCTTAGATTTGTACTGACATAACAATAGAGTCAGAAGAGGTTTTTTTTTTTTTTTAAATTTGCCTTTTTTCACTCCTGTTTAATGGTTTTATTTTTCACAGAAGGTATATGCCAAGTTATGTTCTCATGAAATGAACATGGTAAAATTCTATTAGTCTGTATACAAACTGCAGCACAGCAAACTAGTGGCAAGAAGCGTAACTAGAACTATGGCTATAGGGAAGGGAAGGATTTTGTTCTCCAACACAGTTGTCTGAAAACATCTGTAGTTTGATTTATGGTTTCAATTATTACATTTCTTGGTCAGTTACCTAGCTGTTTTAAATTGGCATCAACTTCTGCCACAGACAAAATTAGATTCAGTATGGAATATCAATAAGTTTCTTTTTGCTAAAACTCAAATTATTCTTCTTAGGGAATGAAGAGAAAGATGAGAAGACTTCCATTCCCATCTGCAATTTATAAGGATATTAACCGTAATTTCAGCCAAATTTAGGATGTTTACTGTAACCCATCAGGTAAACATTTCACAAGACAACTACTTACTCAACCTAGGTTTGAGGCAAATTATAAGTTTCAGGGAACAAGTCTTCCAGACTTAGATTTTAACTTCTGATTCTTTTGACATGAAAGTCCTAGGGTTTGGAAAGTGGCTGGCATTGAAATGAGAAAAAGGTTGGACTTAGGAAGATACTGAATTGATAACAACCAATGACAGCGAAAGCTAAAAGACTCAATGCAAGCAATTTATAAAAGCCTCCAGCTCCTTTCCAGATAGAGAGTTTACATACTCAGTATTCTGTTACTTGAATGATCCAAAGCCTCACCCAATTAATTTTTACTGTCCATAAGAAGATATAGTAGCTCTTTAAATAGAAACCAATCAACGCTATTTTGCAGGACACAGTACTTCAAGGGAACTTTTCTCCTGTAAATTTTCAACTTGGATGAGTTTACGCGAGAGAAAAATGTATTTGGTTGAGGCACCAAATAAGATCATTCAAATCTCGAAAGGAATCAAGGCCTGTATTTTTGTAACAAGTGAAACCATTAAGAGATTTTTGTCAGTTGGATACATTTCTCTAATATCAAGTGTGCTGTCTGGTCTTCCTTACACTCTTTTCTACTCATTACCAACTGGCAGTTATGCCTCAGCATATAAACTAGGGCAATGGGGTGTAAAGACAGCAGTTGTCTGAGAATTCCTACCATCACCTGTGTGTAAAGGCCTATCAAACAGATCTCAGCCTAGATTGGTATTTATTCTACAGTTCTTCTGTGTAACATTCCTTTTCATTTTTGAGTGCAATGGAGAAACAGAAGAAAAGGTGGGTCCAAATTCCTCTGTGCAAAGTCTGTTAGGACAGTGACTGGCGCTACTGCACATATCATATGAGCAACTAAACCATCAGCCACCATAATTCAAATGAAGCTGCTTGCCTAGATGAGGTAGTTTTCATTAAAGGCAAGCAGATACATTCTAAATTAGAGTCAGATTAGAAAGCCACATAAAAAATATTCTCCAGGTTCTGTAGATTTGTTTTAAAAGGCATCAGTTTGTAAAATATCATGGGTTAACGACTGTAATTAATTAAAAAAAAAGCCAAAAAATGTGAGGGGTATAAAGGCTTTTTTAAAAATCAGACCTATGCTCTAATCTGTGGAAAGTACTGCATCAAAAACTTTCATAAAGATAGTATACAAAATGGCACATGAAACAAAATACTAGGGCTAATGCCGGTATATGGAGCTCTAAGGTTTGACAGCACCTGGAGCCTGGTATAATCATGCTGATGCATACGCTGCACGTACAATAAGTTAAATCCTGATGTCAGTTTTACTCAAGTGTTATCCTCAGTTTTAGTGAAATCCATAAAGCAGTTATGTAAGCAGGAAACTTTGTCTAAAATTATGGATTCAAAATTATATACATTGTTCCTTACTGCTGGAATGAGTAAGCATGATGGCTTTGGACTTAACACCTTCTGGAAACACCACCTTCTTGCAAGATATGATACTATAAAGCGGTTTCATCTCCTCATCTAAACAAACAGCTTGCATGTATTGCCAAAACCCTGAAGTTGTCTGCAATAGACAAATCTTTAAATCGTCTACATGGGCATTAGAAACTTCATATATTCTACAGAGTGTTTCATACCTCCATCATCCCCAATGCTCCTTCCGGCCGGAGGCAAAAATTTGTACGTGGGAAAAAAATAGCTCTCTTGCTCTCTCTCATGAGGTTAGAAAAAGGCATTTAGCCCTATTAATCCCTTGACTGTCTAGGATACGAATCCACAGCTGGAGGAAAAAAGGACAGCCGGAATTCTTTTGGCCCTCAGGGAACAACAAGCTGTACCGTGGGAGCAAGCAATAGGAAACAGGAGGGCACAGAGATTTCACACCATATGAAACAAATACAATACTTGCAGAAGGGATAAAAAGAAAAACAGACACCACCAGGTCCAGGTGATAGGAAGTAAGTGCAAAAATACTATTTGAGTAACAAATGGAGAATTACCTGTACAACATGCCAATGCCTGTGTCCTAATAAAGTGCTTAAACCCTGAGAATCTAAACTGCCCTCCAAAAATGGGCCTCTTTCCCTGATGGGCTTATGATCAGAGTGTGCTGAAGCACTTCTGGGATTCTGGGCCTGTGTTGCATCCCCACAGTTCAAATACAAGCGATCTTCTCCTTGCAGGAGGACCTGCTCCTGGTTACTCTATATTAAAAAAAAGATAAATAAAGGACGTTACTGCACAGAAAACAAACACAAAACACTTCATTTTGCAGAATTCAACTTCAACAGTCAGCACAAAAATACGATTTAAGGCAGTTTTTCCATCTTTGAAGCACCAACATACTGCAGAGATACCAAACAGTGGATGATCATATACAGCAGTATTTTCAAAATGTCTCCTATTTGACAAGGAGATTTTGCTTAATTAGAAAGATGCACTTAAGAGAAACATACATAAACACGACAATTTAATTATTGGAAAACACATCAGACTTCACTTGATAAAGGAAGGAACACAAAAAAAGGTTCTCTGAAAACTGAGAATCTCTAATCTCTAATCTAATAATCTCTAAAATAGTAAGATCTATCTATGAACACGTACCATGCAAGTGTTAGCAGTGAGTGCACTCTTGATGAACTGAAATTGCAGAATACCAAGCTGATGAGCTTCATTCTTGGTATCTATATCACACCCTGCATTCAGAGAACAATTCCCATCGATCACCCATAGGTGATAGCCTTCTGAACCCCAGCTCTGAACACATGCAGAACAAAAAAATAAAAAAATCACTTAATTGATTTAGACAGTCAGAAAAACAAAAAAACATACAGGAACTCTCTTTATAGAGGATCACCCCTTTTGGGCCCAGGGTCTTGGGCCAGCCATAAGACTGGCAGGGAACTCCCATAGCTTGCAGTTTTCAAGTCAGCTGCTCCAGCAGATATATCATAGCCACTCCTGGCAGGGAAGACACTTTAGTGCCAAGTTTAAATTCTTCTCTATGCAAAAGCTAGAAAATATAGAATTTGAAAAAATTAAAAAGATTAAAGCACCCATAAATTATAACTTTAAGAGGAATATGTAAGTGAATGATTTGTTAAACTTATTCCTGTGAATATGAATTATATATTCATAGGTAAGTAATTTTATTTTGTACACAGTATTAGTTGTAGCAGATCAAGCCTTTCAAAAGCACTTCTAGAAAAGTAAAGATTAAAAAAAGGGTACTGCAAGAGGCAAGTGAAAAGCAGACAGCATAGGAACATACCATGACTCAAGGTCAATAACTGGACAGTCACCACCAGCATTTGATTTTGGGTGTTTTTTTGTTAAAAGTAAACCACCTATCTCTCGATCTTTATGATAAAGCATATATAATACAGACAGTGATTAATGTTTGCAGAGCAATCTTTCTTTATTGTTTCCAGGCTCTTGTGTTTGATTTCTCAACCTCAATGGTGCATTAATGCTAGTTATTTACATTTAAAATATACGCCGACTTCAAATGTACTGCAGGAGACAGTAGAAAGACTATACAGAAGACTGGACATTTTCATTGCCCAAGTTAATTAGTAAACATGTGCCTAAACAGAAGGCACATCACAGCAATCAACCAATGGAAGATCTCCCATTATCGCAGTAACAAAGGAACACTTAGTTGGCAGTGCTAAGAGCTGCTATGGTTTCACTACAGAGATGGTGCATGAAAAAACCTGCTGGACCCAGTGGCTTTAAGACTGAGCAGTGGGTGTTTTCCTGCTTGTGTCATGCTAGGAAGCACAAAACCAAGACTGGAAACCTGTTACAAGTAGGTACTTTTGGAGAAACAAATGTTTATCTCCACTTTAACTACTCTCAAACTCTGAAATGCTTTTTTTAAAAACGGGCACCTTGCCAAAAATGGTACCAATATTAAAATTAACAGAAAGTATCTCTTGCATAAGCATCTTTATCCCACTTAGCTTAACCAATAGTCTGCAAAAGTCTGTCTAAGCACTATAAACAGAATGCCCCTTTGCTCTGAATGGCCTCTTAGGCACCAGTTATGTTAGGTCCTTTTGAAGCAACGCATTTTCAAGATTTATTATTTTGAATTCTAAAATATATAGATGCGATCTGATCTGTGTCAGTGGATCACCTCCTCCATTGACAGGGGATGGACTCAGATGTATAGATCTTTTCCGTGTTTAATTTCTATTTCATAAATATGAATAGTAAGCTGCAGTTAGAACTTCAAAGAACAAGTATATATGTAACATCTGCTAAATAGAAAACAAATTATTAAAGAAGTCCACATGTTAAAGGCTTCATAGGCAAAAACAAAACAAAAAAACCCCACCCTGTTTAGCCCACTGGTTTAAATCCCTAATAAAAGCTATCGTAAAACTAACGATAAAAACTTGGACCCACCGGAGTCAATGACAAAACTCCCACTGACTTCAGGATTTCATCCTAGACTTTCAGAAAACCCAGCTAGTATGTCATCTCCTCCTAACAATATATAGACGTTTATACCATTTTGTGATGTCTGCACATATCCCATATCCCAACTCAGTTGTAGGGATGGCATTTTTATGAATTTTCAATGGGCAATTTTCATCCTTATGGTGCTGGTCTCCTCTCTAGGACTCCCATTTTATAGATGGGAATGAGGCGGAGAGAGGCTAAGTGACCTGCCCCAGCCGCCAGTCATCCTCCTCCCCAACCATTTTGTGGTACATATTCCAAAGCTACATACAAAAAGGGATATGAATTTTGATGGTGTTAAGACTTTAAACATAACTCAATATTTCAGTTAAACTGTACAAGATGTTCCACAGTTAGTGGAGAGGAGCCTTGCTATTTCATCAGCTCTTTTCTTTTCACAAATGTTTGACTCAGACTGACAGAATTTCAGACCAATTCACAATACAAATACATCAAGAATTATTTTAACTGCTCTTGTTTAACACAAACAGAAATTAAAACTACAGAAGTTACCACAGATAGTTTTGTAAAGAGCTTTAACAGAAAAATTCAAGTTATGGCCATGAAGTTTTCAGTCTTAACATATTCTGACTAGAGAGGCTTATTTATTGTTCCAAGTTGCATGAAATAGAAAAGTTAAGCTACAGAGCTCATCCAGTTATCTTACTCATCCTTAATTTTAAGAGCAATACCAAAAGAAAGCCTTCCCCTTATGGTTAAGCATGCATACCAAAAATAGCCCAGTAATTAGTTTAAGACAAATTGAACAGTTGTGTGTGTTTTTTGGGTTGTGTGTTTTTTTTTTTTTTTTTTTTTTTTAAAAACAGTATAGCTACTTGTTACATTTACTGAAAAAACAGTTTAGGTTACCTGAATTTTTTTCTAATCAAAAATACATAAATGAGACTCAGCTAGACTTCTTACTGTGTTGCTATTTACAATTGTACTTACCATAGAACTGATTTTTAGAGGGTCTTTTTTGGTACCATCAGACCGATAACTAAAATAGAACACAATAAGATTGACTTGAAACTAAATTGATTCACAGTAAAAAAAAAAAAAAAAAAAAAAATCTTGCTATGTCAGCACTGTCTTAGTATTTATATTTTTACTCACGGCTCAAGCCGTACCATTTATTTCATTCATGCTATGGCTTACATGCAAAGCCACTGCCACTTGTTTGTAATGCAAGAGCTCTCTAAGTTCATGCTTTTGTGGATGCTATTAAAATGTAGCATGCCATTTACAGAAAGTAAAGGGGACTTTTTACTATTTTCCTTATAGTTTTTCTTCAGGGTGATGAGCTTTGCTGGTGACAAAGACTACCTCAAAAAAGGCAGTACTGTTATTTTCAAACCTTCCTCCTTGCTTAAATTGTGTCAGTATTTTCTGGCCTCTAGGGAAGCAAAAATAGCTTGAGAAAATGATCTAAAACTACTAATTGATCACTTAAAGAATTGTCCAGTGACTGAGAAGTCAAATACAAAAGAATGCAGAGATTTTTTTGTCAAGGTACATCATTCTTGTACCTAGCTAATATTTACTCACGCAAAATCTCCTCCCAAAGTACAGATAAGCTGGGCACCAAAAACACTCCATAAGGACAAGCCTCCACATTCCCAGGTAACCATAACAACACAGTTATCAGGAGACCATCTCATCAGTTTTACAGGTCCTGTTTTGTTCCAAATATCTGTTAATAAACAGACAGGAAAACATACATGAAAAGCATCAAAATAATGATTTAGCTGCTTTCACCATGTTGTGCACACAGATTTGTATTAAATACAAGAATGCTGTGCTATTTTTTCTGATCTGCTGAGTTAGAATCTTTTTCTGCTTCACAAATCTCAGTGTGTTAAAAGGAATGAAAAAGCTGGTATGAAGAACACAATATGAATTCTTCCCCAACATTTGATCAAAATCATGGGAGTTCTATTGAAGTACATGAGGGGTGGGAATACACCTACCCCCAAAGGAATATATATATAATTCCCTACATTCTGACAAAAATATCTTGGGAAGCTAAGCTTACAGCTGCCCTTAGGCATCTTTAGCTTATACAATCAGTACTTAACTCATTAGATCATCCTGACCATGGCAGTATTACAAGGTTCATATCTTCACATGGATGACATGTTCTTGAAACATTTGTACTAGGACCGGTACAAATGTGCTCTTCAACATAAGGCATGCATATTTACCTCTTCATCTATCCCTCACCCCCAGGTCTGTTCATATTTATTAGGTCTACTGTGAGGAAAATTACAGTGTCTAATGTTCAAGTATCACCACAGAGCAGTCAACTGAAGTGCACTGGACTCCTACCGCATTTTTTGCTAGAATTTGGGAGATCCTGTAAGATTTTCTATAGAACTACATAGAAATGTTGTGAATTGTCTTGAGTCCACTATGCTAATTCTTACCACTTGATTTACTCACTATGCATTTTGACGAAAAGTACTTCATGCCCCGCTTACAATATATCAGAGTAGCAATGGAAAAGAGGATTTTGTTCTGCATTTATATCAAAGGAGAAAGAGGGAAAGGAAGTTTGATTCCCGTATTCAAAATCAGCATCCAAATACACTGGTCAAGCAAGACTACAGTTTGGTATTGTTCAGGCTGTGTACCACGTAGCCAGTGCACCTTGCGCTGTTGTACAGAGGATCCATAGGGAAGAATTAAGGAAGACCTAAGAACAGAAAGTAACTTTTCTACTACAATAAGTCCAGTGTTATTTCTCACTTGGCCAGCAGAGGGACTTAAAACCTAAGAAGAAAGTAATATGTAAACCTTGGTACTTTACACCTTTTGAAAGAAAGCACTAAAGCATTCCTATCTAAATTTTACTAAAGTAAGCTATTAAATAAGAAATCCACACCTCATTTGCAAACTTCTGACTTATTTCACAAGACACCTATATCCAAATCAGTCAATTAAAAGCACCCAGGAGACCAATGTAAGCACATAGAAGTAAAAGCATACTAAGAAAACCACTTGTTACTGTAAACAACAAACAGATGTTTACTAGCATTGGATGGTATAGGAAATATTCTTTAATTCCTGAAAAATGCAATAATGTATAGATTCAAAACATGCAAGAACAAAATGAGGGGTTTTTTCAGATCACTGTGCCAAAAATCAATGTTCTATTTTAAATTGTGTGTGTTTGGAAATCACAGCATAAAGATAGTTAAAATTATTAACGGGCATCAAGTTGTGTTTTCAGAATATTTACAAGAAACATCATGACACTCACCACACAATTTAACATATTCCATAGAATCAGCACGATCTTCATAAAACACAACTGCAAACTCTGGTAAGAAAGTTAGTATATGAGAACTCACCAGGATATTGTTTTGGTGTCAGCTCCAATTTATGAGACAACTGCATGGCTCCCGTGGAGTTATCTATTGTGTAAACTTGCACAGAGCCGCTGGAAGAGATGAGACACACTTTATGCTCAAGCACTTTCAAAAAACTAAGTAACTCTTACAACACTTTTACAACATAAAAACTGGTATATAGGTTGTATAAAAGGGGTCCTCAGTTCACAGAAGTGCCTGACTCATAATTCATAAACACCAATGTACTTAAAAGATTATAAAAAGGCAATTTCAAGTTTACGTTGTATTTAATAGATTAAATTCTTATCACAAAGCAAAAATTATACAATTAAACATGAGAGATTTTTAAATGGATATTAAACTAGTAAGAGATTAATGTTTGTTAATACTAAAAATTCTTGATATTTAGAATTAAAATTTATCTTGAAGACTGGAGACTGATACACTGTCAGTTAACATTTAAAACAAGACAGATTTATGAAACTACCACTGCAATGAATACTATTTGGATCAATAAAAGCATTCTATATGTTGTAAATGTTTACATGGATTCCAAGTCCATAATAATCCCCATGGAAGACCTTTGGATTTAATGCACTATTTATTGTGTTGCCAGAAGTCTGTTTTGTACTACCCCCTATGGCAAATAAAGGGTGCTTTATTATTCAAAAAAATAAAATAAAAAATAAGTACAAAATCGTAAGAAGGAGAAGAACTAAAAGAAGACAACAGTATTTAATTAAATATATGCCCAAAAGCAGACAGATAACTGGAAGACTAAAACACAGATGGTCCAAATTCTTATAATCTGCTCTGAAAATAGCTACCCCATGGGTGAGACAAATTAATAGCCGACAAGGAGAACTGAAACAGAGGGGCGAGACAGCAGTTTAGCACAACAGAGTTTCTATATCTTCAGCTTTTCAGTGAAAAAAGATGCCCAGTCACCTAGCAAATTTGCTAAGTATCTCTTCCCAGCTTACATTCTATACTATAGAACTGAGTATTCTGTCAATAGTAGCAGTAATGTGTGTTCTCTAGTCATGTGTTGCCCCTTTTTAAAATGGGTAGGGCTATCTCATTCCAAACCAACCCTGTTAGTTTGAGATTGGGAAGCCTGCCCCTGAAGCTTATTTAAAAAGTTTTAAAATTGGAAATGAAGTGGGATCAAAGTGGCAGTTTCAAACATCAGAGTTCAACTGCTAGTTCACTGTCAGTGACTTCTCCTCTTCCCTCACACACTTATAAATGCAACAGTTTGTAGGATAAGTATAGAAGAAAGAAAATAGACAAATGTCTATAAATGGTAGGAAAACTACGGGAGTGGCAAAACCCCTTTCGTTTTAAAGAGCATTGTTTAATATTGGTTAAAAAAAGCATCAAAACAGGAGTTCAGATGTGACGGAAAAAGGTTCATACGGTTTCATCTCGGAGTGTTTGTCAAGAGCAAATCCGCATGTACATCCTAGTGTCCATTAGCTGCACAGCTCAGAGTGTTACTCTGTGGTAGTTGCCTCAAAGGAAGTAATGTATTTATAGTAAGCCATGTAAAAATGTAAACTAAAATAATCTAAAAAAAAAAAAAAAAATACCAGAAACATTAGTGAAGACACTTCCTTCGCTCAAAGAAGCTGCCAGTTGGAATAAGTCTCTCTACGGCTCTTTATAGTGGTGTACTTTTCAAAATGATTCAATATTTACTGGGAGAAAAATAACAGACACACCAACTGTACTGAAACTATCCTATTATATGTAAAATTGAGCACTTCAGTAGCAGTCCAGGATGCTGGGCATCTAACAAGATCAGAAGAAAAACGGTACACTATTTATCGCTTTCCATGGTGTTTTTCTAGTGGGGGAGGGGGGGACAATGAAAATGAATCGTTGGATGTTAAAAAAAATGGTATAAAGTCCTTATTGTCCCCTCTAAACCTTGTCTTCACATTATTACATGGATATTCTGTTTCAAGTTTTAGCAGTACAGGCCACAAGGCTAAAAAATAAATCAGGTTGGAGAAATTCTCTAAATAGCTTTCACTTGTATATTTGTATTTCCATTGTTAGTAACAAAAGTGCAGTCCCATCATTGCTTATAATTTTTTTAAGCCATAACTAGCTTAAATTTTCTACAACTACACAAAACTGCTTATTTAACTGTAGCAGCCAAAGGTTAAAAAAGCAAAACAGGCAATTCAGTCATTTAAATAAAAGAAAAAAAATCTCATCCCAGAAATATGAGGTACTATTTTTATCTTCAAAAACTTTATTGGTAAAAATATGTTTGCTCTTAAGATGCAGGGAGAAAGCAATAGTCACAGTGCACTCTGTTATAAAAACATGCCATGCCACTCAAAAAATCCTAAGGGCAGCTCTGACGAGCGACAACTCAGGACAACAATTTTCTGAGAACAGAGTAAGAACAGAGAAAATGGAGAACCCTGGTGTCTCACCGAAAGTGACAAGAATTCAATTTAAACATTTATATAGCATATTACATTAAAGAAATACCATAACCAGTAGCATTTCCCATATTTAGTCTGTATCACTGTGGGGTATTTATATTTCAGAGTTTACTTTGTAACATGCCCCGGTATCCTCCTGTAAGCTTACAGCTTCATTTTTATTATAGAAAAAAATTAGCAAAAATACTTTACTTGTGGGGAATTGCTTCATTATATTGCAATTTAAGACATTTTGAAATTTCCTTACAAGCCAGAGCAAAAGTTCCACCTACAATGGAACACCTATTCATTAGTTTACAAGTTCCAGCAAAGCAACTCTATATTCTGTGTTTCATTAAAAAACCCCAAACCTTTCCCATCAGACCTTTGGAGTAGCAATATAGAACTTACTTGGCACATCCAAATGCCATTAATCTGTATTTGTTATTTACTGCCACACAAGTTCCATCAAAAACATCTTGTGCCCAAACACCACGGAGCTGCTGCAAGGGGAATGGGGAAAAAAAAAAAAGAAGGCTTCAAGAGATGTTATTTAGGAAGCACATTAATTCATCTAAGTGGGCCCAACCTGCATCCCTCCATACACAGAATTCACAGATGTGACCAATGTGACCAGGGGTGCTCAGAGTGAAGGAGGGCCTGCTGTACTGGGCCAAGAGGAATTAAAACCTACATTTTAAAAAATTTTAAGATGTCCCCTCTTTTTCAAGATAAAAATTATGTTCAGATAAATTTCTTTTCAAGTGTATGCTATATCTTGATAGCCTGAAGCAAAGCATATCTGTCTTTCTTTTAAATATAGCAAAAGAACAGTACATACTGAGCCGTCACTCTTGTTAGTTTCTGAGTTTCACCACTTGAGACACAGAATGTTTTGTAACATTTTTTAAAATGTTGGTCTCCATATTTTAATGGAGGCATTCAGACACTTCAGAAAATGAGGATGTTGACACAGAAATCCCAAGTCAGATCTCTATTATTTTACCACAGCTGTTAGTAAAATAGAATCAGACTTCTATAATGGAAGAGTCCAGATTATTTTTGAAGGCACTGATGGTACGTTCTAAAAGTTTTTATTTTAAATTACAGGAATCTCAAATTATAAAACCACGTTGTGTCACTGCACTCTATATGATTTTATAAAAAATATGTTAATGAGTGTGAATATAATGTAACTGGAATATGCTTCATGCAAAAGGTCTCTTGTAAGATATCATTACAAAGCTTATAATTTACTGAATGTGTTCATCCTATTTGTATGAATGTATCGTTCTTGTATCTAAAACTAGAAATATAAAATATAACTTTGAGGGCCTACTGTAATTATGCAAAGTGTGGGCCACTAATGGTGGTTTGGAATCTTAATGGCTCCCATAAACCAGGACAATTACCTGTAGATGGCTTTACCTGTAAGTCTTCCTGAGGGCTGGCAAGTGGGTAATGAAGTCTTACAGTGACATGTGATCATGTCACCTAAACTGGAATCCCTCTTTAACCTGGTGCTTTTTCACTGAGGAGGAGGGTGGGAACCCAGAGGGACAAAGGATTTCCGCCTTATGCAAAAGATATATAAGTGGGTGGAACAGAACAAAGGGATGGCCATCATGAAAAATCCCCTAGCTACCACCTGAGCAGGAACAAGGGCTGTACTAGGGGAAAGGATTGTGCCCAGACCAGGAAGGCATTCAGTCTGTGAAAGAAACTTATTGAAACATCTCTGAGGGTGAGATTTTAATCTGTATTCAGTTTTATTACTGTACTAGACTTAGACTTGTGTGTTTTATTTTATTTTGCTTGGTAATTCACTTTGTTCCGTTTGTTACTCCCTGGAACAACATAAATCCTACTTCCTGTATTTAATATAATCACTTTTTACTTATTAACCCAGAGTATGTATTAATGGGGGATGAGGGGGTAGGATGGACAGCTGTGCATCTCTATCAGTGTTATAGAGGGCGAACAATTTATAAATTTACCATGTTTAAGCTTTATAGAGGGTAAAACTGATTTATTTAGGGTTTGGACCCCATTGGGAGTTAAGCATCTGAGTGTTAAAGGCAGGAACACTTCTTAAGTTGCTTTCAGCTAAGTCTGCAGCTTTGGGGCATGTGGTTCAGACCTTGAGTCTGTGTTGGAGCAGACTGGCGTGTCTGGCTCAGCAAGACAGGGAGCTGGGGTCTCAAGTTGGCAGGGAAAGCAGGGGCAGAAGTCGTCTTGGCACATCAGTTGGCAGTTCAAGGGGGTTTCTGTGATCCAACCCATCACACATGTAACAAGTGCAGTTTGCCTCAAAAACAGACGACATTCTCCATTTTTGTAGGTGTCATAAATATAAAGGGAAGGCTAACCACTTTTAAATCCCTCCTGGCCAGAGGAAAAAACCTGTTCACCTGTAAAGGGTTAAGAAGCTAAAGATAACCTCACTGGCACCTGACCAAAATGACCAATGAGGAGACAAGATACTTTCAAAGCTGGAGGGGAGGGCGGGGGAGCAAAGGGTTCTCTCTGTCTGTGTGTTGTTTTTGCCCGGACCAGAGCAGGAATGCAGGTTAGAACTCCTGTAAAGGGTTAATAAGCAATCTAGTTAGATATGCGTAAGATTCTGTTTTGTTTAAATGGCTGATAAAATAAGTTGTGCTGAATGGAATGCATATTCCAGTTTTTGTGTCTTTTCGTAACTTAAGGTTTTGCCTAGAGGGATTCTCTATGTTTTGAATCGATTATCCTGTAAGGTATTTACCATCCTGATTTTACGGAGGTGATTCTTTTACTTTTTCTTTAATTAAAATTCTTCTTTTAAGAACCTGATTGCTTTTTCATTGTTCTTAAGATCCAAGGGTTTGGGTCTGTGTTCACCTATGCAAATTGGTGAGGACTTTTATCAAGCCTTCCCCAGGAAAGGGGGTGTAGGGTTTGTGAGGATTTTCGGGGGGAAAGACGTTTCCAAGCGGGCTCTTTCCCTGTTATATATTTATTAGACGCTTGGTGGCAAAAGGTAAAATAGTGTGTACCTTGGGGAAGTTTTAACCTAAGCTGGTAAAAATAAGCTTAGGGAGTTTCTCATGCAGGTCCCCACATCTGTACCCTAGAGTTCAGAGTGGGGAAGGAACTTTGACAGTAGGGTTGGTGTAAAATTTAGTTAGGGCCATGAAATGTAAAAATGCCTGTGAAATTTTTGGGTTATGGGCTTTAATTTAATGAGAGTTCTGGTTAAGCAAAGTAAAACAGGTTTGTAACATTTATCGTAAATCATGTGCTTTTATGGCACTACAGAAAAATAAGTAGAATGTACCAAAAAAGGACTCAAGCAAATAAAAAGCATTACCAAATCCAAGCTGAAACTGATGGATCTAGGTAATACTAAAAATGTAAGCTATATAAAATCCAGGAAGCTGAAAAAGCCTTTTGTAGAGAATAAAAAAGTCAAGTAAAGAAATCTAACAATACAAAAGTTGAATATATTATTGAATATAGGTAAAAAGCCCCTAAATACCTGAATGTAAAGGAAAATAATTATTTTCCCCTGTATTGGTAGTTTATAGGTTAAATTAAAAGTGAAGTCGACATCTCAGAAGAGACCATAATTCTCTAATAGAAACATTAGAAATCATAGCTATAAAAAAGTGATAGGCACCTCTCAAAGCACTTAAATCAATGATTAGGCACAATACCACCTCTGAGGTATTGCACAGCTGGGAAAATTACCCCTTTTATTATTCTCTGTTTATAGCTGGTAACAGGAAACCAGTGGCAGAAACAGGAATAAAACCCCAGAACGGGGAACATAAACAAAGGGACAGATCTTGAGCTGTTATAAATTGTAACAGTTCCATCGACTTAAAGAGAAATATGACAATTTTCACCTGTTCTCTATCTGCCCCCAGATCTCTTAGCATCCTGTCCTGTGCTTTCCCACAAGGCCACACTTCCTGCCCTAAAAATAATTATTAATTCAAGTGATTTTTATGGACTACAGTAGTTTTATTTGTCCATATTACTAGCTATGTTAGTGGAAATGGCTCTACAACTAATATTGAAGAATTCAGAGGAACGTAAAGAACTCATTTAAAAATGAACGTCAAGAGACAGGGGAAAAATGAATAGTCACAAAGACTGAAACTGTTAAAGAAAAAATATGTGTCGTAAAAGCAGTAAGTAAACCGTACCTCAGCAGTGAATCTACTTGATACTGGTGTAATGAAACCAACTCTGCCATCATTAAAAACAGCAGCAAACCCATCAAGTGTGGCACAATATTCCATATCTTTAATGTGTATATCTTCAAAACCCAAGAATGAACCTACTGATGAAACAAGAGCAATTGTTAAGAATCGTCATCACAATCATATTGCTAGCCAGAGTTTACAATCTTTGAAGTATTCTCTCTGTGCATAATAGAATCTCAGTACAATAGGCTAGATTGTCTATATTTAGCAAAGGGGAAAAAAAAACAAAAAAACTTCTCTCCTCTTCAGTTGTTAGAGCAGAAAAAGATATCAGACTTAGATTTTTGGCGTAGAAGGTATTTTTTCCATATTATCTAACCAATAAACAGGGGATGGGGACGGGGACGGTAAAGTACCTCGAGAAGACTGCAGGTCTACAGAAAATGGTACTGTAGATAGGTTGATGGCCTTCCTTCCATTTGTCATGCCATCCCAGTGAATAAGATGGAGCAATCCATCAGCAGTAGCAACCAGTAGATCCTCCAGCATGGACTGCAAACTGAGGAAAAGCAATGGTTACTCTCCAGAGATGTGTTGTCTAAACCAAACTCTGAGGACTATTCATGTAACAAAAACACTATTTTATAACACTGTAGATAACAGATGTCTGGAAGCAGTTATTCAAGTAAGTTACTCTGTGGAAGATGTAGTATGCAGTTAAAAAGTTTATCAAGATATTGAACTAATAAAATATCAGCAGTGTTTCCACTTCTCCAAGAATTCAGAGTTGTTCATGAACACTGAATGGATAAATTAACAGTGTTACTGATATCTGAACCCCTGATGAAGACTATTTTCTTTTTGCGAAAGTGAAAAATGTGTAAAATTATTTGCAAAAAGAAAAAAGGAGTACTTGTGGCACCTTAGAGACTAACCAATTTATTTGAGCATAAGCTTTTGTGAGCTACAGCTCACTTCATCGGATGCATACGTGGAAAGTACAGAAGACTTTTTATACGCACAAACCATGAAAAAATGGGTGATCATCAGTACAAAAGGTTTTCTCTCCCCCCACCCCACTCTCCTGCTGGTAATAGCTTATGTAAAGTGATCACTCTCCTTACAATGTGTATGATAACCTGGAAATGGCCCACCTTGATTATCATATGTATTGTAACCTTTAAAAAAAAAGGTAACTTTTGTTACACTTTCTTTGCTTGTCTGGCTTCAGTTCAGTTTCTTTCCTATAGCAGAACATGGTCTCTTTCTACCCTTCCCCAAGTTATTTTCAGTGTTTTTTTCTTCTCCTTTTCTCACTCCCTATCACTCTAGGAGTGGTGGGTGAAATTCTGTGGCCTGCGTTGTGCAGGAGGTCAGACTACATGATCATAATGGTCCCTTCTGACCTAAATATCTATGAATCTACCTCCCAAAATCATGTATCCTATCTCCTACCTATATTCTCTCCCCATCTCCCTCAATCTTGTATTTCCTCTACAATCTTCTCATTCTTCTACCAATGTAAACCCCTTAATTTTCATCCCCCTTCCACAAGGATTTAGGAATTTTACCAGACACCTAAATAGCAAGAGGCTACGATGCAAAAGATCACAAAAATCTGGAGGGGTGTTCTTACCCACATCAAACACCCATTCAATGAGAAATCTCCTGCTGGGAAAAGAGATAATACCAGGATTCTGACCCAAGATGCTGTCCATGGACTATTTAGGCACTTGTAGGTGTTTGACAAAGCTGAGTGCCCATCCCTCCCTGCATCCAGAACCTCCTGGCTTTCTACAAAGGTGGGCAAAAGGGTATGTGCTACCCTACATCTCTCAGCCTCCATTCCTAGCCTCCCACACACTGAATGGTTCTCTTTTCTGCTACTGCTCTGTTTTCTTACACTCCAGCCAAGTGAAGGTGACTTGATTCTTTTCAAATTCACTGCTGCTCACAGGATATCGAATGGCAGCAGCTAAAACTAACAAAACTCTGACCAGTTTGCACTCTGCTTCAGAGTTGCAAAGCTCTGAGGTAGATGTAACAGAACTGTTTGCATGCAGACATAGGAAGACATTTTATCAGTGTATACTCTGATTATGTGTGTTTCACTATCAACAGCCTAGAAACTTAATTTTCTCAAATGAAGTCCTAAAATCTGCAGAAGGTGAGGGTGCCTGGAAAGATTCCTTCTCATTGTGGAATTAACATATCATTCCACCTTATAAAGGCAAAGAATCACTCCGAAGATGTTTATTTTCTCCCAAACAAAATATTTTATATGCCCTCTGAACCCAGTGCAAAATTCTACATAGAAGCACACAAGCCAATACACAATTTATGCTGGAGACACTGAAATAATCTTTTGCTAAATTTATTCTGACTTCTAAGGCTATTTTTGAGTTTTCATAATCATGTGTATCAAAATTACTGTAGGTTTTATATTCAAATGTGTAATACATATACAAAGTTCAAAATTAATTTTTACACCTACTGTAAATATTTTTTAAAATTTCCCACAGAATTTTAAGTGGTGAGGGTAAAAACCATTCATGCTACAACGTGAGAAAATCTGTCCATTGCTTGCTATAACTAAAAAAAGCATCTGAAGCACCGCTACTTATTTAGTTCCACAACACACGATTCACAACTTAGTAAAAATTAACACTGATTTGTGTTCCTTAAATGGTGAGGGTAAAAACCATTCTTGCTACAACGTGAGAAAATCTGTCCATTGCTTGCTATAACTAAAAAAAGCATCTGAAGCACCGCTACCTATTTAATTCCACAACACACGATTCATAACTTAGTAAAAATTAACACCGATTTGTGTTCCTTAAATATTTGCAGAATGAGTCAGAAATAGAGGTTTCCTACAAAACTATGCATATAGCATACATTATGTATATAGTTAAGTACACACAAGCACCCCTGAAAAGGGGAAGCTAAATGGAAGTTAAAACTCAGCTGTGATTTGTGTTTATATTTCCTCTCTCCATCTTTTCACTTATCATTTTTGTGCCTTCTTCCATGCCATCCCTACACTTGGAACTTCCTTTTGCACATCTGTGAATCATGTAACCATTCTCTTTTCTTTCAAGTCCCATCTGAAAAAAATCACTTCCATAAAACCCACAGACACTACCCCACAGTACTACAGCTTTAGAAAAGTCACACCTATTATAAACAATCCAGACTGGATTTCTTTCTAAGTAACCCAATGCGCTTAAATTTATGATGTTTGTTTAGACTGTGAGCCTCTCAGGGCAGGAAATAGGTTTTTCATCTTGTATTAATGCTGAGCACAGCGTGGACACTTCAATCTAGTACCTTTCAGCGTTTTGGGGGGGGGGGGGGACAGGGAGGGAAGTGTGCTCACCAATGGAAGAAGGAAGCTTTCCCTGCACATCACAGGTCAAGTTCTCCACTCAGCCTTTGTCTCTGCTCTAGCAGGTTTAGTAGGTATGAGGAGTGGTACCACCGTTTACATATACCATACTACTCTGTATTTTACATGAGCCAGATAGAATACAGAAAAGCTATTTTGAAAAATAGCTAAGAGTTTCTAAAGGGTGTGCAGATGTGCAGCAGCAGTGTGAGTAATTTTTTTACACCTGTGCAGGATGCCTATATTAGATGTTTGTACTGATGCTGCTACACCAGGGCAAAAAATCCACACCATAGACAAGACCTGTAGACAAGCACCAAGGCAAAATATTCATGCAAATAAGCTTCTACCCTCCAACTACCAATTAGCAACTTAGATTTTGCTTTCTTTGATCTATTTTTTTTTTAATCTATTTTCTGGTTCCACTCTCCCCAACTTCCCCCCCTCAAATAGACACATGTATGATTATATACCACACCTGGTGATAGATGCTTGCAAATCCAGCACTTTCTTCATCTCTAGAGTTAACGAAGGAGCACATTGCTCTTCCTTATAACGTGGTGTCCCTTTCACATGTGGGCTTCCTCTACAAGAAAAATCAAACATTAAATTGAAATAAGCTGCTTGTGTCTCAAGTGGTAATGATTATACAGATCCACATTTCTCACTCGGTTTTTTCTCCTGAGGTATAACTACAGATGCTTACTTAAGAATAACTGACACCGGCAAAGTTAAATGTTTTGAATGCAGTTTTGATATATTCACACTAGATTTATTCTTAGTCATATGATCCTAGTCCAGCCTGAATATTAGAGATACTTGAGCTTTGATAATTTTCATTAATAACCTGAGTACCTGTCTGAATGCTGTTTATTAGTATGTGACCATACACTTTGTTCATACGTCAATTCTGATTCATCTCACACACAATGTGGTATATTTTTAAAAAATTAATGGTATCTTTCATACGAAACTTCTCTATAAAGTTTACTACTAAATCTTTTCTGAGAGGTGAAGAGATTCCAATTCTCATGGTGATTCTGAAGAATGCAGTTTTGCAAACAATGACTTAGCAGGTCTCTGTTGTATTACAGAGGTTAACACATTAAACAAGATACAAGCATTTCAACAATGCTTTTCAGAGCATTTATCCCAACATTAATTCTGTATCACACCTCATGAGAAGCAGGAAAGCATTTATTCCTTCACACATGGGAAAACGTGAAGCATGCAGGTCCCACAATGAGTCAGTGCCAGAGCTAGGAGAACAAAGCAGTCCCACTACCAGTCCCCGGCTTTAAACAGCAGGCCATCAGGTCTAGCACCCTCCAGACATGAAATACTTCAACATTTTTTTCAAGTTTCACATCCCCACCTCTTCCCTGCTAGCCATAAACTTGCAGTTATTTTAAACCTCAGCTCAATCCTGATGAAATGCAACACAAAATGCTATAAATTTTCATATTGATCTACTACGTTGCAGGAGCACTTCTGCAAACCATCCAAAATCCAGAGTTTTGTGACGCTATCACAACAGAAACTAATTCAAGTACAGCCAAGTGTTAAGTAAATATATAGTTATGATTCATAAACACAAAATTCTACGCAAAAAATAACCTCAGGTTTGTTTGAAAAAAGTCACAAGAGGAAGAAAATTTGTCAGACAAGGTTAACATTACCACAACAGCCTAAACTTTACTCCACTGCTTGAGCATTGCAGAAAACGTTGTCCTTTGGGTGCGATACTCTCTCGATTACCACATTCTCGATTACCAGATTCACCTCACAGCTTTTGTTTATAAATATTATGCTGTGTTTTAACAAATGAAGGTAGTAAATACAGCATAGACCACCTCATAATTCACTGTTGTCTACCATTCCATTGGTTGTTCTTGTAATGTCAACTCACAGGAGTGCAGCTCTACATTAGTCTTCCAATGGCAAAGCTACATCTACAGCACAGCACTGGTTCTCAGCCAGGGTTAGCGTACCCCTGGGGTATGCAGAGCTCTTCCTGGGGGTACAACAACTCATCTAGATATCTGCCTAGTTTTACAACAGGCTACAGAAAAAGCAGTAGTGAAGTCGGTACAAGCTGAAGTTTTATACAGAGAATGACTTGCTTATACTGCTCTGTATACTATACACTGGAATGCAAGTTCAATATTTATATTCCAATTGATTTATTTTATAATTATATGGTGTCAAATATAAAGGAAAGGGTAAACACCTTTAAATCCCTCCTGGCCAGAGGAAAAACCCTTTCACCTGTAAAGGGTTAAGAAGCTAAGACAACCTCACTGGCACCTGACCAAAATGACCAATGAGGAGACAAGATATTTTCAAAGCTGGGGGGGGGGGGGGGGGAAACAAAGTCTTCCCCAGGAAAGGGGGTGTAGAGCTTGGGGGGATTTTGGGGGAAAAGACGTTTCTAAGTGCGCTCTTTCCCTGTTATATTTGTTAGACGCTTGGTGGTGGCAGCAATAAGGTCCAGGGACAAAAGGTAAAATAGTTTGTACCTTGAGGAAGTTTTAACCTAAGCTGGTAAAAATAAGCTTAGGGAGTTTTTCATGCAGGTCCCCACATCTGTACCCTAGAGTTCAGAGTGGGGAAGGAACCTTGACATATGGTAAAAATGAGAAAGTGAGTGATTTTTCAGTAATAGTGTGCTGTGATTCTTTTGTATTTTTATGTCTGATTTTGTAATGGGTATTCAAGACAAATCAGAAAGGGGTACAATAGTCTGAAAGGTTGAGAGCCACTGAACTATAGTAAAGAGGAAATTTCAAGAAAAAGCTAGTGTACACACAGTTTCTACCTATATAATGTTAACTCTGCTTAGCGAGGAAGTCTTTTGCAGCCCCCATAGAAGTATACAATACAAACACTGACATCTGGAGCCAGTTAATATGAATGCATTGTTTCTGCAGAACAGCAGATCTCTTAGAAGAGAATACAAATGATACAGATTAAAAGAAAAAACTCTGACGACATCATGGCTTGCTGGAAAAGGAACACGAGATCTCAGGTGGTGTTTGCAGACATAGCTCCTTTGAAAAACAAACAAATCTCATAAGCCACAAAGCACCTTTTTCAAAAAGATAAGTGATCATTGGTAAGTGATAATTTTGAACTGTATTTACCACTAATTCCGCTATTCTATTCACCACTAATTACTTCATTAATTGACTGCTGATTATAATTTTGCAAATAGAATGCATCTCCTATTATCCAAACACAAAGGGACACACAGATCGCAGTTTGATGAATTCAACAACAATATTTTATAATGTTTTAAATTAACATTGTAATCTCTTCTTTCTGTGTTCATTGAAGAAATTTTTCTAATTCTTACATGTCAGATTCTCTGTCTTAAAAGATAAATACTCTTTCTTGTGTAATACAAATGCAGTTTAAGGTGGTGTATTAAAATCCAGAAGTATACTGTGTTCAGAAATGACGGACATTTTCATGAGTCGGTTTTACTATTTAAATTACTTTGACCTTTAAACCATGAATGCATGTTGCTGACAGAAGCAGGAAGGAATGTTTCTGTGTTGCCACATCAGCAGCTACTGCACTTCTATTCAAATTCTAAGTAACTGCAATGATTTCATACAAGCACTGAAGAGGAATGAAAACATTTTCCCAAAGCCAAAGAACTTGATGTCTAAGCGCTTATGAACACATTTTCTGCAGAACTCTACTTGCATTAAAATGTACAGGGAAAAAACCCTTGCTGAAGAAATAGGTTAATGGGGGTTTTTATTGTTTTGTTTTTTGCTTCTTTATAGGGTAAGCAGAAGGCCCAAAAGGTTTCTCCATTTGTTCCTCTCCACTGGGAATTCACATCTTGACTAGTGCCCTGGACGACTGAAGGCCTGGCAGAATTATGTCAGATGCCATGAAAGAAACCTAAGAGATAAAAATTGGGTTTTATTCACTATTTAAAACTCTGATTTTGGTTTTGTTAGTTAATTAATATAAGTACAGAATCACAGAAATGTAAGAGCAGAAGGGACCTCCAGAGGTCATCTAGTGAGTCCACCCCCGAGCTGAGCCAGGAACAAGTATATCTAGACCAACCCAGACAACCCATTCTTAAAAACCTCCAAAGCTGGGGATTCCACAACCTCCCCTGGTAATATATTCAAGTACCTAAGTATACTTATAGTTAGATAGTTTTTCCTAATATCTAATCTAAAACTCCTTTGCAGCAAATAAGATTACTTCTTGCCCTACCTCCAGTGGACATGAAGAACAATTGATCACCATCCTCTTTATAACCGTTCTTAACATATTTGAAGACTTATCAGGTCTCTCCCCCATCCCAGTCTTTTCCCAAGACTGGACATTCCCAAATTTTGTTTTTTGTTTTTTTAAATCTTTCCTCATAGGTCAGATTTTCTAAACCTTTAAATCATTTTTGTTGGTCTCCTCTGGGCTCTTTCTAATTTATCCATATCTGTCTTAAAATGTACTGCCTGAAACTGGACACAATACTCCAGCTAAGGACTCACCAACATCAGACAGAATGGGTCAGTTACCTCTCATGTCTTACATATGACCCTTATGTTAATACATACCATAATGATATTGGGCCTTTTTTGCCACTGCATTACACTATTGGCTCATATTCAATTTGTGATTCACTATAACCTCTTGATCCTTTTCTGCAATACTACCCAACCATTTATTCCTCATTTCATATTTGTGCACTCAATTTTTCCTTCCTAAGTATAATACTTTGCACTTGTCTTTACTGAATTTCATCCTGTTGATTACTGGCCAATTCTCCAATGTACCAAGGTTATACTGAATTCTAAGCCTGTCCTCCAAAGTGCTTGCAAACCTTCCCAGTTTGGTGTCCTCTTCAAATTTTATTAGCATTCTCTCCACTCCATTAATGAAAATACTGATCAGTATTGGACCCAGGACAGACTCCTCAGGGACCCCACTAGATTCACCCTCCCAGTCTCACAAGTCATTGATAACTACTCTAAGTATGATTTTTCAACCAGCTGTGCACCCACCTTATTGTAATTCCATTTAGATCACATTTCCCTTGTTTTATTATGAGAATTTAATGTGGGATCGTGTCAAAAACCTCACTAAAAATAAAGATATAGCATGTCTACCACTTCCCCCATCCCTGTCAAAGAAGGAAATTAGGTGGTATTGCCTGATTTATTCTTGACAAATTTATGTTGCAATTATGTGTCACTTAGTATCCTTTAGGAGCTTTTACAAACTGATTGTTTAATAATTTGTTTCAGTATCTTTCCAGGTATCAAAGTTAGGCTGACTAGTTTATAATTCCCTGGGTCCTCATTGTTCCTCCTTCTAAAGGTAAGGATTGTGTTTGCCCTTCTCTAGTACTCCATGAGCTCTTGAAGATAATTGTCACTGGTTCCGAGACTGCTCCAACTAGTTCCTTAAGTACTCTAGGCTGAATTTTGTCAAGCCCTGTCAACTTGAATAAATATAACTCATCTAAATATTCTTTAGCCTGTTCTTTCCCTATTCTGGCTTGTGTTCCTTTCCTCTTCTTATTAATGCTAAGCTTGTTAAACATCCGCTCACAATTTACCCTCTTATTGAAGACTGAAGGAAAATAGGCATTAACACCTCTGCCTGTCTGTTAAAGATTTAACATGGCTGATCATTAAAAGTGAAGACCTGAGAATACTCCCATTACATCTGTGTGATTCAAGGAAGGCCCTCAGAAAGACAAAATTTTATGTCCCTCATATTTCTGTGGTAAAATATAAGAATGGAGGAAGGGAACTGCAACTTTCAGGCCTTCTTTAATGCATCATAAAGAATCAAAGAGAGGCACAAATTCTTATCCTGGTAAGATTTCAGACCACAGAATAATTCCTTAAAGATATTTTACTTATAACTCAATCTCATGTCACCTATGATGCATCTATTTCACTGCACAGCTAAAATCATGAGTACTACATGGTTATTATAGAGCTAACAGAAGCACCTTCCAAATTATGACATTCATATTTTAAGTGAAGACTTTAACTTGGTGTAAAATGACTAAATTGTTTAAAGATAATTCCCATTTAATTGCTGCACCTCTCCTCTCCAAAATCTCACACTTGTCTTCATCTTTTCCCATCTCCAACCCCATTCTTTCTTGCAGGTCAGCATCACTGTCCTCCCCAGACCAATACCTTGGTTTCCATTTTGTTTCTGAACGGTGCAGGTATATCCTGTAAACAAGGGCAGGAAATCTAAACAACACACACACAAATTTGTTATAGGACTTGCAAAATTAAGAGGTTTACTTGTATATAAGCAGGGGAAAAGGTATGAGAGGAAGCATGAGATACCACTCCCACTGAAGTCAATGGCTTCCATCAAAAAACTGATGCAGGGATGAAGGGAATAGGTTTTCTTATTTCAACAAAGAATGCTCAGTTTTAGTCAAAGGCAGCAGCAGCACTGGGCAAATATACTGAGTTCCACTTCACTGGAAATGTTTTCACTCTGTTCCTAAAAAATATGCTGAGCAGACTAATGGTATAGTTCAGTGACAAACGTGTACAATTTGGACTGGGAGGTGAAGGAGCATGAAGACCTCCATGTCGAAAAAACCTGAATACCTGCCATTTGATACACGCTGCTCCATTCCAAAGGCAAAGTAATTCACCCTTCAGAATAATTTTTTAAAATGAGCCTTGTGATAAGTCAATGCTAGCAGAAATGATTAAGCAGTATCCAGAAAAGAGGTAAATTCCAACAGAGTCAGAGAAAGCATACTAACCTTTCTTTCAATTTGGTGTTGCTAAAATGTTAGCAAGGAGTTCCCAGGAATCCCCATCAGTCCAGTACATAAAAGATATTTTATCTTTAAATGAAGATGCAAACACGAATCCAGGGATTCCTTTTCTACTGAAGAGATATGGGTAATGTGTAACAAATATCCAAAAGCCTGTTGCACAAATCTTCCACTACTTCTTTAGTCCACCTTACTACAGAAATATACCTCCTTTCCAGCCTTAATCAGGCTGGCACCTGCACCCTGCCAGGACTTTTGTGGTTTACTTTATATTTACAAATTATTGAACATTAAATAGTGCCATTATTAACTAACCAACATCAAGTATTGTGCCACGGGAAGGCATTATATAGAGGTCACACTGCCTGCTTCAGAAGCTACCCAAGGATCCATAAAGGTGAGCTACAAAGTTTTTTTTTTTTTAATTAGATGTATTTTTTGCTTCTTTGTAATCTGTGAGACAGGCCTGAAATGGTCCCCTTTCGCTCAATTATTTTCAGCTTACAAATATTAAGAAAAAATAAGGGTGGTCTTCTGTGGTGTTTCTGGAGGACTTCATTTTGGGATTGGTCTCAAATGTTTATTGTGAATTTACACCTTAGTTGAAGAATATTTGAACAACATAAGCAGTACTACACAGCATTTTAAAAATATCATGGTGTTTGTATCAGAAAGGATGAACACAGAGTGGTGTCCAAGAGGGACCTTATTGTCCAAGTATCATTTATAATTTATGGGCATGTAGTCAAGTAAAGGGAATGATTAGAAGCTGTATGGAATTCATTATTTTAAAACTAGCTCACTGTGGCGGGACGAGGACTCACCAGCACGGCGCCTCCTGCTGGTCGTCTAGGGAATCAGCTCTTTCAGCACAGAGTGCCCTCTGCAGGCCGGTGTCTCGCCCACCGCTGGCCCGTGTCCCTCCTGGACCCTGATGCCTGCTCTACCTCTGGGTTCTGCCCCCCGAAACAACCCACAATGGGGGTCTCCCCACCCAGGGGAATCCCCAACCCTCTATCCCCACCCTACCTCAGTGGCTACTGCCAGTCACCATCTAGCCCCCACTCCCTGGGGGAGACTGCACTGTATAAACCACTCATTATCGGCAAGGGGGGTTGGACCAGCTGCCTCTGGGCTGCCCGTTTGCAGCCCCAGTACCTTTTGTAGGCCTTTAATTAGGCCTGCAGCCTGTGGTTTTGCTAGGCTGGAGCTCCTCAGTTCCCTCTGCCCTTCCCCAGCACTGCTCCACCCTAGGTACCCTTCTCATCTCCCAGGCAGCCAAGTCCTTCTCCCGCAAGGAAGCTAGAGAGTGCATGCCAGCTTCTGACCCACTGCCCTCTTATAAGGGCCAGCTGGGCCCTGATTAAGCTGACCACAGCTGTAGCTGCTTTCCTAGTCAGCTTAGCCTTCCCCACTGCAGCCCTCTCCAGGGCTGCTTTATCCCATTCAGGCAGGAGCAGGGTGACCACCCCACTACACTCACACATAATGGACAGACTCCTTTTTAGGAAAGCTGGGAGAGGTGTTATCATAACCAGAAAATGCACAAAGTGCAAGCATTGCATATAGGCAGATCCAGAGGTCAGTGAAACTAGTGAAAGATGCAAGTTTTAACAATTTAAATTCCATAATTGTCAAATCACTCTTGGTCCACAGATGCTGGAGCCAATTTACACAAGAACATGCATAGAATTGCCCTCAGAAGGCTAACCAGCAAATACCTGCAGAAAAACAAATTTATCTCCAACATGAAAGACTAAATCTTTGTGATCTTGCCATTCATGGAATGTAAAATGATGCTTGCCAAAACATGTCCTTTCCACAACGCCTTTGCAAGGTAGCTTGATGCCTCAGACATTAAAAAATATATCATGCTTGTCTCTGACTACACAGAGATTGCATCACATAATTTGCTTATGCAATAGGTAAAGACAAATCTCCACCAAACCACCTCTGCTACTGACAAAAAATTCCAAAAGGCAACTCGTGTGAGACTGATCCTGGCTGCACTGACAAATTAAACCATTTTAGACTAAATGTTTAAACATGGTTCATGCCTACAGTTTAGCCAGTGTTTGGTCAGCATAGACCAGGCATAAGTCTTTTATAAGCCACATTTTAAATCAGTTTTCATTGGCGTGTCTACATGAGAAAAGTCGTCACTGACACTTCATTGTGTAGCATGCTTCTATGAAGGGTTCTGAAAACTGTTTGGCCTCAATGGGTATAAAAGCAATAAAACAGGTTAAATCCAATTGAAACAATTCCAGATTAGGTCACTGTCTAGACTTAATTTTCACAAAAGCCATTTTAACACAATGGTACCTAGTCCACAATACAGGCAAAACTATGGCTGAAAGCTTTTAAAGTGAATTCTTAGCAGCATATTTTCTAGACTAGGTGGCTGCCACAGGATGCCACCTGTAACATTGAATCACTATGAACTGGATTTTACTGTAGATTGAGGGAAATGTACAAGCAAGCATATTTCAGCATCAAATACTGACACAACAACTAGTTTGTTTACTTGTAGCTTCCATAGGGCCAAGCTCACTGCACACACCAAGGGTTCCCTGTATTCTCCATTCCACTCCACAAGCTCCCTAGAAGCCACACTCCCATTCCCCTTTATTTCAGGGCCTCCCTGAAACTCCCCCACCCGCTCCTTCATGCCTGAAGCTCTGTGCGCGCCTCATTCCTGGGTTTCTGTGCCCCACCCATACCAGGGCTCTGTGTGCAACCCCATTTCCATGCCCTCCCCTCCCCCACCCATGGCAAGGGCTCTATGAGCCCCCACTTTCCCTTCCAGAAAACTCCTACCCCGCACATGAGGGGCTTTGCGTGCTCCCATTTCAGGGGTTTGTGTGTGTCCCCATTTACTCCTCATGGAAGGGGTCTGCCTGCCACCCGCTACCTTTACCCCATGAAATGGGGTCTGTCTTACATTCGCTCCCTATACCAGGGGCTAACAATCTCTCCTTGCCAGGGGTTCTGTGTGTCTCCTTACTAGGGTCCCCCATTCCCACACCCATGTCAGGACTGTGGGCAGACCCCTACTCCCCTCCCACCTTACCTGAATTCAGAGTGTGGACATGTTAAACTCTGTTGGGAGGATGAGTAGAGATGAGATGGGGGCAGTATTATGTTGGAAGGTGTTAAAGGGTATTATCAGTCAGTTGTTTGATGTACAGCCAATTGAGAAGTTGCTTGACACTCCAGCTGTGCTAAACAGATGGCAGGAGCTCCATATGTTCCCCATTTTCAATCTTTTGGGAATCTGATTTCCAAATCAGTGGAGTGCTAACCACAGATGCCAAGAACATTCCCTGAAAGTTTGGGATTGATTATATGTCATGTTCAAAAGATCCCACATGGCATACAAACAAATGCCATCAAGTTGAGTATATGGCCTCGCAAGCTCAGGCAACTAGAGTTTCATAGACTAACATGCATGGTATAAAACTTTTTGAACTGTTATGTGCTAGCAAATACTGCCCTAATATAACTCCTTTGTTGTCAACAAAACAAGGTGTAACTGACCTAGATTTAGTTTTGTACATAGTATAAAACTGGCTAATGGAGAACTACCACCTATCTGAACCATATAGCTAAAGCAAAGTCTAGTACCAAAAACTTATTTCCCTCCAAAGACACTTTGACAAGTTATGTAGTATTCAAGTAACTATATACCACTTCATTCCTTTTATGTAAATGCTGACATTCCAGTTTAATAATCAAACCTCTGACCATATTAACCTTATCCTACTGAAACACAGAAAAAAAACCTCAATGATAAAGGTAACAATCTCTATACATTTAATCTTGCTAAAAAACAGATAGTGGCAGTGGGTAAAATTTTCCAGGAATACAGGTGACAGGCTCAAGTCCCAATTTTAAAGAGTGATTTTAGGCATATGTGTGTGACTTAATGGGTGGGCAAGGGGCCATTAGGAAAAAACAGTAGGCCTTAGGGGAAGCTTATCTCCCACCTGGTGACGAGCCTGCCAGAGAACACTCCAAGCAGCCTGTGAGTAATGTCTGCTATTACTCTACAAGGACGTGTGATCAGACCACATGATGCTGGACTCCATCTTGGGATGTCAGTATTTTTCCACAGACTGGTCTGGGAGCCAAGCTTTGAAACAAAGGGTTCCCACCATATGCAAAAGCTATACAAGGCAGGGAGTGACATCATCTCGTGTTCTTCACTCCTATACAAGACAACTCCTGGAAACATCTGAGGAACAAAGACTGAACTGGGGGAAGTGCTGGACCCAGGAGCGTGTCTGCAGCTTATCACAGTAGCACAGTGTGAAAGGGAGCCCAGGCTGGTGGGTCAGAGGGCTCAGTGGTACCCCAGTTCCAGGTGGCACCCCGGAGGGAACCCATCACAGAGACAATAGGAAATTCAGAAGGACATAGCCCTGAGTAGTTGGAGAAAATGGGAAGGAAAGTTAAACAGCAATGGCTCTGGTTACTCCTTGGGTGGTGCCTAGGTATTAATGCAACAAATGGTGTTACAAGCGCCTGCCCCGACTACTGCCACATACACACACCCATCAACAAAAAGTTCAGAATTTCTCTTTCAGTGACAGAAATCAGTTCAGCAGCTGTACTTCCTGGGTATGAGATCTTTAATGCCTTGACTCGGCAAGCAGCTCCTGACACACACTCATCTAAGGAGGACGACATCTACATGGTTAATGCACTAGCCTAGGATTCAGGAGATGTGGGTTCAATTCCCAGTTCTGCCACAGAATTCCTAAACAAGTTATTCCAATGGAGGCATTTAAGAACAGGTTGAATGAACACACGTTAGCGATGGTCTAGGTTTACTTGGTCCTGCCTCAGCACAGGGGCTGGGCTTGATGACCTCTGAAGTTCCCTTCCAGCCCTACATTTCTATGATTCTACAGAGGAAGAGTAGGGTTCTTTCTTCACTACCAGGTTCCAGTACAACCTCAGGCCAGACATACCTTCCATCACCCGACAACAAATGGCTCTGATTATATCTAAGTTAAGTTTATACAAGAGCTGTTTAAACTTTAATTCGTCTAAGATGCACAATAATGCTCATTTTCCTTAAAAATGCTGAAATATCCAACAGTGATCTGCAACAGAGTGAAATACAGGAAACAGCTGGTATCCCATAATCCTTGATCCTTTTTACATTGATCTGCTTTACACTATAGAGTTGAAAGTAGCCACTGTACACTTTAATGTTATAAGTAGTATTGTTAGAGAGGATCAGAGTTCTGTACCCAACCTGGTAAAACTCTGTTCTAACTACAACTAAACATGCTTAATCTCAACATACCCATGTACAAGACTATCACTGTCAGGGTAGAAAGTTCTTTGAATCTTAATACCATCTTGACAATATTTGACAAATATAGAATCAATAATCCAGAATGTCATCTTTCAACTAGTTATCTGGGTCCCACTTTGTATCTTAAAAGTCTGCTGGAAAGCACCTGGAAGTTGGATTTGTCAATATCAATGTAAACATTTATTTGAAGGACAAAGCCCCTCAAAGGACTGCCAAATCTTTCCAATCTGCCACTGCTCAAGACAAGCTTATCTGACAGTCAGCTGAAGATTTTAGACCTTCTTACTTATACAAGAGGTAAGGACAATCTGCTTCCATAGATCAGAGTCACTTAGCTCTATGTGCCAAAGTAGCTAAAGAAATTTCCTGCCCTAAATCTACACAAGAAACTTGCAGACATAAACGAGTGCATAACACATGGATCACTGGCAGCATGTAGCCACTAATGAATTGGGCTACGGTCCAAATACACTTTTAAAAACAAGGATCCTCTTGTGCAGGAGAAAGATTAGAACCTTCAGATTCTCTTATGAGGTAAAATTATCTCCTTTCAAAAGCAAGTCAATAAATCCTGCTTTTGGTTATTAAAATAAACTACAAGTCCTAGATATTGCAAGTGGCAACTGCGACCAAAAAAAGAACAAAAGCCAATAGTAGCCCACAGATGAAGTTCAGGAATTACAGGGGTTTCACAAACATGCCATGGCTTACAGGGAAAAAATCTTCAGTGGCCAGAGTCGAAGCTGAGACCAACCGATTCTTTCTCCCTAAAATTCCATCCAATCACAGCCACGAACACTTAGCCTCTTCAGAGATTCACGGACTGCAGAGAGTGAGTGTCTCTGCCCAAGTTCTTCTCATGCTCTGTGTGGGTGGGTGGGAAAGAGCCTTCTACCCCCATTCATGGGAACTCTGTTCTCAAGACACAGAGACAGCAAGAATCCCAATTTCTTGCTTCAAACTGAGCCCCCTGAGAACTGTCTTCCCCTCCACCCCGCCTCCCCACCCAGAAATGTCTCTTACATTTAACCCTACAGTTTCCATGCTATACTCCATAAAATAGCTTCCCCTCAAAAATAAAGCTCACATGAAGAGAAACTTTCAGTAAGTACCACACTGATCAGGTTTCAGAGTAGCAGCCGTGTTAGTCTGTATCCGCAAAAAGAAAAGGAGTACTTGTGGCACCTTAGAGACTAACAAATGTATTTGAGCATAAGCTTTCGTGAGCTACAACTCACTTCATCGGATGCATGCAGTGGAAAATACAGTGGGGAGATTTTATATACACAGAGAACATGAAACAATGGGTATTACCATACACACTAACGAGAAATCAGGTAAGCTGAGCTATTACCAGCAGGAGAGAAAAAAACCTTTTGTAGTGATAATCAAGGTGGGCCATTTCCAGCAATTGACAAGAACATGTGAGGAACAGGGGGGAGGGGAGAGTGAGAGAATAAACATGGAGAAATAGTTTTACTTTGTGTAATGACCCATCCACTCCCAGTCTCTATTCAAGCCTAATGTAATGGTGTCCAGTTTGCAAATTAATTCCAATTCAGCAGTCTCTCATTGGAGTCCGTTTTTGAAGTTTTTTTGTTGAAGAATTGCCACTTTTAGGTCTGTAATCGAGTGACCAGGGAGACTGAAGTGTTCTCCGACTGGTTTTTGAATGTTATAATTCTTGACGGCTGATTTGTGTCCATTTATTCTTTAACATAGAGACTGTCCGGTTTGGCCAATGTACATGGCAGAGGGGCATTGATGGCACATGATGGCATATATCACATTGGTAGATGTCCAGGTGAACGAGCCTCTGATAGAATGGCTGATGTGATTAGGCCCTATGATGGTGTCCCCTGAATAGATACGTGGACACAGTTGGCAACGGGCTTTGTTGCAAGGATAGGTTCCTGGGTTAGTGGGTCTGTTGTGTGGTGAGTATTTGCTTCAGGTTGGGGGGCTGTCTGTAAGCAAGGACTGGCCTGTCTCCCAAGATCTGTGAGAGCAATGGGTCATCCTTCAGGATAGGTTGTAGATCCTTGATGATGCATTGGAGAGGTTTTAGTTGGGGGCTGAAGGTGATAGCTAGTGGTGTTCTGTTACTTTCTTTGTTGGGCCCGTCCTGTAGTAGGTAACTTCTGGGTACTCTTCTGGCTCTGTCAATCCGTTTCTTCACTTCAACAGATGGGTACTGTAGTTGTAAGAATGCTTGATAGAGATCTTGTAGGTGTTTGTCTCTGTCTGAGGGGTTGGAGCAAATGTGGTTGTATCGCAGAGCTTGGCTGTAGACAATGGATTGTGTGGTGTGGTCTGGATGAAAGCTGGAGGCATGTAAGTATAGTGGTCAGTAGGTTTCTGGTATAGGGTGGTGTTTATGTGACATTGCTTATTAGCACTGTAGCGTCCAGGAAGTGGATCTCTTGTGTGGACTGGTCCAAGCCGAGGTTGATGGTGGGATGGAAATTGTTGAAATCATGGTGGAATTCCTCAAGGGCTTCTTTTCCATGGGTCCAGATAATGAAGATGTCATCAATGTAGTGCAAGTAGAGTAGGGGCATTAGGGGACGAGAGCTGAGGAAGCGTTGTTCTAAGTCAGCCATAAAAATGTTGGCATACTGTGGGGCCATGCGGGTACCCATAGCAGTGCCGCTGATTTGAAGATATACATTGTCCCCAAATATGAAATAGTTATGGGTGAGGACAAAGTCACAAAGTTCAGCCACCAGGTTTGCCGTGACATTATCGGGGATACTGTTCTTGATGGCTTGAAGTCCATCTTTGTGTGGAATGTTGGTGCAGAGGGCTTCTATATCCATAGTGGCTAGGATAGTGTTTTCAGGAAGATCACCAATGGACTGTAGTTTCCTCAGGAAGTCAGTGGTGTCTCAAAGACAGCTGGAAGTGCTGGTAGCGTAGGGCCTGAGGAGGGAGTCTACATAGCCAGACAATCCTGCTGTCAGGGTGCCAATGCCTGAGATGATGGGGAGTCCAGGATTTCCAGGTTTATGGATCTTGGTTAGCAGGTAGAATACCCCTGCTCAGGGTTCTAGGGGTGTGTCTGTGCGGATTTGTTCTTGAGCTTTTTCAGGGAGTTTCTTGAGCAGACTGTGTAGTTCTTTTGGTAACCCTCAGTGGGATCAGAGAGTAATAGCTTGTAGAAAGTGGTGTTGGAGAGCTGCCAAGCATCCTCTTGGTCATATTCCGACCTATTCATGATGACAACAGCACCTCCTTTATCAGCCTTTTTGATTATGATGTCAGAGTTGTTTCTGAGGCTGTGGATGGCATTGTGTTCTGCACGGCTGAGGTTATGGGGCAAGTGATGCTGCTTTTCTACAATTTCAGCCCGTGCATATCGGCGGAAGCACTCTATATAGAAGTCCAATCTGTTGTTTCGACCTTCAGGAGGAGTCCACACAGAATCCTTCTTTTTGTAGTGTTGTTTGGAAGGTCTCTGTGGGTTAGTATGCTGTTCAGAGGTGTGTTGGAAATATTCCTTGAGTCAGAGATGTCGAAAATATGATTCTAGGTCACCACAGAACTTTATCATGTTCGTGGGGGTGGAGGGGCAGAAGGAGAGGCCCCGAGATAGCCCAGAAGAAGAATCTGTCCTAAGAGTATAGCTGGATAGATTATTGCTGGGTGGGTTAAGGGAACCACAGTTGTGGCCCCTTGTGGCATGTAGTAGTTTAGATAGTTTAGCGTCCTTTCTCTTTTGTAGAGAAGCAAAGAGTGTGTTGTAAATGGCTTGTCTAGTTTTTGTAAAGTCCAGCCATGAGGAAGTTTGTGTGGAGAGTTGTTTTTTTTTTTTATGAGAGTATCCAGTTTTGAGAGCTCAGTCTTAATCTTTCCTTGTTTGCTGTATAGGAGGTTGATCAGTAGTTAGCAATTTCAGACGGACTTCCTTGGTGTTAATCTACTTGTACACTGGAATGGCTGGAAAACCAAGTACCATCTGATGACACCGGCATTTTCTTTCATTTGATTTAGCTAATCTAAGAGACCAACATGAATTCAGTTCCCAGAAAATAGGATCTTTAAAGCGTCCCATGCTCATTTAATAAGCAGACTTTTTCCTGTAACTGCTTGCAATGCCTGAGAGAATGATTATAATTAGTCTACAAAACTGGGTGTTCCTCTCCATGTTTGTAATTCAACACCATTCCAACTACGACTAAATATTCACACCTCCAAAGTAGGAGAAGGCTGAAAAATTAAAAGGAAACAGGGGATTAAGCAATTATGCCCAAACTCCTTCCAGCAGAGGCTGTATTCTCAAGAAAAGTCTGCCTTGGAAAATCTGGGGGTAAAAAACCCATAATGAGAAAAAAGTGAGTGGAGAAGTAAGAGCACCTTAATAGCAGAATTCGATAGATTAAACTCATTCTTCAGTCTGGGCAAAGATACCAAGATTAATACTTCAATGAGAACAATATGCTTTAGCAGATATGCTGTCATCTGTCTGGACCCAGTTTTCTGTAAAGCTTGGCTACCATGTAGCAGTTAATATCAATTTATAAAAATTGTATCTACTCAACTGAGTTTTTTTTTTAAAAAGGTTAGATTTTGTGGAATAAGTAACAAAGTAACAGAATCCATAATTTTATGCACCTATTACTTTCTATTTAGCTATCTAATTCTCCAAGTGTATTCAATTGCATTTTGAAAGATATGGGATGCGCTTATCCAGGCACTTGGCTTCTCCAATTCAAGGCTTTAACAGGGGGCTTCAAATGAGCTATGGTCAGCCTGGTTTTCTATTAAGACACTTCCACAAAAACTATCGGCTTTGGATAAAATCAGAAACCAGTACTTTAGGGCCCATTGCGTAAGGGTCAAATAGGGATGTCATATCTTTATGATGAAGTTTATGAAATTCTACTTTTAAATGCAAGTTAGAAATATAATAAGGCAAGATTCTCTAAACTACTGTAAGCTCTCAATTATCGCTCCAAAGACTGAAATTAAAGAAACTTTATTAAAGTTGAATCAACTGCTCTGGTCTTTGATGGCCATTAGCAAGTGTTTGTTTCCCAAATGGAGGCAGAAATACATTTTGCAACACTGTCCAAATCCTCTGTAGTTGCTGACAATTTAGCAGGAGCTGGCACAGACCACGAAGTAGGAGGATGTAAGGACTTACCTGATGCAAATGAAGACCTGATACAAACATTCTAACTTATTACTGAAAGTGTTCGTATAATTTTTCCTTTAATGCAGCTATAAGAGGCTTTTGAAGATGTAAGTTGTTTAGACAGCTTTTCTGATATTTCAAGAAATTTACAGATTAGTAAATTTTTTTTATAACAGAGGTTTCCCCAGAGACCTGAGATTGGGTGGGAATCTGGTCTGAATCCATAGATCGAGGTGGCTTCAGGGCTAAAACAGGGTTATCTGCATTGCTCAGACTACTGAAAATAAAATCCAAGTAATTTGGTGAAGTCATATTTAACTAGAATCTATTTAAACACATGCTAATTAAATCTCAACAGAAAAAAGAAAACTGATCTTGGAAATAAACTCATTTTAAAGATCAAAAATACAGCGCAAACGTGCAGAATAGCACTATGAGCCAACCCACCAGCAAGCTGTTATTAGCAGGTATCCAAGCTGCTGCACATAAAAGATTGTGTTCCAAGGAAGCACCACATTGTTTCTAGTCCCAGAGAGCTAATTTGTGGATAGTTGATTCATGTGAGGGAAAAGGGGAGTTGGAAAAGGCGCTCCACTTATGACAACCCTACAATATAATTAGGTGTTTCCACCAAGTTGTTTCTTGTTATAAACCCAAAAGATCTAGGTGTGGGCATCCTATAAAATTATTCCTCCTAGGAAAATAAGCACATCACAGAGAGGAATTCAAGTTTTGATCTCTATCTCCATATCTCTATCTCCATCCTTCAAGGAACAGAATCCTGACCAACTATACAGGAGAACCAGAAAGCGACTCTAGATAAGGCACTGCCAAGCAGAACCAAAAAAATAATAAGAAAACAGAAAAATGTTGATCACATTCATGATAATTAAGTTCTAGAAGTAGTTTAAGTGCTTCTCATAAATCAAAGATTCTCAGAAATATATTAAGCTGATGGACTTTTAATAACCTAATACAAAAACTTCAGTACACTACTATTTAATTATAAATGAAATATTGGCACGCGTTCGCAAAAATCGAGGGTTGAGTTTAAACACACAAATGGTCTCACTGAACTCAAACTACTCATCTGATTAAAAGTTAAGCATGTGCTAAATCTTAGCAGGATTGGGAAATAGGTTGCAGGCCCCAAGTCAGACAGCATCTCTTGTATTTGACTACAGACGTATCATGCACACGTTATGGGGCCACATAAATAAATATTTAAAATCTCATTTCCTCAGCATAACGCCCTCCTGTTGATCAAAGAAAAAAAAAAGTCTTTCACCAATTTACCTTCTGAATGTCTATTAGAAGAACTAAGTCAAACAATCACTAAAATTTTGTATAAAATTACTCAGGGCAGCTCTCTACACCTTAAAACGCTGTATTGTTGCAGCGATGCCGCTGTAGTAGTTAAGCGAAGGCGCTCCTATGCCGACAGGAGAGCTCTCCCGTCAGTGTAGTTAATCCACCTCCCCGAGAGGCCATAGATATGTCAGCAGGAGAAGCCCTCCTGTTGACATAGCACTATCTACACAGGGGATTTATGCTGATATAACTGCGTTGCAGAGGGGTATGGATTTTTCTCACCACCCAAGCAAAGTAGTTATACCAATACTGTATAGGTCTGCAATGTAGACCAGACCTAAAATTATTATATGGTCACTAACAACTTGACTAGAACAGTTGATTTTACAGAGTCTACCACGTACTGTACCTTTAAACATAAATTGTCCCTCTGGTTTTAGCTTTACTAGTACAGACATATTTAAAAATAAAATTCTTACAAGATAAAACAGAACACACAGTCTCAATTCCTGATTAGTCTCATGTACTGTATACAAGATACAATGCCCCATCAGTATATTTATATATTTCAAAAAGTATGTGCCCTCGCATTTTGGGCTGTTTCATTCCATTTTTCTGGCAATAAAATAGGTGTACAATAAATTTCCTGAGATCTTGCTAGCGTGGAGCTTTTTGTTCTGTTTTATAAAAAGGGAAGTCATGTAACTACATAAACCTGACATTTATTTATGGCGTACAAATAGCTCTAACAAACTGTAGAAAAATATACAATTAGTCATGAAAGTAAAAGTAAATTCAGTTTTATTCTTTACATCTGATAAAGGGCTGTCTGAAGGGCTGATAATTGCACCACATGGTAAACTTTCCACTCAACCAAGCAAAAATTCATTTGGAAATCATTTAACATACTTGGAGCTCTGCTCCTTTTCCTACTGGCACTGATCATACTGCACATCAGTCCAATATGTTGGGTGCTTGAAAAAAGGCAAACCCTGGCCTCCATGTTGCATTCAAAACTCAAAAGGCTATGGAATTTTAACAATACTTTCAGAACAGCTTCCAAAAACATTCTACCACCAAAGAATCATCATTATAGAGTGCATCTCCATTTAATCCCCACCCACAACACTTTCTAAAATCTTACAAGTGAATTGCAATAAACTATTAGAGTAGTCAAATGTCAATTTCATTCGACATACAACAGACCCTGCATCTTCTTTCACGGGTGAGACTTCTGTAGACTCCTTCCCACAGGTAGGGTATAATGGGGCAGAGAAACCTCTTGGTGCTACTGAGGAAGAAGTCAGATGTTTACATCACTCCCTTTATATGCTGGCACTGCAGCTTTTAGTAGTGGCTGAGCTCCCACAACCCCATGCCATCTCTGCCACTTCCACACCCAGCAACCACAAAGTTTAGGAGTACTCCTCAACACCCTTATAACAATTCCCTCCCCTCTGCCAGTCATGACAAATCTTCAATGGAACAAGAAGCAGAGGATACTTCCTATCAATGCTTAAAATGCTATTAGCTGCTCTAGTCTGCGACATATCAAAGCAGCATTCAAGTAGACCAGGCATCCAGGAGGAAGCAGAAGAAAACATCTCAAAACAGAATTTGAATCTAAAACTTGTGTCTCTCTTGACTGTCTTATGACTTAAAGGGTTTGGGGTTTTTTTTGTTTTTTTTTAAGACGTTCTTATGCTTGTGTCACACAAGGAATCTCAGGTCCCTAAATCATTTTGGGTAAGGACCTAAGCAAGATCTTTTCCAGGCCCACAGGGTGGTATAACAGAAGGCTTTATCCAAGAGGCAGTCTGATTCAAAATCTCCCTTCCCCGCCTTAACTGGAGGTTAAGAGAGCTGCAGCTCAGTCTTCAGATTGGATGTTGTGAAGATCTTCTAATATTTACAAAGCTAAATTTGTAAAGATATCCATGATTTAAAACTTCATGACTAACCTCACATCTGGTTAAAGCACAGACAGAGGTCCAAACAAGGACAACATTTCTCATTTGCTTTTGCTATTACAGACAAGATTCTAGATAACGAATTTATGCAATTATATGAGTACATATATAATCACCACACCATCAGCTTTGCTTCTTATAAAGAGCTACTATTAGTAAAGCGAGGATGACAGAAGTGAGCAAAATGAGACAGACGGTTACTTGAAATGGAATCAATCCAAAACAAATCCATGCCACCTTTGGCAGAAGGTTGAACCAGGCAGGAACAAGTGACCAGGCTTTCATCAAATGAGGCTAGGAAATGGGGTATACCATTAGAGGGACAGAAAATTACAGTAGGAGAATCGAAAAGTGGAAACTCCAAATCCAGGTCTAAAATTGACCCAAAAGAGAAAATGTATAAAAAAATACAATATCTATCCTGTTTTCTAACCTGGGTTATTTGAAAGAGAAAACACTCCTGAAATGAAACATGCTACCACAACACAAGATGCACAACACAAAAAAAGCAGCTGCTGTCTATAGAACCGAAGCTGGAATAATAAAGGGGAGGAAAACTCTTTCCTGGGTATCTGGCTGATGAGTCTTGCCCACATACTCAGGGTTCAGCTGATCGCCATATTTGGGGTCGGGAAGGAATTTTCCTTCAGGGCAGACTGGAAGAGGCCCTGGGGGGTTTTCGCCTTCCTCTGTAGTATGGGTCACTTGCTGGAGGATTCTCTGCACCTTGAAGTGTTTAAACTATGATTTGAGGGCTTCAATAGCTCAGACATAGGTGAGGGGTTTATCGCAGGAGTGGGTGGGTGAGATTCTGTGGCCTGCATTGTGCTGGAGGTCAAACTAGATGATCATAATGGTCCCTTCTGATCCTAATATCTAAGGATCTATGAAAAAAGAACAGCACTTGCTGAGGTTCAGAATGAAGAGCTGGGAAATGTTTCATACATATCTTAGGGTATAACAAATACGTTACCGTATAATTATTTTGTACATTTTAAACAAATCTTCATTATTGCCTCTATTTATACAGTCTTTTAAGGGAAACAGCCCTGGCTCAACAGCTGTACAAGTAGCAGTGCCACTAGGGCAGACGTCCCCAAACTGTAGGGCATGAAGGAACATACAGAGGGACATGGCTGGGGGGCGGGCAGGCAGGTAGGTAGCACCATCCAGCTCTACTCCTGGCCATGGCCCCCACCCCCAAGCTGCGGCCCCAGCCTCAGCTCCCTTACCCCCGTCCACATCCTCCCATCCTGGAGCCATGATCCTGACCCCAGCTCAGAGGGACGGGGGGCAGACAGGGGTGAGGGAGGGCATGAGATAAAAAGTTTGGGGACCACTCCACTAGGGGACAGCGCAGCAGTAGGCATCTTAGGGGTGGTCTACACTACCACTTAAGTGGATGTAACTATCGTTGCTCAGGGGTGTGAAAAAGACCTCTCCGATTGACGTAAGTCACATCGACTTAAGCTCTCTCCACACCATGCTATGACGGCGGAAGATGTTCTTCCGCAGACATAGCTTCTGCCTCTCGCAGAGATGGAGTAATTAAGCCGATGGGAAAGCGCTCTCCCGTCAGCATTGTGCGTCTTCACGAGATGTGCTACAGTGGCACGGCTGCACTGGTGCAGCTACGCCGACACAGCGCAGTAGTGCAGACTTGCCCTCAGATTCACATCTCAGGAGCTGCTCAAGACAGAGTCATCAAAATAGTACTTTCATCAGGTTCCCTCTCCTTATTTGGTCTGGCCAGAACACCACAGGATCAAGAGAAATAAGCCAAGTAGTGTGGATGGTCTCAGCAGACAGTAGTGCTGGTTATGATGGCAATGCTGGTCAATGATGCTCCAAAGCACCCTCCCACACTTTCTTCTGTCATACTGAACTATTTAGCTTGCCCAGAGCACCTGAGAAGCGTTCAGAGGTGAACACTGTCTCATCAAAACTATTAATTCACATTAGTTTTATTTATATATTGCCACTTCATTTTATGGTAGAAATGGTCTGCTGATATAAAAATTCTGTGATATCATCAGAAGCCTTGAAACTATGTATTCACATCTTTTTATACAATCTCAGTTTACATCAGAATATTTTTTTAACTATTCTGCAATTTCTTTTAAGGATTTTATCTAATGAGATTATAGGTTAAGATGACACATCCTGCCACATTTCACCAGCTTTTGAACAAAAAAATTTAACAAAGGTTTGAGCAAAACCATGAAGGCTACATGTTTTAAAATGGAAGCTTAGATTCTAGAGTGGGGGGAAGAAGGGGTAACCCATGGCAAATTTTGTGACTATGGAGTCAAGAGGCCCCAAATATATATGTTTTCTTTCTTCAGAATCAATAGGGAACCAAAGCTCATCATAGTTTTAAGGAAGTGCCATTTTTCTCACATGTAAAAAGGAGCCTCTGACCACTCAAGCATAGTTATTACTCTGTTGTCTTAGACAGTTTATGATTTAAAAAAGACTGCAGATTCTGCCTCCATAAAATTTATCCCTACAGTTTTAAATGTAATCTTTAGCTTCTGTACCAAACCTTTTAGTAACATTGCAGTGCACAGTTAAAATTTCAGTATATTTCATTGGCAGCATTTCAAAAGAGTGAAGTATATTCTGTAGTCTGTAACAATTTGGAAATAAGAGGCATTACATAAATACCAGACATTAAAAATAAATTATGTACAGTAACATATGAATTTTACTTTCAAACCTGTTTAAGGATAGTATAGAAATGTTTTTAAACAGTTTTAATTTTTTGGCACAAATGTACAAAATTACATACTGGGGTTTCTTTCAGGCATGGTTTGTTCCACTGATCTGGACCAAACTAAGAACTGAGGCTTATATCATTAGGTTTCATGAAACTGAACAGGTTTTTTTAAATGAGTTTTAAAATTAGAACATTTTATTGCTGTAAGTTACAGAACTCTTCTGGTGGCAAAACTGAGATACAGTACCTTATCTGTGAATAGAAAACCCAAGGGTTCCATCAAGTATATATCACTTTTCCACTAAACAGCCCTTCAAAAGTTTTAGGAATTGTTTTCAGTGATCATTAAAATATCTCTGAAGACATTTTTGCATTATATGAATCTAGTTTTATAACATTTTTTAAAGAAGAAGTTCTTTGCAAAGAAGTACATTCAACTAAGTAAAACTATGTACTGTAGTGTACATTGCAAAGAATAAAGTTTAGACTACTTACTTGGGATACACGGGCTCATAAAGATACTTGTCCCTTGAAGATGGAATATCAAAAAATAAGATGTATCCATTTGCAGTCTGAAAGAGATAGATGATGTAGCTTTCACAAATGTTGTATTTGTGTGCGTATATGTAAAACTTACAGGAAGTCCAATAAAAACCATTATAGAAATCTCAAACATTTTACAAATTAAATAGACTATCCAGTAAAAAAATCCTTAATTTCATATACCAGCTTCATTAGTGCGGATACCACACCATGCATACTTAAGACAAAATATGGTTGATCATAAACCAGATGTTTCAATTAAACCTTACATCAGCCAATGATATGAAAATGTTACACAAGAAAGTTATAATGAACAACCTGGAAATCAAGATGCATTTCTGGTAAAAAAAAAACAAACATACTACCCCTTAAAATCCACCATAGGGATCACTTTGTACAGTAAAAGACAATATGAAAAGCATACCACTGGTAGGCATTTTCCTCCTTAAATAGGGAGATCAGAGTTCAAACTGTAGGAGTATGGGCCTGATTTTTAAAAAGCTATTTAGGCACCTAGTGGGATTTTCATTAAAATAAATGGGAGTTAGAGACCTACACACTTTTGAAAATCCCACTAGGTGCCTATGTGAATCTTTAACATCTAAATACCTTTAAAAATTTGGCCTGAAGTGCCCAAAAAATTGTGCAGTAAAGCCAAGCTGCTGCAGTAAACACTAGTGTAGCATATCCTCAGCACCTCCGAGATGGGAAAGAGGTGGCAATGGGCTTAGGCATACCATAGCACCATAATTGAAACAAATCTGCCTTTCAAAATAACAGAAGTAGTTTCAAACTTTTAAAATATTTTATTAATCTAGCAGACATTTATTCAGTCATTAACAAGTACAGTTAAGACTAAGAATTCATCAAATGCCTGCACAAATACAGCAGAGGCAAATGACCAAGAAGGTCCCAAGTCAGCCAGCCAGTAGTTTCTTACCAAATGTTTAGCAATCTCATCTAGACAATTGGGCAAATGCATTTACACTAAACTATGTCTCACTCCTTTTAAAACTGGATGGGCATGCACTCAAAGCAAAAAAGACTGAAGGCAAGAAGCAAAGAAATATGAAAGGTTTCAAATTTCTTTCCAGAGCTGGTTTCCTGTTTTTCAGCTAAGGAACCAAAAGGGAAACATGCTCATTCGCTTATTTCATCAGCTTGAATAGAGTTTTTGCATCAAAAACTTAGTGCTTTTTAATATATTCAATTTGAGTTTCAGCTTCAAACTAAAAAAAACAAGAATATAAAAAATAAATGGGATTCTTCAAGGCAAATATCTTTCTTCCTTCGAGATGACAAAAAAAGTGCCACTCTGACCTTGAGAGTTAAGTTTCCATTTATTTCCACCCACTGTGCAACAAAATTAACTTAAATGCATAATACATAGTACAGAAACTTAACATGCACCTATTTCTAACATCTGTATAAGTTCTTTCAATTGCTTAGCACCTGTTCAAATATTTAAACTCATAAGAATCCTATCCAGATAGGAAAAGTAAAACAATACTGTAAAGTATCTTCCTACTGACATTAACATACAAAAGGCCTTCTTGAATTCCATCCTCAGTACAAGCGGCTATCCTTAGAAGGTTTACTTCTGAACAGGACATCAAATGCCATCAATGAAGCTACTTGAACAGTAAAGGAACTGAACATTTTATTACAAGTTTGTTTCAAGATCACTATAATCATTCAACTGCACAATTACTTTACACTAGGTAGGACTGCATTTCAGTGTAAAACTATTATTTCAATGTCACATTCTACAGCTCCCCAATGCCCTGGTCACTCTGTGTCAGTAGACTGCCCGGACAGCCACCCTCCTTGCTTTGAGAGATCTGAGATACATATGCTTATAAATCAAGGAGTGTATTCGCTGCATTGTAAAGGATTCATCCATATGATTTCCCTTTAACAGTGCATGACTAATTAACTCTGTTCCTACAGCTTTTTATTAACAGCAGAATCCCACTGCATACGCTGGGAATTAATCCTGAACAGAAAAACATATTAGAAGACTTGTGGAGGACAGGCAGCAGGAGGAGAAATATAGGAAAAGGGGAGGGACTGGAAATACATTTGAGACACTGGTTTAATCTAAACCAGCGGTTCTCAAACTGTGGGTCAGGACCCCAAAGTGGGTCGTGACCCCATTTTAATGGGGTCACCAGGGTGGGTATTAGACTTGCTGGGGCCCAAGGCCAAAGCCCAAGCCCCACTGCCTGGGGTTGAAGCCCAAGGGCTTAATCCCAGGATGGTGGGGCTCAGGTTACAGGCCACTTGTCTGGGGTGGAAGTCCTTGGGCTTTGGCCCCCTCGTCCTTGGGCTTTGGCCCCCTCGTCCAGGGCAGTAGGGCTCGGGCTCTGGCTTTGTCCCCGCCTGCCCCAGGCAGAGGGACTCAGATGGGCTCAGGCTTCGGTCCCCCTCCTGGGGTCGTGTAGTAATTTTTGTCCAAAGGGGTCGCAGTGCAATGAAGTTTGAGAACCCCTGATCTAGACTAAATCTTTTTGGTCCTGTTGTAATAATATAATTGACTGGCAATTGAACAGAATTAACATGATTATAAATGTTAATCTAGACACCATACAAACATTCGTTCCTAGTCCTGATTCAGCCTAGAGCACAGCCTGAGGCAGGGTCAAAAAAGGAAGAGGAAAATAACAGCAAGTGGAAGAGTTTTGTGCCCATTATAGATGTAAGTAACAATAATGTCCCTAGAGAAGTAGCTTTTGCTACCTACTGTAATTTCAATTTATTTCTGCATTTGACATCCCTGTGGTCATCTGGGGAACAGTAAAACTCAAACAAGGGTACACAGCTTTCTCCCCCCCCCCCCCCCAAGCAATTTTATATATTATTAGGGCAACAAATTTATCTTCCAATTCAAGAATGTATATAGCTCTGGCTGTCTAATTGAGAGCTAGTGCTATCACTTTTCTTTTGAGCAGGAAGTAATTAAGCCTCTGAAGCTGCACCCTGAATTCACACATCTGCTAACCCTTCTAAGATTCACTACTGCCAGTTATCTGACTGAAGTTTAATTTCAGGCACAAGGCACAGGTTATCCAAAGGCTGATCACCCCACTTTTTTTTTTAACACTACAGTATGTTCATTTGTGCCTTGCAAATTTGCCTGTCTTTATAACATGAAACATATTAGAAACCTCATGACTAGCTACGTTTCAACAACAGTTTGACCTTCATTATGAATGTAGGTTATTTTAGTTTATGAAACTGAAACTCGCATGAACTCAGTCTTGAAGACATGGGAGTTTAGAATTTCCCCCACCTTGCATCAGCAATATATTAAGCACTGTCCTATAAAAACATTCTAAAGTACTGTAACTTATCCAGAAGATTACTAAAAAATCAACTCTGAGTCACAATACAGCATATCTATCTCACATCAGAAGTGTCCTAACACTTTTCAACACCCCAAAAATATATTTGTTAATATTATGCAGCATATTTAAGCAGTTTAGCTTAATTTAAACATTCATGAAGCTAGCTTTTTCAATCCTAATTGCAGCAACACATTTGGCAGTTTGAAACTGAAATGATTTTGGAAGACCATGGTTTGTGTAAGAAAAACCACTTCAGGTATTAATACATGACCTGTAGCATATGCATATGTACTTCATCTTAATACCCGATATCCCTTTTAGGTACAAAAATGGGCACGTACATCATTTGATGAACACAGACTCTTCCCTGTTACATTGCTTAGACTCTCCCTGGGAGAGTCATTGGACCAAATTCTGCTGTTACACTTCGGCAAGATCACTAGCTAATGTGCTGCCTTGGAATAGAGGTGGCCAGTAGAGTAAAGCCCTTAGGCTCAAACTCTGTCATAATATACACAGGGGGGAAAAAATGAAGAGATAAATGTTTACTGTGTATATTTTATTGAACCATTTTGTATTTTTACTCACAAGAGTTCAGCAGGTTAAAATAGTGGTTTTTAAGGAGTTTGAGCACCATGATAGCAATTTATCAGATACTTTAGTTAAGTCCAGGAAAGACTCCAGCAGAGAAAGAAGCACAAAAGACTGATTTAGTCAAATGATGCCTGGCCATTCACCTGATTTCCAGAAGTGTAATGCTAGAATATGGATGAACTAAAGATCCTTCTTTCTCTAGCAGTGAAGCTAGAAGAATGCTACATAGCATTATTGCAAAGTTATATTTGGCCAGTCAATCTGGGAGAATAATGGTTTTGATAAGTAAATAATTATTAGCCTTCAGAGAGTAGATTTTCTTGACAGTTTTGTAAGGCTCCTATAATACATAGACAAAAACAGTACTTACTAAAGAAAGCAAAAATGACTACATAGTAAACAATTAGATTTGTACAATACTTGATGAGTTTCTACTAAAAAAATCTTACACAGAATTATATTTTTAATATGGTAGGTCAACCACTAATGAAAATGCTAAAGACAATTTATATTTTAAGAATTTATACCTAACATATTTGTGTATGTGGTTCAGATGCAGTATACCTGATGAACAGCTAAGCTTTCAGTACTTAAAGCCTTCCAACCATCTGAAAATTAATGTACTGGTCTCTCACTGCAGCTGAGACATACAAGCAACACCACTGCTGAGAACAGCAAAACCAGAGCTCACTGTCCTTATACAAAAATTGGAGAGGAAGACAGAATCTCTTTCCATATGGGACTGGTGACTCTGCAGTTCTCTTCCAGTTTCCTTTCTATTCCACTCCATACCTCAAATATTTATCTTCTTGAAATCTTGTCCTCCCTTGGCTTTTGTGACTTCAACGTTTCCCTCTCCAATCACTCTTCAGTGGGTCCTCCTCATCTCCAAATTTTGGTGGGGGTCCTACATGACTAAACCTGGGCTCCTTCTTTTGTGCCCCTCTTTATCATCACTGGATAACCTCACACACGTACAACTTCAGGCAACTTTATGCTGATGACCCAAAAACCTACCTCTACATACCATTTGAACCTACTTCTTCGCTGGTCTTTAACATCTCATGGATGTCAAGTGATAAAACTCAACATGGCCAAAACTGAACTCATGATAACCATCCTTCTTAAACCTTCCTCTAGAATATTTAGTCCTGCCTTGAGTGCAGGGGACTGGACTAGATGACCTCTTGAGATCCCTTCCAGTTCTATGATTCCCACCCACCCACACACCGTCTTCCTCAGCCTCCCAGTCACTCAGGCCCATAATCTAGATGTCATCTTCAATTTGGCCTTCTCTCTAGACCCATACATCCAGGCCATATCCAAAACTTGATGTTTCTTCCTTTACAATTAAGATACAGCCTTCCTCCTCTTCACACTACCAAAACTCATCTTACATCTTGACTACTGAAATCTACTGTCTAGCCTTTGTTGCTGCAACCTTGCCTCTCAAATCCACGCAATATGCTGCTGCTAAGATAGTTTTCCTAGCAATTTGCTTGATCACATTGCCAGCTTCTTTCTACTGGCCTTTTCCACTCATAAGATACAAGCTTCTTGTCTTTAAAGTTCTTCACAAACGAATCTGATTTAGTAGCTATGCAGCATGAAGCCATAATGTTGAAAGCTGCCCTTGCTCCAGTGTTCCCAGCGTTTATTACCTACCGCTCAGCTTCTCTCTCAAAGCACTCCATTGCTCAGTCTCATGCCATTACCTATGCACAGGAAAAACCTCCCTCAAAATATCCATAAAGCCATTACTTTACCCTCTAAGATTCACTCCTACTGTGATGTCTATACAGCTGAAAAGCTATGGCTACTACTTACCAAGCAAGATGTTCTTTTTTTAAACACTGTTACTTATCCTTCCTTTTCCCTCTCCACACCTGTTTGTTTTACCATCTATTAAGTCTTGTCTGTAGACTCTGGGACAAGGACTGTCTTTGTACTTCATGTCTGTAAAACGCCTAGGACCAAGAGGCATTGATTCCTAACTGGAGCCCCTAAGCACTACTGTAATACAAATAATGAACATCCACAATATTCCTCTGTGCAAAATTCAAAACTAGCTTTCCTTTAAGTTTTTATTATGCATATCGTGCATGAGAGAACTGGGTGCTATACGAATGATCAATACTGATTACGGTTTGTATAGCTGGTCTTTATATGGAACTTGTTACCTATGGCACAGAAGGCCTTTTGGCATTAGTTAAGATTGATATATACACTCACTCTCTCACACACAAACATCACAATTTCAAAGAAAACAATTCTCTACTTACTGAAACAGCTATCATGGTGCTGTCAGACCTCCATTCTGCTTGCTTATAGGGTCCAAACTGAGAAGCTGGTTTTGATAGTTCCTTGTAGCTTACAATTAATACACTGGGCTGAGGAAAGAGTAAAAAACTGTAGTTACATTTCATGTCCGAATGGTAAAGGAATATGGCTTTTTTGTTGTTGTTTTTTTACTGCAGTATCATTGTGCCACAAAATAAAATCAAGTTATTCTGATGCTAAGAAACAGAATTTCAGGGACATCATTACTGTACAGTTGATAAAGAATAGCATACTGCTTTTGAAAGGGATTACATACATTGCAACAGATGTTCAATATACTTACTAAACCTACTTCACAACTTTTAAAACTAGACCAGTTCCTATATAAATGAGCTTCAGACTCCAGATCAAGTGCTATTATATAATACACAGGCAATGAATATTATAGGTGGGGCTGGTATTACCACTTATTAAGAGTGCCTGACACTGCTCACTGTAAGACTACAGTATCTTTGGTTCTTATAATTTTGCCAAAAAACATTTGGGCTGAATTTTTTCTATACCAGGTGTCTGTCTCAGGCTAAATTTTATGGAGAAAAATTCAGCCAAAATTTCTGAGAATAAGGCTTAGGAAAAATGTTTTGCTCCTATGCTTTGGTCAGAAACTTGGAATTTAGCAAGGGGTAACTTCTGTAGCAAGGATGTATTTCTTGCCTTCCACGTGAAAATCCACACAAATCTGGCCAAGTTATTAAAAAAAAAAAAACCTTTCAAAAATTGAAGTTTGCACATCACAGTAGACATGCTAAAACTTTGCTGCTTGATTCCACGAAGTTTGAGCAGAACTTTCCCTGCTGCAGGACAAGCTGGGGCTAAGCACTGAAGCAGAGCAAGACGACTGTCTCTTCTGTAACTAAGAGCCAGAGGGTGAGACTAGAACTTGCTGGGCAAATAGACTGGAATGATTAGGTGAGGAGAACAGGACTGGAATAAAGAGGCAAAGGCTGGGAAGAGACAGGACAGAGACAGTTTGGACAGCATGGGGCAGAAGTGGTGAAACTTGGGGTAATGAAAACAAAAAGTCTGTGCCCACTAGAGCCCTCCAGTGTCTGAAATGCAACCCAAGACTCCTGTGAAATCCAGTGACAAAGTGTCCCACTGCCCTCTACTGGTGGTCCATATAGAGGATGACAACCTACCACCATCAGTTACTCTATGAGCTCAAATGACAGAGGTCTGTGCAGTAGATCTAAAAGTCCAAACTCTCATGAAGAATCATGTAGGCATCAATACGATGCCACATGATGGAATTTGTATATTCAGTTTTATTTAAAAAATACTTAGGAAGCTAAAAACAAGATAAGTATATGTTAAAGAAAAAATAGTACGTGCTCATGCAGGATGGAATTGATTTAAATCAGGATTTAAATCACTAGTCAGGAAGACTCTATTTAATCATGGATTTCTACATAAAAGTGTATTCTTGTTGGTTGTTATAACCTTAATACATATTCTTCACAACTCAGAGACAGATGTAGGTTTCATTTTTAGAAGGTACACACAATACATTTTTAAAGTGATTTATTTTGAAAACTTTTCAGATTAGTTTTACAGCTATATCAGAAAATGAATGATTGTTTGATTATTTCATTTACCAAAGGTAAATGAAGCAGATATTTATGAAGCCACTGGGAAGTGAACTCTCTCCAATTCAACATGTTAATTAATATTTGGAGGATTTTCTTGCCATGCTAGGAGGAGATCACCACCAGACAGACATTTAAATTGTTTTATTTAACTATTTCTCACCTCTACGTATTATTAATTTTAAAACATTTTTTGCCATTATCAAGCATGTTATCTCTGGAGACAAATCCACAGTTTAAGAACTGCAAAACTAAGCATCTCTAATGGTATCTTCTAGACTGAGCACTGAGTCCCACTGGGTAGATGGGAAGATTAATCTGAACAATCTATACAGAAGCTCCTAGAACCCCATAAAATTCGGTCCCTATTGGAACTCATTTACAAAACATTTCTTAAACATTACATGAATATATTGTCTCATACTATAGAATTAGAATTTATAATCCCTATTCCATGATGAGATATCTTTGAGCTATAACGCATCTTAATTAAAACTCTCTTTAGATTGCTTTTTGAAGAAAAAACCTATAAAAGAATCCGATATAAAGTTTGAAAATCCAATTTTTGATTTTTTTAAAAAGGATCATTGCTTTTTATCCACCCTGTGCTCATGTAATTAAAGACAGTATCATAATGCATACACACAAGGTATCAAGATTCAACACATGAGATCAGGAATGCTTCTGAATTCAAGTTACCCATACACTAGTCTACTTAAAAAGCAAACATTTTGACCAAACTTATGAAATGTCACGTTAGTTGTAAGCCAAGATCAAATGAATTTAAAATGGCTTTATTTCCTTAATTTGTACCTTACCAACATGCTTTTTGTGTTTTCTGTATCTTTATTAGAATCTCAGTAATTTCCACTAGTGACTAGACCAATTACCAGCTACTTGATTTTGAGCATTTCAGTAGCAAGTGGAAAAAAATCTCATTAATATATTCTAGCTTAGCTTTAATTATTTGTTCATATGTGATTACTTTTACACTATTTATTAATACTATGAAGTCTTTGTAATATTGTACATTTCTTTATGAGAACACTAAGAAAACTTGAAATAAACTATTCTATGCATGTAAGTCACAGGATGCATAAATTAATAAAGTTTGACTATACCGATTTACAAAATAATTTTACTCCATAGCATTGCTGCAATTCAAAGGCATGTCTAAAAAGATTCATAGCCAGCAGCGTACATTTTATTTGGGCAAAATTTGTGGTGTTTTTGGAAGTGAAGATACTGTTTTCCTTACTAGAATATTTAGTTCCAAATTAATGGGTGATCAAGTTAGCCTACCTAGACACAGAATTTAGCAGTGCAATGGCTACTGTTACAACCTGGTTTCATGTGCTGAAATCAATAGCGTGCCTCCACTGATGATGAAAAGAGGTGAAAGTTATAGGAAGGGTTCACACTAGTGGATAGACTTGCAAAGATGAAACTAAACTAGATTGTTTTCTATTGACATCTGAACCAAGCAAGGTGAAGTAGCTGGCAAGGCTACCACAACAGAAACTTGAATGGACACTTTGGGATGTAATACAAACCCTGATATATAAATATTTACACCAATTAGTTTTACAGGTTGCTCAGAAAAACAACATCTCTGAACATACCACAGAAGACAAACAGCTGGCTTCCCTATTCTGCTCTCGGAACAAACGGAACAGTCCATTTGATCTCCAAAGCAATCTGTTACAACCTAAGACCCCAATACAGCTTTTAGGAACTGTGTGAGTATCCTTGCAAAGTCCCATTGATGTCAACAGAAGTACATGTGTGGTTACCAATGCAGAACTGGGCCTTATCTACAAACTGTGGAACATACTGTTGCTAAAAAGCATTTGCCTAGAACGATGCATAGTAACAGAAAAGTTGGCTTGTTTACCATAAGAGTAACCCAATAGTCCTTTTTGTCAGATGCCCCCTCCCTTTTATTACAATTTGTACTTGTGCTTATTTAAAACTACATCCTAGAGCCTATAGAGAAAGAGCCTAAAAATCCTACTGTAACTCACAGAACTTGCTCCTTCAACACCAAGCAGCACAAATTTTACACACAAACCTTTAAACCTTTCATTTCTGCTTGTGAAAAGACAACACTAAAGCTCCAGACTAGCATGTCTCCAGAAGCTGGCTTGATGATGTTTTCTTTTTCTAAAATGCAGGAAATTCTAAAGGAAGTTGCATCAATTTCACAAAGGCTACTTTATGCATGCAGCATAACTTGGAGTGACAATACTATAGCAATAATACTACAAGATATTTTTTCCCTTCACACTTTTGTAGGCATAGTGATGAATGCCCACAAAAACAAATCTAGTCATGTGCAACTGCAATGAGACATACGGGTTGCAGTTCTCTCAGAATCAGATGTGTTGATTCACCTTACTCTTAATTTTGTAGTACAGAAAAACAGCTCACACTTTCTATGCAAGCTGTGATTCTACCATTGAGACTCTGCTGCTGCTAACAGAAAGCTTTTTATAAAGTGATCTAAACTAGTGCATAATATTTCAGACCATGATTAGATTATGCAATAAAAGTTGAACATCCACAAATCACGAGCAAAAATCCAAAACTTTCTCAAAGGTTGGCAAGCAAATTGCATACCCCTCACACAGGCTTCGGTCCCCCATCCTGGGGTCATGTAGTAATTTTTGTTCTCAGAAGGGGGTCTCAGCGCAATGAGGTTTGAGAACTCCTGCAATAAACTATTCCTGGGGAGATTCTGCTCCAAAAAAATAAAAATTCTGCACACAACATTTAACAAATTTTGCAGAATTTTAAAGAAACAACACTATTTAATCAGGCCAGTTTCAATTATTTTGGTAATTTATTTCAAAATATCTGTCAGCAAGTATGTCTTCCTTAATATGAGCTTTATAAGCACACACTAGCAAACAGTATCACTTTGCCTGAAAGTGACACATGACTGAGTGTATGTTTACAAAGCTGAACTCCGAATTTAAAATGTTAATGTGCTGGAAATAAACATAATGCAGCATAGAACTTAGCCAGATTCATCACCTTTCTGATTACCACATGCAACTTCAGGATATTCTGCTCCAGAAAGTTAGATATTACTGATACTTGACACTGTTTTGAACAAGCTACTATTGACAAGGAAAAACATTTTAGAGAAAACAAAGTCTAATTTCCTCCACAGGAACCCAATATGTAGTTTTGATTTAAATCTTCAAAGAGGAAAAAAGGGAACTCAAAGTATGATTTTGATTTAAATGATCTCACCTACAAAGAGGGAGAACGGAGGTATACTTTATTTTTATGCAGAAAACAGGAAACCCAAGAGCTTCTTTCCAAAAATGTTTCTATTTTGTTTTACTTTAGTAAGAAGCCTTGTCTAACCATGGTTTTGTTAAAAGTCTTGTTAATATCTCAGGAGAGTTCTCTTACCCTTTAACTTAAAAGACAGCAATTGAACAACCCTAAGAAAGGTTTCACAGTAACAGCCGTGTTAGTCTGTATCCACAAAAAGAAAACGAGTACTTGTGGCACCTTAGAGACTCAAATAAATGTGTTAGTCTCTAAGGTGCCACAAGTAACTTTAAGAAAGTGACACTTTCTCCAAAACGTTTTATTTGGCATTAAACAGGTGTTAACAAAAGTTTTAAACAGTCAAAGTATCTTTCCCTCAGTTGCTCAGCTTTCATTATCTTGTGAAATCCACAAGTTCTCTGTAATGAGATTATAACTACAGTTAATATTTCAAAACAAATTTAGAATTACCAATTAAAAATATGTATTTGTGACTGCTCATAGTAATACCTGCCAACAAAACTACCAACGATAGCTTCACTACCTTCAGCCCACCTCTTCCCAAATGTGCATGGGATAAAGTGATTAGTTATACCACATCCATAATGTTAACAAAACTGGGCTTTGATGGGCCAGAGAGAAACATTCTAAAGATATGGACATTTCAAATAAAGCACCCTACAAGCAGCCTTTTCCCATTAAACTGGGAAAGTGAGACTTTAGACTCAGTAACCCAGTAGCAGAGATGCAGCCCCAAGTACAGCTATGTAAGGCTTTATAGGTTAAAACCGACACCTGCACTCCACCCAGAAGCTAATGCACAGACAATGCAGATCACCCAGTACCAGTATGATCTGATGAAATTTCATTGGCATCATTTGATGAAGATATTAAGGACTTTACTACTTTTTAAAACTAAGGCTCCTTAGAATGCCAGTCTAGTATAATTGCTTAAATTCGGCTTTTAAAGAATAGCATTCCCCTGCAGTGTTTCCAATCCCAACACTGCAGTTGTGTGTCAGAGAAATGACAACCAGATGGTGAAGTTAACAGTAAGGGCTTGTCTGTATGGGGAAGAGCCTGGAATAACTATTCCACACTAGCTTCCTATGTGGACACTCCTAATCTGCACTAAAAGTGCTTTTTTTAGTTTAATCTACTTTGGAAATGGATGAACCTAAACTGAAAAAAGGCACTCTCCATGCAGAATAAGCTTCCACAAGGGGAACTAGTGCAGAACAGCTGTTACAATTTAAATTCAGAACCAATTATTTCACACTAACTTCCCCATTCATTCTGCATAGATAAATCTTATGTGACACTGATTATACAATTTTCATTGCCCAAACTGAGTGACGTACAGAAAGTAAACAACAGAACTGCATGATTTTAGTTTTCAGTTTCAATATAAGGTGTTAAGTAGCAAACGTTTCAAAAGTTAATTTTTATGAGGCTTGTTACTCTTGAATAAAAGTCTGCACAAAATCCCCCATCACAGAAGTGATTGCAAGTGGACAACAGCATTCAGTCCACTGTATGATTGGGACCTAATTTATTTTCATTTGATGTGCATTGCATGATTCCCTCAGATTTCCAATTCTGAGTTCAAAGAAGCTCAAGAAAGAGACTTGAAGTAGGTTCGGCCTAACCTGCTACTTTTGGGAGGGAATTATGAACAGCCATTACCAAGTGCTAAGAGGCATCGTTGGAAGTTTCAGTAAACAACTGCTTGGAAACATTCCCATACAGGGTATCCACAACTCAACATTGCAACACTGTACTGGTGAGCAAAGAAAGTAGACTTCCCAATATTTCTTGCCCAAGACACGTGAAGAACAAGAAGCTTAATGGGGGATTTTTCGCCTTTAAGTAACTGAAGCTGTTAAACCAATGGGCCTGGTTTCAAAAAGTTGCATGGTAGCGACTCGTTACAAATAACTAGGGAAGCATTGTGCAACTGGTCTGACTTACAAGACTGCTTTGCAAACACAGAAGTACATGCAGAGGAGCTAGTCCTGCAGCTCCACAGCGCTGAGTGGGCAGGAAGGGGAGGAACACATGCTCCCTGCAGGTGAGGCTGCACACGGAGCGGGGGCTGGGCTGGCAGGGCGATACTCACTCACCCTGCTATACCAGATGCTGAGCTGGGACGGGGCCAGCACTGCGAAGAAAGCCCTCTGGGGGTCGGTCTGGATGTGCAGCGGCTGCTCCAGGGTCTCCAGAGGGCACCGCAGCCTCTTGGGCCAGCCGCTCAGGAAATACATGGCCGGAGACTCCCCTCTTTCCGCGGGGCGACGAGGGGGCTCAGTACGCACTGGGCCGGGCCGGCACCAGCCCGGGCGACGCCGCTCAGACTCCCGGCCCGGTCCCGTCTCGCGAGCCGCGTGGGGAAGGCACCCGGGGGGCAGCGGGGAAGGCGGGCATACTAACGGCGCCAGCCGCCGGGATCGGGGAGCCGGGGACTCCGGAGCGCCTCCGGCCGCCGCCCCGGGCAGCTCAAGGGGGCACTAGGGAGGAAGGGGCTCGGGCCAGGCCGGCGGGGCTCAGGAGGGTCCCGGAAGCTGGCGGCGGGCAGGGGTCGGGTCCGGGAGCTCGGTCCGGGCCAGCGTCGCCGGGACACGGCGGTGGTTACTGCTCCGAGCGGCGGGATGGCGGGGTCTGCTGCTGCGGCGGCGGCGGCGGCGCCTGCTCCGACCTCCGACCTCCGCGCGCGCCAGTCGCCCCTGCGGCCGCCGCCATGGCTCTCTCCGGCGCCACGGCCTCGGGACCGGAGCCACGGCGCGTCGGCAGCTCCACCCACTGCCAGGCCCGGGGGGGGACGAGCTCGCGGATTGGCCGGACTGCAGAACACTCCGGAAGTGACGCTGCGCGGCAGCCGTAACGCCCTCAATCTCCTAGCCTCGGCGATCCGGGGGGGAGCGCGCAGGCGCACGAGAAAGGAGGGTGCTGTAGATCCGTCCCCCGCCCTGCCCCGGAGCTCGGGAAACCACCCACTGGGATTACTCGGGGGCGAGTTCGTGCGCTCGCGCCGTCCCTGCCGTTAACCGTAGCCGCTCTGGGACTAGCCTGACCCTGTCCCCATAGCAGATGCCACTGACTGTGGACCTTGGAGCGACACGTAGGCTTCCCATAGGAACGTCTCCTGCACGCGGCTTAAGGTTCCTGGGTGGGGGGGGATGCACCTGGGGGCCCCTAGCACCAAGTGCCCAAACCATCGTAACTGTAAGGTGAGAGAGCCCTATGCATACCAACCCTAAATCAGTTCGACTGCCCTACACTTTGAAACCATAATCTTATGTCCAAGTACCCCTATAGATATCCTAACCTTAGGTCCAAGTGCATTACCCACAGGAACCCTAATGCTAGCTGCAAGTACCCTACCAATAGAAACCCTAACCCTAGTGCCAGTCATGCTACCCATATGATCCCTAACCGTAGGGCAAGAAACCTACCCATAGGAACCATAAACCTAACTCCATGTGCCCTACCCACATGAACCCTAACCTTGGCTCCAGGTCTGCTACCCAAAAGAACCCTAACGCTAGAGCAGGGAGCCGTACTGATAGGAACCCTAACCCTACGGCAGGAAGCCCTACCCATAGGAACCCTAACCCTAGTTCCAACTACCCTAGACCTAGGAACATGAACCCTAGCTCCCAGTGCCGTACTCATAGGAAACCTAAACCGACGGTGGGGAGCTCTACTCAGAGGAACCCTCACCCTAGCTCCAAGTGCACTACCAATACAAACCCTAACCTTAGGGCGGTGAGCTGTACCTACAGGAACCCTAACCCTAGCTCCATGCGCCCTTCCCAGAAGAACCATAACCCTAGGCGGGGAGCCCTACCCATAGGAACCTTAACCCTAGCTCCAAGTGCCCTTCTTATAGGAACCCGAACCCTAATCCTGGCTCCATGCGCCCTTCTCAGAGGAACCATAACCCTAGACGGGGAGCCCTATCCACAGGAACCCTAACCCTAGCTCCACGCGCCCTTCCCATAAGAACCCTAACCCTAAGGTGTGGAGCCCTACCCACAGGAACCCTAACACTAGGGTAGGGAGCCCTACCAGGGGAACCCTAACCCTAGCTCCACGCGCCCTTCCCATAGGAACCCTGTCCCTAGGACAGGAAGCCCTACCCACAGGAACCATAACCCTAGGTCAGGGAGCCCTACCCACAGGAACCCTAACCCTAGGTCCATGTACCCTTTCCACAGGAACCCTAACCCTAAGATGTGGCGCGCTACCCACAGGAACCCTAACCCCAGCTCCGTGTGCCCTACCCCCACGAACCTAACCCTAGGGCAGGGAGCCTTACCCATATGAACCCTAACCCTACCTCCAAGTGCCCTAGCCATACAAACCCTAACCCTAGTTCTAAGTGCCCTACCCATAGGAACCCTAAACCTAACTCCAACTGCGCTAAACGTAGGAACCCAATTCCTAGCACCAAGCACCTTACACATAGTAACTCTGACCTTATAGCGGAAAGCCCTACCCATGGGAATCCTAACCCTACCACAAAGTGCCCTACCCATAACAACCCTAACCCTAACTTCCCATGCCCTACTTAGATGAATCCTAATCCTAGGGTGGGGAGCCCTACCCAAGGCTCCAAGTGCCCTAGCCATACAAACCCCAAACCTAGCTCCAAGTGCCTTTGCCACAGAAGCCTTTACCCTAGGGTGGGGAGCCTTACCCATAGGAACCCTAATCCTAGCTCCAAGTGCCCTACGCAAAAGAATCCTAAGCCTAGTTCCAAGTTTCCTACTCATAGGATCTGTAACCCTAGGGCAGGGTGCTCTACCTATATGAACCATAACCCTAGCTGACCGTGCCAAACCCATAGGAACCCTAACCTTAGGGGTGGGAGCCCTATTCATGGTAATCCTAACCCTAGGATGTGAAGCCTTACCCATAGGAACCCTAACCCTAGGTCCAAGTGCCCTAGCAATAGAATCCATAACCCCTAGTCCAAGAAAGCATTGCCAACCATCCAGGATTGTCCTGGAGTCTCCAGAAATTAAAAATTAATCTTTAATTAAAGGTTATGTCATGTGATGAACTCTCCAGGAATGCATCCAACCTAAATGCACAACACTACTGTAGCACCCTGATCCTGCATTTCAGCCCAGGGCCAGTTCTGTAATATAAGCCCCTTTTCTTGGAGCATCTAAGCTATCCCAGTGCTTTCTATGACCAGGGTTGGGCAGAGAGCAAAAGACTTTATGGAGCCCTCCCCAGGGAAATCTGATTTAGCTAGGCAATGCACAGTGTGATGGGTGCTGAGCAAAACCCTGCCAGATAAAGCAGCACTAAACAAGGAAGTTAAAAAGGGAAGAAAGCAGAGAATGGATGAAAGAAATCAGGGAGTAGCACAACAGAAGTGATGGTGTACAGTGAAAATCCTTACACACTTTTCATAAATTTCTCAATTATTGATATGGGAAGCACAAGTATTCGCATCTCACAGGGGAAAGGATTATTTTCGGAGGGAAGCTACAAGTATTATGTTAATTACAATAAGTCTTCCCAATAGGTCCTCCAGTTGCAATAAATACAGGCTTAGTTTAAATTTGACTATTTCAAAATTAACAAATCATGTTCCCTTGTTCATGCTAACCTTTATTTATATGGAAAATTTCATCTGAGTGAATTATTGTTTGTTTTTCTTTGTCATTGAAAAAAAAAGTGAAAAGATCAAGACTATAGAGAAGCAGAGTAATAATTCCCTTAAGCTATCAGGGCAATACCCATGCTAGCAAGATACAGCCAACATGGCACCCAGACACATCAGACAAGTTTCCTAAACTATTTTCCGTCTGCTGCCTGTCTGCCACAAGAATCTTATTAGCCTACAGCAACACAAAACATACCCTGTAGTACATTAACTATAGCACAACAGAGCCCTTCTAAGCATGTGGTGCATCACCACATCTAAGAAAGCAGAGCTGGATATTTGGGTCTTCATAAGACAATACTTTGACGTATTATACAAGGATCTCAAGGCACTTTACCAACACGTGGTGCAATGCTGGTAAACTAAGAGCAGTAAGTAGCTGATAGTAAAATTGCATTTGATAGTAAAATTGCATTTTGTTTACAGCAAACATTTTTAAACTGACCAGCAGATGCCTGTTGGTCCACAAAGCATTAGCTGGTCTTATCATACTGATTTTTCCTCTGTATTTCCACATGTTAAATTGCAATAAATGTCAAGTAAAATACATATAAAATACTTTCCTAATATTACCTTTCCTTGTAAGAAATTTCTATAGTTACCCACAGGGACATTGTGATGGACTGGGAGGGGAGGGGATCTGTTGAACACAAAGGAGTTTTTAAAGTTTTTTTAAGAATCTCTGTGTTAGAACATAGTTGAAACTATGATAAAGTTTGAAACCACCTATATTATAGAAACAAAATATCAAGGAGGAGACAGCTATTTCCTACACTAGGTACTCCTGGAGGAATTCTGCATTACTCTGTGTGTGTGTGCATAATTAATGAGCCATGCATATTTTTAATTTTTTGCACAGAAAAAAGTTTCTGCTGAAATGTTGCTTCAGTTCCTCCTTTTGCCCACCAAAGGGCGCTGTGGCAATAAAACAAAGCAGCAGCTCCGGGCCAGCTAGGGAAAAGAAAGAGCCTGCCATCTTTGCAGTGCCTGTCAGGCCAGGTTGGAAGACAGACAATATGGGGTGCTGGGGGGGGGGTCAGACAGGGGCTCATAAGGGCTAGTGGGGGAGGACAGACTAGGGCAAAGCTGAATGGGAGTGGAGGCATAGGGCCACAGGTGGGAGAGAGGTGCAGGGACAGAGGGTGGCTGGGTGAGGGCACAGAGCCACATAGGGACGGGGGAGTGCAGGGACACATGGGGATGGGGGGGAGTGGGTGTCTGAGTGAGGGTGGAGGAATACATGGGGACGGGGCAGATGTGCCTGACTGAATGGGAGAAGCGAGGGGTCAGCCAGGGTCTGCATGGGGGAAGCTCCCTAACAATCCCTCCCCTCCCCCCAAAAAAACCTGTTCCATATTTTTCCCACCCATATCCAAAAACCCTCTAAGTTCATATCCAGGCTCCTTCCCAGCAATTTACTTCCCTCTTCGTCAGTTCCTCCATTACTCCTGACTCCCCCAAGCCTTTACACTGCTTCTGAGAGGTGTGGAAAATATGGTTCTGTATTGTACTTTTAATTAATTACTCCTCAGAGTGCTGTATTAATATACCTAGTAAGGAATCTATTTGTCAAAAAACATTTCCTGAATCTTTGTTGTTGTCTGTATTGTTACAGACATACTTGCTAGCAGGTATTCTGAAATAAATGACCAAAAATAATTTAAACTGGTGTGATTATATTGTGTTATTTTGACAAATAAAATATACAGAATTTTGCAAAATTTTAAAATATGGTGCGCAGAATTTAAAATTTTTTTGCGCAGATTTCCCCCAAGAGTAACTAGGTTCTAGCAGTGTAAACCTGAGAATGTCTTCCTGCCAGATTCCTTGCCCTCAAAATGTGGAAGTTCAATCCCACCCATACAAAGATCTTTCCTTACAACTACCTGGCCATGACTTCCTTCTCTTTATAGGTACAACCCTAAAGTAGTCGGGCGGCTACTGCTTGAGGTACCTCCCTTCCCCCTTATCATGCAATAGATAGTACACCTACTCAAAATTAGTGAATTTTAGACTAATACCCTGTGTCTGAGGTAGGTAGGTAGGTATTCACCTTGTTTTTCAGAGGAGGAAAATAAATTAGATTTTGTTAGAAGAAGGAGCAGGTTGACCCAGAGGCAGATTTGAGTATAGGCTTCTTTATTGCGATACTTGTTTCCCTCGACCCACTTGTCGAGTAAGCACTGAATTAGTTACAGCACACTCTTTTTATCTGAGTTAGTATGTAAAGGCCTACATCCGCTACAATACCCCAAAAACCCTTATTAATAAAAACTCCCATACTATGATCATACCCACCCCTCTTGACTGATTACAACATTATGCATATTATACACACATCTTTACCTTGAAAATACATTTCTTTACAGTAATTTGTCCCTCAATCAGCAGTTCTCAGTGGAGGGAGGGAGAGGCCATGAGCAGTTCTCAGGGGAGGAGGAAGGGGCCCTGACCCAGGGCTCTGTTATGTAGCTGGGAAAAAAGGGAGGAGATAACACTTCTTTTACACAAAGGGTATTCTTTAGACAACTAAATTTTTCACGCAGCTGCAACGCTTATCAATTCTCAACAAGCAACAGGGAAGGGAAAAAGATGGCTACTTATTTATCAAACAAAGAAACACTGCTTGCCTGTGCCTCATTCCCTAATGCCATGTCAGCACACCAGCAACTTCCCAGGTCTTTACTTAACTCTAACATCTCCCAACACTCCCCCACTCTCTTCAAAGAAGGATCCAGGTGCCCTTCCTTCTCATTCACTGAATGGCAGGGCATTCAGGCTGGAAGCCCTGGCTCCAGTTAGCCCAATACCTTGATCCACTGATCATGCTACCAGGAGAGAGAGAAGGCGGGTCATAAAAAGGGGTAAGCCGCTGAATTTACAAACATGGCCTTTGGGGAAAGGCTAAGGCAGCACATAATTTCAAACACTCCATGAATATAATTAATAATACAATTAATAGGAATAACATCCCTACAACATGAGTAATGTGACCAAGAAGCAAATGAGTGTCCATTAGGCCTGTTTAAGGGCACAGGCTACATCAGTCCAAGTACAATCAGCAGGCAGTTCAGTAGCCAGTTGGAACACATTCATTCCTCGAAGGGCCTGGGCTTCCAAGACTTGAGTCCAATATCCCAGCCACCACCAGAAACACTGCTTCTTCTTCTTCTGTGAAATCCTGTAACACCATTCTGGAGTGTGTATTTTAAATGTGTGCAGTTGTTGGCAGTTGCAGCAAGCTGCCCTTAAAGTGTTCATGTGCTCTTGTCCATATCATGAGTTCATTGAATATTTACAGAGAAACGGGGTATTGTCCAAACCAGCTCGACCATTTGGTATGGAATCGGGTAATGCACTGGTTTGATTGTCCACAGCAATGAGTTCCACAGATCCATTTATGCACCAAAGTGCCAACGGCAGCATGTAGATGTGTGTAATTGTGTCAGATACTGGTACACTTGTACTCCCAAGTGTTATATTACAGAATTGTACACACTCCCAGCAGAACACTTTATACCCCATATACATTGCACCTAATTGTCCACCCCTGGCACAGGCCATTGAGTCTGCTCCTTTATAGCCATCAGGGAGGCGCATATTTAAGTAATTAATTGTCCAAAAAATATTTAACTGAATTATAGTTTATTTTACTTTTCCTGTTTATTTCTCCAGTGGTTCCCAGTGAGCTTCTTTCTTTTTTTATTATTCCGATAGGGCTCATGGGGACCACTTTAGTTGACGTCTCATTTCAAGGTACCTCTGCAATTATCACCCAGGTGCTAGCCCTCCTAGTGAGCATTTTGCATTCCCATACACACTTTTCCCCTCACAGATTCTATATGATTCTATATGGTTCCTACTGCCCACAGATTTGTTTTGCAGCGACAATTTCATGTGTATTCCCTCACTCACCAATTAAATTGTTGCTTCAACCCTCCTGTGTATGTGCTGCAGTTGGGGTGTACCCAGTCCATCCCCCATTCTCTGGGGTGTACCACCCATTCATGTAATGGACTGAAAGGACACACTAACAAGCTCTGGTTGCACCTGCTCCCACACGTTCGCCCATAAGGAAGCATTTCCAGCTCCAGGCTGCGGCCAGCTCATATCAGGATCCTTCCAGCTTGGCATCCATATTACCTGTAGGGTTACATTTTGCAAAGCGGTTAAATTGTCATATTCCCAGCATCCTAGGGGAGATTTCATGCCCAGTCTGGTACGTACATAGCTACAAGCCTAAGGATTGTCCTCTATGGAGGTACCATTATGATTACACATGGGTAACACCACACCCAGTTGTGGTACCCCATAACCCAAACACCCCAGGAGGCCAGAGAGTTATATTTTTGGGCCCTTTGTTATAAACATGTCTGGATGACTGTTTTTCCCACTGTCATTGATCATGACATATCCTAAGGAATACCATGCAATATTTCCTGATAAATTTGATATTCTCCACTGGGTTAGGACCCCTCCCCCTTCCAATCAGTATACCACATACTGAAATTGCCAAATTCCCATGGGGGGATTAGTAGGACAGTTTTCCACAGGTAAATCCTTAAAGTTCTCATCTGCTTCATTTCCACCACGTGGGGGTGTAATAGTCCACGTGTTTCCTCCCTTTGCCACTTCACCTTGCAGGATTTGGGCAGGTTATGCTCTAATAAATTTGTTAGTCTTTAAGGTGCCACAAGTACTCCTGTTCTTTTTGCGGATACAGGCTAACACGGCTGCTACTCTGAAACCAATAGTAACAATTGTGATTAGCAACAACTGTTGTTCCATTCCAGGCCAGGGAATCCTTGGTTTCCCCTTTGTAGGTTCACCTGAAATATGCATGTATCAATTTATACGTTTTCCTTTTTAACCCCTGTTTTGTGCCTTTTTATTTGCACTTGATTTTCCAACTTGGATAGTCTGCCCTACCTAGGTGAGTCACACCATGCATTGATCTTTGCTTTTATATGTGTTAACCTCCTTGTACAATATTCACTAAAATAATGGTAATAAGACAAACAACACCACACAACACAATCTTCATCACGACAGTAGACCCACAGTGTTCTGGGTTGTTCTTCCACTGGTGCCAGCTTGCCCACTGTATCTGAAAAACAAAATAAACATTTCACAGACCCTTGGTGGGGACAGATAATTGCTTAAAAATACCTTTTCCTTTTACAAAAAAAAAATATTTTTTTTTTGCTGACTGCAGGAAAACTTTTCTTGTTTTATAGGCAGGCTAGGGAATTATTTTACTGTTCATTTATGAAGTGGTGTATCTCAGTTTCCCCTCTTATTTTTAGGCTTGACTTGTTTCCCTTTCCTGCAGGGCCATAATCTGAGTCCTCTTGCTTACAAGTAGCTTGTTTGCTGACCAGGTAAATTTATTATTTGCAGCTCCTTTGTGCTGCCATTTATGGGCAATTCTCTTCTTCCCCTATTAGCTAGGTAATTTGCATTTACACAGACGTTTTCTGGCTTGCTTTTGGATTCAAAACTATTAGCAGCTCAAAGACACTGTTTTAAAAGGGACACAATTAACTTCCATCAGAGTTCTGATTACTTTTAACTTTTGCTTTTAAAACACAACCATTTGAAAGAGAAAACACAACCTATTGGGGCTCCTTTTGGAGCTCTAATAGGATTTTAATTATGTAGCATGTTTTGTTTGCATTTTTTTTTACCCCTTCTACAATATACACTGCACATGCTTTGGGAAAATGCACACCCCCTTCATAGTTCAACTCTACAACATTATATTAGCCACATTAACTTTCACACAAGGTGTAACTGCCTCCCTCATGCCCAGTTCTCATGCACCTGCACCAAAGTGACAGTCCGATTCCCCAGAGCCACTCCAAGGCTCAGTGTTTGTGACATTCTTTGTTCATTTTACCCCTGCCTCTCCTTCACAGGTACACTGTTTTTTTAATTTTTTGTTCCCCTTCTGCAGTTTTTAGCTGCTATTTTTTTTTTCGTAATAAAAAGGATTCAGAATCTCTTCCCATTCTCCCAGTTCTGGCTGTCGTTATTTAAAAAGATATTAAACTTTATAAAAAACATGGAAGTACCCAAAGGCTTAAATGCTAAATACCAAAGCCACATCACACTAGCTGCCTGTGTCTAGCACAAGCGTCTGTCATTGTTGCAACTCTGAATGACAGATTCAAATGGAATTGCAGTGGAATTGGTTTCTTTTTATTTAAAAAATAAAACCAAACCAATTTATTTTAAACCTACAAACAGGATTTTACAAACCATGAGTGCTGGTTTAGGGCCTTAAAACATTACATAATTACTCAAAAAAAAATTTACAAAAAATTGACACAAAAATGCTTTCCCCCCCGCCCCCCCGTAAGACAGTATTTCTATGTCTTATCCCATCTGGAAAGCGTGAAGTGCCTATTAACAGCAGATTGGCTAACTCACATTCCCATTCAGTAATACATAGGGAAGATTGATATGCTTAGTCCATTAGCACAGCTGTACTGTTCACATCGCGCTCTGCTGGCCCATATACTGATCAGCACAGGCAGCTGTGTTAACACATTCATTAATTCTTTGATTACATATTTATACTGGGTTTTTTTTGAGTTATTTGTTTCAAAATGTTTTGTCAGGAAAACCTCACTTCTTTCCAATGCTGCCTTGGGACAAAACAAAGAATGTAATAGCAGTACAAATCCACTTTATTACAAAGAGCCATACAAGCAAATTAAAAAAAATATAAAATCATACATAGTTCAAACAGTTTCTAGCTATTTATATGATACAAGTTGGAGTCTTGAATGGCTAGAGAAGAACTTTTTACACAGCGAGAGAAAGAGCTTCAAGAAAATAAAGTACAGTTTTTATGACACCGTTCGCATGCAAAGCATAAAGGGACAAACTTAATAAGGTAAAGAAAATAGCCTACGCTGTGAGGTAAGATTTAAAAAGGTGATGTGACTCAAGATAGCTTGTAGCTCAGCTATATAGATAAAATACTGTTACGTAACTGCTAACATGGGAGGCATCAATGGATTGAATGAGATACAGAATGGGAGACTTCCACCTCCAGGGGTGAAATCCAGACCCTATTGGAGTCACTGGCAAAACTCCCATTGTTTACAAGGGGCCAGAATTTTACCCCACGTCTTCAGTCCATGAGCAAAAATCACTACTGACTTGATGGGTGAGCAGGTGTCTGTGAAATTGGGGCGGGGAGTCTCACTTCAGTTCCTTGGGGGTAGGTGGCCACATCACTAAAAGAACTCACTATCATTATGGATACTTTGTGGTAGCCTTAGCCAAGAGATCCAGGAATCAGTGAGGACAGTGAATGAACTGTCCTAGCATGCACATATAGGAGAGGGTTTGAAGCATACTGATGGGACAGGTATGCAGGTTTACATTGTTGTTCTGTAGATAACTGAAGACAGTAATTTTCTAAGGCAGTGTCAAGCCAGCATTTTTCCTCAGCACTAAATCCACGAAAAAGTAGAATAAAGCACCCAGGCTGCCTTTGTCTATTTGTAAATGATCTATTTAAGGCTTTAGGTATTTCCCAATTGCTGGAACAATTGCTGGAATGCAGAAGTCATTTCCTATGTGGCCAGTTATAAAAATTCATTCTCATCCCCCAGCCACCATTGATTAAAATGTTACTTGTCCCTGAAGATGACATCAGAAGATGACAAGTTATCTGTACAGATGTTCTTCAGTAAAAAGCAAAGCTTTTTATTTGCCATGTTCATCTGTGGGTTACTCTTTTTCTAGTGTACTCACTGATGAAGCAAAATGTGTTTGATAATGAGGCTGAAAGGCAATAGCACAAGGTTAGGGGCCAAAAACTCCCTAGTTCTGATTCTAGATCGTAAAATGACTTGTGTGGCCTTTGGCAAACACTTAACTATCTGCTTCACAGGGGTGCAACACAGATAAATTAGTTAATGAGCCTGACCTTACATTCCTCAAAACACCTGTTTATTTCAATTGAAGTTTTGAGCAAATAAAAGATACAGGATCAGGTGAAACTTTTTACAGAGTGCTGTAAATGTATGTAGTAGTATATACATATAACAGTTATATTGTCACGTGTATCAGCATAATCACTATTTTCTAATCAGAGAGGAAGTTATCATTGTAATTTATGTAATCAGTTATCATTGTGTGTGTAGACACACATATACACAATAAGCAGAGGACTAGGCAAGTGGTCTAGGTTGTGCAAAGTCCAGTCAAAAGACAGCAGATACAACATTAGTCTGTCCTTTTGGAAAGAGGTTTGAAGTTCAAATGTAAACACTGGGTGGAGCCATAGAACTTGATTTTCTGGAGACAGAAAATAAAAATAGAACTCGCTGATACTGTGATACTAAAGAGAAGAGCTATCTGAACTTCTGTTTTGAGATACCCGCTACACTCCAATAGTCACAATTTGTGTTAATCACTAAACCATGCCAAGTTTCTGACAGTTCCTTGACAGAGTTAAACAAATATTGTCCTGCACATAATCAGGGCAGTTTGCCGTCTGGAATATGATTTTAATATAAGAGAAAAAAACATTTCAAATCTTGCTTGTACCAAACCGAGAAATCTGTTTATTGGGAAGGACTCTGGATAAAGATATAGAAAAACAGAAAAAAAAATATATACACACATACACACACACTTCTTGTATTTTTGCTAAGAAATGTGTTATGTATCAATAGACTACAGAGCACAGATTTTACTTTAGGACTTGTTTACTCCAATTATAAAACTAACAGGCCAACTGATGTAAGATAAGGACTTGCTCAAACAGAAATGGTTCTCACAGTTGATCTTTTTTTGGTAACATACAAATGTTTCACATCTGTTTCATGTGGTCCTAAAAAATACAGCAATGGGACCATTAAAAGTTCCTAAGAAATTAGATTTTGAAATTAATCTTATTTCAAAATTATTTCTATGTATTGCTCCCATTCCTTCTATATGTCAACTTTATATGTCAAAAAAAAGATGATTAAAAGATTCAGTATGAGAGAAAATTTAGGTGTCTAACATAAGGTATCTTCAGCAAAGGTTTAACTCATATAGGCCCAAGTTAAAAAAAAAGTGCTTTAATTTTAAGTGCCTCCTTAAGTTTTGTTGACTTCATTATTTTGAAGTGTTTAACTGAATAGGAATGGGATTATTATGAACATGCTTAAAATTAAGCATATGTGTAAATGCTTTGTTGAATTAGGGTTACCATACAGACTCTTCAAGCACTTATTTAGGGTTAATCACTGATTATTTTTTCTAATAAATGGCAACTCAATACTTCCTTAATGATTAGAGATTAGCCTCCTTTGTTGATTATTAAACCTTGAGGTTCAAATTCTGTTCTTGATTATGTCCAGACAACCACATTAAAGCAAGAGGAGTCTCACCTGTGAACAACAGAATCTGGCCCTTATTTGCCATAGATTTTAGGATTAGGTTGTGTTTTGATCGTTTTGTGCATTTGTTTCTGAATCTGTCATCATGGTGTTTATCATCTTGAAAGAGCCTGTAGCCAAGTTTAAGAGAATCTCCATCAAGTCTCCATCTTGTATTTGAAGTAAATATCAGACACGTCACACAAGGCTCTCAAACTCTGCAGCATAGAGACAAGCTTATAGGCAACCATGTGTCGAGGTTGCTCTCGGCTCCAGACAAGTTTGCTAGAATGAGAAGCAACAAACTCAGAAGTGTAACTGAGGTTTGGTCTGACATGAGTAATTAACATATGAAGGGAGGCCTCATTTCTTAGAGGACAGAATTAGGGAGATAAACAGATTAGATTATAGTAAATAGGTCAGTAGGCTAAAAGACAGACTGACTACCTGAGTCAGCTAAAATAGAGGGAGAACACCCAGGGAATGAGGAGTACTTGTGGCACCTTAGAGACTAACAAATTTATTTGAGCATAAGCTTTCATGGGCTAAAGCCCACTTCATCAGATGCATGCAGTGGAAAATACAGATTTTCAAATTCAAATCAAATCAAATACAGATTTTCAAATTCAAATCTGTATTTTCCACTGCATGCATCTGATGAAGTGGGCTTTAGCCCACGAAAGCTTATGCTCAAATAAATTTGTTAGTCTCTAAGGTGCCACAAGTACTCCTTGTTCTTTTTGCTGATATAGACTAACACAACTCCCACTCTGAAACCCAGGGAACTGTTCGCTAACAGTGAACAAGATAAGTTAGGAATGTAAAGAGGAGGTGGAGTATGGGCAATGCTTGGGCAGAGCATACCGCACAGGGATTGGTTCCTGCAAAGTAACCACGCCAATCGAAAAATGTGTGATGTAGTGTATAGTAAATGCAACAAGATGTGTAAATGTACATGAATGGAGAGGGTTTCTATGTAACTTCGGATGCGTGGTACGCCCTATACCCATCCCCAGGGCAGTCCTTATCCATATGCAAAGTATGCAGCTGTGTAGGGCACCAGGAAATTTGGGGCACATTTCCTGGTGCCCTGCACAGCTGTGTGCTGCTCCAGCCCCTACTCTGCCTCTTCCCCATGGCCCCTGCCCCTGCCCCAACCCCACCCCCACCCCTTCCTCAAGCCCCTACCCCACCTCAGCCCTGCCTCTTCCCACCCCTGCTCTGCCACAGCCCTGCCCCTACTCCACCCCTTCCCCAATTCCCCATCCCTGATCTGCCCCACCTCTTCCTGCCCCTGCCCCGCCCCCACTCCCTTGAGGATTGCTGCAGGAGTTGGGCCTGCACTCACCCCATGGTAAGTGGAGTCACCTGACCCCAGTCTGCTCCACTCCCCTGGCTCCCAGCCGTGCTGCCAGTGAGTGCTGGGGGGTGGTTCCCCTCTGCCCCCCAAGACTGGGAGCCAGGGGAGCAGAGCAGAGCAGGCTGGGGCAGGGTTACCCCCCTGCTTCCCCCCCCCCGGAGGCCTGGGGCCAGCCTCTCCCCACAGAGGCCTGGGGGGCTGTGTAAGGCACCAAAATGGCTAGGGACAGTCCTGCCCATCCCCTACATTTAAATATGATCAACTCAGTGTATCTTTACTGTATGCCAAGTAAAAGAACCTGAGTGACAAAATCTGGAGTCCAATTGAGTTTTTTGGATCTCAGAAACCTGGATGAAGTGTTCTCCCAGAACTGAACAAGTCGTTCCGGATAAGCCAAGTGGAAAAGGACTCAGAAGAAATCCCAACAAGAGGTCTTTTCAACCCATTTAGAAGTCTCAATGTATCAGTTAGAAAACCTAGAAAAGGATTACAGCAATTGTCCTAGAACTACTGAACAAATAGTAAATACTTTGCATTTAGATGGCTCGTTTCCTCTGAGGATCTCTGAACATTTTACATATACACCAAGGTACTCCAATTCAAACCTCTTCTCATACATACAGTTTCATATAAGTTACAGGACCCTAGTCCCCCACTCAGGGTGAATAAACATCAATTTAAATAAAAAAATAGCTGATATTTATTTAAATTGGATTTTGAGGAAAAAACCCTATCTAAAGAGTTTTAATTAAGATACATTATAGCTCAAAGATATCTCATAATGGAATAGGGATTATAAGTTCTAATTCTATAGTATGAGACATTAGTGATGTAATGTTTAAGAAAAGTTTTGTAAATGAGTTCCAATCGTTCATGGATTAGGGACCCAATCTTATGGGGTTCCAGGGGCTTCTGTATAGATTTTGGTTAGTCTTTCTATCTACCCAATGGGACTCAGTTACCAGTCTAGAAGATACCATCAAAGCTGCTTAGTTTTGCAGTTCTCCAACTGTGGATTTGTGTTTCTAGAGAGAACATGCTTGTTAACAGCAAAAAAGGTTTTTAAATAAATAAACATAGAGGTGAGAAATAACCCTCAACCCTATTGTCCCTCTGCAAATTTGTGTACACAGAGTCAATCCCTTACCTCTTTCTAAAAGTGCAAAGTTTCAAAAAATTCAGTGACTAGAAGATTGTCGGGGGTGGAATAGATCCGGACAAGGAGAAGAAGTCTGGAGATAAATGTGAGAAGGGAGGGGGACAGGCAGTAGAAACAAAAGTGGAACTGTTTGAGCAGCATATTCCAGAAGTCTTCAGGTCTTTGAGTGTAGCATTCATTGATTTGAGATCTACCATACCATTCTCTCACTAGGAGGGAAAACCTATAATGGCAGCAGGCCATAAAAGAGACCCAGTTTGGGAATATTTTAATGAAGTTCCTCTACCTGTGGGTAAGACAGGCACGTGTGCAAAATGCAAACAGTGCAAAAAAAAATATGCAAGGCCTGGGTGCCCAAATGAAACATGAGACGTGTTCCCTCTCAGGAGCAAGCTGTGTCGAATATGATGAAAGGAATGCATCTGAACATGCAGGATCTTCAGGTCGGTAAACTTTATTTCATACTTTCTTAAGGACTGCCTGTCTTTCTGGAATATTCTTGAATTCTCATGTTTGAGCAAAAAAAATATATTTTAGATGCAGTTGTGATAAAAAGTAGCAGAAATAGCCCTTTTACAATTTCACCTTTAAAGTAGTACTGAGTGTCAGTGAATGCAATGAGTAATACTAAATGAGCAGTATGGTAATAATTAAATAACTGCATTGATTTATTTTGTTTAGGAGAATCCATCCTCAACATACAGGATTCGGAAGACTATCCGCCTTCAAGATCACCATAATTTTCTATAGTTTCAGAGTTATCTGCCAATGATAGTGTTTCAGTCACATCATGTATGTCACATATACTGTGGTTATCACCTGTAGAAAAAAGAAAAAATAATCATCCAGAAACAACCATAGGTAAGTTGGTTATAAGAACCAGCAGATTACAAAACTAGGTAATTGATGAAAGAATTGCCCTGTTTATGCAACAAAAACTCTCCTTTCGGTATGATTGAGAACCCACACCTCATTAACATGGTTCAGTCATTAAGACCAGGATACAGTTCACCCAACAGAGCACATGTCGCAGGCAAATTGCTGCATAAAGTGTATGAAAGAAATTGAGCAGTGTGCAAAAGGTCTAGAGGGTAAAATTGTTAACCCGAGCCTTGATGGGGAGAGCAGTGTCCACAATGATCGTGTTGTATGTGCTTGTGTGACAACAGAAGAAGGGAATGTCTTCCTTACAGAAACAATTGATACATCAGGAAAATGCACAGACGGCAGAATACTTACAAGAAATAGCAGTAAAAGCCATAAACTGAAAAAAAGATTCAAATGTTTAGTATGTAGCTTGGTCACAGACAATGTTGCAAATGTATTCAAGACGAGAAGAAATTTAGAAGAAAGTGAAGAGTCACAAGCTAACATACAGTTGCAGTGCTCATTTGATGCACCTGCTAACCAAAGACTTCAGTGTTCCAGAAATAAAGGCTAATGTTACTGAAATTTCAAAATACTTCCATAACAACCACTTTGCAGCAGCTTCTCTGAAAAAAGGGAACCAAGCTAACACTCCCACAAGATGTACGATGGAACTCAGTAGTGGACGGTTTTGAGCACGATATCAAGAACTGGCCTAATCTGATGACAGTTTGTAAACAAAACCATGAAAAAAATAGATGCCCCTGTCACAGCCAAAGTTCTCAACATTGGGCGTAAGAGAAATGTTGAACACATGCTGAGTACCCTGAAGCCTAGTTCTGCAGCCTTGAACAAAATGCAGGGAAATAGCTGTTTTATTGCTGACACTGTTGAAATTTGGAAGGAACTCAGTAAGATCTTAAAAAGAGAAATATGCAATGACAGAGTTAAATTACAAGCATAAAAAAACCTGAATGGGACAAGCACTATCACCAGCTCACTTTCTTACAATGATTCTCAATACTCGGTACCAGGGTCAAACCTTAACTGCTGAAGAAGAGGAGTGGACTATGACATGGACATCCAGCAACCATCCCTCCATAATGCCAACTATAAACTTCAGAGCTAAGGGTGAACCATTCAAGAAATATATGTTTGCGGATGATGTTTTAAAGAAAGTCACAATGAACTGGTGGAAGTCACTTAAGCACTTTGATTCAGAGACTGTTGAAGTGACAATCTCACTTTTAACAGCAGTAGCTTCTTGTGCTGGTGTAGAAAGAATATTTTCTTCCTTTGGGCTAATTCATTGCCAACTGAGAAATCATTTGGGACCTGAAAAAGCAGGAAAGCTTGTTTCTCTTTTCCAGATTATGAAAACAGGAAAATGAAGGTGAAGACGACTGAGTTAGCTGCAGAAGCCAATATTTTAAGTTTCTCATGTTGACCTGGCTGACATAGTTGATTTCTGTTGTTTTTTTTAAAATATTTCATTTAACTATTTTAGTTAAAATTCACATTTTGTAAAATTGTTAACTAAATTCAAAAATTCATGTTTGTTTTGTTAAAATATATGTTTGCTGTTTAAGAAAAAGGTCAGAATATATAACATTGTTTTAGTTAAATAAAACAATTTAATGTTTGTCTGTTGATGTTCTCCTCCTAATACAGCATGGCAAGAAAATCCACCAAATATTAATGATTAACCTGTTGAATTGGAGATAGTTCACCTCCCAATGACTTAATAAATATCTGCTTCAATTACCTTTGGTAAATGAAATAACCAAACAAGCATTCATTTTCTGGCATAAAACTGTAAAACTAATCTGAAAAGTTTTCAAAAAAACCAATCACTTTAAAAATGTATAATGTTTACCTTCTAAAAATGAAACCTACATCTCTGATTTGTGAAGAATATGTATTAAGGTTATAACAACCGATAACACACTTTTATATAGAAATCCATGATTAAATAGTCTTCCTGAGTAGTGATTTAAAATCAATTTGATTTAAATCAAATCCACCCTACCCCCACTTAAGTCCCCTGCTGCTCTCACACAATTGAGATCACAGGGCAAAATTTTGCTTGTCTGAATGTGAAATATCAGATATTTAGATGAAGTTACAGTGGTGTAATCTAGAGCAAATAAGAGGAAAATGTGTCCCATTGTTGGTTTTTGTTTTGTTATTTATCGTATCATATTGCAATGCATCCACTCCTATGGTGGGTCAGGAGGCACATGAGAAAACCTTGTAAGAGTCCCATATAATCTCAAGTCTAATGGGTAGCCAGCAAGGCTGCCAGTTAGCGCCAATGTTTATGATGCAGGCACTTGTTCACTAGGAACTTATTTCAGTCCAAACATCAGATGGACAGCTTGTATCAGAGGTTCCCTGAGAGGAGCAGAAAGGGTACTTCAGAAGAGGAAAAAAGTAAACACACCAAGAGTAAAAGGCAGCCATTTCAGGAACTCCTCCAATTGGTAAGGACAGCACACATCACATAAAACCAGCCCACAGCATTAAACTAAGTAGGAAAAGCCAACAATTTTCCTACAGTTTGTTGCTCAAACTCCAGATTTTAAGGGCAAATAATTTCTCTTCCTTGTTTGAGCATCCTTTTATCCCATCACCTATGTCTAAACACTAGACAGAACGACAGTAACTTCCTCAGAGGCAGGTGTGATGGGTTGGACCCCTTGGGAAGTCATCTGTTCTGCCAGCATCGGCCCCCTTTAACCTGTCTTGCTGAGCCAGGCTCTTAAAACCTCCTAACACACACACACATATATATATACACACAGGCAGGGCCACACCCAGCTGCAGATCAGTTTTGGGAAGACTCAGCTAAAGGGACTTGCTCCAGAACTCAGATGTCCACCTCCCTTGGAGTGCAGACCCAAAGATATATTATATTCGCCTCTTCCCTCAATGTGGAAGAGGGTATGCACAGTTTCTCCCCCCCATGAGAAATCGCACAAAATGGCTTGTACTGTAAACCAGAAATATAAATCTATAACAGGTGTATTTTAAGTAGTTAAGGAGGTAGCAGACAGAACAAGGCAGATTACTAAGGGGTTGGTTACACTTGCAAGTTAAGAGTGCATTAAAGCAGCCCCGGGCACCCTCCCTCATGACGCGTCAACACTGGCAAGGCACATAGAGCGCACCGACTCCACGGCTACAGCCCTACTGGTCCTCCACCGCGGCAAGTGGAATAACGTTTGATGCGACCCTGCTGGAGTGCTGCAGTGCTAGTGTGGACACCCTGGCCTGTTAATGCGCTCGGATCAGCCTCCAGAAGTGTCCCACAAAGCCTTTTCTAGCCACTCTGGTCATCACTTTGAACTCTACTGCCCTGCCCTCAGATGACCAACCATCAGACCTGCCCTTTAAATTCTCTGGGAATTTTAAAAATCCCCTTCCTGTTTGCTAAGCCAGGCGTGCAGTGCTCTCAGCGAATCTTTCCAGGTGACCATGCCTCCATGCGCCAGGTGATCCTCAGTATGGAGCAATGGGGAGGTGCTGGAGCTCAGTGTTTGGGGGGAGGAAGCTGTCCAGTCCCAGCTGCGCTCCAGCCGTAGGAATTATGATACCTACGGGCAGATATCAAGGGACATGATGGAAAGGGGCCATGACTGGGACGCACTGCAGTGCAGGGTTAAAGTGAAGGAGCTGCAGAATGCCTACTGCAAAGCCTGTGAGGCAAACAGCCGCTCTGGTGCTGCTCCTGCAACCTACCATTTCTACAAAGAGCTGGACGCAATACTGGGCAGTGACCCCACCACCATTCCAAGTACCACCATGGACACGTCAGAGCCCAGTTCAACAAGGCAGGAGGAGGAAAGTGGGAGCAAGGGTGCTGAGGAGGAGGGAGACACCCCGGCATCCCTAGATGCATGCAGCCAGGAGCTGTTCTCAAGCCAGGAGGAAGGTAACCTCTCAGAGGTTGGGTGCTTGGGGGAAGGACAAAATGCCAGAGGAGGTTCCCAGTAAGTGGCTTTTATTTTGGGAATGAAGTTTTTGGTGCGAGCTCTTGGGTCGAGGAGGGTTAGGGCTGCATGCATGCTTAGATGCAGAATAGGGTGTTGATGTGCTCTCACATCGCAGTAATCGGCCTCAGTGATCTCTTCAAAGGTCTCATCCAGAAGTTGGGCAATGAGCTTGCACAGGTTTCTTGGGAGAGCCACTGTGGTCCTTGTCCCAGTCAGGCTAACTTGTCCACACCACTGTGCTGTCAGGGGTGGGGGAACCATTGCTGCACACAGGCAAGCTGCATATGGGCCAGGGCAGAAGCTGTATTGTATTAGAAGACCCTCCCTTGCTTCCCAGGTCACCCTCAGCAGCGAGATATCTTCCATGACGAACTCCTGTGAAAAATGTGGGGACAGTGTTCAGTAGAGGGGCCCCCTGCAGCTGTTGGCTCTCCTCAAGGCACAAATCTAGAGGACAGTATGGCTGTGAAACAATCAGTCCCCCTTGACCCAGTGCTTACTCACCATTTTGGGATGGGGAAATTATGCTATTGTGTAGACTGTGCTTGCCTTAAGTATGGGGGAATCATTGCTCTGTCTGGTGTGAACAAAGCCACCTCTGTTAAGTGTTGCATTTTGTCTTTACAGATGCAACCTTGAGATCTCAGCCATCTGTGTTATCACCAGCCGAAAAAATTCAATGAATTAGGAAGAGGCCACGTAAAAGCAAAAAAAAAAAAAAAAAACATGCTACATGAAGTCATGCAGCAGTCCCTTAATGAGAATCAAAAATTGCAGGAGTGGAGGGAGAGTGAAAGGAGGATCCGCCAGCAGAATGGGGAGCACTGACACAAAAGCGCAGAGCTCCAGCAGCAAAGCACAGAGCGGCTGACAAGCATCACGGAGCACCAAGCGGACTTGATCCAGGCGCTTGTAGCCATGCAGGTGGAGCACAACTGTGCCCGCCCCGCCCACCTGCAGCCCTTGTCCCAAAACTCTTTCCCTTGTGCCCCCATGTCACCTCCAACCCCCTTTCTCCAATATCCAGGTTCTTATCACCACCAGCTGCCACCTGTAGCTTCACCACCCAACCCTGAAAACTACGACCCTTACCCACTGCACTCAACCCCCATCACCATGCATTTTAGCCAGCCTGAAGTGCAGCACTCATTACACAGCACTCCAGACAGGAAGGCTGAGTATGATAACAGGACATACACAAATCTGTGATTGTACCATTCCCCACCCCACCCCCTTGCCCTTTCTGTTTCCCAAGCAGCTGTGTTTCTTTTCAATAAATGGATTTTTTGGCTTTGAAAACATTCGTTATTGCATAAAGTAAAAGATCTTAGCCCAGGAATGCAACAGGCACTGCAAGTCAGCATAGCTAACAGATTCCTGCTAACACTGGAACCAGTGCACTTTACTCCTGTGCAGGGCACCAAACATTATTGGTGGCTTTCAGCTTCAAATTGCTCCCTCAAGGCATCCCTAATCCTTGCAGCCCTGCACTGGGCCCCTCAAATAGCCCTGCTTTCTGGCTGTTCAAATTCAGCCTCCAGGTGTTGAATCTGAGTTCCATGCCTGTGTGAATGGTTCACCCTTCCCTTCACAAATGTTATGGAGGGTACAGCACACGGCTATAACCACAGGGATGCTGTCATTGGCCAGGTCCAGCTTCCCTTACAGAGAGCACCAGCAGCCCTTTAAAAGGCCAAAAGCACACTCCACAGTCATTCTGCACCGGTTCAGCCATTGTTGAACCACTCCTTGCTGCTGTCAAGGCTCCCTGTGTAGGGTTTCATGAGCCACAGCATTAAAGGGTAAGTAGGGTCTCCAAGGATCACAATGGGCATTTCGACTTTCCCTATGGTGATCTTCTGGTCTGGGAAGAAAGTCCCAGTTTGCAGCTTTCTGAACAGGCCAGTGTTCCAAAAGATGCTTGCATCATGCACCTTTCCAGGCCAGCCTGGTTAATGTCAATGAAACGCCCATGGTGATCCACAAGCGCCTGGAGAACCATAGAGAAATACCCCTTCCAATTAATGTACTCTGAGGCTAGGTGGGCTGGTGCCAGAATTGGCATGTGTGCCATCTATTGCCCCTCGGCAGTTAGGGAAACTCATTTGTGCAAAGCCATCTACAATGTCATGAAAGTTACCCAGAGTCATGGTTCTTCTGAGCAGGATGCAATTAATAGCCCTGCAAACTTGCATCAACAAGATTCCAATGGTCGATTTTCCCCACTCCAAGCTGGTTAGTGACTGATCGGTAGCTGTCTGGAGTTGCCAGCTTCCAGACTGGCATCTGTAGCCTGCAAGGTCTTGGAAAAAATTTTGAAGGAGAAAGTTAAGGACATTGAGGTCAATGGCAAATGGGACAAAATACAACATGGTTTTACAAAAGGTAGATCGTGCCAAGCCAACCTGATCTCATTCTTTGAGAAAGTAACAGATTTTTTAGACAAAGGAAATTCAGTGGATCTAATTTACCTTGATTTCAGTAAGGTGTTTGATATGGTGCCACATGGGGAATTAAATTGGAAAAGATGGGGATAATATGAAAATAAAAAGGTGGATAAGGAATTGGTTAAAAGGGAGACTACAGCAGGTCATACTGAAAGGTGACCTGTCAGGCTGGAGGGAGGTTATCAGTGGAGTTCCTCAGGGATCGGTTTGGGGACCAATCTTTTTATTACTGACCTCGGCACAAAAAGTGGAAATGTGCTAATAAAGTTCGCAGATGATACAAAGCTGGAAGGTATTGCCAATTTAGAGAAGGACTGGGATATCATACAGGAGGATCTGGATGACCTTGTAAACTGGAGTAATAGTAATAGGATGAAATTTAATAGTGAGAAGTGTAAGGTCATGCATTTAGGGATTAATAACAAGAATTTTAGTTATAAACTGGGCGCATCAATTAGAAGTAACGGAGGAGGAGAAGGACCTTGGAGTATTGGTTGACCACAGGATGACTATAAGCCGCCAATGTGATATGGCCGAGAAAAAAGCTAATGCAATCTTGGGATGCATCTGGTGAGGTATTTTCAGTAGAGATAAGGAGGTGTTAGTATCGTTATACAAGGCACTGGTGAGACCTCAGCTGGAATACTGTGTGCAGTTCTGGTCTCCCATGCTTAAGAAAGATGAATTCAAACTGGAATAAGTACAGAGAAGGGCTACTAGGATGATTTGAGGAATGGAAATTTTGTCTTATGAAAGGACTCAAGGAGCTTGGCTTGTTTAGCCTAAGCTAAAGAAGGTTGAGGGGAGATATGATTGTTCTCTATAAATATATCAGAGGGATAAATACCAGAGAGGGAGAGGAATTATTTAAGCTCAGTACCACTGTGGACACAAGAACAAATGGATATAAATTGGCCATTGGGAAGTTTAGACTTGAAATTAGATGAAGGTTTCTAACCATCAGAGGAGTGAAGTTCTGGAATAGCCTTCCAAGGGAAGCAGTGGGGACAAAAGACTTATCTGGTTTCAAGATTAAACTCGATAAGTTTATGGAGGAGATGGTATGATGGGATAACATGATTTTGGCAGTTAATTGATCTTTAACTATTCATGGTAAATAGGCCCAATGAATCTATGACTGCAATAGCCACCTGCTTCTCCACTGTCAGGGCAGCTGTCAATCTCATGTCCTTGTGCCGCAAGGTGGGGGTGAGCTCAGCACAAAGTCCCATGAAAGTGTTTTCTCATCCGAAAGTTCTGCAGCCACTGCTCATCATCCCAGACTTGCATGACTATGTGATCCCCCCACTTGCTGCTTGTTTTCTGAGCCCAAAAGCAGCGTTCCACAGTGGTGAGCATGTCCGTGAATGCGAGAAGCAATCTCGTGTCGTAGGCGTTACTCGAGTCGATATCATCGTCGGAGTTCTCACTGTCAGTTTGGATCTTAAAGAGTAACTCGACTGCCAAACATGACGTGCTGGTGAGACTCGTCAGCATATTCCTCAGCAGTTCAGGCTCCATTCCCGCAGACCGAAAGGTAAGACAGCGCACAATACAAAAGACGTTGAAAGATGGCGCCCAGTGTGGGCAGAAGCACAGGGATTGCTGGGATGCGAACTGATGCATCACAGGGTGTTGGGACAGGACCCAGAATGCCCCACACCACCCATCCCCTTCCCACAAGCCACAGTGCCAGAATGGGAAGAGGTACTCTGTGGGATAGCTGACCAAAATGCACCGCTCCCAATACCATTGTAAGTGCCACAAATGTGGCCATGTCAGTGCACTTGTTGCTGTCAGTGTGGACAGACTGCAGTGCTTTCCCTACTGCGCTCTCCGAGGACTGGTTTAGCTCAAAGCACTCTACATCTGCAAGTGTAGCCATGCCCCCAAGAAAATAAAACAAAGCATGCAAACTAAGCTTAATACACTAAAGAAACTGGTTACATGTATGTTCTCACCCTAAATGTGGTTCCAATCTTCTTCACAGGCCAGACAACTTTCCAGCCTGGGCCGAGTTTTTCCTCCTGTCCAGTCTTAGTTGTTTTCAGCAGTCATCCTGAGTGAGGTAGCAGGGGAGAACTGACGACCAGGATTACATCACTCCCCACCCTTAAATAGGATTTGCATAAGGCAGGAGTCCTTTGTTTCCTCATTTGACTCCCCTTCCCTTACAGTGGAAAGTTACAAGAAGTCCCAGGTAATGTTTTAGTACCAAGTGACAAGACCACCTGACTCTGTAGGGCCCCTGTAGCCATTCTTCACCAGCTGACCCACAGGTTCACAGGAAGACCAAGCTTTTTTATAGTCCATTGTCCTTGTTGATGGGCCATTCACCCTGTCTGGCTTTTCCACTGTTGTACCTGAAGTGTTGGCAGTGGGCATCACCCAAAGTAGCATAGTTGAAATACAGATACATAGTCAATATTCCTAATTTCAAATACAGAAATGATACATGCATACAAATAGGATAATCACATTCAGTAAATCATAACCTTTCCAATTATCTCACATGAGCCATCTTGCATAAAGTATCTCAGTTGTCATATTCATATCATAAGCATGTTTTCATAAAGAATATACAATGACATGTCACAACAGGAACCTAAAGACTCACTAAACTAAAAATTCATTCTGAACAGGTGGCATTGCACAGTTCTCTCTTAATCAGCCTGCTAGACTTTTTATCATTAGCTAGAGATGTGAGAGCTTGTGGGGTAGGTGTCAGAAGAAACCCAGCGGGCATTGGCAAGCTTGCTCTTCCCTAACAGAGAAATGCTGTAAGCTGGCAAGCTCAGGGCGAGTATAACAAAAGTTTCTGGAGAAATTAAGTGTATGGGCCCAGTCCCAAGAATTATGCAACACCTGCAGCTTCCATTGCAGGTGCTCAACACCTCTCAGGATTTAGCCTTGTGTATGTGCAGGGAAAATAAGCACATAATGAAAAAACTCAGAAACTACAGAAGAGGAGGAGTGCATGTTCCTGTCCACCAAACTGCCTTCTCCATTTTTAAATCCCCCTTAAAATTCACTTCTTCTATTACAATAACCTGCCAAGGGCCTGACCTGGCATTCCTGGCTCCACCCAAATTCGCATTAAGGGCTGTGACGGGGTTGGCACTCACCACCGCAGCACCTCCTGCTGTTGACTCCAGGAATTAGCTCAGTTCATGTAGAGCACCCTCTGCCAGTGGTGTCCCATCCATCTCTCACCCTAGATTGGCATCTTGACCCACATTGCTCCCAGCTCATGGGACCCTCTTCAGGACACTGCCCTTCAGCAGTGCCCACTACTCCAGTCTCACCCCCTTCCAGGGGTTTGAGGTTATCAGCAGTCCTTGTCTTTGCCCCAGCCACAATGGCCAACCACACCCCAAAGTCTAACCCCTTTTGGCAGGGGTCAGGTGCAGGGGATGGCCACTCTAACAGCCAGGTGGAAGTGCAAGGGGGGACTCAGGCCCACACTCTACTCTGGGTCCTGACCCAGGGACCCTTTGGCGGCAGCCTTCCTGCCTTCTCTCCCTTTGTCCATCTCTCTCCCTGGGCCATTTCCCCTTCAGCCCCTTTGCACCGGCTAGGCCCTTTTTCGCAGGCCCAGGCCCAGGCCCAGGCCCAGCCCCTGGTGCTAGTCTCCTCACACAGGAAACAGACCTTCACCCTCTAAAGGCCTGGGAAAAACTACCTACTCCCTTCCTGGGCAGCCTTTATATAGGGCCTAGCCTAACCCTGATTGGCTGGCTCTAATACTGGCCCTGATTGGCTCTCTAACAGGCCCTCCCTGATTGGCTGTCACCTTGCGCAGCCGCTCTGGCCTGTTGTAGCCCAATCTGGCATGGGGGTGGGGCACTGCCCCAACACAGGGCTAATTTTTTAAAGGAAGTCAGCTCCCACTGATGCAACTAAATAAGTGTCCAGATTTTCAAGAGAATTCAGCACAATGGATACTGAGCTTTCTTGAAAATCTGCCCAGGTGTGTCCTGGTGGGAGCTGCTGGGGGAATATTTGAAGCATATTGAGTTGGTGCCTAAATAGGAGCTGAGCTCTTTTGAAAACTTGCCCCAAGGCAATGGGTGTAGAGGAAAGCACAAAGAATACAGGATTGGGCTCCAAGGATAAAAATACTAGTAATATTATAAAAGAAAAACAAACTAGAATCACCTGACATTGAGTTTTTAAACCTATGAATCATGGGTGACATTCTGGCCCCACTGAAGTCAACAGCAAAACTCTCATTGACTTCAATAAGGTCAAGATTTCACCTTTCAGGAACAGGTTTGTAGGTCTAATTTAGACTGTAAGGCCTGTGGGGTTGGGCCCCATGTCTGACTGTACAACACCATGCATGCTATTGACACTCAGTGAATAACAAAACATGGGGAGAAAATCAGCTTTCTCAGCTGTGTTGTGGATTTCCCCCAACAGAAAAGCAACTCAGATATTGCTGTGATGAGTGCAGCCTAAGAACTAGTATAGAATAGAATTGTGTCTACTTGCCCAATTTGGTAGGTGCTGTGGATGCACAGCGGGTTCAAAATCTAAACCTTCAGTGGAGGAGCAGACATCGGTTTAAAAATCACAAGAACGTATGAACTTGGAATCCTCATTTTTCTATTTTATTACGAATATCTGCTTTTCAACAGCATAGAAATACACCATATGGAATATCTTAACATTCAGAAATGTGCATCCCTCAGTTGTGCACTCTGCTAAACTACCATGTACTTTGTGTTCTAATCCCAGCTCTGACAGTCTCCTTCTGTGAGCCTTACAAACTGCTTAACCCCTCCAAGCTTGTCCAGCTGTAAAATGGGGATAACAGACTTACCAGCCCCACAGGGGTACTTAGGGTTAGTTAATGTTTGCAGAGCAAGTTGAAAATGTAAGTGCTATATCATAATATTATTTTTTCTTTTTCTGGCACAGTTGGCAGACTCTGCTCAAGAGAAGCCCAGGGCTGGAATAGCAGTTGGTGCTGAAAGTCAGGACTGAGGACCATAGATCAAGCTACGCAGATGAACTTTTGGTGACATTCTGACAATATTTTAACAGCTGGCTCCCACAAAAATCCTCCTTCGGGAATAAGAGATCCTGTTTAGCGACCGGGGGGGGGGGGAGCGGGGAGGGAGCACACATTGTTTTTCCTGTGCATCACAAGCAGTTGAACAGTCACGTCATATAGCTACCAGAAGCTGCTCTCAGAGGGCCTGTCAGAAGGGCTTACAAAGTTTTGCTTCTTACCCAAAAGAGACCATATTTGTTCATATAACGGAGGTTACCAGAAGCGTAACCAACCTGCATAAGCCTGAGACATCAAGATGGATAACATGTGGCTATGGGCACTGCAATGGTGTCACAGTGACATTGCTGTCAGGAAGATTGCACCTTTTGGCAACTGCCATGTTTTGAGGGGGAACAGCGTGTGTGAATGTGTCTGCTCTTCTCCACATCAAAATAAGCCTTTGAAATAGCTCTATATTAGCAACTCCTACTACCATCTTGAGTGTTATTCTCTCCTGAGGCAATGACCATAATACCAGGATTATTATAAATACCTAACACAGAATGGACAGTTAGTCCATTCACACTTAAAACTTTTTTAAAAATAATCATATTTGAACACGAGCACAAGAGTTTCTATGTGCTTTTTAGTTTGAAACCCCAAATATTTTAAAATGGCAATTGGCAGGCCTGAAGTCAAAACTCTGCCACCATTTTGAATGCAGGCTTCATATGGTTCCTATAGATGCCTGCGACCTCTGTATTCAACCCAGCGGGAAAGGAAAGGCTGTATGGGCCAAGAGACCATTGCACTCTCCCTCTCTCTCACTGTGTCATCTTGACTAAGGGTATGTCTATATTACAAAATTAGGTTGATTTTATTAGTTGACTTTGAGCCTCTGATTTAAGCAAGTCGATTCTGCATGTCCCCACTATGCACATTGTGTCGGCAGAGTGCATCCTCACTAGCAGGGCTTGCATCGACTCATGGAGTGCTGCAATGTGGGTAACTATTCAGAGGTGCGCATTAAGTCATCGAATATGTCCTCCCGTGTCTTCTTTTTCCACCTTCTAATCTGGGAAAGTCTCTGTCCCGGTGTGGAGGATGCAGTGATGGACAAGGTTTCAGCTGCAAAGAATACAAAGCACAAGGGTAGCACTGACAGTGCCCCCAACTAAAACCTCTCCAGCGCATCATCAAGGATCTACAATCTATCCTGAAGGACGATCCCTCACTCTCACAGACCTTGGGAGATAGGCCAGTCCTCGCTTACAAACAGCCCCCCAACCTGAAACAAATACTGACCAGCAACTACACACCACACAACAGAAACACTAACCCAGGAAATAAACCCTGCAACAAACCCTGGTGCCAACTATGTCCGCATATCTATTCAAGGGACACCATCATAGGACCTAACCACATCAGCCACACCATCAGGGGCTCGTTGACCTGCACATCTACCAATGTGATATATGCCATCATGTGCCAGCAATGCCCCTCTGCCATGTACATTGGCCAAACCGGACAGTCTCTACACAAAAGAATAAATGGACACAAATCTGACATCAGGAATTATAACGTTCAAAAACCAGTAGGAGAACACTTCAATCTCCCTGGCCACTCGATTACAGACCTAAAAGTGGCAATTCTTCAACAAAAAAACTTCAAAAAACAGACTCCAATGAGAAACTGCAGAACTGGAATTAATTTGCAAACTGGACACCATCAAATTAGGCCTGAATAAAGACTGGGAGTGGATGGGTCACTACAAAAACGACATCAATTTGTTAGTCTCTAAGGTGCCACAAGTACTCCTTGTTGTTTTTCAAAAACTAATTTCCCCTTGCTAAATACTCACACCATCTCATCAACTGTTTGAAATGGGCCACCTTGTTTACATTGGCCTCATTAACACTACAAAAGTAATTTCCACTCCTTCTTGTCAACTGTTGAGAATAGCCTACTTCCAACTTAATTGAATTGGCTCGTTAGCACTGAACCCGCACTTGGATGAAACTCCCATCTTTTCATATGCTGTGTATTTATAACTCCCTACTGTATGTTCCACTCCATGCATCTGATGAAGTGGATTTTAGCCCATGAAAACTTATGCCCAAATAAATTTGTTAGTCTCTAAAGTGCCACAAGGATTCCTCGTTGTTTTTGCTGATACAGACTAACACGGCCACCACTCTGAAACATGTCACAGTGCATACATTGTTTCTGGTGTAAGCTTAATCCTTTTTATAAAAGAAACACCCCACAATGCACTTCCCTGCAAGCCACAACTTAAGCAGAACCGCTGGCTATTGCAAGAGTTGGTTTGCTGCTACAGCCATGGTGAGTAAGGCTACAAGGCATGGGTGAGAGGTCTTGTGCTGCAGCTTTTGTTAAGACATCCTTGGGATTAATTGTTGTAACCTCAAAATAGCACCCTTTCCCCTAGCAACCTGGATGGTGCTTGAGGACAGGCACCAGCATAAAGCCCCACAAATAATTTGATTGTTACAAAAGCAGCACCGTGTTGAGGTGGAAGGGAGACAAACAGGAAGCATCCCCCACCCCCCTTTTAAATGCTGGCTGCAATACGCAGTGATCCCTTCCAACCATAACCAGGGCACACTTGGGAAAGTGTGGTTGTGTGACCCAGAATTCACCAAACGGGGTGGATTACTTATCGACTTGCTTGAGATTTAAGGGCCAGCATTTAAAACTTCTCCCATTTCCCCTAGGTGACCATATGTGATATCGCTCTCCTGAGGGTAACAGAGGTGGAAGGGAGCAGATGCTGCAAGCGTCTGAGTACAGACCTGGTCCTTATGCTGCAGTGTTGAGTGCCACAATGATGCCAGAAGTGTTAATACTGGAGGGGCGTGGGAAAGTGTCTTACCATGGTGGACAAAATAAGGCAGCCCTTCCCAGAAACCTTCTGCAAAGGATTGCAGAGTACCACCATGAAAGCTTCCTAGGGATCTCAAGGAAGGATTCCTGGACCATCTCCAGGCACATAAACAGTCTTTTTCAGGGAGCACCCGCTACGTAGCTGGAGTGGCCGCTGATAACTTCTATACCAATTTTTTTATTCAGATTCAACATTAAAAATAATAGCTTGTAACTCCTATAGTTTGATTGGAAATGTGTACTTACCAGATGTGTCTTCCCCAGTATCACGCTCCACTGACAATTGGTCCTGTGAGGGGACGGGTTCCAGAGTTTAAAAAAGTTCATGTTTGTCAGGGAGAATGGATCCTCCGCTTGCCTGCTGCACATTCTCCTCCTCCTCCTCCTCCTCTATCTTGGCAACAATGTCCTCCTCGTTGTTGCTCGAGGTCACCTGGGGCTCCTGGAAGGTATCCACGAAGTGTTTTCAGGTAGTGGACCAGTGGTGGGGTTGCCGTCTAGAATCGCATGCAGCTCCTCACAGAAGCGGCACGTCTGTGGCTCAGAACCAGAGCGACTGTTTGCCTCCCTTGTCTTCTGGTACACTTGCCGAAGCTCCTTTATTTTCACATGGCACTGCTGTGTGTCCCTGGTGTAGCCCTTCTCCCCATGCCCTGCATGATTTTGGCACAGATGTTAGCATTTCTTCTGCTGGTTTGGAGCTCTGCCTGCACAGACTCTTCTCCCTACACAGCAATAAGATCTAGTGTCTCCTGTGTGCTCCATGCTGGAGCACATTTGCAGCCTTGAGCATCCATTGTCAGCTGTGTTGACAAGCTCTCCACACCAATCAAACAGGGAATGAAAATTCAGAAGTTCCCTGGGCTTTCACAGGGGGGTGGCTGTTTCCTGTCTAGCTGGCTGAAGTGCAGTGGAGTTGAAAGTATTCTCCAGAGTGGTTACAGCTGAGCACTGTGGGACACCTCCTGGAGGTCAATTCATTTGAATTACACAGCACAGTGTCTACACTATCCCCATGTCGACACATGGATGTTGACTGAAGCGCTACACCTCTCGTGGAGGTGGAGTACAGAAGTCGACTTTACAAGCCCTTTAGTTCGGCAGAAAGGACTTGGTAGTGTAGTGTGACAAAGCTCTGTCCTTGCCTCTGTGGATCCCACGTTTCCTGGCGGATTTCGCTAGCCTCAGAGGCTCACTGTGACCCTCCACGTAACCCTTCTCTCCCCAGGGGAATCCTCACCACCACCCATGTTCCCTGGTTGTATCATTCTGTCACAATATTATTTGAAAGTGACAGCACTATACATTGAGCACTTGATTCAGGTTGATAGTATATAAAAGCTATTAATAACCATCTATTAAATGTGCATTTGGAAATATTTTTCTGTAACAGTATCAAGGGAGCAAGCACTAAGGCCCCAGTCCTGCAAGATCTCCCCCAAGCTTGCATGCTGACTTCAGTAGGGATCCACCTGGGTGTAGGTCAGCTTGCAGAATTGGGCCCTTAGTTTCAAAATTCTGCAAGGATGTAATTATAATAAACAATCTATGGTCTTGACTCTCCTACAGCCAGAGGGGAAAACTTTCTTTTTCTTGAATAAAAATAGATGATAAAAGACACCACCAAATAAACTAACACAGAGATAAGTTAAAGTAACAACCTCGAGTAGTGTCTAACTTAAATCCACCAAAGTCACAAAATTCAAAGTATTAGACTGAAAAAGCAGCCTGATGCACTGTCTATAACTCATTCCCTTAACATTTCACACCGGGTTGGGTTTTTTATGTTTGTTTGTTGTTTTTTTTGTGGTTTATTTAACAGCTTAAATTTCAGGGAAGTGTGATTGTTATATAGCTACACACTCAAAGGGGATTTAAGGCTGTATTTACATTTATCTTTTTTCCTATTATTGCTACAATATGTGGCTGCTGGTGTTTTTAAGAATATATGCCATTATTTTATACTTACCAGAGCAGATGTAAATGGAGTAAGTCTTGCAAACACTTATACACACACCTAACTTTACATTCATCACATAAGCTTTTGTCCCATTGGATTCAAAAAGTGTATTCATGTGCACGAAGGTAAGCACTTGCAAAATTCAGCTGATACTTAATATTACGGTAGCCACAAAAATCTTGTCTACACAAGCGCTCCCAATGTAGGAAAACTGCAGGGAAAAAAGGCTAGTGTAGACCAAGCCTAAAATAGCTAACTATATATGCCATACTTCTGTTGTTCCTCATAGCTGCTGAGAGAGTTTCGATTCTTGTAAACAGCCTTCTTGCTGGTTTAGTGCAGCATTTACTGGCATGACACTGCAACAAGTGATCTATTTTTCAAGAAATTTTCCCAATAGGTTTTTCATGTCAACCGGGCACTTCATATGCTTTTGTTTATTTTGGGAAAACCCCAAGCAAGTGAATACCAGCTGATCGAAGCCCCAGGGGAAACTTTTGCATGTAAACAACAATCTTCTTCTCATGCGTCTAAAATGTCTGTTTAGCATCTTCAGAATGTAAGTGCAGTCATTCTGTAATGGAGGATAGCTTGTTATTTTGCATGTTTCTTTGGACCAGAGTTTTCTAGGGAGCCCTTCATTTCCCTATCTTTTGCTCTCACATGCTACAGAAATTGGACAAGTCTTCCTCCAGCTATGGAAAGATGAAAGCAACTCCCTCCCTTTAGAGACTCAGGTTTGTTTCAGGTGCTGGCCAGACAGTCACTACACTCACCCCTCTGAATAGGTTGGGAGCCCTGCCTTCATGAACTGAGATTCAAAGAATTTTCTTGCTCCTCTGCATGAATAACAATATGTACTTAATGTATTTAATCCACCCCAAAAGTTTGTGTAATATGTACCATATTCTGGCTTGTTTGCTTCTCTGTGTTAAGAAATTTTTAAGATGCTGTTTGTTGTATTGTTGTTATTTTTCTGAAGGGAAGACTCTTCAGCTGGCACAAACAAGGACATTTCATTTCCCAGTTGGAAAGCCCAGCAGGGAAAGTATATTACTGAGTCTAAGATGCAGAGAAGAGACTAGTAAATATGAAAATAAAAGCAAAGTCCAGTGCAGAACATATAATTACTATAGCATTATTATTATGCTTCAATTATATCACAGTCTAATGAGAGCAAATTCCAAGTGAGGTGGGGTTACCTTCTGAGGGCATAAATACATTATCCTGCACTTTAATTATTTACTTGAGTTGAACTATATGGTTTGCTATGCTTTTTCCCCACACTATTTCAAGAACTAGTGACCTTTTTTGTTTTGTTTTTGTTGGCAAGAAGCAGGTTTCTGACAGTGATGTGAGTCATTTAATATGGGAGAGAGCTGAATCTGCAATGCTGAAGAATAGTTTTTCTTTTGTTTGTTACCTGTGCAAGTCTTTAGATGGTATCTCCAAACGTTCACACCCAGCCATCTCCAGGAAGGGAGAGAAGCTGTGAGGCTACTTTTCCAGGAAGGTAAGTTTCAAGCTTCAAGGCCGGATCCCAGTCCCTTTGAAGTCAATAGGATTTCTACTGTTGACTTTAATGAGATCAGGATATGGCCCATAGAGTGTCCTCCTTTGCAGTGCAAGAATTCACTGGTTTAAGCAGTTTCACTAACTTTGCATGTTTGCAAAAATTTAATGTTTGTGTCTATATAAAATAAAGTTCAGGCCATTCCAAATTCAAAGTTATCAACTGATCTACGGAGATTTAGCTGTTAGGGTATGTCTCAGGGAGAAAAAATATTCCACTCTAGGTATTTAGGCCTCTCAATTAGCAGATTTTAGATATATCTTGTTTTCCTTTACTGTGGAGGCTCCATACATCAAAGTGAATATCTGAAATCTCTCTCCTACCTTCAGTCCAGATGCAATAGACGTTTTCACACACACAGCTGTTTTGAGCATCCTTTCTTCATCTTCTTCTCACTCACCATTATAGCAGATTGTCTTCACTGGGGATGATGGTTTTCTCCAAAGACATTAACCTTCTGGGAGCTGAAAATTGCTTTCAGTTATACCAGTGGAAATCCAGAGTAATTCCACTAATAGGATTACTCTAGATTCACTCTAGTATGGGAAAGAATTAGATTGAGCTAGTATGCTAATATGCTGAGCCAACACCCCCTTTTTTTTTTCTTTTTTTTTTTTTGACCAGCTACCATTTTATTTTTCTCTCTCTTGTTCCTAAGTAAAGTTTCAGTAAAGTCAAAATGCTGTTGTGCAATGTTCCCTCTAATTTTTGACAGGTCAGGTGCGCAAAAAATTTCTTCTGTGCAAATCTTTGAAGCAGAGTTCAAATGTTTGCGCCATGAGGCAAATGCGCCCAAGCAAGTAAAATGCTTATACATTTAAAAAGTTTTAATTTGCAATTTGTGATAATAATAGTTTTACACCATGTTATTTTATAAATGTCATTTTTAAATACTTAGAAAAAGGAAATTTATCCATTCTTCATGAAGCTGAAGTTAGTTTTAAGCATTACGCTTTATGATCTTTTTATAGACAATCACGAGCATATATCAAGCACATATTAATCATGATAATTATCAGTCCATAGGCTTCTGTCCATTGGTGTTCTCTTTCACCTTTCATTCTATACACATCTGAAAAGATTTTGATAAACATACAATAAAGACAATTTAATAAGTATGCCATTATGTCAATTTATATGGGTTTTCAGATAGAGACATCATAAGTAAAAAAAGAAAAGCAAGAGTTTGTGTTTTAAATTTAAAATTTTCCGAAAACATATCAATAAATGATTATCAGTCAAGAATAAGATATGTAATTAAAAATGCATTTTAATTTCCTTATTGGTCGAAATGTCAAAGACTGCTAACCTTACTGTTTTTCCCTGCAATCTTTTTCATTTGCCCATTCAATATAAACTCTGTCCAGATCTATCAGTCCTCCATCCAGCTGGTAACTCTTAATACACATCAGCATGTCCAAATGATCTACTTGTAAACGATTCCGTAGTTTGTTTTTTAGAGTGTTCATTAAGCTAAAGCCATGCTCACAGTCTGCACTTGATGCTAGGAATGTTCCTCCAATATCCATCAACTTTGTAAGATCCTGAAACTGTTCATTCTAGTGAGCAAATGTCACCATATCTGGGAAACTTAAAACCAATTGGCTTTTGATTCTTTTGCTACTGCAAAGTTGAAGTCATTGTACTGACTGACTATAACAATCTCTTCAGGAAGAAATCTTTATATTTTGAACACAGGGATTTGACAGATGATGCTTTAAGAAATCCAACTTCCATACGTTGTTCCACATTCTTCCTGTTGAAAATTCTCCCGAAGCTCTGGCATCTCGACAATATACACAAACCACTCTGTTGTCCCCATCATATGTGAATATTTCATGAAGTTTAACAAGCATTAGACTTTGTGACTTCGGTGTAACCATCTCTATAGTCTCATCCAGCCATCCAGATTTAAATGAAGTCGCTGTTCTTTTACGCTTTAGACCTCTAGACAGTGACATTTTGGGATTGATTTTTTACCAGATTGGTTTATTTAAAATTAATACTTTTATTATATGGCTACTATTTCAATGCGCTTAACAGCGTAACTCAACAAAAGGGCAAACGGGGGATCATTCAGATCAGGATACCGGAAGTTTGTGCATAGGTCCGATCACGTCCATGCATCTGTGGCAAAAGAACGTGGGAAAATGGAGATGTGTGGGTCCTGACCGTCTCCCGACGTGATCAGTGTTCCACTTTCGAAATGCTGGCAGGGAGGGGTACGATTCATTGCCCTTCTTTCCCTCCCCCCCCCCCCCCCGCTTGCCAGTAGAATCTGGCTGTGTTGATAGATGGCGGATGAACAATGTCAAAAGTCACCCGTAAATGATATTTCGGCCTGGCTCTGATGTAGTATTTAATTTTTTATGCGTGCAGTGTTTCGCCGTGTGCGTGGGGTTTAGGATCTGTGTGCGCGCACACAGCTTAGAGGGAACAGTGCTGCTGTGGCAGAAAAGCTGAAACTGCAGCTAGGCCTTTAAGTCAGCAGCAGAAACCTGAAGGCAACACAAGTGGAAGAGTGAATAGAGAAAGCAACCACCTGACCCACAGTTCAACTGCAAATATCAGATTTCTTTGGTTACTGACAAGCAGCAAGTACACAAGAGCGCCCCCAACCAGAGGGGAGGAGTGGAAGATTATATATACAAACACTTCATGAATTTCAAAATTTCAAGAATAATCTGCATTTTGGGGAATGCAAAATCACAGTAAGTGAACTGGTGAAAAATGTTGCCTCGATTTTCACAAAAATATTTTCACCAGCTTTAATTAAATCCCCAAACCTAATACGGTGCCCTAGCATATAGTGATATAGTATATCGGGGTGGGCAAACGTTTTGGCCTGAGGGCCACATCGGGGTTCCGAAACTGTATGGATGGCTGGGTAGGGAAGGCTGTGCCTCCCCAAACAGCCTGGCCCCGCCCCCTATCCACCCCATCTGCCCCCTCCCACTTCCTACCCCCTGACTGCCCCACTCAGAACTCCCAACCCATCCAACCCCTGCTGCTCCTTGTACCCTGACCACCCCCTCCCGGAATCCCCCGCCTCTAGCCGCCCCTCCCTGGGACCCCACCCCATCCCTGTCCCCTGACCACCCTGACCCCCGCCCCCGTACCTCCGCCTCATCCAACTGCCCCCAGTTCCCTGTCCCCTGACTGCCCCGACCCCTGTCCACACCCCTTCCCCCTGACAGGCCCCCTGGGACTCCCACACCTATCCAACCCCCACTGTTCCCCGTCCCCAGACCACCCCCAACCCCCAGAACCTCTGCCTAATCCAACCACCCCCTGCTTCCTGTCCCCTGACCCTCTGCCCCTTATCCAACCCCCACGCCCCACGCCCCCTTGCCATGCTGCTCATAGCACCAGGACTGGCAGCCGCGCTGCCTGACTGGAGCCAGCCACGCCGCTGCACAGTCTAGAGCATCGGGGCAGGCCAACAGCTCTCGCAGCTGCACTGCCTGGCAGGAGCTCGCAGCCCCGCCGCCCAGAAGGCTGGCAGCATGGCGAGCTGAGGCTGCGGGGGAGGGGGAAACTATGGCAGAGGGGCCAGGGGCAGCCTCCCCAGCTAGGAGCTCAAGGGCTGGGCAGGACGGTCCCGTGGGCCAGATGTCACCTGCGGGCCATAGTTGGCCCACCTCTGTAGTATTCCCTCACAGTGGTCATCTGGAATGTATTTATGCAGATGAATAGAGGATGTTCGTATCAGAAGAAATCATGGGAGCTTACAATGGGAGGTATCCAATGTGCCAGCCTGTGATGCCAACCTGGGTTGATAGTCTGAAAGTCTGTACATACAGACTTCCCTTTGCATGCCATTTAAAAACTTTACAGTGTTTGATTTCCAGCATAAGAGCAGCTTTTAATCCACTGTACTTTGGAAACTGCTCATAAAATCTTTGATCTCTCACCATTCTAAACCAGAATATTCCTGCGTTAGCTGCTCCAAAATAACAGCTTGTGAGAAGCAGTAGATGAAGCAGAAAGTATAAAGACTCATCATATCATACACATATCATATACTCAGGGGATTACAGAAAAAAAAGCCAACTCATGCATGAGTGCATAGGCAAATATAGATTAGCCAAGTAGCTGAAATGCTAACTTTCATTTGCTGCAATTTCAGAGCTGTTTTGGTTTCCCTTCTTTCCACTGAATGCATCCGATGAAGTGAGCTGTAGCTCACGAAAGCTTATGCTCAAATAAATTTGTTAGTCTCTGAGGTGCCACAAGTACTCCTTTTCTTTTTGCAAATACAGTCTAACACGGCTGCTATTCTGAAACTTCTCTTCACTGTGGCACAGACAGGATCCATTCCACGTAGGTTAAGGTGCAAAAATGCAGACCAGGATACATTTATGATTCTGACAGAAAAATACTAAGGAGAATTGTGGTCTTGCTCATCTCTGGCATCTGAAGGTACAGAGCTGTAGTTTCCAAGATGAGGTGCTCTGAGGCATTCTGCCTCTGAAGGTCAGATGGAGGCAGCATGCTTCACGGAGCACTAGGGGGAGCATTGGGGGAGCGTGCTGTATAGTGCTTTTTACACCTGATGGTGAAATATACAATATATGCTTCTCCACAGGAGCAGCTTCCCCGCTATTGAACCTACACACAACAAGTCAAAATTGAATCTCCAGCGTAAGATAATAATGTCAGGCAGAACACCCTCAGTCTGTTCATTTGAATAAGGAGGGAACATCAATGCACATGTATTATGTTTTTCCAGACACAAAGAGCAAACATGTGCTTCCAGCTTGAATTACTTTTATTTTATGATTATGGAAAACAAAAGAATAAGAAGGAACAAAAATAAAGTCTCCATGTGAGAGCACAATGGACCAGATTCTCTGCACTGGTCAGGTAGCACAAAAAGAATGGAGATAGCCCATAACTTCCAGTTTAGTATACCCCTGACATGAGGGAAGTCCCCAATGAGTATGGGGCCAACTCCCATGTCTCTCTCTCTCTCTACAGCCCCCAGCTCAGCAGATGTGTCAAAGCACAGATAAGGAGTGGCTGAAGCATGATATACTTTGGCTATCCTCCACTGGTGATGCAAGTTGAAGTAGTCCCCAGGCTTCTCTACTCTCCACGAGGCCTGGCAGGGAGTCATAACTAGAGCCCTGCAAATCTGCAGAGATCTGCTTTGTATCTGTGCACCATTTTTGCGCATCTCAGATTAGATGTGGATACAAATTTTGTATCCACACAGGCAGGGCCAGCTCCAGCTTTTCTGCCGCCCCAAGCAGCAAAGGAAAAAAAAGAAAAAAAGAAGAAGCAGGACCCACCGCCGAATTGCCACCAAAGAGGGAGAGAGGGAGTGACGGGCCTGCCGCCAAATTGCCACCGAAGACACGGACGTGCCGCCCCAATCACGGACAGAGTGCCGCCCCTTTCTATTGGCTTCCCCAGGCACCTGCTTCCTTCGCTGGTGCCTGGAGCCGGCCCTGCACACAGGGCTCTAGCCATAACTGACTCTCTGACATCCCAACTGATTTAATAAACTCAGCAGAAAATCTGGGCCAGTGTGATCTGGGTCAGTGTGTCTCTCCTCTGCAGCAGGCTACACCTGAACTGTACAGAAAATGGCAGATGCTTCCAGCAAACAACAGGCACCTGGACATTTAAAAGTGCAATACATGGAAACCAAAGTCACAACTCTTCAATTTGTTCTTTCCCCATCAACCAGTGATTATTCATAAAATCAGTACAACTGCTGAATCTGTAAGTCAGCTCCTGCCACACATCAGGGACCTAATTTTCTATTACTCTGCACCTTGTGTAGTCATTTACACCAGGGCAAAATGAGTGCAAAGTGGGTGTAAATGCTATCATTCTGATTAAGTAGTGTTGTACACCCATTTTGCCCTGCTTTAAATAACTGCACAAGATGCAGACAATTGGAAACCAGATTCCAAATATCCAAATCCAGACCTAGTGGAGGAAGAGGAAGATGTTGACTTTGCTGTTGTGACAATTTTTATATAGCTGGGCCAAAACATTCTGGGAAACTCCAAACCCAAGGTGTTTTGTGGGGAGTGGAGATATGACAGAAGTTGGTTTCACTGGCTTGGGTGAATCTCTGTTTCTTTAAGCCTACAAGGTACTTCTAAGCAGTGGCTCCTTTTCCAGAAGACAAAGCCCCCAAAAGCCACTGCTCTGGGGATTACACCAAGTTCTAACAGGTTTTGGCTCTCAGTGTGGAGACATAGCTTCTTTCCAAAATGGAATTCCGAGAAGTAATATAAAAACATGGTGGTCCCCTGTACTCAGTTATTTATAGGTGACTCAGGCATTCCTCTGATGGGATGTAGAAACTCCATCCAGTCATTGGCATGGAGAGGATTAACTTTCCGTTCCTAAGGAGGGTTAAAACTCCACCTTGGCTAGTAAACACATTCAGCACAGAAATCTGTACTTAATTCAATTTTGCTTTGCAATTCCCCATTAAGTAAACTAGCGCTAGAACAAAACATTTAGTAGATACAGCACTGTAGTCTACATTTTTAGTTGTCCCCATAAAAAAAGTAAAACAGCTTTAATATTACACGCCTTCTACAAATAAGAAATAACTATAAAGAAATCAATGTAACAAACCATACATTGAACTGTTGGTTGTATAACATAATGTTGATCCGGGGTAGTTTGGGGTCTGTTGCTTGATGTGTACTTCAGGCTCTTGTTAGCGTTGTAAAATGAAACTTCTTCAATCTATCTCCTTGCTGTTGGTGCTTTAGGTAATTTCCAGTTTATGGGTTGTAAAGTTTGGCCCATGAAAAATAGATATGTAGAAATTTCTTAGTACAAAAGATTATTGTTCCGGCATCTGATAGCACGTACAGCCTCTACTCAGAGTCCCATGAGACGTGACTGAAGCTTTGTATCCTGACTCTACTCCTGAAATTAAATCAGCTAGCAAGGGGATTCTTGAACACAAAATATTTGGTGCACACAGTGCTCTCAGGTGAAAAAATATGCCCAAACATACAATGTATAGTATACACTCCAATAATCCCTTAATAGTTGTTAACCAAGTTTAATAACAGTATGGTTCTCTGTAACTGTAAGATACAACATGGCAAAAGGCACAGGGAGCCTTTAAGTGGTATAGTACAGGCAAAAAGAAAAATTTGCATTGTTTGTTCCAGACCTAAAGTGCTGTGATTTCCCTATGTAGTCTTCAAAAAGGGATCTGAAAAGTGCAAACTGCAAGCATGGCAGATGAAGAGTTTTCATGGACACACGTCTGTGCAGTTTCTTGAATCTGTGACATTCGTCATGATTAAGTCCTGGATTTCAGGGTTCAAATGTCCTTTAAAAAACAGAACAGGAAAATTTAAAAGGAAATTTTAATTTAAAAAACACTTCTGTTTAAAACCACTAAATATTGAGAGTCTAATTCTCATTTACACTCAGGCTCCTTTACACCATATTGGTGGTGCAAAAGGGCCTTAAAGTGGGCATAAATTACAGTTACACCCATTTTAAGATTGCTTTATACTGACAGAGTGGCATAAAGAGGCTATAGTATTAATGAGAGTCAGCCTTGAATATTACTATTAATAATTGTGGGTCAGATTATGAACATCTTATTCAACTGGTGAGCATTTACTTTCATAAGCTGTCCCACTATCTGGGCCTATATACTTTAAAGTTACTTATTGCCAGAGATGTGTGTGTTTGCACATGCACATCAGGGATGAGGAGAAGTGTGCTGACAAGACTGAGATGATTTGTCTGATATCTATCATGACCATTGTCAGAGTAATTCTACTGACAGAATTCCTCATCCTTCCTACATGGCTTGCATAAAGAAAGCCACTAATGTCTGTGCAGTGCCATTCATACCAATGATGCAGCACAAGTAACAATGATTTAATTGAACTGCAGATACGGAAACCTACTTATTGGGAACGATATGTGAAATGGGTAATCTGCAATCTTTATTTCAGGCTCTATGTGGTTAGAAAATAGTGTAATATATTTTTAATAATTGCTTATGACCAACAGTGGAAGATTTGCAAAATTATCTGTTAGTTCTTTTACATATAGAGATGGGCAAATAATTACAACATTTTCTGTGATTTTTTTAAAAAAAATTAGATGAATCTGCTTTCATTATGTTCACACTCCTTTTGTGTTCTCTGTCTGCGAATTGTGTAGCAAAAGGTTTACCAGCAGGAATGTTTGACAAAGCCCCAATTCAGCAAAACATGTGAGCAGATGCTTAACTTTACTAGTACCATTGACTTCAAAGGATCTACACTTAGGCTTAAAGTTAAGCACACAAATAAGTGCTTTTCTGAACTGCAGCCCAGAGCAATGAATTTTAATGAATATTTTGCAGAATATTAACAAAATATAGATTTTGAATGCACATGCAATCAAGGAACAGAAATAGACCCTTGTGACCAATCAAAACACTTCAAAATTTGAATCTAGAACACTGGCAATAAATTGCTTGTGAACAAGCTATGGACCAAGAACAATGAATACAGTCATTTGCGGAGAGAAAGAGAGTCAAAGGTCATCTAGATTATTCATAATGAATTATCCATTGAGTTGTGTTTCCAACTCTAATATCTATGAGCTGCATCCTTAATTTCTTATTCAGACAAAACTCCCACTGACCATCATATATATGAGCTGAATAACAACAAATCTACAACCTGTTGAAATTAGGATAACCAGATGGCAAGTGTGAAAAATTGGGATGGGGTGTGGAGATAATAGGAGCCTATACAAGAAAAAGACCAAAAAATTGGAACTGTCCCTATAAAATCAGGACATCTGGTCACCCTAGTTGAAATGAAGTCCAATGGGATTACTCGTGAATATCATGTGCAAAAATATACACACTAGTGGGGCCTAAATAATTAGGTCAATGTTCTAAATCTGCATTGCTGACATAACTTAAGTTGTACTGTTCAGAATTTCTTATACAAAAAAATCTTGTTCCTCAACCTGAGGGACTGTAGGTCATTTCCAAAGCATTACAGTAAACATCTGTGGCTTTCAGACTTCACATACACACACAGCATAGAATAAAGGTTCTTTCCAGTGTTTCTTAAAAATGCATGATGCTGAGAAATATAATTGGCTGTCATATGATTTCCTGCATACTGCATAGACATTTTCAGTCATTAGAAAGAGGAAGTAAAACAAAACCCCAAAAAGGCAATGAGTATCCCAATGATCTGTTATCTTCCCTTTCAAATTCTTCATTTTAACGTGTTTCATTATAATCTCTAACATAAGATTTGATGTGTAAGCAGGGGCTGGGCATTATGGTGAAAAGAATTCTACTCCTGTTAAGAAATCAAATCCATGAGAAGCCACGCTATGTGCTCAAACAATATGCATTAGGGTTAGGTTTGGACATGCATTGAAGCTCTGCTCCAGAATTTATCTTGCGTGATGGCTTTAGTTTAGTTGGGATCAAATTTTACTCTCATGTGTGCCTGCAGTAACTCCATTGAAGTTTTACATCAGTTTGTGAGAGTAAAGTATTTGGCTTTTGATTATTAAGGTTTATTTTTAAAGTGCTTAATTGGGACAGCATGAAAGTGTCTGTTTTTGGAAGTACCTATTAACGGACTGGAAAGCCAGAGGTATCCTGCAGCACATTCAGTGAGTCATTTCCAAGAAAAACCCAATCTTCATCAATCCAATTGCTAATCTACACTTCTCCCCTGGAAGCTCAAAGTCATCTTGTCACCAGGCCACCTTCTAACTTGGTTTTTATTAGTTAGAAGAGAGGATGTATTTTCAATTTAACCCCATCCTTTGAAAAGACATAACACTAGCTGGCCTATAAACTACAATTTGTTTCTCCAGAGACCATTCCCAAACAAACCCTCAACTGTGCCAGGGCTTTGCTCCACGTATTTCATTGATCCCTGGGGCTTTGGTGGTCTGTTTGGCCTGTGTAGTAACTTAAAACAGTTTTGGGACTGCTTAAATTATGTCCGGCTTCAATGACTCCCAAGGGGCCATTCTGGCAACTAGGAATTGCCAGGACACAGCAACACTGTGGCCACAACCCCTCCTGCTGCCAACAACCCTGGCACATACCCTGTGCTGGGTTTAGGGAGAAGGTTGGTGGAATAGAATCCACTCCCTATGCCAAGAGAATTTCCCTTTGGCCAAGGAGACTGGCTTTAAGGGCATTTTGTGGTGCAAAACAGGCTTATCAGGGGCCAGAATCTGGCCCATTATTTCAACTGTGTCCTATGGAGTCTAGTCTCTGGCAGTTCTCCGTACTGATTTTGTTCTGGGTCTGTCTTCAGCATATTATTGATAAACAGCTTTATACAGATTTTTATCTACAGTATCTCAGGCTGAAGTATATAAATATTGTTATCCCTTTTTGACCTGAATGGCTAGTCAAAATTCTGGTCTCTGGGGATCTCTAGTTGGAAGTAGAAATATATGATGGAGTCTATTATTTTCTTTCATTCAATCTTGTTTATTTACAAGAAATGCACAAAGTCCTGCTTCTCTGAATGCAGAAAGAACCAAAACAACAGGATAGCTTCTTTGCTTACAGTCTCAAGCTTCTTTAGCCAGCACCAGACCCAAAACCTCTCTCTCTAGCTTTTTCTAGGGTCACACATCATGCTAACAGACTCCTGGTTGGTTTTCTTGCTGTTTGAGTCCCTCTCTCATTTTCTTATCTGTCCTACCCCCTGGTAGGATTTTCCATACTGACAGACAGACGCTCTCATGGACTCTCTCATACACATGACTAGTCGGAACAATACTCAGTGGAACCTTCCGCCCACAGAGTGCTAATTTCTGGGCAGACTCTATTAGGCCTTGTTTGAGGTGAGGCCCCTGATTGGTCCCTTCCATGTATCTTCAATGACGGGTATATTCATGCATCAGTTTCAGAGAGGTTTAATCTCAACCCATAACAAGGTTTAACCCATCTGAAATACGAAATAGAACCAAATGCAGAAAATTCTTAGGTGAGGGTTGTCAGACCTATGCTGACATCTTGTGTATTGCTTGGTTTATCTTGTTTTTACAAAATGAAAGTTGTGTTGTAATACAGTTTGTGGAAGTTCAGATACATTTGGAAATTACCTGTTCTTTGCTCTGTGCAAATTTCTGTACGACAAGGAAAGTCATACATTCGTAAGAGTTAAAGATGGAAAAGACCCATTTGATTATCAAGTCCATCCTCAATGAGGACAGGATATAGTTCCCAGGCAAAGGACATATCAGTTGATATATTGATAAAAACATACTACACTAGATTTGAGCTAAAGACCAAGGAGAAGCAAGTCACATGCAGTACATACTACTACAGAAAACTCTACATTCACCAAAACAAAGTTAGTTTATCATCTGGTACTGTACCAGATTATGGCTAGGAGAAACACAGTGGCCTGACGTGGACCTAGAACCATACTAGCAGACCAGGCAATACCTTGGAGAGAGGAAGTGACCTGTTCTTCATTATTTATACATTTCTGTGTTATCTGGAAAGTCATAGGATTACATGTAGAATCTGGAGAACATTCCTACTAGGCTTGTAGCAATGTTAAAGAAAGTCAAATTTAGACTCTAAAGTACGTAGTGGTTCTTTCGTGTTCTCATTTGACTTATTCTTTATATATTGATAATGCCCTTGTTAAAAATAAAAAGTCATAAGCAGGAAGTTTAAAATTCCATGACTTACTGTTGTCTTCTTTCTGTAACTGGAGACATTTTCTTTTTTTGTCTGTTAAAGCAAGTGTGAACAAATCTGATTTATAGAATTTTATTTTAAAAGTTTCTACTTTAAAAACATAACAATATAATTCAACAGATTTTTAAATATCCAAAACATCTGTGTTCTTATATTTGGCATGAGACTGTAACAAATTTCTCCACAGTTCTTCTGTCCAACAACTCTATGGCCAAATCCTACAGCCCTTAATTGCAAGATTAGGCCCATAATCTTGTTTCCATTCAAATTCTTTATTAAGATAATCAAAGTGCATGTATAGTTTACTGGAGAAGTGATTTATTACCAATATCAGAGTTGAATGATAGGCCATTATCCATTAATACTTCCCACTATTGTTTTCTTTCAGATAGTAAAACATTAAGAAAAAAAGCAAAATAAATAAAGTAAGTAAACACAGCTAATAATAGTTCAGTAAAGAGTATGGCGCATACACCATGGTGTTAGCTATTTAATCTGAACAAAAATCATACATAAAATTCCTGTGTCTCATGGTGAGGGAAGTAAAGCCTAACCCAATGAAACAATCAGTCATCTTTAGATCACAGTTCCTCTGGAAAACAAAAGAATCAAATGTCAAGTGACTGTGGGTAGAAATCATCCAGTTGTTCTGAAAGGCCTGAAGAGCAAATTAGGAGATTGGACCCACTAAATAAAGTCAAAATGTACCTTTTTTGGCATGGAGCTTTGTGAGTGATTTTCTCTTTAGAAAGATAATTAATGCAGATATGAGAACAACTGCTATTACACAGGTTGGGATGATAAATAAATTCAGAGATTTTTTTCCAACAACTGATGTTTGTCGAGCTACAAAAAAAAAAAAAGAAGAAAAAAAAAGAAATATAATTTATAAAGTTATCGGACCTTACTCTCATTTACACTAAGGCCTCTTTACACCACCAGGCAAAGAGTCCTTAAAGTGGGTGGGTGTAAATTTTTACACTTACAATAAGACTCCTTTAAGCTGCCAGAGTGGTGTACTGCAAATGAGAATTAGGCCCATTGTATTCATGACAGCTCAGTGAATATTATTATAAATCATCTGTGCACTGATTGAAGACTAGTTGGATAGAATTCCAGAAAATGGAAAACCATGCAGATTGCAAATATACACTGAGGAGTACCATTGTACTGGCAGCTAAGCAAGGGCAGCTATTCTAGAATTTAGAAGAGGAAATGCAAATATGTGATGGGGAAGGTTGTGTATATTAACAGCAAAACTAATCTGGGTTCAGAAACAGCTAGTAAAATTCCAGATTTCCAAAAGCAAATACAATGTTTCATTTGTTTTATCTCCAAAAAATCAATACTATACTACTTACTTGGAAGGAATTTTGGAGATTGATTTTAGGATATATAGTATAATATTAAAGCATATAATCAGCTTCTACAAATACTCTCTCTCTCTCTCTCACTCACACGCACACATTGTGGCAACCCCTATGTAAAAGTTCAAAAGGAGATACGAACCTAAAGTGAAAATGTAAGAAGTTTCTTCATTAAGTTCTTTACTCCAGAATGTGCAGCTGTAGTTTCCACTAGCATTTGGCTTGTATTTCAGCATACTAGTTATATTGTATAGTCCATCTGTGGTCAATGTGTAGGTGGTATTTACAGATACGTTGACTTTAAGATTCTTCTCATTTTGCCAGAACACTTCAGCTAGAGGAAACCCTTCTGACTGGCAAGTTAAAACCAACTCCTCTTCTGCAGGTTCACTCATTATTTGGACATTTATTCTCGTGTAAGATGCTGCATAAGAACAAGTTTAGTGCAATTGCTTTTAAATATGTATTATTTTTTTCCACTATTCCTTCCCCGTTCTCCCTCTTTCTTTCACTGTTACTTATCTACAACTGTTTCTACAATTTGAAATGATGGCCATGTTGCAGCAGAATATAGTATGCATTGGTCAGGCCTACCATGTCTATTCTTTCTTCAGTCTACTTCCTGCAGAGTCACACTAGATCATGTTTCAGAGTGGCAGCTATGTTAGTCTGTATCAGCAAAAACAACAAGGAGTACTTGTGGCACCTTAGAGACTAACAAATTTATTTGGGCATAAGCTTTTGTGGGCTAAAACCCACTTCATCAGATGCATGGAGTGGAGAATACAGTAGGCAGAATATATATAAACAGAACATGAAAAGATGGGAGTTGCCTTACCAAGTGGGGGGTCAGTTCTAATGAGACAATTCAATTAAAGTGGAAGTGAGCTATTATCAACAGGAGGAAAAATCACTTTTGTAGTGGTAATCAGGGTGGCCCATTTCAAACAATTGACAAGAACGTGTGAGTAACAGTAGGGGGAAGGTAGCAGGGGGAAATTAGTTTTTAATTTTTGTAGTGACCCATCCACTCCCAGTCTTTATTCAGGTCTAATTTTATGGTGGTTAGTTTGCAAATTAATTCCAGTTCTGCAGTTTCTCGTTTGAAGTTTTTTTGTTGAAGAATTGCCACTTTTAAGTCTGTTATTGAGTGTCCAGGGAGACTGAAATGTTCTCCTACTAGTTTTTGAATGTTATAATTCTTGATGTCTGATTTGTGTCCATTTATTCAACGAAAAACTGCAGAACTGGAATTAATTTGCAAACTGGACACCATCAAATTAGGCCTGAATAAAGATTGGGAGTGGATGGGTCACTACAAAAACTAAAAACTAATTTTCCCCTGATAATTTCCCCCTATTGTTACTCACACGTTCTTGTCAACTGTTTGAAATGGGCCACCCTGATTACCACTACAAAAGTGATTCTTTCTCCTGTTGATAATAGCTTACTTCCACTTTAATTGAATTGTCTAATTAGAACTGACCTCCCACTTGGTAAGGCAGCTCCCATCTTTTCATGTACTGTGTATATATATTCTGCCTACTGTATTTTCCACTCTATGCATCTGATGAAGTGGGTTTTAGCCCAAAAAAGTTTATGCCTAAATAAATTTGTTTGTCTCTAAGGTGCCACAAGTACTCCTCATTGTTTTTACTAGATAATGTGTTTGTAATTCGTGGATCTAGAGAAAGCTAGTGCCCAGCACAATGGACCTCCATTCACTGATGGGGCCTGCAAGCTTTACTGTAATAAATACAACAGTGGTAATATGATAAAGAACAATTCAGGCCACCCGAGGCAAAAATAGGTGTTTTGAATGTTTGTGTAACGCTAGCTTACAGCTGTGGCATTATCATCGTATTGGAATGAAACAAAGAAAATGACTAGATGCTTGCAAACACAAGCCAAAGGACACAGCTGATCCTTTAAAACTGGCATCTCCATTCTTTGCCTTTCAAAAAACCCTTCCTCTAAACGATTGCACAGAAGAGGTTTCAACATAGAATCTCATTGACATGCTATAAGCAGCAAAAAAGGCCATGAGCCAAATTCTGCCCTCAGTTACATCAGTGTAAATTATGTTTAATATTGTTAGGCTCTTTCAAATAACAGGTCCCTGGCCTGACAGGTACAATTACTTGGGCAATCCCCACTTGGTCTGTTACAAGATGGTACAATTTAGAGCAGCCCTAAAGCTGCTCCAAGTTGTGCTGGGGACGAAACAGGCTCCAGAATCCAGAGGAAAAGAAAGATGATATAAAGCCACTTTTACTCCCCCTCTAAGAGCTATCTCAAACATTGCTTAGGTATACCTGAGGACTGAGCCCAATGTCTTTGTAGTAGAGCCAGAAAGTGTTAGTGCTGATCTTGCGAAGCGGAATTTTAAATTTGAGTTAATATATTATTCATGTCTTATATAGCCACTAACCTTTTACTTCCAAAGTAATGTACTTGTAATCAGCTCCTCTGTAATCAATGAGACAGAGGTAAGACCCTGCGTCCATCAGCTTTACGCTGGTGATTTGGAGTACTGAATATCCCAAATTCAATTTGTCACGTAACAATGTTGCTCTTCCCCTATAGTCTCTGTGCTGGGATTTAAGATCTTCCTCCCCCTTTTGAAGAGTGTAAACTTCTTTTGGTTTTTGCTCGTTTAACCCTTTTTGCTCCCAACTGACACTTAAGTCTTTAAGATTTAACTGGCCATCCACTGGAAACCTGCATTCCATGGTCACGTTGCTCCCATATTCTGCAATGTACTGTAGTTGAGGAACTTCAACTGTGAAAAAAGCTAAGATAGACAAAACCATACCCAGTGAGCAAATGTTATGACTTTTTCTTTCATTGGGTCAAAATGTGTCAGAAATTCAAACATTCAAAATTATTGGTTAGACTATAACTTTGCAGCCTTTTCTTTGTTATTGTTTTAATTGTTTCCCCATGATAACAGTGAGTAAATAGCAAATCCACTTGATTCCATACTAATGTCAGAGTCCAAAATACAAAAACAGAAGAAGATACAAACTGAGGTTCTCTGCATCTCAGACAACCCATTATTGTCTTTGGATGGATATTTACACAAGGGGCACCTGTCTAAAATCATTACGGTACCTTGTGTACCCTGAAGTTTCTCTAAAAGGAACAATCCTTTGTGGACATGCTAAGCCAATTTGTTTTGTCCTTTACATCAGTGTGAATCCAGTGCGACTCCTTTGAAATCAATAGCTTTACTGTGGATACACACATATGCAAAGGACAGCAAAATTTTGCCCATTGTAAGTACACATTACTGGAGGAATTTATAGACCAGAGGCATCACACAATGCAGCATTCAATCATCACTGCAGTTCTGATTCTGCCACACTTACTCACGTGGAGTAGCTCCATGAATAGTTCTAATGAATCTCGTCAGTGGGACTTCTTGCAGAGCTAGGTACAAGCTCATGTGAGAAAGGATGGCAAAACAATTCCTTTAGTTAGCTGCCAAGTTTAAATTTCATGACATTTGAGACATTCAGTCACATGAGCCTGAAATATTTATTGCTGCACACTGTTTACACCTTAAATCTTTATTTGATGCATAATGTTATTTTCACTATAAAATTCCTTATATCTTATTTTTATTTTATTTGTAATGTCACCTGTACAATACAGTGACAGATTTAATGCAGTAGTGCTAGCAATCATTAATAGTGATAATCAAGAGAAATCCAGATAGCTACTCGTGCATCCTCAACTTTTGTGTCATAAATTAATGAAATATCAGTAGGAAAAACTTCATTTTTTTTAGCAGTGTGATCGTTGCTTCGCTTGTTAGCAATTGTCATCAAGAAAGAATGATATAAAAGAGTTTCAAGCTTTTCCTTTTTATCTATATCATTTATGATCTCATATTTACACAGAAAGTATGGTTTCAACTGCACCTTGTGGTGAAAGTGAAATAATAAACCAGAGCGAAAGAATATCTTTGTGCTGTAATTTCCATTTGCATTTGGATGTCTAGAAAAAAGTAAAGTGAAGGTTTTATCCTCAGCAGTATTTAATAGATATTTTGGCTTCTCTAGTCTGCTAAGAGTACTTTGAACTGCTTATGTGGTACAAAATGGCCTTATAATGTCTAGAGATAGCCAGCGAAGAATTCCTTTTGCATAATGGAACTCTCTATATGCAGAAGGCTGACAGAGGCAACTCCACTACCTCTTATCGCAGTCATGCCAGCCCCAGCTGTATGTATGGTGGGTCATTCTGAGGAACAGATGTGGGAGGATGTGGGGGATGAAGGAAGGAGAAGTGGTGGAGTAGAGTTCCACACTGCCTGATCCTCTATTGATCCTGGTGGTTGGTGGCTTTTCAACATGGCTGACAAAGGCATAACAAGATCCAATGACTGGAAGTTGACATAAGTCACATTCAGCCTTGAAATAAGACGCAATTTCCTAGCTGAGAGGGTAAAAGAACTTTGGAACAGCTTTCGGGGGGAGGTGGTGGACTCACCATGGCTGGGAGTCTGTAAAATAAGATCAGATATCTGGTTAAAAGATATGCTTTAATCCAGCTTCTGGAAGAAATTCTATGGCCTTTGTGTGTGGGAGATCAGGGTGGCTCATCATAGTGGTCCCTTCTGGCCTTGGAACCTGTGAATCTATGTATCCCCCATTCACCATTTTCCTTCATCGGCCCATGGGGAGAACAGTGTTACCTCCACATGTTCATAACACTTGCAGCTGTGCATTAAGATATATAATATAAGATTAAAACTATAATCAAATTTCATGCTTCAGAGGGTTCAGCAGGTCGCCTGCAGGAGCAAGGAATGAATTTTTTTCCTGATGTACAACTGGGTAGATGTATTCTAGGCTTGTGTTTGTTTTCTCTTTCCACCTTCCTCTGAAGCATCAGAGATTGGCTACAGTGGAGATGGGACAACAGATGAGGAGGACCAGTGTTGTCAGGGATACAGAGAATCCTCTTTCTAGATGCCTGGCTGGTGGGTCTTGCTCAGGGTCCATCTGATCACTAGGTTTGGGGTTGGGAAGGAATTTCCCTCAGGTCAGGTTGGCAGGCACCTGGGTTTTTTTTCACCTTTCTCTATAGCATGTGGTGTGGTATCTGGACATCTCTCACCTAATCAGTTTCTTGCCGTTGCCGGGACCTCAGGCACTGGTAGCACCTTGGTCACTCCAGTTTGCTGCCTGTAGCACATAGTTTAGTCTCCTGAGGACTGAAAGTCTTCGGTCTCATGAAAGTCTTTGGACTTAACATAGGGGCATCTGGGTGAAATTTAATGGTCTGCGATATACAGGAGGTCAGCCTAGATGCTCTGATTATCCCTTCTGGGCTTAAACTGTATGAAATGATGAAACTCTCCTGGACTGTCAGTGGCAGCCATTAGAACAGGGGTGGGCAAACTTTTTGGCCTGAGGGCCACATCGGGGTTGTGAAACTGTATGGAGGGCTGGGTAGGGAAGGCTGTGCCTCCCCACACAGCCTGGCCCCCGCCCCCTATCCACCCCTGTCTGCCCCCTCCCACTTCCCACCTCCTGACTGCCCCCTCAGAACTCCTGACCCATCCAACCCCCCCTGCTCCTTGTCCCCTGACTACCCCCTCTCGGGACCCCCCGCCCCCTTACCGTGTCACTCAGAGCAGCAGGAGCTTGCAGCCCCGCCACATGGCCAGAGCCAGCCATGCTGCTGTGCTGCCCGGCAGGAGCAGCGGGCCAGAGCGCTGGCGGTGCAGTAAGGTGAGGCTGCAGGGGAAGGGGGACAGCAAGGGAGGGTTTGGGGGCTAGCCTCCCTGGCCGGGAGTTCAGGGGCCGGGCAGGACTGTCGTGCAGGCCAGATGTGGCCCGCGGGCCATAGTTTGCCCACCTCTGCATTACAGCAGTAAAATGCCATCCTCCATACACTCAGGATTGCCGCGACCCCACTTAAAGCCATGACCCACACTTTGGGAACTGCTGCTCTACAGGCAGCTGCAGCAACCAAGAGTACACAGGGTTCTACAGTGCTTCGTCCATACTCACACCCATAGCTATGCCTAGAGAGGAAGGCTGGTCCTGTAGTTCAGATGCCAGCCTAACACTTAAGAGATGTGGGTTCAATTCCCCTCTCTAGCGTTGACTTCCTGTGTGACCTTGAGCAAGGTGCATAGTCTTTCTGTGCCTCAGTGCTCTACCTGTAAAATGGAGGTAATAGTGCCTCCCTACCTCACAGGAGTATTGTGAGGATAAATACATTCAAGATTATAATGCACTCAGATACTACAGTGATGGGGGCCATATAAGTATTTTAGATAGAAGCCCCTAAGACAGGGACTATAAGGACCAGCATAGCTGGCTTTACCATCCAAATAGCCTCTATATTGGAGATATTCCTCAGTGGGTAGAAGGATAGTAGGACAACAGAGATCTGGGCCCAAAGAATTATTTTCCCTAGCCCATTCCTTATATGGACAGCTAGCCTATTCCTTGACTTGTCTCTAGTCCATAACTGTGTCTTCTTATGTATTTGTATAACATCTGGTACATGGGACCTCGATCCTGAGTGGGGCCTTTGATGTTACCACAAATCAAATATTTAATAATTACTAACAGTTTAATAATAGGATTGGACTCATTTGAGGCCTTTGTTTTTATTTTGTTTAATTTCTCTCTTATCCAGTTAAAGTCATTTAGTTTCACTGAATGTGAAAGACTGAGTTATTGTGTAGTTAGAAGCCTGATAATTTTCGGGTGATGAGGATTGGATGATTTAGGTGCTCAGCTGCCATGGTGATGGAGGTATCACATGAAGTAGCTAGATTAGATAAATAGATTAGATAGAGAGGAAAAGACAAAAGGATCAGTGGATATGCGTGAAGAAAAGTTAAGAAAATGGCCGTTTATGGAAAAGTTGATGGGTGCCACTTGGAAGGAAACACCCAAGATTTTTAAAAGTCACTAATGATTGTGGATGTTTCCGTTTTTGGATGCCCAATATGAGATTTCTTAAAGGAGCCTGATTTTTAGAAGTGCTGAGCACCTACCCTTTGAAAATCTGGCCCCTACAACAATGGTGTAGCCGGGATGGGATACTTGGGGGGGCCCTGACTTTGGGTGGGTGGGCAATGACAGAGGGCAGGGGTGGGGGGGAAGGAGGGATTGGGGATGCTTCCCCCCCCCACTCTCTCCAGCCCGTCTTGCGGGAGGCAATGGACATGCTGGCCAGGGGCCCCCAGGGCCCAGTCGGGCACCCTGGGGAGTGGGGTTGGGGTACAGGGGCTTACCCCACTCTGCCTGCCCGGCACTCCAACTGGGGAGCAGGGTTGGGGCATGGGGCTTGCGGGCAGGAATGGGGTGAGCCCTCGACACTACTCCCCAGTTGGAGCACCAGGTGGGCAGGCGGAGGGGGGCAAGCGCTGGGGCTGGAGCAGAACCGGGGCTACAAGGGTGGGCCTGGGTGCTAAGAGGGTGGCCTGTGGCCCACCCATGGCTACTATCCTGCCCTACAAGCCACCTCCAGTTGGATGCCCAAAAACAGAGCTCTGAAAAATCACTAGTCACCTTTGCAAATCTTGGTGAAGACTTTGAAATGCATGTATACAGGCTAAGGTTGTATTCTTATGTCAGTTATATTGATGACAGTTATGCATCCGATGAAGTGAGCTGTAGCGCACGAAAGCTTGTGCTCAAATAAATTTGTTAGTCTCTAAGGTGCCACAAGTACTCCTTTTCTTTTAGTTAAAAGAGAAGATCTCTTACCTCTTATCAAGTACAGCTGCACTTCCAGTATCAGGATTGGCAGGATTCTGAACATTTTCTCAGAGGAGTCTAAAACACAACAATATTAGCAACTTAAATTTTCACAACTGCCTTATCATGCTGAGATGTAACAAACTCCTTTACCATAAAGTTACCATTAAAAGTTAAACCACTTTCCAAGGTTCTTAGAAGTCAGAAAATATAAATAGGATCTTACATGCTGACTGAATCAAGTAACTTTCTGGAGTATAATGACGCACAGGCACATGCCATATATTATGGTACACTGAACTCTGACACTGAAAACAGGGAAACTGCTTTTAGAGCGCCGCACCTGAGCCTTTATGATTTCAAAAGAGTCCAGGGGACTTATCGACACCAGTTACTTTCCAGGATTATTTCTTACAGTAACTACAATAACTCTACTTTGAAACTGTACCCATGAATATTATAAGCAACTGAAGATAATTTTCATAGTCTGTAAAGCTTTGTACATGGATAAACATATTTCCCAAACTCCCATAGCTGAAGGAGTCTGGCATGTTCTGTGGCTTGATAGTAGAATACTCCTGATTTATCTCCTCTCAACCCCAGTCACTCTTTTAGTGGAGTTTTCACATGAGACCTCTGTGCTCATGGCCTGTACTTGTTTTAGGTCTCAATGTAGGACACACAAGGGAAAGCAAGGCCTCCTTCTATCCTCTCTCCCACTCACCCATGCAAAGGCCAGGGAAAGTCTGGTCTTTAGTCTGGTCAAAAGAGGTTAGATTTTTTGTGACTTTCTGGGACTTTCTGGAGGGGAAAATATAGTCTGTTCTCTCTGCATGCAGTCTTGCTACAGTACATGCCACAAAGTACCATACTGTATTGACAATAAAAAGACAGCCCATAAATAATGCATCTGAAAGGAATAAATCCAGTTTTACTGTGGGCAGCCTTTTGCGCCATTGATTATTAACAAAGAGACTATTCTTTGTACTTTTTTCATACAAACAGGTAAACAAAAGAAAAAGCAATGGAATGAAATAGTCTTAAATAACAAGGAATGCCAGAGCTAGTGAGATGGGAAATAAGGAACAGGTTTTATTTTCATAAAATGAAGCAGACACAGACACACAACCAATAAAGCCAACAAAATAGACACAGAAATAAACATAAGGAAATAAAGAATACATGGAGAAATTTTTGAGCTCACCAGAACAATATGGGTATTAGATTTGAGTCAGTTTTTTTGGTGCCTAACTTGAGATGCCTGGGACTTGATTTTCAGCAGCACTGTGATCCTGCAGCTCCCTCAGCCTTCACTGAAAATTGTGAATTCTCAGAGTCTTAGATAACCAATAACTTAGATATCTAAGTATCTATCTGTCCTCTGTCTATTTTGCTGGGGATATAATTGGGGAGTTATTTTTTCCATAACCAAAACCTTCCATTTTTTTTGAACTATTCCTCATTGGTTAGGCTTTTTTTCTTTTTCCAATGAGTAGCTACCAATAACCAAGCTGCTACTAGCAGATGAGAAATTAATTCTTCATTTCCTTTTGTGTGACCATTTCCACTAGGAAGCTCCAGCAGGATTACCAAAGAACATTTGGTAATAAATATCCAACAGTTTGGGATACTTGGTTATGGACTGCATCAAAATTCTCTAATGACTGGACATGTCCACCATATATGGATAAAATCTCCTCTTTCACCACAATTTCTCCAATATTTATCCGCATTCAGTTTCTCTCTCTATTTTTTAACCTGACTGGTGTGGGGTACCATTGAAATAGTATTTTAAGGAAATTTATTTTATTGTGCTACAGAGTGAGGTTGCTGGTTGTCTTTTCAAAATCAAACCACATTCCTCTGAGGCTATTTGTCTATCCATATCCTTTCTCCCAGTGTGTCATATATGGGCACTTTTTTGTTGGGAAAGCTGTCTGCAACGATTGATATAAATTAGTTATAATTTTTTTGTTTCCTAATTGACCGGACACAATCGCTTCTATTAAAGTTAGCTTTCTGTATAAAACAGGTTTTCCAGAAAGTTGAAAAACCTAGTGCCTGACTTGAAAATACTAGCACCAGGGGAGACTGGACCACTTAAAGTTAGTTTTGACCTCTAATAAGTTTCTTTACTGAATAGCTGGCCAACTGTGTGAATTCCATGGCTCTCCCAATCTTTGAAGTTCTCTAGTTCACAATGTGGGTTAAGATCTGAATTATTTGCAATGGGTGCATTGGTGAGGAAAAATAACTTTTTTTTCTGTTACAGAAACAGTGGATGAAGAGAAACATGGTAGGTAATAACATATCTGGATTTCAGTAAAGCATTTAACAGATTTCAGAGTAACAGCTGTGTTAGTCTGTATTCGCAAAAAGAAAAGGAGTACTTGTGGCACCTTAGAGACTAACCAATTTATTTGAGCATGAGCTTTCGTGAGCTACAGCTCACTTCATCGGATGCATACTGTGGAAAGTGTAGAAGATCTTATTATATACACACAAAGCATGAAAAAATACCTCCTCCCACCCCACTCTCCTGCTGGTAATAGCTTATCTAAAGTGATCACTCTCCTTACAATGTGTATGATAATCAAGTTGGGCCATTTCCAGCACAAATCCAGGTTTTCTCATCCCTCCCTCCACCCCTCCACAAACTCACTCTCCTGCTGGTAATAGCTTATCTAAAGTGACCACTCTCCTTACATTGTGTATGATAATCAAGGTGGGCCATTTCCAGCACAAATCCAGGGTTTAACAAGAACGTCTGGGGGAGAGGTAGGAAAAAACAAGGGGAAATAGTCTACCTTGCATAATGACTAAGCCACTCCCAGTCTCGATTCAAGCCTAAGTTAATTGTATCCAATTTGCAAATGAATTCCAATTCAGCAGTTTCTCGCTGGAGTCTGGATTTGAAGTTTTTTGTTGTAAAATAGCGACTTTCATGTCTGTAATCGCGTGACCAGAGAGATTGAAGTGCTCTCCGACTGGTTTATGAATGTTATAATTCTTGACATCTGATTTGTGTCCATTTACTCTTTTACGTAGAGACTGTCCAGTTTGACCAATGTACATGGCAGAGGGGCATTGCTGGCACATGATGGCATATATCACATTGGTGGATGTGCAGGTGAACGAGCCTCTGATAGTGTGGCTGATGTTATTAGGCCCTGGGATGGTGTCCCTTGAATAGATATGTGGGCACAGTTGGCAACGGGCTTTGTTGCAAGGATAGGTTCCTGGGTTAGTGGTTGTGTTGTGTGGTGTGTGGTTGCTGGTGAGTATTTGCTTCAGGTTGGGGGGCTGTCTGTAGGCAAGGACTGGCCTGTCTCCCAAGATTTGTGAGAGTGTTGGGTCATCCTTCAGGATAGGTTGTAGATCCTTAATAATGTGTTGAAGGGGTTTTAGTTGGGGGCTGAAGGTGATGGCTAGTGGAGTTCTGTTATTTTCTTTGTTAGGCCTGTCCTGTAGTAGGTGACTTCTGGGAACTCTTCTGGCTCTATCCATCTGTTTCTTCACTTCCGCAGGTGGGTATTGTAGTTGTAAGAATGCTTGATAGAGATCTTGTAGATGTTTGTCTCTGTCTGAGGGGTTGGAGCAAATGCGGTTGTATCGCAGAGCTTGGATGTAGACGATGGATCGTGTGGTGTGGTCAGGGTGAAAGCTAGAGGCATGTAGGTAGGAATAGCGGTCAGTAGGTTTCCGGTATAGGGTGGTGTTTATGTGACCATCGTTCATTAGCACTGTAGTGTCCAGGAAGTGGATCTCTTGTGTGGACTGGACCAGGCTGAGGTTGATGGTGGGATGGAAATTGTTGAAATCATGGTGGAATTCCTCAAGGGCTTCTTTTCCATGGGTCCAGATGATGAAGATGTCATCAATATAGCGCAAGTAGAGTAGGGGCGTTAGGGGACGAGAGCTGAGGAAACGTTGTTCTAAATCAGCCATAAAAATGTTGGCATACTGTGGGGCCATGCGGGTACCCATAGCAGTGCCACTGATCTGAAGGTATACATTGTCCCCAAATGTAAAATAGTTATGGGTAAGGACAAAGTCACAAAGTTCAGCCACCAAGTTAGCCGTGACATTATCGGGGATAGTGTTCTTGATGGCTTATAGTCCATCTTTCTGTGGAATGTTGGTGTAGAGGGCTTCTACATCCATAGTGGCCAGGATGGTGTTATCAGGAAGATCACCGATGGATTGTAGTTTCCTCAGGAAGTCAGTGGTGTCTCGAAGGTAGCTGGGAGTGCTGATAGCGTAGGGCCTGAGGAGGGAGTCTACATAGCCAGACAATCCTGCTGTCAGGGTGCCAATGCCTGAGATGACGGGGGTCCAGGATTTCCAGGTTTATGGATCTTGGGTAGTAGATAGAATATCCCAGGTCTGGGTTCCAGGGGTGTGTCTGTGCGGATTTGATCTTGTGCTTTTTCAGGGAGTTTCTTGAGCAAATGCTGTAGTTGCTTTTGGTAACTCTCAGTGGGATCAGAGAGTAATGGCTTGTAGAAAGTGGTGTTGGAGAGCTGCCGAGCAGCCTCTTGTTCATATTCTGACCTATTCATGATGACAACAACACCTCCTTTGTCAGCCTTTTTGATTATGATGTCAGAGTTGTTTCTGAGGCTGTGGATGGCATTGTGTTCCGCACGGCTGAGGTTATGGGGCAAGTGATGCTGCTTCTCCACAATTTCAGCCCGTGCACGTCGGCGGAAGCACTCTATGTAGAAGTCCAGTCTGCTGTTTCGACCTTCAGGAGGAGTCCACCTAGAATCCTTCTTTTTGTACTGTTGGTAGGGAGGTCTCTGTGGATTAGTATGTTGTTCAGAGGTATGTTGGAAATATTCCTTGAGTCGGAGACATCGAAAATAGGATTCCAGGTCACCACAGAACTGTATCATGTTCGTGGGGGTGGAGGGGCAGAAGGAGAGGCCCCGAGATAGGACAGCTGCTTCTGCTGGGCTAAGAGTATAGTTGGATAGGTTAACAATATTGCTGGGTGGGTTGAGGGAACCATTGCTGTAGCCCCTTGTGGCATGTAGTAGTTTAGTTTAACAGATCTTACTCTAAAAAATAATTCAAATCTGGAGAGGGTTTGAATAAGGCTGTGAGTCTGTCACAGAGCTCATGGAAGTCACAGATTCAGTGACTTTCCGTGACTTCCATGACTTCTGCAGCGGCTGATGCTGGCTCAGGGGAGCCTCTCGGGCAGCCCCTGGACCAGTAGCAGCAGTTGGGGTGTGTGGGAGGGGGCTCAGGGCCAGGGCCAGGGGATTGGAAGGTATGGGGGGACGCTTACCTCCGGGTGGGGAGCTTCCCGTCTCCACTGGCATGGCTCTGCAGCTCCTAGGCAGCAGAGGGGCCAGGGGGCTCTGCGCTGAATGCTGGCCATGCCCACAGGCCACGTCTCTGCAGCTCCCATTGGCTGCGGTTCCTGGCCAATGGGAGCTGCACAGCCAGTGCTTGTGGTGGGAGCAGTGCGCAGAGCCCCCTGGCTTCTCTGCCGCCTAGGAGCTGCAGGGACATGTGAAGCTGGGTAGGGAGCCCCTGCCAGCCCTGCCAACTCCCCCCCCAGCCCCAACAGGGGTCCTGGGCAGCAGGCCATGGGCCATGCCCCTCCCTGCACCAGCGGGGGTCCCAGGCCACCTCCCCCAGCACCCACGGTGCCCCGACCGCCCCTCCCCCCAGATCACCCACAGCCTCCTGCCAAAGTTTTAGTTAGGGGTATACAGTATAATGGACAGGTCACAGGCTATGAATTTTTGTTTACTGCCTGTGACCTGTCCATGACTTTTACTAAAAATGCCCATGCCTAAAACATAGCCTTAGATATGAAAAATGTTACTTGTGATATTGGAAGGGGGCTTGCAGTGAGGAGCAGCAGAGACTGGTGTAATGGCAAGTCTTATTTAACATCTCCATGATCTTAAATGGGAGGGGAAATAACACATTAATGATATTCACTACTAGTCAGATATTGACAAATTAGAGGGAGTTCCAAGAAGAGTAACAAAAGGGTTCATGATTCAAGAGGGAATCACTTAGAAGAAAAGACTACAAGAATTAAATCCATGTAGGTTGACTAAGCAACAAGTATTTAAATTGTATAACCAAGGAGGAGGAGAAATTACCGGGGTGGTAAAAGAAGGCAGCCTCACAGCTAGGAACAATCAAATGAACAGACTTCATTTGGTGGAAGCCCCATCACTTGGAACTTTAATATAAATTGTCTCACTGATACCTTCTGCTCGTCCCCCCAACCCTCCAAATGTATCTGTCTGTTGTCTCTCCTCTTACATTTAGATTGTAAGCTCTTTGGGACAGGGACTGTCATTTTGTTATATATATTTACTATGCCTTGAATGATAGGGCTCCAATTTCTGCTTCGGGCCTCTGAGGGCTACCATAATCATTGTTATTGTCATCACTGAAGTAGATAAAATAAAATAAAAAGTACTATAGGGAACATGGAAATGAAATTGAAGGTAGAAAACTAAATACTGATTTAAAAAGCCTTTAGCGCTCAGTGCATAATCAGACTGTGTAACTCGTTGGCACGGGATGCCATTGAGGCAAAGAACTTAATAAAAGACAAAAAGGAACTGAACATTTATATGGAATACAAGAACATCCACAATTTTAACAGTTAACGCAAAAAAATGGGACGTGATAGAAATGTCAAGCTTTAGAGCTTACAGCAATCTCTGTTGCACATCTGTCTACTGTGGAGTTATTACATCTTCCTCTGAAGTGTCTGGTACTGACCACATTTGGAGATAGGAACTGGACTAAATGGACAAAATGAGTCTGATACCGTCTGGCAATTTCTATGTTCCTAATTCTTCACTGGCTTGTGGTGCACTTCATGATCTAATTAGCCCAATTTCTATGATTAACTTTCATACTCTATGATTCAGTGTCTGTCAGAAATGATAAAAGTTTAAAAAATAGGCTGGATAAATAGACTACCTCAGTATGGGACCACATGAACAGCAGCGAGGAAGATCATCCCTAGGATACTGTAGACAATCTGGGCACCAGATTACAGGAAAGTTATTGATGCACCAGAAAAAGTATAGAAGGAAGCAGTGAAGATGATAAGGATCTTGGGTGGCATAATTACAAGGAGAGTTTAGGGACTTTAGGTGTATTGTATTCATTGGAAAAGAGATTAGGGGACATGACTGAGTTCTTAAATGTTCTGAGAGTTGTAGAGTCATCAGATGTCACAAAACTATTCAAGATAGTAATAGGCTAGTAACCTCAAACACAAGAAGAAATACATTTCTGCCAACTTTATGCACCTTATCTCTTTCTAGTCTTCTCCTAACCTTGCCATTCCTGCTGCTCTGTTAGCACCAGCTTCCCCTCTGCCCCTTCCCAGAATTTCTCTACTGTTGGTGCAAGAGCCTTCACCTCCACAGCTCTTGCATCGACAGACTTTCTATATCTTTCTATCTCATCAGTTGTCAATGCATCTCTTTTAAAATCTCATATAGTTTCTCCCTCTGTTATTAACCTTGTGGCTGCAAGCTTTGCTGTGTTCTGTGCCATATCATATGCTGTCATACATTCTTCAGTATAAAGTCATTTGTAAAATACACTATACTCCATAAAATGTTTTGACATATAGTTTCAATGAAAGAGGCTGTACAAAATAAAATTTTATTGTACAGAGCTGGAGTTGAGAGTAACTAATGTGTGTGAGAGACATCAGAGGCAGTCATAGACACTGACACCTGAGGTTATTAAAAGAAGGGTTAGATTAGGATTTAAGGCTTAATTTTCAGAGGTAATGAGCACCCACAGCACTCATTCACTTCCCCTGGAATTTTGGATATGCAGCACATTTGAAAACCAGGACTCTACAGGCGGAGCCTACTTAGTGCCCTTAACTCTCTGAAGTTAATCAGAAAGAAAATTAATTCTTTTCTAAGGAGTTTTTTCCTTAGAAGGAAAATAAAAGCAATTGGAAGGCTACAAGTCTTTGACAGATAGGGAAATGGCTCAGGGTACATGCCAGGACCCAGTTTTTCCTGCTGTCCCTTTTGTAAAAGAACTCAGCTAGATCTGCTTCATCACTATAACATATTCATTGGGTCCTAGAAGCCAAAAGGAAGGGGAAATTCCAGGGCAGTTCTGATGTTTATACATTTTATTAGTTGCTTGGAAGCACCACTTCCTATTTTTCCCTCTCAGTAAATCATAGTTGGGTTCAGACATTTACTTGTTGGAATGTTAACACAGTGCATTCACCTCAGCGAACGTACTGGGAGGACCTATCTACCAAGTTCTGATCCAGAGCTGGGTCCAGAATTGCCAGAGTTTGGGGGCATTCAGACCTGGGGTTTGGTCTCAAACCAGTCTCAACTGTCTAGGCATAGACCTGAGGACAGTTCAATGGACAGAAGGCCCGGAAACCTAGGATGTAATCCTGCCTTCATTGAAGTCAGTGGCGTTAAAACTCCCATTGACTTCAATGGTGCCAGAGTTCCATCCCTAGTTTGTGTTTCCGGCTCTGCCACTCACTCATGCTGAGACCTTGGGCAACTGAGTTGACCATTGTGCCTCAGTTTCCCCAACATTTTGTGAGCACAATAGCCTAGTACTAGTTTGGCATAATTACCAATGCTGATTTCACTGGGACTGCTCTCTCTTCCTTTCCCCCTGGTAAAAAAGGCTCCCCTATCAAAGTGAAATTTTGGGGGAGCAGGAAGGTTCTGGCATTCCAGAGGGACGTGTTTAAGACTTTTCCATATCATGAGCCAGTCAGCTCAAAGCTATTCTGCTGACCCATGCCTAGTCCCAGAGTTCCACCTCCAAGATACTATGTCCCCCAATTTATGGACAACTCTGGCTGGGGCTAGAGCAAGTTAAGGAACCATGGAACGACTCTGAATCAGCTCTATCCTTTACACTCTACCTCTGTTCCAATATCACTAGGAGGGAATAAAGAATCAGTTTGCCCATACTGAAATAAGCCAGACCTCTGGAACATCCTGGCATTGTGCACTCTATCCATGCATCCTCTGTAGGTGTTCATTAATCTGCCATGATGGCAGTGTAGTATCCTTTCTGGTTAAGGTAATTACTTGCTCTAACGTAGCAAGATGGGTATACTATACAACAGCTCCTGATGCTGGGGAAACATTGCCATTCAAACCCTGCAATTATTTCAGGGATTTTTCTAACTTTTACAACTCTGGGGGCCAGCACAGGAGTAATTGCCTTGCAAACCTCCATGTCCATTGTGCCAAAGGTGAAGTTGCCAACCCACAAACTGATTGCCAACAGATCACTAACAACATGGGGCTGCCAGCTTCCACAGAGTGATAGAAACACATTTCTGGACCAATATTACCTTTCTCCTCAGAGTGTCCTCGTGCTCGAGGGCCAGGGAAAACTCCTAACACAATTCCAGAAATGTGGCTATCCTCATATGAAAGTTCTGGGCCCACTGCTGGTCATCCCATGTATTCATCATGATGTAGTCCATCACCTTGTGCTTGTGATTCTGATCCAGAGGTGGAAGTCAGCATTGTGGCGGGGGAGGAGCGAGGGGTCTGCCGTGGAAGACAGTAGCAGCTGGGTCCATGTGACCATGTTCTCATGGTGCTGGTTTTGTCTCCTGCTTGTAACAACAATCTGCTGGGTTCTCCAAGCCAAAACGCCACCTCTGTACGCAGTCATCATTTTTTGGTGCCAGCTTCTCCGGAAGAACACCAAAGAGACACGGCCTCCATAAAAAACAGCAGCAGTTGGTCCCGGTTGTTTGGACAAGTAAGATCTATACTTTAGAGCACAAGAAGGACACAGCACACCAGCACACCAGCTTGGGTCATGGCCCAAAAATGAATTTCCAGGCCTAGGCCATTTCTGCCCACAATTCCCAGAGAGGACAGAATAACTGTCCCACAGTGCCCTGCGAAAGTGAGCATAGAGTGGAGCAGTGTGTTTGTGGTGCTGTGAACCATGGGACATGCACTCAGAGAGCTGTGTATCTCTCACAATTAGATTCAGTGCCAGTGTGGACATGGCATGTGACAGCAAGTGTCTGGTACTTGACTTCTCATCTACAGTGTGAAGCACTCTATTGAGTTAGGATAAAGTGAGACAGCTAACTTGTGATTTCCTATCATGGGGCTAGGCTGAAGTGAAGACATAGCCAAAGACTGTGAAAGCGTGAGCAGGACTGTGAGTATGAGAGAGTGACAGAATGCTTGTGAGAAAGGAAGGGAAAGAATCCATAATCCTCTTTACAACAGCCTTCCTATTTCACAAGGACTAGGCTCAAATTACCACTGACACTTGTGGGTCTTTTCGGGGACCAAAAGGCACATAACTGAAGGTGTTTTCTCAGTAATGTGCTAAATGGGACGGAGAGGGGGAGGGTTGGGTTAGTGATAGTACCTTGTTAAAATTCCACCACCAAATCAAAGGGATGCTTTGGGTAATTTCCCACCCTCTGGTGAAATTCACCACTTCTCTGGATTCAGTCCTTGCATGAGATGACAGGTAGTCAAGCAAATCGTTTGCCACTGGAATGCACCAATTCTCAAGTATTTTTGAAAAATTTCCTGTAGGGGAAGATACATTCCCAGTTCCCTTGTCTGCCCTACAGCCCCATTTCAAATTACATGGGCTGGATTCTAGGCTCTCTATTACAATCATCCACTCAGCATATTTTTAAGGAACACATTTCTAGTGAACTGCACTTTAAATAAGTTTGCTTGCAAGTGGTTTTGCCTCCTTCCTTAATTATGATTTTGAGGAAACATTTTTGCTTAAATGGGGAAACAAACAGAGTCCTGGGTCCCTTTCCCTTCCCCCCGCCACACTCCATCTTCCCTCTTTGAACACACACACTGCTGAGACATGGAACTTATCACCAGCTAAGATGGAAGCTCATTGCTAAAATTTGATGTTTTGTGTATATACATGGTAGAAGTTTGTATCAAAGGTCATCAACAATTGGATTTTTCTGACTTATACAACTCTTACGCAGTCAGCAGTGAGACAATATAGTAATGTACAAGGGACCCTAAGAAGAAATATACAAATTTACCCCTCTTCTCCAAGATCTAAGGAAAGTCTTAGATAAATTCCTTGGGGGACAGATTCTGGCACCCTATTTCACATCGGGTAACACTCAGTAGTGGAGCCAGATTGTGAGCAGTGGTGGAGCCAGGGGGCGATGGATCATTAATGATCCCACCTTCAGTTATACATATTGGCTTGAAAAGGCACCACAGATACACCAAAAGGCCACCACAGACCACTGGTAAGACCCTACTCCATAAGTGGTTTCACTGACTTCAATGGGATATTCATAGAGCGAGATTTTATTCACCACAATGAAGGGTATCAGAATCCGGCCTTTAGAAACTGAAACATGGGAGCACTGCTTTTACTATAGCAGAGATTCTGGTAACATTGGAGTATAAGAGGAAGTAACCTCAACTTTACTCATTTTTCGGGAAATAAAACTGTCCCCAGCAGTGAGTCATCCAGAATTGCTCCAGGCAGCTCCCAAGTTGTGTATATCAGACTGGTAGCTCCACCATCTTTGCAGAGGATTTAATGTGTTCCCTGCTCCCAGCCAGCCAGAGGGAAGGTGTTCTTTGTGTCCCACTCCCAGTGCTGGGTTTACAATGGCACCAGGGGCTCCATGGAGCCGGGCCCATGCTCAGAAGAGGCCCCTGCCTGCTTGCTTGCACTGTGCCCTGAGACCCCGCCAGCCCCCCGTCCCCCCAAACCCACCCACCACTTGCTCCTCTTGGCCTGCCCACCAGCCGGCCGAGGACTCCTCTCCACCCCTTTGCCCCACCCGCCGGCTTCTTGCCAGCAAGTTAAAGAAGTATGGATTGGATGAATGGACTATAAGGTGAATAGAAAGCTGGCTAGATCATCGGGGTCAACAGATAGTGATCAACAGCTCGATGTCTAGTTGGCAGCCAGTATCAAGCGGAATGCCCCAGGGGTCGATCCTGGGCAGTGTTCCCGCTAATTTTTCCCACCCATGTGTGGAATTAATTTTGTTATGTGCACCAATATGGAGGTGATATGTGAGGGTTGCGGTGCAGGGGTGTGAGGGCTCCGGCTGGGGGTGCGGGCTCTGGGGTGAGGGATGAGGGGCTTTGGGTGCGGAAGGGGGCTTCGTGGCTACGGTGAGAAGAGAGGACTCCCCCCAGCTCTCTTTCCCTGCAGCAACACCTGGGCTGTGAGGGAGAGGCGTGTCTCCCCACCATGGCAGCTCCAGGGTTGGGGCTGCAGGATAGGCGCCCCTGCTCTGGCCCCAGCAGGTCCAGGCCGGGGCTGGGTTTGGGCCAGGGAAGGGGCGCTCCAGCTGTGCCTGGGTCCGGGCTGCACCGCCTTTCCTGGGACTGGGGCTGGGGCTGGGCAGCACTGCTCTGGCTACGTCTGGAGCCAGCCTGGACCATGCCACCCTGGATGCACCTGGGTCCACGCCGCCCTGGCCATGGCTAGGGCTGGGCCACGCTGCTTTGGCCATGCCTAGGTCTGGGCTGGGCCAGGCCGCTCTGGCCGCACCTGGGTCCATGCGGTCCCAGGCCACCTGGGTCTGGGCTGGGCCAGGCCACTCCTGGGTCTGCGCTGCCCCGAGCCGCACCTGGGTCTGTGCCACCCCGGCTGCACCTGGGTCTAGTCTGGGCCAGGCTGCTCTGTCTGTGCTTCAGTGTGGGCTGGGCCACTCCTGGGTCTGTGCTGCCCGAGCTGCGCCTGGGTCTGGGCTGGTACAGGCCTTTCCTGGGTCCAGGCCATGGCTGGGGCCGGGCCAGGCCGCCCCAGCAGGGCCAGGCGCCCAGGCCATGGCAGGTTGGAGGCCTGGCTAGGCTGGGGTAGGGGCATCCCTACCCCAACCAGTCCCCAGCCACAGCAAGTCCCCAGGTGGGTTCCCTGAACACCTGCATGGTGCTAAATAGGCTGCTGCATGGCCGCACAGCTTTCAGGAAATTTAGGTCCTGGGATCAGTTTTGTTCAACATCTTCATTAATGATCTGGATGATGGGATGGATTGTACCCTCAGCAAGGTTGTGGATGACGCTAATCTGCGGGGAGAGGTAGATACACTGGAGGGTAGGGTCCAGAGTGACCTAGACAAATTGGAGGATTGGGCCAAAAGAAGTCTGATGAGGCTCAACAGGCACAAGTGCAGAGTCCTCCACTTAGGATGGAAGAATCCCATGAACTGCTACAGGCTGGGGACCGATGGGCTAAGCAGCAGTTCTGCAGAAAAGGACCTGGGGATTACAGTGGATGAGAAACTGGATATGAGTCAACAGTGTGCCCTTGTTGTCAAGAAGACAAATGGCAGATTGGGCTGCATTAGTAGAAGCACTGCCAGCAGATCAAGGGAAGTGATTATTCCCCTCTGTTCAACACTGGTGAGGCCACATCTGGAGTATTGTGTCCAGTTTTGGGCCCCCAGTACAGAAAGGATGTGGACAAATTGGAGAGAGTCCAGCGAAGGGCAACGAAAATGATTAGGGGGCAGGGGCACATGACTTATGAGAAAAGGCTGAGGGAACTGGGCTTATTTAGTCTGCAGAAGAGAAGAGTGAGGGGGGATTTGATATCAGCTTTCAACTACCTGAAGGGAGGTTCCAAAAAGGATGGAGCTAGGCTGTTCTCAGTGGTGGCAGATGACAGAACAAGGAGCAATGGTCTCAAGTTGCAGTTGGGGAGGTCTAGGTTGGATATTAGGAAAAACTATTTCACTAGGAGGGTGATGAAGCACTGGAATGGGTTACCTAGGTAGGTGGTGGAATCTCCATCCGCAGAGGTTTTTAAGCCTGGCTTGACAAAGCCTGGCTGGGGTTGGACTAGATGACCTTCTGAGGTCTCTTCCAACTCTAATTTTCTATGATTCTCTTTGCCCCCGGCCAGACCCCAGTGCATCTCCACCTCCAGGGCAGTCTCTGCTTCCCACCGCCTGTGCGGCCCCACCTGTCTCCCTGGTGCTGAGCCGCCTGGGACTGGTGCAGAAGCCTGGCCAGTCTCAGCCAGTTGATGGGGGCAGTGTGGGGGGCTTGGCTGGGCCCCTCCAGGCAAGTGGGTCCTGAGGGAGGCTGGCTGGGGCAGGCCCTGGCCTGGCTGATTGTGCCACTCCTGGGGGGCCAGAGTGATTCTCTGCCCCGGGACCAGCCCTGGCTGCACTGGCAGCTCAGCCCGGCAGAGACAGTCGCCTCCCAGCAAGGTCGATGAGTGCAGCTGGGAGGCAGGGCGTGGGGGAGTGGATCTCTGGGGGACCTGGGGCGGGTGCTGGGCTGTGAGGGAGCGGGGAAGATCTGTATGTTGAGGCATTAGGGAGTGGGGGTTCTGTGTGCGGTGCTGGGTAGTTGTGGTGGGGCTGTGGGCAGGGGGGCACTGGACAGGAGTGGTGGTGTGCAGGGCCCTGTGCATTTGTGGCAGGGTCTGTGGTGGGTGCTGGCCATAGAGCGTCCAAGGGGGCTCTGGCCACAGGGAATCAGGTGTGGGGGGTGTTCCAGTGTTGGGCAGGGGGGATGTGTGGTGCGGCATGGCCCACCCTGTGAGGGGAAGGGGCATGCTGGCAGCACAGGGCCAGGAGGGCTACTGTGCGTCTGGCAACTGCCAGTTTGTAAATAGTGGCCTCGCACTGGGCTGGGCAGGGCAGGGCTGCCCCTGCCGTGCCATAACCCTATCCGGCCCCACGCTCCAGGACCCAGCCCCCCCACACCATGCTCCATTGCCCCCATGGGGGTCCACAAAAGGTTAATCTGGCCCTGCCCCCTCCCGTCCATCCATCTCTCTAGCCTCTTAGAGAGGTGGATCATTGCAATATCTGAACAGCCCACTTACCACAGAATTAAGCAATAATTTGCACAACAAAGGTGTGGTGATACTATTTAATATGTTGTGAAACTCTTTTACATATAGCAACATGTTAGTGCAGTAAGGAGGCCAATATAACGAATGAGAGCCAACACTAAGAGCCAGTCTCTTACCTAAACAGAGTACCTATCATGAGTTGTGCTAAGAACTAAATTCTTATTCTTAGATGTACACATAGCTGAGAAAAGAATTTTGCCCTTGCTCTTTAATCTCATCCTTTTCCACGCAGAGCAGGACCTATCTGTTAAATTTGGACTGTGTTCTTTAAGTTGTTCTATGAACTGCATTACTAGAGAATGTAGCCCTCTTCCAGCTTCAGGGCCTGTTTGTACAAACCCCAGGTGGTCCTTTGTCACACAAGTAATAAGTAATTTTTGCAAAATCAGGACCTAAGTGAAGTATACAGATAATTTAATTTAATTCCAATTTGTTCCAACATATATTGACATTATTCATTATTTCCCAACAAGCTTATTTAAAAATCCTCAGGCTGAAATAGAAATCACGGAAGTAAGGGAATTTTTATTCAATTCTATAATACTAACAATGGAAATCATTGGTCTAATCTTCCCTTAATGTTGTTCACATACTTGTACATGGAAACTATGCAACTAGACTGAGAACATAATACTGTTATTTGAAAAATGAAAATACCCCACTTATAGCACATACAATAATTGATATAAAGGGCTAAATTCTACCTGCCAGAATTAATGGGTTTGCTTAACGGAAGACCTTAGGTGCCTTTGGAACAGGAAATAATTTGTTTTCAATTAACATTAAACAGGATATTACTTAATGACAGTTAAGATTAAATAGACACCATTACGCTGAACTAGTGCAAAAATGATTTGGTCCATTAAAAACAAATTTCCATGAAATGGGATATTCTATAAAATATGTTGATATTAAGTGAGCTTGATACTATAACAGTATCACCATTCCTGAGAGTCTCTCGTTACCATTATAAAATGTTTCCATTAAATCCATCAGCATATACACACGTACAAACACACACATGTACACACACACACACTTGGGGAGAAAAACATCAAAGACTGAGATTTTCAAAAATAGTGCTTAAAATTAGGCTCCTACCTCCTTATTTAAGTCCTTAAATATGGACTCAGGAGCCTAATTTTAGCCCCCATTTTTGAAAAGCTTGCCTAATATATTTTCTGTTTGTTCTAAGCTTCTATTTGTTCTACATAGATTGCAAGGTCCTCATATCAGGGACCCTCAATTTTATGTGCCTATAAAGCCACATGCACACTATGGTACTGTACAAATAACTGTAATGAATTATACTAATATGCGATGCTGCAGAAACCCCACCTACCACAACCATTATTACGTGCTTTTTTATAGTATTTTGTATTGCTTGATGAAAACCCACTCCTTGGTGATACCCTGAACATGTTACCAGGCCCAAAATTACCATGGATCTGAGAGAACTTGTATGCTTTTTTTCACAAAATGCTACAATTCAAAGACAGTTTCAGCTACTTTCCATTGTTTTAAAGCAACCTAGAAATTCTTCTTGTTCAAGAACAAACTTGTCCCTGATACAATGCCACTGACTTCAAAGGGATTACGCAATGGTTTAGGAAGGAAAATACAATATACTGTTGTATCCATTTAAAACTTCATGGAGAATTTGGATAAGTAGAATATAGTCATCAGAATTAGAAACTGTCAGGGCTATGTAGGTGATCTGCCTTCCACACTCTCCATGTCTGTCTGGAATAGGCAAATTTGTGGCTTCATCTCTTATTTCTTTCATCTAAATTATTCAAAGATGGAAATGCTTCTGCTGGGTAAGCAGACACCTTCAAACAATTCCAGATCCTGTCTTCATAATTCATACTTCCCACTTGCCACCATTATTAATATCAGTATTATAATAGCAACTAAAGGCCCCAGTCAGCATCAGGTCATCGTGGAGCTAGGCACTATACCAACACAAATGAAGACATGGTCCCTGCCCCAGAAAGCTTATAGTCTAACAAGCCATGTATAATAATCATCCCTAAACTCTTCTCCTCCTCCATCTCCATGTCTGCAGATGGCCATGTCCTGGATGGAGAAAGTTTAGTCATAGTAATAATACTCAGCATTTATATAGCATTTTTGCTATGCAAAGTGCTTTACAAACATTAATTAATAATGTATTCTTATGACAAACCTCAGAGAAAAGTATGGGGCATTTCGCCTAATAGAAGGTAGTGGGACAGATACACTTTTAATAGATTCATAGATTCCAAGATTAGAAAGGACCATTGTTATCATCTAGTCCAAGCTCCTGTAGAGAGCACAGTCCATAGAACTTCCACAAAATAATTCCTACAGTATATCTTTTAGAAAAACATCCAACCTGGATTTAAAAGTTGTCAGTGATGGAGACTCCACCATCACCGTTGGTAAATTATTCCAGTGGTTAATTACTCTCTCTCTTAAAAATGTGCACCTTATTTCCAGTCTGAATTTGTCTAGCTCTAACTTCCAGCCATTGGATCGTGTTATACTTTTCTCTGTTAGAATGAAAAGCCCATTATTAATTATGTGTACCCCTGGCAGGTACTTTTAGACTGTAATGAAGTCATCTGTTAGGATTTAGATATGGAGGCCTGCCTGTAAAGGCCTATACTTTAAGAATTTAGGTGTATTTTTATCACTTAGCTAGTTACAGAGGTATAAAACAAAGAATCAAAATCATAGTCCGCCTGTGTATGGGCCTTCTCTCACTAGGATAGTCTGAGGCCTGGTTCTTAGGCTAAGGCATTTGGTTAAGCAGCAGAGGCAGCCATAAGCTGGGAAGTGTATGGTCACATACTTACATTCCAAACTAGTCACACTGAAATAAGGTGCTATTGGGCTGTTAGGAATACAATCCTGTCCTGATAATGCCTATCACCACCAGTTAAAGATGGTTAAAGAAAACTTTGTCTGGCAAGAAATCACTTCTCAATAGTTGTGGTTGTGAAATCCTCATTTCTGTAAAAAGAAAAGGAGTACTTGTGGCACTTTAGAGACTAACACATTTATTTGAGCATAAGCTTTCATGCGCTACAGCTCACTTCATTGGATGCATTCAGTGGAAAATACAGTGGGGAGATTTTATATACACAGAGAACATGAAACAGTGGGTGTTACCATACACACTGTAACAAGTCATCAGGTGAGGTGAGCTATTACCAGCCACACACCCTCATTTCTGTATGTTTTATCTTTATGGCCCACACTTTTCTATTGTTAATCTGTCTGGTTCTCTAATTGTTTCTGTCTGCTGTATAATTAATTTTGCTAGGTGTAAGTTAATTAGGGTAGTGGGATATAATTGGTTAGAGAATTATGTTACAATACGTTGGGATTGGTTAGGTAAATTTCAGTAAAATGATTGGTTAAGGTATAGCTGAGAATATTACTATATAAATTAGGGGCAAACAGGAAGAAAATTGGGATTCGAAAATAAGGAAAAAGGAACTTGGATTTAAGCTTGCTGGAAGTTCACCCCAATAAACATCAAATTGTTTGCACCTTCAGACTTCAGGTATTGTTGCTCTCTGTTCATGCGAGAAGGACCAGGGAAGTGGGAGGGTGAAGGAATAAGCCCTCTAACATCATCCCTTAACTTTCTCTTTGTTAAGCTAAATAGATTGAACTCCTTGAGTCAATCACTATATGGAAGGTTTTCTAATCTTTTAATCATTCTCGTGGGTCTTCTCTGAACCTTCTCCAATTTTTCAACATCCTTTTTGAATTGTGAACACCAGAACTGGGCAAAGTATTCCAATAGCAGCTGCACCAGTACCAAATACAGATGTAAAATAACCTCTCTACTCCGACTTGAGATTCTCCTCTTTATGCATCCCAGGATTGCATTAGCCCTTTTCACCACATCATTGTATTGGGAGCTCATGTTCATCCAATTATTCATCACAAATCCCCAAATCTTTTTCAGAATCACTGCTTCCCAGCATAGAGTCCCGCAAGCTGTGAATATTGCGTGTGGACAGTAAGGCAGATAAATTACATATAATAATATGGATCATCACCTATGCAACATTGTCTATGTATACCACGGCTCAACTCCACCTTTACTGTGAAGGGAAGTATGGTCTGGCAGATAGGGTACTGGACTGCAGACCAAAAGACCTGGGGTAAAATCCTGACCCCAATGCAGTCAGTGGGGATTTTGCTCTTGATTTCATTGAGGCCAGGATTTCAACAAGCCAAGGTATAACAGTGAGCCTGGAATGCAGGATGTAATAAGGGGTTAATACAAAGTAAAAGAAAGCAAGCACGACTTTATAGGAGACACATTCTAAAACTCCTAGTGAATTGGAAGCAAGGCAGGATAAGACTGAGTTGTAAGCCAGAGTAAGATGAACTCTGGCAGAACAATAGATGGGCAAAAACTGCAACATACTGATCCACCAGTTGAAGCTACTCCCCGCCACCATGGCTTTTGTTCTGAGTATGAAATAGAGAGGACCCATTTGTAAGATTCTGATCCATATCCAGGCTTAGATTCTGAAACCCTCCCTCCCAGGGTTTGAAGTTGTTTTGGACCTGGGGTCTTGGTTCTGACCCATCTCTGGTCCAAAATCTGAATGGAAACCAAACCAGCTGAAACCAGATAAACTAACTATAAATCAAGCAAGAAAATCTGACTATAAATCCAAGTAGGAATGATGTTATCTGCTAGTCACAAAATGCAGCAGAAATCATTTTACATTTTAGTAGCATTATACTCACATCAGATCCATGTAGCTGTTGGAAGAATCAGGGATCATATAGCAGTTGAAATCGTCAAGGTTTCCAAGGCAAAGCACCTCTAACCTATTTGTATGATGCCACGAGAACATTAGAGGGAAAAGAATCGCAATCCCACAGCACTTTATGCAGCCAGTAATGGTCCATTTACTCTCTGATTGTATTCACATATCATGGGTTTTAAAAACTAAAGCTTGCATCAAAAGGAAACCACCAGTGTTTCACAGGAATGGACAGGCACATGTTCCAGTTTCATTCTTACTGTTTAGAGCCAGTGAGAATTCTGTGAGCTCACTACTTTGCAGGGCTGTTCTAATCAGAGAACACTTGTTCAAAACACATTGTAAGTTGATTGGGTCAAATTCTGTTCTTGACTAACCCCTGAAAAATATTTAAGGTTACACCTGGTGTGGTGCAATAGGGGGCAGAGTTTGGCCATAGAGTTAATAACCATGAGATCATATTGCATTGTGAAACAACAGAGTCTCTTACTAAATTTTCTTAACCTCATCAGCAAAAGCTTATGTGGCTCTTTCCTGCAGAAGGAATATCTAACATTTCTGTAGCACGATCCAACAGCTTTACAAAATACTAACAAACCCCCTTGCAAAGAAGGCAAGCTCTCTGCTTTCTTTCCTCAAAACCCACTTAATTTCCCAGTCTCTCTAACAAGGACCTACCTTTCCAGGGCAACCTAATAACATCTCAGGTAGAATAAGTTAATAAAGCAGAAACTCACACCTTGTGCTGCTCAAATGCAAACAATCTCATGATGACCTTCATTTGTATAAACCACACTCCCTCCTTCCCCATTATTCATTGTCATATTCCATGCATTGTGGAATGTTGTATCTAAACTACACTGTATGATCTACAGAGCAGAGGCTATCCTATTACAAAGCCCCATACACACTTATGGCACTCCATACCAAGGTCAAATAAGAATTTCCCCTATTTTGCAGATGGAGGAGCAGAGGCAGAGAGGTTAAATGACTTGTCCAAGGACAAAGAATAATGGTATTGTAAGAGCCAGAACAAGAACAAATGACTTGTTCTTGTCCTGAGCTTTTGCGCAGACTGCACAACCATACAACTGTGTGGCCAAATCCTCCCCCTCCTACACAGCCTGAACATCAGGGAAAGGAGAAGTAAGAAATTTTCTTTTGAGGTTGTGCTGTGGTTCTATAGTCCTGTTTCTGCGGCAATACATCTACATGAATTTGTGTGTGGTTTCTCTTGTGAATCCACGCCCTTGTCCTTGCTTTGTCCCCCCAGAAGCCTGCATGCTAAGGTGTAGTGAGGCTCTAAAAGCTGGGCTCTGCAATGCACAGGAAATACCTATTCCTGAGTGAAATCCAAGATTCCTATCCCCTCATGCAATGGAGCTGCACTGGTCCAATTCCACTATGTTCACAATCCTCCTCACTAGTGGAGGGGTTCCACTGCCATACGGGCCCTCTGAACCAGAGGCTTGTGGGGTGGCGGCAGAGTGTGTGTGTGTGTGACAGTATTAGCTGCCGTTCATGGTTTAGCATGTTCAATGTGTTGCTATATCAGCAGACCTCTCTCTGCAATGTTACTTTTCCTGTTTTAAAAGACCTTAACATTCTCATAAAGAAAAGGAGTACTTGTGGCACCTTAGAGACTAACCAATTTATTTGAGCATAAGCTTTCGTGAGCTACAGCTCACTTCATCGGATGCATACTGTGGAAACTGCAGCAGACTTTATATACACACAGAGATCATGAAACAATACCTCCTCCCACCCCACTCTCCTGCTGGTAATAGCTTATCTAAAGTGATCATCAAGTTGGGCCATTTCCAGCACAAATCCAGGTTTTCTCACCCTCCACCGCCCCCCCACACAAACTCACTCTCCTGCTGGTAATAGCCCATCCAAAGTGACAACTCTCTTCACAATGTGCATGATAATCAAGGTGGGCCATTTCCTGCACAAATCCAGGTTCTCTCACGAAAATCCAGGTTCGCTCACGAAAGCTCATGCTCAAATAAATTGGTTAGTCTCTAAGGTGCCACAAGTACTCCTTTTCTTTTTGCGAATACAGACTAACACGGCTGTTACTCTGAAACCTAACATTCTCATGTAACTCAGTCATTTTATCCTTGAGTTTATAACTATTGTTAGTAGTACAGTTAACTCACATCCTGCAAATCATGACCAGAAAAGCTGACATATTCTAATCCTCATCATTTGGCAAGGTCTGACACATTTGTCTTATCTCTGCTTTGGTTTTACAGTAAACCAGCTAGATGGGGGAAGTTTCTTTTCCTTTTCTTGTTTTAAATTCAGGCTGTTTCCTGTTACTCATAGTTCTTGGATCCATGAGATCTGGGAAAGGCAAAGAAAGTGTTGTCTTCTTCCTCATCCTCCTATCACATACAATACCAAGGTTGGCATTTAGCTGCTAAATGGGGACACCGCTTTCACACATTTTCATTTTTGTCATTTCAGAACTTTACATTGGTTTCATCATCCACACTCTCATTTTGAACTGTTTTAGGAAATATAACCCAGTATATTTGTCTTCTCTGTCTAGGGGTCTGTCTTCTCACTAAGCAATTTTTCAAGCATGTTGCAGAATCATGTCTAAGTTCTGCTACAGGACCTGAGTACTGAACCTTGTTTCACCAGCACAGCTGAATTTGTTCAGTGCAGAGCACGAGCAAAGTGCATGCTGAACAATGATTTTGAAAGAGTTTCATTTAGTGGTTTTAGCGCATGTTATAAAGCCATTTTCAAAACCAGTGGAACTTTGTGTTAGGGTGAACAGGTGTTAACAATGCAAAGGTTCTTACTGATGGATAGAATAAAAGTTTTTGCTCAAACACATCTCTGGGGTAACTCTATTGACTTTTGTGAAATTGGTATTAATTTGAACTCATTGTGCTCAAATTCTTTCCCCTCCCTGCCACACCACATATTAACTCACAGTTAAGTCAAACATGATGAGGCAAAAAGTAACTGGCGTCAGTCCAAAGGCAAAGATTAGCTAACTGTGCAGGCAGAGTATTGCTAGCCTTTCTTATTCATTTCCTCTCTTTACCACCCTCCTTTCCCATATTAACTTAAGGTATTGTTATAACACACAGGGTTTTTCAGATGATGTAACTAGAAGATTTATGGACTTGTCTACAGCTACAATTTCCTTGTGTAGACAATTTCCTTGTGTAGACAAGTCCTGATAAACACATATTACTACAGTGCCACCGCTATCAGCTCCCTTAGGCAAAACATACAAAACTGGGTCCAAAAGGCATTGCCACAAATACCTTTCCTGCATTTCCAAATCCACACCACCCTAGGCCAATTTATCAGACCAACTGTTCCCACAGTAGCAATTCTATTTTCCTTACTATTTTTATCCTTCTACCACTGCTAATAATAAATTCCACTGGGAACATAATAATAATAATTATTAATTATTCCACTGGGAACATAATGAAAGGATAAATATGCCATCAAACTGGTTTATAACAACTTCTTTAAATCTACATTTTAGCTGAGGGCATGTCTATACTACAAAGTATAGCACCAGAGCGGGGCTTGCAGGCCAGATCCGTAGTTTGCCCACCCCTGCCCTAACAGGAATACATCACTTCAGGGTATGTATTTAACAAGCTTCTGTGACACAGGGTGGCCAGACATCCTGATATTATCAGTACTGTCCCGATATTAGAGGTTTTGTCTTATATAGGCCCCTTTAACACCCCCCCAACCCGGGCCCAATTTTTCACACTTGCTATCTGGTCACCCTACTGTGGCACTTCTTGGGCATTTGAAACCACTTGGCCTTTGAGGTGCAAAAATAACTTGTTAATGAACACCCTGCTATGGCTCACTGCTTTATTTCTAGATCGTCACAAAGCTAAACATTCCCTCAATGTGCAAACAATACTCACTGAAACAGAAAGAGTGAATATTACATGCCCAATTATTAACTATAGATTTTGTGTAAAGGAAATGCAAATTTAGAATCTTGCCTAAAGAGCACAGGTCCTTTCTTACCATCTTTGTTCACTGAAGGAACCAACTTTTCACTCCTCTACTGAGATGACAAAATATCAATCTCCATATACTGCAGGGATTGGTTTTCTTTCAGATACACACACTGATTAGCACATCAAGATTCTTAGGAAAGAGGAACTGGAGATTGAGAAGATTACCTCCAAAACAAACTGCTAGTAAAATGACTTCATAATTGAAGCTATAGGTTTATCATCTGTGGGTCAAATCCTGAGAGGCTTGACACCTTAAACTCCTGTTGACATCAAGTGCTCAGGATTTCAGGAGTTGGTTATGTGTGGGTGGGTGTTTGGACTTTTCTAAACAACTCTTTCTATAACTTCTGTTTCATGATTCTACATTTCTGATGTAAATAATTTTTAACCATAGATGTGAGAGGACACCAAATATGTGTGGGAACTTTGGGACATAAATGAGTGATATCTGTCAAAATCAGGGACATTTGAGATATGCCGAAAGAACTAAATTATTAAAAGTTTCTTTCAGCTCTAAGCCTGATGTAGGCTGTGTTTGGAGTTAGTCCAAAACTGATTTTGAGTGGGTAGTTTGTAAAATTGGAGGAAAAATCTTTCAGGCAGTTTTGGCCTAGGCAGGCAAGAAAATGTTTTCCCACTAAGTTAAAATAAATAAAATAAGAATAAATAATAAACCCCACATTGTAAACAACTAAAATGTCATCTTTGGTAGTTTGTACCACCAACATACAGCACCTAGGTATGGTGTGTGGGGCTTGGTGGCCCTCTCTACCTAGGGTTGCCAACCATCCAGGAGTGTTCTGGAGTCCCCAGGAATTAAATATTAATCTTCAATTAAAAATTATGTCATGTGATGAAACCTCCAGGAATATATCCAACCAAAATTGGCAACCCTATCTCTACCAACTCGGGGGAAAAAACAGTCAGCCACACCCAACTCTGTTTTACGCAAGCTCTTTCATGCTTCTGCCACATTGTAGCAGGGGCAGAACACCCTACAACAATGTGCTTCTATAGTGTGGTGTCATTTACAATAAATGGAGTCAGGCAGAATAAGCTTGTACAGTTGCCAATATTGTATTTCAAAAATAAGGGACTGTTTTCTTAGCACTTTTGCCCCACTCCTCCTGATATGATTATAATAATTATAATTATTATTATTAATACTACTACTAATAATATAATAAGCAGTACTCACCTACATTTGCTAGGGGTATTTCTTGCTGCTTTTTGCAGCACTCAGCAACTCCCAGTCTTGTTGTACAGAGATGAAGAAATCTTTGCAGGATGACTGGAAGTTTATGCAAATTTGGAGTTCACTTTTAATTAAATTTATGTTGTATCTGTTCTGTATGTCAGACCATTTATTCCCCATTAATGAAAAAATCCTGTCTACAAATGCATTTGATCTTGATACACTAAGTACAAACTACACAATTTGGAACAAGGTTTTCAAGTTTTCTTTTCCACACTTCTGAAACACATACCTCCATTTTTCACTGATAGATTTGGAAATGACATTTCTGGATATTTTGATCACACATCGACTGGTGCAGAATTCCTCATAGAGCTAGTCCATGTTTACGGTTTCCCTCATTTTGAGTGCATCTGTTATGTCTTCATTATCTGAGAAACTAAGCTTCTCGTAGAGACCCATGGGTTTCAGCTTCATCACTGCATTGTCAGTAGAGAAATCAAACCATTTATCGATGTACAAAAGCACAAAGTCATAAAACGTAATGATGGCTTGCTTTACCTTTGCTTTTTGTTGAAGTAGTAGCTTTCTCATCAGTTGTTTAGCTTGGAATCCAAAAAAACCAAATCCTCTTTCTGGTTCAGCAGCTTCAGCTTAAAATGGCACATACGTGTCAGCAATGCATAGCTTTGATGCCTCCAAGTTTCTCATAAGTACATCAAAGACACAAGCCACTTTGTGGAAAAAAACACATGCAGGCATCCTCACCATCTTATGTGAACATGTTCTTTAATGCTACTGGACAAGACTCCTGTAGTGACTTGAAGTAGGCTGTAATTGCTGGCCAGTTTCTCAAAAGTCGATCAACTGTTGGGTTAAGGGATAGCCATCTTGTACTCACATATCACACTACTCCGTTCTTTCCATTCAATGTCAACAAACTCAAAACTTTTTGGAGTTCTTCTCCGCATATTGCGGACACAGAAAAATTGCTGTAAATTTTCAACACAATTGTTTCTATGTCAACCGACACTCGCATGTTTGCAGGTACTGTGGACTATGTGTGCGGGGCAGTCTGCCTTCAAAATGCAGTCGTTGTCTGTACATAACAACTGATACACCTGACTGTGTTTGCAGTAGTTCACATGTGCATTATCAGCAAAGTATGCAGTAATGCAATTAACATTGAGCTGGTATTTCTCTAGGCAGTTCAAACTAGCATGATGAATGCCTTTTGCAGATTCATCACCAACTTCATAAAAATTGAGCAACTTGAACTGAACGCCATTTGTTATGGTGAAATATTGTAGGCACATTAGAAAATTTTTCCTGTTCCCCTTATTTGAGGCATTGGTGGCTACAGAAAAATACATGTGCGTTCTGGTAACAGTGGTAATAAATCCCGTAAACAATCCCCCACAGACATTGGGGCCAAAACATTGATCACGAATAGCTCTGCTTTGGGTCTTCCGCAACACAATTTGTTCTCAATATTTGAATCATGAAACATTTCACTGGCAAGCTTATTATCACAGTGCATGCTGTTATAATTTAGGGTGTGTTTACCTGTGTGGTAAACAGTTGTAATTACACATGCCTACGGTGACCAGATGTCTCAATTTTATAGGGACTGCCCCGATTTTGGGGGCTTTTTCTTATATAGGCACCTATTACCTCCACCCCCATCCTGATTTTTTACATTTGCTATCTAGTCACCCTAAGCATGCAGCAATTCTGTCACTTTCAGTGTTTGAAGAGACAAAGAATTTGCTAATATTTGTCATGCCTTTGGCCTGCGTGTTTTTCTTATGTCTATAGGTTGCTGCTTGCTGCTTCAGGTCAGTTTCACCTCTGTGCCCTGTGACGGGGCAAGGCCATATGGCTATAGAAAAGTAGTGGGAGATAGATATATTAGCTCCAGTCTAAACAAATTCCTGGTACCAGGATAAGTGAAATGGCAGCTGCTCCAGGTCAATTAAGACACCTGGGGCCAATTAAGAACTTTCCAGAAGGTAGGGAGAAGGCTAGGTTGATTGGGACACCTGAAGCCAATCAGGGGCTGGCTGAAACTAGTTAAAAGCCTCCCAGTTAGTCAGGTGGGTATGTATGTCAGGAGCTGTGGGAGGAAGTTGTGCTGTTGGAGAGGCTGAGTAGTACACACCATATCAGGCACAAGGAAGGAGGTCCTGAGGTGAGGGTGAAGTGGAGCTTGAGGAAGTGAGGGCTGCTGTGGGGGAACTAGCCCAGGGAATTGTACATGTCATGTTCCTAAAAGGTCAGCTACCATAGCTGATACTATTAGGGTCCCTGGGCTGGAGCCCGGAGTAGAGGGTGGGCCAGGGCTCTCCCCCCCCACACCTTTGCCCCCTGATTAATCACTGAGACTGGGAGACAACAGAGACTGTGCAAGGAAGGATAACTTCTCCTCACCTGCCTCGCTGGCTTATGATTAAAATGGCTCAGTAGACTGTGACCCTTGTCTCTAGAGAGAGAAGGGTTACGTGCAGGGTCACGGTGAGCCTCTGAGGCTAGCGAAATCCCCCAGGAAACGTGGGACTCACGGAAGCAAGGACAGAGCTTTGTCACAGCCCGTTAGTGAATTCATGCTGGCACAAAGTACAAAAGGCTTTACCAGAATTGCAAGTGACAGATTTAACCCAGTTGTATTTTTCTTCCCATTGACTTTTATATCTACACAGTCTCTTCATTTTTTTCTGTTTAGGTCCAGGAGGAATGTCTGATGTTCCCAATGCTTCACTCATAATTGCATTGAATGTTTTCCTGACCACTTGTAAAAGTGTGCTGCAGCTAATGTTAGCCACGAATAATATGACTTCCAAATACTAGTTCCACTATAGCCAGAGGTTCCCAAACGATGGGGCATGGCCCCCTGGGGGATGCAATAGAGTTATCGGGGGGCACGAAGACCTGATGGGGCCACACTGAAAGGCTGGAATCAGGAGGGAGCTCTGTCCAGCAGGGGAAACAGACAGGGCTCTGTGCAGGTGGTATTGGCTGTCAGGACCAGGCTCCCTGCCCGCCTCACTCCCCGACTGCTGCAGCTGCAGTAGCCACCAACCAGCAGTTATGCTCCTCTGCTGGGGATGCTGACAGAGACTCTGCAAGCAGGGAGGCTACACCCTGGGAGTACTGACTGGCCTGTCAGACAAAGCCCCTTCCTGACCCTGGCCCTTCAGCACAGATCCGGGGCACACAGCCCCATCCACTTGCCAGACAGAGACTGTGCAGGGAAAGTGGAGGGGGCTGTGATCAAGGGCTGGAATCAGCAGGGGGCCCTGTCCAGCATGGGGCCACTACTCTCAGGTGCATCTTTCTCCTCCGGTCCCTGGCCCTTGACCTCAGCCTGGTCTTTATTTCCCTGCACAGCACTGAAAAGCCAGGGTCGGGAGAGGAGTGGAAAGATGTACCATGAGTACTGGCCCCTTGCTGTTGAAATAGGGGATAAAAGGCATCCCATACAGATTTTGTATGGGACAGACAATTTTCTATTTAAATAAGGGACCTCCCTTGTCATATGGGACTATTGGCAATACTAGTGTCACTCCATAGCATCATAATACTTGTTCTTTTTATTTTCCTCCCACGTAAAAGGTATAGAAATTAAACTAAAATGTTTTGTTAGTACAAAATTAAGGTTGCAAATATAAACACACAAAGTCAGGCAATGTAAAAATGGTGGTGCCATGAGAACACATTCTACAAAAGCCCCTAGTATGACAACAAGGAACTATACATTGGCTGTGTAGTATTATTTTTACATTTATTGAATTGTTTAGGGAAATGTGGCCAGCAAAGGGAAATTAGATGAACTCCTCTGCTTTTTGACTGTAACATGCAAATAGCTGTTGCTGTACAGAAAGAGAAATTCAAAAACACAGAGTCCAGCTTGGATGAGCAGCACCACACTGATCTGAAATAATCTGTGCATGTAAAAGAGGATTAGGTGCTTTTCCAAGGAGTGGGACTGGGGATATAGACCCCAATCTTGCATCCTTGGAGCAAATGGGAATTTGGCCATTGACCTTAATGGAAGCATGATCAGGGTTTTAGAGGCGCTGAGGGAGTTTTTACATTTAAAACAGTACTCATGAGTAATCAGCATGCCCATTTCCCATCCTACGCCAGCATGAGGCTCCTGGTGAGTGGTGTCTGACCCCCTACATCAGCACTATGCTAGTGAAGGTTCCCTCTGACACAGGGAGCTGCTCTGTGGGGTAGTTAAGCCAGGTTTACAGCCAAAATGCATCCATGGTGCAGCATAAAGCAACCACACTGCACCAATGACTTTCATGACTTCTGTGATCCGTATGACAGAAGCGGCCAGGCCCAGCACTTCACCAAATTCCAGCAAAGGAAGCTAGGCTCCAACTTCCTTTAAAAGGAGGAGGCCACGGTTGTCAGACATTTTGGCCTTTAGGTCACGACAACTTGATTTACAGCACGTTGCTCTCACCGTGGTATAGTATAGTTAGAGGCGTTGGGGGTTTTTGTTTTTGCAACATTTGAAGTGACTCACACAACCTGTTTGAATACTAGCATTTTGAAAAGAGAGGCACTCCACTTTGTTTTAAAGTTTTCCAACTTTTTCGTAAAGTCATATCTCACGAATGCTGGAGTCAGTATTTTTTCTCTTAGGAAGTCCTCAGTAAGATCCTATGCACGAGGACTTTTTGAATGAATAGGGTCATGTTCATTTTAGGAGTTATTCTCCCTGAAGCAATTCACCCCAACAGAGCCTATGCACTTAAGCCTTCAAAACAGGGCTTAAGTGAAACTTAAGTGGTAGCCCTATCCACAGGACTAAATTTCACCCTATGGATTTCAGTTTGTTTCAGTGCTGCAGGAAGGTTCATAAACTTTGTCCATAGGTGTTAATACCCCTGTAATTTCTTTACAGAAAAGACTTGGCTACTTTAAGTCTGAAACTAAGATCTGACTACAGTGAGTTTCCAGATCTCAAATGATGGTTTTCATGATGGGAGATTGGAAAAGGTTACCTGGAGCGACTGTGAATGATATTTCAAGTTATTGTAATAACATACACATATCCTAATAAGTGTTTGTCCTTGTAGCAGGCTCTTGACATGCCAATGTAAGGCGAAAATGTAATACAAAGGGGAAGCGCTTAGGAAATAGGACACAAAAGGAAACAAAACACCCTCTTTATTAAAAAATATAGTTTTGAATTTTTATTGTAATAAATAATTCTCATAATTTATGACACAGTAAAATAAAGACACAGTAAAGACAAGTAGGTATCTTGCAAAATACAACCAAACCATAGCTTAATGATACTTAGAATTCGAAAGTGCTCCCAAAATGCATGCTAAATGATTTCATAGAGTCATAGAATCAGAGAATATCAGCATTAGAAGGGACCTCAGGAGGTCATCTAGTCCAACCCCCTGCTCAAAGCAGGACCAATCCCCAACTAAATCATGAAAGTCTATTTTGTATCATAGAATAGCAGATGTTCCATCTCAACTGTTTCCAAAGAGTCTACTCCATAGGCTACTCTTCTAGAAGGTCCAAAGTCTTGCTTTTCAGATGGTTGATCAGAATAATGACCAGTTGCAAACTGGTGGTGCCAACTATATCCCTAGTAACAGTAAACAGTAGAACTTCTAACTCTCTAGAGCATCTTCAAAGTGCAAGAGATTATCTGATGACTTCCAACCCAGGAGGAATCGTGATGTTGACAAGAGGGTTAAACAGCCTTTTCTCTGTTGAACTAACTAACTGCTGAACGTTAGCTAATATCTTAAAATCTGCAATGAGGAGAGATGGTAGCCCACATGCATGACATTCTTATCCTTGTGTAGGTCAAAGTGATGACAATTTCATCCAAGGAGGCTGGAAGTGATAGAGTCTCAGTAGGGAACGTAGAGCTCAGAGAAAAATTGGAATGTTTTAAAAACAAGTATGAAATGAATTAGGGTAGGGACCTAAAGTGCTTTCTTTTTTGATGGAAGTATTTAAAAAACCTGAACAACATCCACAAAAGTGCATAATGGACAAAGCAAACATGTAGGAACTTAAATAAATACAAATACATATACAGAGATCCTGATGCTGATCAGTTTTACATCAGGATAACTCCATTAACTTCTGCAAATTTACTCTGAATTTACACTGGTGTAAATGAAAGGAGAATTAGACCAGGCCATTTTAAAATAGTATTTAAAATAAAACTTCCAGAGCTCTAGAACATATTCAGTGAAGGAAGAAAACATTCTGCATTAAGTCACCTCAATTCGTACATCTGTGAAAAGAAAAAAAAATATACAAGCATTTTACAAAAAGACATCACCACACATTTATGACATCATTTCCCATCTTTAGTCTGACTAAAGCCAAAAGTAAAATAAATAAAAAATACATAGCCTACACTACTACACAAATTCTGCACCAAGTTGCACCCATTTAGCCAGTAGGGTTGAGTGAATATAAATCAATGCAGAATTTGACCCAACCTTTTTAACACCAGAAGAAAATAAATAATCTCTATTGTGGCTTGCAATTGTCCAGTTACCACGTCATGAGCCCAATCCAGGCAAAATTTGTTCACATTAACGGTTTGTACCTCTTTAACTAGATCAATTTTTAATTCAGCTGTACTCGTCTAGCGCAAAGAAGGCTAAACTAACTGATGTTTAAAAATTAACTGATTGGATCGTATTTTTCAATTATATTCTTGATGACTTTGGACCTGATTTAGCCAAAATTAGCATCTGTGGCCATTGACTCACAGGAATCTCCAAGTGCGAATAGAGAAGGAGGAATTATCCTTTTACTATTCCAGCTTAGCTGGTTGTGCTGCCCCATTCCCAAGGACAGAGTCATGTGACAAATACATAAAAATATAGTCCATGGACTTTACTGAGCATTCTAATATTTTCTCCACATTGCAGCATCCTAACTAGGGTGATTGTTTATCTCCAGGTGACTGAACATCAACCAGCGATGGAAGAATTGTAAAGGGGTCTCATTCTGAAGTTACTGGTCTCTCCCTGCCTGGAAGCTCCTTTTTGGAGATCAGCCAGAGAGACCTAGAAAGATTCCCTAGAGTGCAAAGATTTAAAAACAAAAAATGTAACTAACAGGTGGGAGAAAGGAAAATAGGAGGCCTTAGATCAGTCAGTCAATAATTGGGAAAGGATCCCCTAAAACCACTGGAGTGTGGACTGGGAAGTGCTCAGAATCTGCATCTAAATTTTTAAACTAATCCACAGGCCAGTTCTTAATCTGTCAGTTCCCTTAGCAACAGCTGCTGTTAAGCTCTAACTCCCACAGGGCTATGCTCTCTTCCTGGACATGGAAGCTGGCAGATGATTTGTACTGTCTGAAATTCGCTACTATTTTTCCTTTTTCACCTGTACTTACTTTCCAGTTCTTCATTCTCAGGAGAAATCTCTCTGCAATCGCCCTCTTCCTCATTTGTCGATAATTCTTTTAAAATAATAAAAATAAAATATCAACACACACATACACATGAGTGAGCATATTTTTTTTCCCTGCATGTATGGTCATAAATCCTTTGTAAAGAATTCTGACCATGGTATTCTAGGTAAGCTGAGTGCCTAATTGAACTGCAGGCTTACAAGAAGTATTAATGCATAAAACAGTTTGTTTTATAGAACTAAAACTAAAAACTGTTTTTCCTTCTCAAACACTGTGCATCTGATATAGCCTCTGGAGGAGGGAGGAACTTGAGCCATTTTAAGATGTCTTAAAATGGACAATCAAAAACTGACCCATTCAAAATCACTAGTCACTTTTTAAAATCTTGGTCTTTGTATTTGCCTACAATTTTACCTAATTTCTCTTTGGTAGGACTGTTTGTGTTGTAATATGCAAAGTTGGTCCAGTCTGATATTGTACTTAATTTACTGTTTGGAAATATATGTTTTCATTATTTCAGAAAATAAAAGGCACCAAGTTCATTGTTTAATTATTACTGTCTAGTTTTCAGAGTAACAGCCGTGTTAGTCTGTATTCGCAAAAAGAAAAGGAGTACTTGTGGCACCTTAGAGACTAACCAATTTATTTGAGTATAAGCTTTCGTGAGCTACAGCTCACTTACTTACTGTCTAGTTATCAGACAACTTAAAAGAAGAATGCAAAATGGAGCAGAATACAATTTTGCTTAGGGTTGCCCCTGTTACGTAGTGAGTTCTCAATTAAGCCAGTTTCACTTGAAGCACATCCAGCCACATGTATGCAATACTTACTTATCACTTTCACTGCTGCATTATTTGTACATCTCCCTGTCCTGATCTTTTCTAGCTGCAAGAGAAAAAGGAAAATATGAAAGAAAATACTCATTTTAGATTTAGCGTTACTACAAAACCCCTGAAATATTTATCTAACTTATTTGCTGTTGTATATTTTTACCTAAAAGACTACAAATTAGGTTTTGTATCTACTGAAAAATCACCTTTGTTACTGTTCCAGTGCAAACTTGGGAAAAAACCAGCTAAAATATTACTTTTTCTTGTAACTTAGGAAAAATGTGTCCTTATAATTAGATTCCCAGGAGGGAATCTTCTGAGACACCAAGGATTTCCTCTGTTCCCTCCTCCACTTTCACCGTGTATTCCTGTTCCCACCACACTCTGATAGCAAAGGTACTGTTGATTGCTAACACTACTGCTGACATCACTTGTGGGGCTGTTATAGAAGAATACAAAACATTTATACAGGGCCTGAGACAGACATCTCCATAACACCCTCTTATGTGGGGCAGGGGGAAGTTGTGTGAAGAGATTAACAGAGTCTGACATAGCAATGTTATGCTATCATTAACCTGATGGACTAGGAATATGCAGTCCTAATGGAGATCTTAGCATAAATTTTGATGATGGAAGACCTTTTCCATGTGATTTCCAGCCAGAAAGCTATTTCCAGTGCTGAGCTGGTGATGGGGGAATATATTACACGGCTTGAAATAGTAAAACAGTTTCATAACATTAATACCTCTACTGAGAGTTATTACCAAAAAAGATACCACACAGCTCTGTATTATTTCCAGTTGAAGTTCATGCCAGCTGTATCTTTATGCCTACTAAATAGTTTTAAAAGATTTTCTGGTAAGCCATTAGCCCATTACCTGACTCAAGCTTCCTCATGCATTTCTGGTCATATATTGTTACAGTATGACAAATTGGTGTGGTTCTGTCAGCATAACAGGTGTGTGTCAACACTGAGACCTCCAGTACTTTTCAGGTAATCTCTCTGCAACCCAGTTAGATCCTGAAACTAGCAGCTTTTTTAAGTCACTCAAATTAACTAAAGAAACAAAACCTAATTTAAAAAAATCAAGAAAATGGAACAAACTAGTGGTGGCAAACCACTGTATGGGGAGGGGGAGTACCTCTTGTGATAAAATCTTCAAGATGTAAATCTCAAAAATTCTTGCAAATACCTGTTTATGGTCATCTCTGTTACATTTTAGCCATGACAAAAAATATAACTAGAATACACTCATTTAGATACCTTATAAAGTTATTGAGTAAAAATTCAGACAGTTTTGTTAGAAGCTATGACAGAAAAGACAATTATTATGCTAGCCTAATGACATGTAGGTTCCACCTCATGAGGGAAACCACAGAACTGGAAGCAGCTTTGGCAACGCCAGCTGAGTAGAAAATGCTTTCACTTCCGAATGGGGAAAGCACCATTCAAAACACTCTGCATCATCATCTACAGTTTGACCAATGGAGATGCATTAACAGCTGCCTGTAGGCAGATGACCAAACAGTTCCCTGTGCCAGGGAGATGATAAATACTACCTTAATGGTTACTATGTGGTGAGAGCAGATTAAGAAAAAACAAATGAAGCAGGAAGGATGTGATAAAAAAAATTAAGAGAATTGGCGGTTTCAGGGTGAAGGAGTTGGAACAGACCATCATCAGCTGATTTCAATCCTATTAGTATCAAATAACAAAAGGAGAAAAATATGGCAAAAAAATGTATACCCTTTTTTACCCAGAGCATAAATAGAAGCGATGATCCAAAGAGAACCAACGCAGCCCCAGCTGTTGCAAAATAGTGTCTACTGTTAATCCTTTGACTATCCACTGTATCATCTAAAAAGGATTAAAATAAAATTATTAGAGAAATAATCAAGTTACAGTAACCAGTTAAATTACTCAAGCAGGTTAGACTTTCTTGAATCTTAAAAAAAAAGTTTTGTTGAAATTTCTAAGTGTCTTATTTTTTTCTTGATTATCAATGAGCTCATGGAACTGGACAAAATGGAAAAAATTCACAAAAAATTGTCACCATTTAAAAATAGGTTATAAGTTATATAGATTTTATTTCTCTGTGATTATTACAAAACCCAACAACCTGAGAATATTGTTAATATTACTGAATTACAATAATTACTTTAAGAATTTCAAACAACTTTGACCACCACAAGACATGTCCATGACTCATTACTATGCTCATATGGGAAATGCAGAATCACAGTAATGTAAGGCTGGAATGGACCTTGAGAAGTCAGCAGGTCCAGCTCCTTGTGCAGAGACAGGACTAAGTAAACGTACCCCATCCCTGACAGGTTTTTAAGAACAGGTTGGACAAACACCTGCAGTGATGGGGATTCCACAACCTCACTTGGAAGTCTATTCCAGAGCTTAACTACCCTTATACAGTTTTCCTGATATCTAACCTCATCTCCCTTACTGTAGATTAAGCCCATTACTTCTTGTACTCCCTGGCCCTTCAGTGAACGTGGAGAACATTTGAGCCTTTAATATATTTGAAGATTGTTATCAGATTCCTCCTCAGTCTTCTTTTATCAAGATTAAACAAGCTTTCTAAAATTATTATCATTTTTGTTGCTCTCAACTGGACTCTCCAAATTTTCCACATCTTTCCTAAAGAGTGGTGCCCAGAGCTGGGCACAGTACTCCACCTGAGGCCTCAGCAGTACTGAGTAGAGAGGGACAATTACCTCCTGTGTCTTACACAGGACACTTCTGTTAATATGCCCCAGGATGATATTAGTATTTTTGAAGGCTAACATTTTCTGAAGGGAGCTTAATCATTAAGGAAAAGATATACAATAGTGCAGAAACTGATTTTACACCAATCACTGCAAACCTCCATCTGAAGTTATAGCTAACCCTGTTCAGGTCGCAGGTATAAACCCCCTGCTCCCACTCTGCACGTTATCACCCTGCTCTCGGCATTTCAGAATGATATGCAAGCAACTTATTTATTTTTGCTTTCTCTTTTGCTTCTGCTGTTATCTACTATTACAAATTTTGGTGTGATACATTTTTAAATTGAGTTCAAGGACACACCCTGATGCTGCATTTCAAGCCATGTGAGACAAGTCAATAAACAGAAACTGCTTCAGACAAGGTGGAAGACAATTTAATATTTATCCTTGCTTCTGGGGTCAGTGGTATCCGAGGAGGTGCACTGGATAACACAAACGGGTCTGTGACAGGATGCAGCGGGATCATTCTTCCATATGTGTTCAAGGAAATGGCTATCACAATAGCTGCTCAGAAAACAGACTGGGGAGTATCCTTTTGGAAAGGCAGAGTTCCACACCCAGGATTACAGGGCTGGACTGTATCTCACCTGGGGATTTTGCTGTTTAAATCATTTCACTCCCTTGTTAAATACCATCACCCCTTGATACTTTGCTCACTATAACATTTTTTCCCTCTGATGATTTATTCCAGCAGTTTCCTGGGGCCCCGTCTGTACTTTTAGATTTATGCAATGTCTTCCTCCCACTCCATTCTATGTACAGATTTTGATTCTGGTACTAATTTGTTTAAATTTAATGTAGGAATAAGGAATTGATGACTATCATCCCCAAACTGTACATGTTTATGATTAAGTTGCAGGGGAGGGTTTCATTTCTCAACTCCAGCTAGACTGGGACATTTTCTACCCTCAGGTTCATACACAACTTTCACATAACTTTTAAAGCTGTGCAGAACTCCCCACCTTGAATCACTACCCACCCACTCCATGTATACTGGAAATATTAACATGGTGAAAAAATACCCTAATAACAACACTTAGCATTTTCAGTGTTCAGAGCACATTACAATCACATTAATGCCTACACAACCTCTGCAAGGTATTAGCTACATTTTGCGTGTGGGAAACTGAGGCAGGGCAGTTCTGTGACTTACCCAGTGCCATAGAGGAAGTTTAAGAGCCTAGATTTAAAAACCCCCACAAGAGTTTCCAGCTATTAGGCCTAAAATTCAAGCCCCCAGACTATACCCATTTCTACAATATATTGCTTGGCCTTGTCTAGATTAGGAAGAACAGGTTGTGGTTGATCCAATCTAGACAACTTTAATTAAGAAACATTACCTGGTATGATGAAAATAGCAGATGTGTTTTCTTTAAATTCTTTGTTCCAAAATATACAGTGAAAAGTCTCATTAATACTTGTGTTGGTTTTAAGTGTACTTGTCACACTGTACAGTTGATCAGTTCCTGTTTCATAACTTGTGTTTGCTTTGTCACTGAAGTCTTGATGTTCCCCATTATGCCAAATGACCTCTGCCTTAGGATACCCTTTTGACTGGCATGTTAACTCCCATTCGTTCTGTCCTGCAGTCCTCTGGACAATCACAGTTCTTTTGGTTATGTTTCTATAAGGAGCTAAACAAAAACAACAATGACACAAAAAGCTATTATAGCTATGGTGCTGACAGAAGAGTGTGTGTTATTTCAGGAGGTCATGCTCCTTTCGAGCCAAAATTCTGCACGTGAGCAAGTAATATTTTTTTGATGACCAAGTTAAACATCATTATTGTTTGCTTCATCATTATGGTAAAAGTGGGGAGGTAGGTTTTGTACCTGAACTGAGCTATTTTCACTACAGTTTTGCAACTATTTTAAAGATTGTATCAACCTTTCTTCAGCTGACCTCCCGAACGTCAGTCTTTGTTTGTTTCGCGGCCATGTGTGGTAGAAAAGGGCAGAGTCACAGACTCCACCCAGAGGTAGGTGTGGGTTTGGGCTCCTGTGTAAGTGCCAGGAGGGTGCCTCAGAAGGTCAGTGGAGGCCTCTTTGGATGCTGAACCCAAGTGGACAATTGGGGTCCTACGGATTCTGCATCATACGTGCCCCAGAACCCATAATTTATCCCATAGCTCCCATCAGCATTTGGGGGAATTACTTGCATAAATATCTATGCATCAAAGTGATATTAATCTTCCCCCTAGTCTACATGTTTTCCATTGCATCTTTGTGGGAGAACAGTTTGTAGTGAACTTTGCATTCTTGATACTGAGTAAACTCTTGTGCAGAACTGCAAGGTTCAACCTACAATATATACCTAGCAGTATTGAGACAAGCAACCCATAATTTTTCAGAAAGAAAATGAGGGTAACATATAACTTGTATCAGGGGTCACAGCCTGGAGCAAGAGGTGTCAGCACCATCCCTGTCCAGAGGATGGGAATCCATTCAGGTATTTTGCCCTTCCTCTCCCCTACCTCTTCAGGATTATTCCTCTTCTCCAGAAGGCAAAGCTGTGGGTGAGAAGGGGCCATAGGGGGAGGGTAGAATGTCCTCAGTGTACCAGGAGGTAGGAGGTGCTTAAGAAAACCTGGGCACTTTTGCACAAGAAGTGCTCTGCCTTATCTCCACCTCCCTCATTACCCTCCAAATATAAGCGAGAGAAGGAAAGGATAGGCAGAACTTCTCTCTTGAGTTGAGCTGACAATGCTGTAATACAGAGGCTTGACCTAGATCTTACACACATTGTGAATGCTAGTTACAGACCAAGAGCCAAATTTCACCCTCTGGCATTATTGCCATCCCAATGAAGTCAGTGAGGGGAAACTTGTAACTGGATAATGCAGTAATAAACTGATTTCCACTATCTGGAAAAAATGCTTACCTTTTACTTGCAAAGTGATCATCTTGTAGTCAGCTCCCTCATAGCCAATGAGACAGAGGTAAGTCCCTGCATCTGTAAATTTTACACTGGTGACCTGAAGCATAGACCTTCCAAATTGCAGTTTATCTTTCAACAATTGTACTCTTCCACTGTAGCTGCTGTGTTGGTTATTAAAGTTTTCCTTTCCTTTGTGAAGTTTGTAAACCTCTTTTGTATGTTCCTCTTTTTTCTCCCAAATGACACTTAAATCTTGAAGCTTTAATTGACCATTCACTCGAAACCTGCATTCCATGGTCACGTTGCTCCCATATTCTACAATGTACTGTGGCTGGGGAACTTCAACTGTGAATAAAGCTGGAAAACAGAATTCAGAATAAAACTTCTTTTCCAAAAAGAACATGATTTTCAAAGTTATATTTTACCAACTGTGTGGATACCTTTCTGTGTGCCTAATTTATGCACACAAACATCCACAGTGTCTGTGTGCAAGTTTGGCATTTGTGCATGCACACAACCAGTTAGGTACCTAAATAGCTATTTACACTGGAGTTGTACACACACACACAGAGGATATTTGTGTAGATAAACTAGGCGTGGGTGTCCTCTTGGCCTCTATTTTCAGAACACTGTGGAGAAGCTTGTACTGCTGCTTCCTGTTACAAGAGTGCTCTATGTTTGTATGTAAGTAAATACAAGTGCAAGTAGATGACACTCAAGAATATGTAGCATAGTTCTTGGGGGGAGGGTTTGAGCATTAGCCTGCTAAACCCAGGGTTGTGAGTTCAATCCTTGAGGGGGCCATTTAGGGATCTGGGGCAAAAATGGGGGATTGGTCCTGCTTTGAGCAGGGGGTTGGACTAAATGACCTCCTGAGGTCTCTTCCAACCCTGATATTCTATGATTCTATGATTTTGTGGACCAATAAAACTTGCGCACTGCAGTGTCTTCCTTTGTCTTCCTTTGTGCAGTTCTTTACATCTGCTCTTTATTCCCCACCCCCCCACTGTTTTGAAACATTTACCCCTGCCAGCTACATCAATCTAGCCCTTTTCAAGCACACGTTTGGCTTAACATTTAAATGATAAAGAACAGTGTTTTTTCACCTAAGAGTTTAAGAAAAACTAAGTTGGAAGGTATAGTTCCCATGCCCATACATTGAAAAAAAAAAACCTAAGCAAATATTTCTGCTTCTTACCATTTAGGAAATGCCAATGGGACACGAATATACACAATATACACAATGCATTTTCCATCTTGCAGAAAGAACCTAAAATGATACAAAATCCTATTATGGTGTGTTTTCTAACATTACACTATACATTGTACTTTAGCCAGGCAGAATGTAGTAACTGCACATAGGCATTGAGTTCTACTATAAACAGAGATAAGCCAGATTCCCAAAAGGTACATCAGGAGTCTCGTATTGTATCTGTGACTATGGAGGAAATTGCAAATATTTTGGTAAATCAGATAATAAAATCCTTGTTCTGCTCCAGCATATAACTGTGTCAACTTCTGGACAACAGATTTAAAAATAAATTAAAAAAATAAGAAATTCCCACATTTATCCCTCATTTGTAATGTAACAATACACTTTTCATCAATTTATGCCACAAAGTAAGTGCTCATACACAGACATTGGTTAAAGTAGATTATAGTAGGGAACTCTCACTGCACTAGCCAATGAGGAGGGAGGAAGTTATCTGGAAACATTGCTCCTCCAAACCAAAAAGAGGAGAGAAAAGTTCTCCATCTGTAGGTTTAGAGGAAAGGGAGCGGAGGGCTCTCCCTTATTTTAACTCAGGATGAAACATATCTGCTGTCAATAGAGCTAGTTGAATGACACAAAACCAGAGTGTGAGTGTTTGTATTCTGAATGGTTGTTAGGTTCAGCTATGTTTGTACCAGTTAGTTTTGCAGTTCACATATATTCACAAATACAGGTTTCAGTTCACGTCTAGAGAACAGGAATATGCATATTTGCATGGGAATAAAGTTTCACAAAAAGAAAAGGAGTACTAGTGGCACTTTAGAGACTAACCAATTTATTTGAGCATAAGCTTTCGTGGGCTACAGCTCACTTCATCGGATGCAATAAATTGGTCAGTCTCTAAGGTGCCACTAGTACTCCTTTTCTTTTTGCGAATACAGACTAACACGGCTGCTACTCTGAAACCTTAAAAGTTTCAGTCATCCAGTCAGGAAGTAGAAACAATACTGTAGCATCAGGAATAGCCAAATGAAGAGACACAACCACATGGTTTAAAAATCCAAATTCTCCTCTAATGTATCTGAAGCCTTCTCACTACAATGCCTGTTCCCCTGCAGCAGACTACCTACACTGTACTCCCAGAGAACTTTCAGATCCTCTAACTTCTCTCAAAACTAAACCCACCTGCAACCTAGAGCATGTGGAAGGGAAACCCATTATAGTACCATGAGACCAAACACAGACTGCAAACAGCACATAGCAAAAATGAACACCTTTCAAATAATCCATAGCCTGAAAAACATTTGTGTAAGATCTTTGGTGGACGATCCATGAACAGAAAAAAAAAAAAAAAAAAAAAAGAGGACAAAATTTAATTGGATAGTGTCTTCCCCACAAACACTGTGACCAACTCCAGCTCTCAAGAGTACAAGATTCAGAGTTAGCCAACCTGATGACCACTGTCCACTGTTAACACCACACAGGAAAAACTCCTAAATAAACCAATAAACCAATACAGGACATTGCTGTCTTACAGGTAATTAGCATGTGAGGCACATCTAAGGCACGTCATTTAAGTCACAGTAACACGTTCTGTTGCGAAAAGTGAAATTCACTTCACCTGTATGAAACCGAAAGTGAAGGTTGAGGGGTTTGGCAAGCAAAAATCCATCCCTTTGACCCAAGTAGAAGCACATACTAATTTATGCCCAAGGCTATTGGCTCTGCACATCAGTTGTGGACTGAGTTCTCAGCCTCTCCCCTGGCCCACTTTGTCTTGTCCCCCCAAGCTAGCCCGGGCAGGACTGGCATTAAAGAACTCCTCTACAGCGTGCATAGGATGCATCCTGTGTGCTCCTTTTCTGTTGACGTGTTCCTTCACACGTCTCCAAAGCGGGGGGATCTTTACATCTTGTGAATATATTCAGCTGTGCACAAGGGTAAAGTCTGCTAATCTTGACACAAAGAGAACATCCCTAAAAAAATGCCTCTTTGTAATAGGGTCTGCAAATAACTTTCTGGGCCAGGAAGGAAGGGGGTTTATAGGCTGGCCTGAAAAGAGGAGCTGCAGTTGGCTCCATACCACAACACTTGCCAGAAATATCAAGCTGGATGGAATAATCATACTGAGAACAAGAGATAAAAGTAAGGGAGTACTAGGTTTGAGAGAATTGGCTGCCCACTCTGTTGAAGGAAGGAATTAAACCCAGGGACTGGGAACAGCAGCGTGAAGAGAGGGAAGGTGCAGTGGAGCTTCTCTATGATGGGAAAAATCAGACTAAGACTGTTCACCTGCTTGGCAGGTGGGAAGAGTTGGGCAGGTTTCTCAGGAGTATGGAAAAATCTAGAGATCAGCTGAATCTTATGAGTTTCTTCCTCACTCTGTTGGAGTTTACAAACTCTTTGGAAGGCTTGTCAGTGAATGAGACTCTCCAGGTCTCCCAAAGGGAAAGGAGAAGGACCAGAAGCAAATTAAAAAGGAGTTTTGTTCCTTCTGAAACTGAGTCCAGTCTTTGTACAAAGGGGCATTTGATCTTTTTTCTCTGTCTGCACTATTATTTAATTAGAGATCTCTCCTGAATGCTGCTTGAAGGTGTAGCTTCCTTTTGGCTCCTGCTGTGTCCACTCAGTCCTCTTGTTGCACACTTATGGAAACAGGTCTTGAAGCCCACCACTTACATCACAAATACAAACAGGAATTAAGCATTAAAGATGATGCAAATGTGTAGGAGGGCAGCCTTGTAAAACTGTGAAGAAAAAAAAATCTACCAGCTCAAAATCTGCTTCCCTGTGCTTCCCCCACCCCTCCCCCCATAACTAAAAGCGTAAGTTACTTTTCTTACCCATCTGACCAAAAATTACTCACTCCTGGATTAACTGATTTTTACAAGTCCTATGTGGGAGTGTAAACTACAAAAAAAGTACTGCTGATGTTAACTGCATAAGCCAACTTCATTTTAAAAGGGATACATTTCTAAGTACACATTTTAATCAAGAAGAATACCCTAGGGCCAAATCGTACAGAACTTATTCAGCCTATACTCAGGCAAAATTCCCATCAGTGAGTTTTGTGTGAGTACGGAGGACTACAGGATTTTTTCTTATTTTTTTTAGATCACCAAATTTCATACCCACATAAACTGCTTCAGAAATTGGCAACACTTTTATTAAACTGCCTTTAGGTTTTGAATAAGAAATTCGGTGTCCATAATAGTTATCTACCTTCCTAATTATATACTGATAAGAGTTTACCATTTACTTAACTGTTTTTTTCTTCAACGTTCTAGTGGTATTTCAATATTAAGCTGATGATTAACCAAGCATATCTGCTATTGTGCTAGGGTATAACCCAAGGCAACGCTAGATTCGAGGGCATGGACTGTGCTGAGCAGACTCATGATTTCTCATGAAGAGTCACAGAAGACAGACAGGGTGTCCAATTCTTCTCTCAGACAGGTTTTCCGTTGCTGTAACTCCACTGACTTCACTAGGGAAACTTCTGCAAAAACTCCCCAGCATTGCTAATAGTGGTGCAACTCTACCAGAGGTGGCGATGCTTGGAATGCTAATATAGATAACATTTGAAGCCTCATTCATCTAGCCAGGCTCACAGCAAGGTTTGATCAACAGTGCTTGGAATGCTGGTGGCAGCCAGTGGTCCGCCTTCACTAGGGCTCCCAATATTGCTAACATGGGGTGGTGCTAAACTGCTGTTAGCAATGGTGAGAAATTGCAGCGGTGTTTGTGTAGACTTACAACAGGAGTAAAAGAAGTGGGGAGAGCACAGCTCCCCTCCTCTGGAAAAAGCAAAGGGAAAGCATTCCCCTCTTCTTCCTTGTGGGAAACAAAGCTCCCCCACAGCTCCCTCTCCTCCTTTGCTGGGACAGTAAGAGCTTCCCCTCCTGCTTCAATGTACTCTAACCAGTGTTTGTAACTGAGAGAAAACTGGGTCCATTATGTTAAGATCAGAGGAACAAAAAGCTCCATCAACTTCATTAGCTTTCTCGTACTGTGGTTCTTTAAACGCTACAGGGTGGGTAGGGCATAATTAAATGTTAAACACCATAGTCTGATTGGCTTTACACTAGTACAGGGGTTGGCAACCTTTCAGAAGCGGTGTGCTGAGTCTTCATTTATTCACTCTAATTCAAGGTTTCGTGTGCCAGTAATACAGTTTAATGTTTTAGAAGGTCTTTCTGTATAAGTCTATATTATGTAACTACACTATTGTTGTATGTAAAGTAAACAAGGTTTTTAAAATGTTTAAGAAGCTTCATTTAAAATTAAATTAAAATGCAGAGCTTATCAGTTTAGTGCAGTGGTTCTTAACCTGGGGTGCAGGCACCCCACGGGGGTGTGAGATGCTCTTTCTGGGGGTGCAAGACATGTAAGATTTTTTTTAGAAGGTAAATCATCAAAAACACAAATTAAGCACAGGCACCTAAATACAACCACTTTGTTTCATCAACCCTATGTATTTATTAACATTATACATTTTTAACGATTACTGTTATATACACAGTTTGTAAGTTTTTAAGTTTTCAAGTTTTTAAGCTAATTGTAGTGTAATTTTTTATAAGGGGTGAGAGAACATATTTTAAGAACACCAGACTGTCAAAGGGATGAGCGGGGCTGGGTGTAGTGTATTAAATTGCTCCCCATTGGAACGTGCTACTTACGGTGTACTACTTACGGCTGCCAGTCCTGATGCTCTGAGCAGCATGGTAAGGGGACGGGGAACAGGGGTGGTCGGATAGGTGTGCGAGTCCTGGGGGGGCCTGTCAGGGGTCGGGGGTGTGGATAGGGGTGGGGTGGGGTCCCGGGAAGGGGTGGTCAGGAGACAAGGAGCCGGGGGGGGGGGGTTGGATGGTGGAGGATTCTGAGGGGGGCAGTCAGGGGGCAGGGGATCCCAGGAGGGGGTGGTCAGGAATGCCTCTCTGCTATATACATTGGCCAAACTGGACAGTCCCTATGTAAAAGGATAAATGGACACAAATCAGATATTAGGAATGGCAATATACAAAAACCTGTAGGAGAACACTTCAACCTCCCTGGACACACAATAGCAGATTTAAAGGTAGCCATCCTGTAGCAAAAAAACTTCAGGACCAGACTTCAAAGAGAAACTGCTGAGCTTCAGTTTATTTGCAAATTTGACACCACCAGCTCAGGTTTAAACAAAGACTGTGAATGGCTCGCCAACTACAAAAGCAGTTTCTCCTCCCTTGGTGTTCACACCTCAACTGCTAGAAGAAGGCCTCATCCTCCCTGATTGAACTAACCTCGTTATCCCTAGCCTGATTCTTGCTTGCATATTTATACCTGCCTCTGGAAATTTCCACTACATGCATCTGACGAAGTGGGTATTCACCCATGAAAGCTTATGCCCCAATACGTCTGTTAGTCTGTAAGGTGCCACAGGACTCTTTGCTGCTTTTACTGATCCAGACTAACACGGCTACCCCTCTGATAGTATAACTAAGAAGCAACTCCATTTGGCTGCAATAGTTACTCTGGACTTACACCAGTGACACAGCATAACATGACATTTAAAGCATAATCACTTTAAAGTGCACCAGTTTGTTGTGTTTTTTTAGAGCTCAGGGTACGTGTATGAGAACAAAGATTGAATTCACAGGAAGCCACCTTTAAAGGTCATCTAACACTGTGGCAAGTATTTTTCTGCTTCCTACCTGTTGTGACATCCAGCCACAGTACAAATTTCAAGGAAGAAATACATAGATGTAGGTCAGTGTTTAACCTTGTTACTGTAAAGTGTGGGAGAGGCATACAAAGTCCTATAGAAACAAGTGAAAAAACAGAACCATTTGAATGTACACATTCAAGTACTGAGTAATCTGAAAGTACCCAAGGTGTGGTTGAGGGGGTGGATTTTTGTGAGTAGCTAGACAGAACTAAGAACTGCTTGCCCTAGATTCTTTTGCAGTTAGAAAACTGTTTAATGATATACAATAGAACCTCAGAGTTACAAACATCAGAGTTTCGAACTGACTGGTCAACCACACAGCCCATTTGGAACTGGGAGTATGCAATCTGCAGCAGCTGAGGGATAAAAAAAGACAAACAAAAAAAAAACCAAAAAACAAAACAAAACAGTACAGTACTGTGTTAAACATAAACTACTAAAAAAATAGAGGGAAAGTTAAAAAAAAGATTTGACACGGTAAGGAAACTGTTTCTGTGCTTGCTTCATTTAAATTAAGATGGTTAAAAGCAGCATTCTTCTTCTGTATAGTAAAGTTTCAAAGCTGTATTAAGTCAATGATCAATTATAAACTTTTGAAAGAACAACCATAATGTTTTGTTCGGAGTTACAAACAACCTCCATTCCCAAGATATTTGTAACTCTGAGGTTCTACTGTACTCTTTATATAAAGACATAATGCCAGCTTTGCAGAATGAGGGACAGATCCTGCTCTTCTGTAAGTTTGTACATATCCACTGAGTTCAGTGCGAGCTACATGCACTTAGGAAAGGCTCTTAGTGCTCAGAAATTGGAGATAGTTGAGAGAGCTACACAAGATAAGAATTTTACCTTATGTTTTGCAAGCAATAAACACTTCAGAAAAACTTCCCCAGGAATTCAGTTTCAGTGAGGGGTGGGGTAAATCGTATTAAATGAAAGTGTGAATAAAAAACAAAGACAGGGTGTGTAAACACTGATCAATATACACACCGTGGAAGTATACACTGTGCTTCAACTTGCTTTATTAAATATAAAAGTAGACTTACACATGTCTCTAGGCATACTGACAACAATTAAATTCCCATAGGGATATAATAAAAATTAATATACCAGTCTGTAAATAAGCAGCCAGTTGAACACCCTATTCCACTCTGCTCTATGCCTTCAGACATCACCAGGAGCCATATCATATAGATGGCTTTTTCTTCAGCAGGCCATGAATGTCTACAGAGTGAGCTATTTCAGAGGATGGTCTAAAGACTAAGCATAGACCCTGAGTAAGATTACCTACAAGAGTGCAGATACTGACTGATGGACATACACATTGAAGTATGTTATTGTGCTGATAAAATAGGTGTGAATTTTTAAAATATTGATTCGACTGTTAGAGGCGAGACACATGCTTGACGCATAAATTGCTGTGTGAATGATGCCACACCATACATGGGGACAAGTGATCTTACCCCTCAAGGGTCTGATAACGTGGGGTATGGAAATCTCTCAGCTCCCATTAAAAACAATGTGAACTGAACACACTATGAACGAGATACGACACTTTGCAGGACAGGCTGTAAATGAGGAGGCTGCTTTCGTGTCCACATCTACCCTGATGGTTCCTTGTCATTCTCCTCCATTAATGCTCTCTCTCTCTGTCCCTTCCAAATATCAAGCTGCAATTTTTAGCCAAGTAGCTTCATTTTTCAAAGTATTTAATTAGACCCATCCTAATGGCTCAGTCTTTCTTTCAAAGTGCAGAGCACCTTCTGTTTGATACTGAATGCCTTTGACTCCTGTTGCTGTCATGGGAATTGAAGACACTCAGAACCTGGCAGGATTGGAGTCCAGTGCTAATGTGTCTACTTTGCTGTCCAAACTTTTAGGTCCAACTTCCTTTCTGTTGAAACAGTGGGAAACTCCTGAGTAAATCTATTGCCTTCAACAGATCCTGCCCCAAAAAACTGACAATTGAAGGGTCCAGTTCTGCAGATATTTGCTCACCTGACTAGTCCTTATCCATACAGGTAGGCTTGGGAAAGTCAATGGGACTTTTCTCATGAGCAAGATCAGCCTCAACAAGAAAGAGTGCAGACAAAGGAGACAGGAAGGACCCCATCTGACCTTTTTGCTTTTCAGTTTTTAAAATTTTATCTCTTGACTGATTTCTCTAAATACTACTTTATTGCAAGAGCATAACTATCAGAGTTACTGTGATGGGTACAAGGCACTAACCTCACTCAGCTGCCCGCGCCTTCCTTTGCACAATTGTTCAGGGTTGGGTAATAGAGAGGAGAGAATGCCCCTGGGCAGGGCATCCAGATGTCATGGAACTTGGATAACCACCACTGTCTCATGTCTAGCTTCCTTGTTAACTGCTTTCCTTATGTATTGCTCTCTTATAGACATTATACATTAAGGAAAAGACCTTGTTGATGGGAGTTACAGCGCTTTACAGTGGCAAGTACTTTGTGCTATCATTTGTGAGCAAAACATTCATCCTAACTAATGAGGCAAATAATTTAAAATTTCACCATCAGCAGGTTCTTCTCTTTTTTCCCTTCTTTTCTGTATATAACATGTAAATTAAAAGCATCCTATCTTCAAGTTGTGTTTAGGAGGAGATTTTCATATCTTAGCTCTTTTGCCACATAATATTCCTTAATCAAAATCCATGCTCAGAATAGATTTAAGAGATTAATTCCCTTGTAGAATCTTTTAAAGTTGTCTTTGGTGTAGATGAAAAGAGTGCTTGGCCAAAAACAAAACAAAAGCATTTGAACACATGTGGATGCAGAGCTAAATACGAAATCCTTTGTTTTCAAGGTTGTCAGGTTGTGACAGTTTAAAAAATCAGTTCTGCATTCTTTATTTAGGCAAGACACTTACACAAAATGGGACTTTTGTGATTAACTGGACAGTAGAGTCCATTAATGACTGGAGAGATGTGTCACTAGGCTGAGCCAAGAAATATTTTGTCATTTACACCCACTCAAAGCCACCTCCTTAAATGTGGAGATGAATTGGCCATGTGCTTCAGATGGCATAGGCACCGACTCTGTGGGTGCTCCAGAGCCGGAACACCCACGGAAAAAAATTAGTGGGTGCTGAGCACCCACTGGCAGCCATCTCCCCCATCTCCTGCCCCAGTGCCTCCTGCCTGCCGGCGGCCCCACCTATCAACTCCTCCCCCACCTCCCAGCTGTTTAGAGGTGTGCAGGAGGCTCTGGGAGGAAGGGGGAGGAGCGGGGACGGGGCATGCTTGGGGAGTGGACAGAAATGGGTGGGAAGAGGTGAGGAAGAGGCGGGGTGGGAAAAGGTGGGATTGGCATGGGAAGAGGCAGGACGGGGATGGGGACTTGGGGAAAGAAGGCAGGTGGGGGTGGGACCTGGGGTGGAGCAAGGGGTTGAGCACCCCCCAGGCCTGAAGGAAGCTGGCGCCTATGGCAGATGGAAACCGATTCCATCGCCAGAGTAGCAAAAAGCTGGACACCTGAAGGCAAGCGAAAATGAGGCCGCCCGAAAACAACATGGCGAAGGGCTGTGGAAGCTGAGTTGAAAAACCTGGGGCACAGCTGGGGAACCATTGAAACAGACAGGAGTGGAGGAGCTTCGTCGCTGCCCTAACCACCAGACGTGTCATGAGATGACGACGACAGCCACTTCCTTATTCAAGGAGTATTTGTAAATTGGAAGGTAAGGTAGGTGTATAGCATGTGGTGGCATTTTGCACAGATATAAAGCTATAGGTCAGAGAGCGGACTGTGCCAACTACTTCAGCACAGATTAACAGCCCCTGGGACTGTGTCAGCTGGGGTGACCCAAAAATATTTTGGCGTTTACACCGCCCCCCTCCCCCAATCTATTACTTATTCAAATTAAGAAACAATTACACAAAGTGGGACTGGGGTAACAATGAATATATAGTGTGGTAAAATTCAGTCTAGTTTATTTGGGGGAAATTTCTAAAAAATGCAAACTCGCGCTGAAGAAGGTTTTAAAACTAAACCAACAGTGCGCCTTTCAGTAAGGACCTTGGACCAAGAACAACTTCAGCCTTGCAGCATCCCCCTGGGGACCAGAAAGGAGGGCCGCTCCCACCCCCCGCAGAGTACGGCGGCAGCAGACGCCCCCTGACCATGGCGAGGGCCCCCTATGGTCCTCATGCTTTCCCCTCCACGGAGGACTGGCTGGTGGGTCCGCCCAGGTGTGGATCCATCCTGCCCTGCGGGGCTGAGATCCATGGACACTCCGGAGACGGACAGTCCCCAGCGTACAGCCGGGTTCCCAGTATCCGGCACTTTCAGTTTTGTTTACACGCAACCGCTGCGTTCGTGTGACTATGCCCCTTTCGAAATCCGGTCTAGGCGACAGAGAGCTCGCTAACCTTAATCGGTGCAAACTGGGGGCGTTTAGGCAAAGCCCCTCCTTCCCCGGGCCCCTCACTCGGTACAACCACAGTTTTCACTGTCGACGGGGCTCCAGGGGGAGAGGTAGGATTTGCCCCTAAATGGGGAGTGCTTTAAAGTCAGGCTAAAATGGGGGGATGGGGGACGGGACGGGACGGGACGCTCCCTCCAAATGCGAGCGATCCGGCAGCTCTCACCCTCTGTGTGTGAGCACCGCAGGACGAAGCCATGCAGACATGCACGCCCGCTTCCAGTGCTATAAGCACCTTGCGGGTGAGTGCTGTACCAGTGACCGCCACACACCCCGACGGCCACGGTGCGCGGTTCTGGGCACTGAACGCGCGCCTCGCCTAGAAATAAGGCTCTCTTCTGTTCGCCGCTTAGCTGTAAAGTTCTCGCCACGGGCTTTCCTACCTTTTGGAGGTTAAATTATAGTCTTCCTGCTCGGCGAATGGCTGGGTGACTGGCACAGCAGGTGCTAGGCCACCGGCTCAGCTGGAGTCAGCAGGGAAAGCCGCCGCAGTAGCCCCGTTAGAAATATGCTCCTCCCAGCTCAGCTGCCTGCCCAGGACTGCAGTGAGAGCAGAGTAAAGGGGCGATCTTCTTTCTTTCTGCGCTCCACCCCCAAACTTCCCTTCTGCTCTTGCTTCAAGTCCAGGAGATTCACACGCCTCTGGGGCTTGGGGCATGTACCCGGGGTTTGCCTCAGTGACTCTAGCCGGGAAGCAAACGGAAGGGAATTCCAGCCTGACTCAAGTCAGGGCCACTAAATCTCATGACTATCTGTGTCATAATGAGAGTCATTTATCCAGAACAATCCCCCTTTTTATTTCTGCTTGAAAACACTCCCAAGTGAACTCAGAGTCCAGCCCCAGCCTTTGCAGTCAGCAGAGACCACAGGGGAGATGCCCTCATGAAGAGATGCCCTCCTCTTCATTTAGGGGAGATGCCCTCATGGGAAGAGATTAGATGTGACCCAAATCTCACTTCCCTACTAGGGGAGTGGAGACTTCCTTTTACTTGGGATTCATTTCCAGGCAATGTTTAGAGTCTCTCCCATCTCTTGGGGATTTTGCTGTCTTGTGATTCAATGAGACATTTTAGAAACTCACTCAGAACTATTTTAGAACCTGACTCACTCAAAAATGTCACAGTATGTGACAGCCCTGCATGTTGAAGTGGACACAGGTCCACAGGTGGAGGAGGTAAAACTGTGCAAGACTAAATGGCAGGTGAATGTCCCATTCATCTTCTATCTGCCTATATATTTAGGACAAGAAATAACTGTTCTGCAATAAAAACGACATCTGTCATTTAGCCAAATTCTTCTATGTACAGTATTTTGTATTAACATCAGATGCAAAGTTAAGTGCATGCTTGGAGAAGAAGTTGTCTACTACTCTATTATTCAGGGTCTTCCTCTCAATGGTCCTTATTTTTTCCAGCGGTAATATCATAATAAAAACTTGTATTGGACAACTCTGAACTGCAAAATTCAAATCTGATCCAAAGTCTGTGGGTGTAAAGCTGCAGGGTGTTAGTTCAGCCCATTTTATAGAAAAAGGGATAACCAGCAGATTTTGGATATGGTGTTGGATCCAAAATTCCCCAAAGTTTTGGGGTATTTGGATGCGGAGTTTGAAATCAGGTCCCTCTCTAATTTGCATTTATTGTTTCTGTTCATTGAAAATCTCAAATCAAGACATCCTGCTTGCAGAGATATTTGATAAAGTTTTCCTACTGTAACCCTTCTTCCCGTCAGAGTTGGCAGCAACAAGGGCTGGGTTCAGTATCTAGGGGTTCCAATAACGGAATGCAAAACTGGCTCGAGCCCCCACCCAGTGACCTGGGACAAATATATACCACCCCTACTGGGTGCCTCCAAGAGGCAATACTTCCCCTCTCGCAAGCACAGAGTCTGAGTGTAGCAAAAAGCCTTTTAATAACAGAGAGAAACAATGTGGCATTATGTCGGGGAAACACCACCAACAGGATTTCCTAACACAACTCATGAGCAAAAAACCCACCTCAAGCAAATTGGGGCTTGTCCTTTCCCTTTGGTTCTTGAGTCCAGCAACCCAAAATCACCCCAAGTCCCAAAAGTCCAACAACCCAAAAGTCTCTGTCCCTGGTCAGGGCAGCCCCAGAGTTCGAAAATTTATCTGCAGAGTTTTATCTCACAACCTGGGTGGAGATGGGGGGGGGGTGTTAAGGGGCACCTTACGTGGTCCAAAGCTGAATACCCCACCTCTCCATGGGGCTCTGCTCTGCCAGCCACCCCCATGAGCTGCTCCAGGCATCTGACAAACTGCTCTGTTCCACCAGCCGCTCTGCTCTGCCAGCCATCCTGCAAACTGCTCCACAATATATCTTCAGGCTCCCCCATACTTAACACAACACCCAGTGATTTCTGCTCTTAGTAAGTTTAGTTCTTTTGTAATTTCAGCTTGTTGTAGGGGAGCCTCAGTGCTAGGGCACCATTATCCCAAAGTGAATTCAGCTCAGCAGCCTGTAACTAGACTCCTAATAGAATCAAAATTAGCTCTGATATTCCACAGTGGAGAAAGTGCAATTAGCACGTAAGGCCCTCACCAGGATGCCCATACCACCCAGTATTAATACCTGCCCCCAACCTCTCTCCATTCACTGGGTTTTGGAACCCATAACGCTTGCCTAGTGAGTGCTGCTTAGTTGATGGTGAGTCCCTCCATCATAACAAAAGGCCAAGTACAGTTTCACTGTCCTTGATTCACATAATCAGAATAATAACAGTTTATTTCTGCCCCAATAACAGAGAAACTGGGGCTCCTACAGCAGCCAAAGTGACCATCTAGGCAGGGTGGGTGTGCCTATGCAAATGAGATCAGCCCCTGAAGTTTTTTTCCACAACCCACCATGACTTGCCATCAGATGTCAGGGTAGAGATCATCCTGACTCTGCTTACACTACCATAAACAGAATGATATCCCATCAACCAATTTGCTCTCTCCAGCAAAACAAAACAACAACAAAAGCAGGAAACAAAATATCCCCAAAACAAATCACCTACCACAGGCAAATCTTTTCATACTTCGAAAGGGAAAAAAGCTGGAGACTCCAGGGACTTCCCTATTGCCAATCTATTTTATGTGGAAGATTCTCAGAGACTACAGAGATGTCTAAAACCCTAAAGTATAAGACCATTTGTGTTAATGTAAGTTTTATCCTATGCTCACTAAAGTCAATGGGAGATTTTCCATGATTTCCATGGAAGGCTGGATCCAGCACACAAGGAAAGACTGTTCTAGTCTGGGGTATACATCACTCAAGTCTATTATAAATTCCCTCCTTTGTAAAACCAAAGTTCTGATTACCTGGGGGTATAAACATGAAACAAAGCAAATGGTTTCGGGGAAAGGGTCAAGTCTGTCCAAAATCTGACAAATGCATATATTGCCATCAAAATGATACACAAGTTATCAGCAATAACTTTGCTGCTGCAGCAAGAAGCAATAAAAAGTGTTTCATGGTGTGTTGAGATAGACCTATGTGAGGCATCCAGTGCCAACACTGTTGGTGTCTTACACCAGATGCACCTTACAACCTATCTAGCTTTGCACCACCATCTCTGCCAAACAGGATTTTGCCCATAATGCCAGGATTTAGCCCATTGTTCATAAAATATGATGACTATGGCTAAAAAGCGCCATATAAACATAATATCATTGCTTTAACTCTGAGAAAATACACTTAAAACTAGGAAGCCAAATCCAGTTAAAGTCAGCAAGCAGGAGTTTTTTTTAAATGTCATACAAACCACAATAATAATCGTAGCTATGAGACACAAAATAACCTTCCTCCAGCAGGAAGTGGCAGCAATTAATACTATAGCCCTAATTTCTGCCAGAGTATGTTGAAAACACCAAGAGAAAGGGAGGAATGAATGGTCTTTCTTCAGATTAAGATACATCCCTGTATTTTAACAACTGTAGACATGAGATAAAAGGAAATTTATTGGAGCTCTCATTATTTGGTTAGTTTATCACCACACTATAAAACTGCTGGTGGTCCACATTCCTAGCACAGCAAAGCTTTGTACGTAGCCCACAAAAAGTGAAACTGAAATAATTTCATAGGATGTATTTCCTTCAGTTTTGTTTTCCTGTAACAGTTGGATTAATGGGAAAGCAACATCATTGGCCGATTTAAGTTTATCATAATGGAAGTTACTGTAAGGAAAGGAATGTACAGAATTTCAAAACTTTATTGACAATGATAGCCTGTAATAGAAAGAGAAATGTAGTCAGTGCAAGATACCACTACAAATGTTTGGTTTATAACTCATACAAGCAACTAAGTGCACAAATCCAGCATATTGGGTACAGTTTGAATGGCGTCTAGAGTAGCATTATGTAGTATTGGTTGTCAGGAGGACATGTCAAAATAAATTCACAGGTTTAAGTGTACTGGAGGAAGAAAATGATGCACGGCACATTATATTTGATAAATACACAAGCATGTATCTCAGGTAGTAGACAAGAATGACACTGCTATTCAGTTGTTACATGCAATTAGTTAATGTAGTAATATTTTTCTGGTGTTATCTCCACATCCATAAGCACATAGCTTTTATGCAAAAGCCAGCATCCCAGATACAGGTATAGGCATTCTGATGGCATATAAAACAGGCACATGTAAACTCATAACTGCAATGTGAAAGAACAAGCTAGAACACAAAGACTGTGTAGCTTAAGGCACAGCAATGGGCACAGAGATAGGATGGTCTCTGTTTGAAGGAAGAGCTGCCTGTTAATTTTGGCACAGACAGCTCTCTGGTCTGCAGGCACTAATTGAGAGAGCATTTTGGACAAGTAGTATTTTATCTTCGTTAGCACATTTGGAGGGGGAGCTAATTTGCCAGGCACAACTGAATATGACACATTTCTAAGCCACTACACCAGCAAATCAGGGATTGTCACAGAAGAGAGCTTGGCAGCATAGTTCCTGGGTGGCCTCTAGACTTCTTCAATAGCTCCCTTCTTTGCCACTTTGTGATCCTCCTGAGGGATGTATCCTCCAGGATCACAACTTCTTGAAACAGATTCACTTTATTTACTAGACATTGTCCTATTAACAAACATGCACCCCAGCAAAAACAAAAACCAAACAACAACAACAACAACAACACAGAAATATACAATGAGAATATCAGCAAAAAAAGAGCTTGCAAGAAGCCAGAACACTCACCATCATAAAGGCTTTGACAGAGTTGTGCTGGTCTGATAAATTTTTAGTAGGACTCAATTTACAAAGTTGAATATAGAAGAAAACCCATCAAACATTTAAAACTAATCTATAGCAGAATGAACAAGGCCCTACATATTGTATATCTGAGGATTATATCAAAGGGAATTCTGGGCTTTGACCCCAAGGTCCCATAACAACCTATTCTGTGAGTAGGTATCACATAATATGCAGTGAATATCCCACCACAACACACAGCAAAAATTTCCCATGAGACAGTGTGCCATTGGGTAGTGTGGGCACTCACCCACAGTATAGCATCCTTGCATTGATGCAGCATGCTGGTGTGTGAATGCAGTGTGTCAGTGCAAATGACAGTGTGAACGCACATCAGTAAAATAGATTTTCGGTTGCACGATACTGCTAAGCTGTATGTTGGTGAAACTGTTGAAAGACAAGGCTTGACCATTGGTTCATACTGGGAAGTCAGTCTGCACAACCAGAAGGACTAGAAACTTAAGGCCTGATAGTGTCTACTAGGCCCCACCCTGTTTTGGGAATGGTAGAGGACTGCACCATGAGTGGGAACATGAGGAGGCATTGTGACTCAGGGCAGAATGCATTCCCCTCTGAGAGTGGCCAGCTCCTCTGGCTAGTAAGGGCAGAGTTCCTTTGGACTAGCTAGTGCCATGAGGGTGTTAACAAGGATTACAACTGTGGCCAGCCTCTGCATGGAGCACAAAGAGGGAGAAGGCTTCTTTTGGCTCACTCCATATTGTGCATCCACACAGGTGCCAGCCACTATCCAGTCCTATCATTTTGGAGTAAATAGCAAAAGCTCACGGATTTCTTTTTTATTTCAGTTCACGGGTACTGTCCAGAATTCTCCCTCCCTGGCAGGATGTTGTCATAAATGTAAAGGGAAGGGTAAACCCCTTTAAAATCCCTCCTGGCCAGAGGAAAAATCCTCTCACCTGTAAAGGGTTAAGAAGCTAAAGGTAACCTCGCTGGCACCTGACCAAAATGACCAATGAGGAGACAAGATACTTTCAAAAGCTGGGAAGAGGGAGAGAAACAAAGGGTCTGTGTCTGTTGGTATGCTGCTTTGCCGGGGATAGAACAGGAATGGAGTCTTAGAACTTTTAGTAAGTAATCTAGCTAGGTATGTGTTAGATTATGATTTCTTTAAATGGCTGAGAAAAGAACTGTGCTGAATAGAATGACTATTTCTGTCTGTGTGCCTTTTTTGTAACTTAAGGTTTTGCCTAGAGGAATTCTCTATGTTTTGAATCTAATTACCCTGTAAGGTACTTACCATCCTGATTTTACAGGGGTGATTCCTTTACTCCTATTTACTTCTATTTCTATTAAAAGTCTTCTTGTAAGAAAACTGAATGCTTTTTCATTGTCCTCCGATCCAAGGGTTTGGGTCTGTAGTCACCTATGCAAATTGGTGAGGATTTTTACCAAACCTTTCCCAGGAAGTGGGGTGCAAGGGTTGGGAGGATTTTGGGGGGAAAGATGTGTCCAAACTACGTTTCCCAGTAAACCCAGTTAGAGTTTGGTGGTGGCAGTGGTTATTCCAAGGACAAAGGATAAAATTAATTTGTACCTTGGGGAAGTTTTAACCTAAGCTGGTAAAAGTAAGCTTAGGAGGTTTTCATGCAGGTCCCCACATCTGTACCCTAGAGTTCAGAGTGGGGAAGGAACCTTGACAGATGTCCTTAGTTAATTGTTACTTAGTTAATTACTTATTACAGTTAATTCTGCTTAGTAAATCATGGGCAATACAAGAGATAAAAAACTGGCTTTGGATGAAGATAAAATTTGGATTTCTTGAGAAGAAATGCTAACGCTCATCAAAGAAATATGTATGTAAAGATAAGAAAGATATCAAAGATGCCACTCTGATAAGTCTACAAGAATGCTTCTCCTCCCATTCCTGAACTTATACTAATTCCCTTAAATAGGTGTTTGGAAACACAACAATATACATTAATGTAAGGCAAAAAACAAAAAAGTTAATAAAAACAGATTATGATGGAAACATTCAGTCTGAGACAATAATAAATTAACTGGACCAAATTCAATGCTTGTGTGAACGTCACTGAGTTCAGTGGAGTTACACTGGGGATAAATTTGGTCTACTTTGTTAAAACTGAGCAAGTCATTATGATTTATTATACTATAGGTGACAATCAAAAAAATGTTTAATTAAAATAAAAGAATCAAGCAAATGATTTTCTAATTGTTTTCTTATGCGATGTGATTTCACCACATACCATGCTCTTCCTCCTATCTGGTCTACTTTAAGCTCTGGTGCTGAGCCAGTAACCTCATCAAGACTTATTCTTTGGCATCATCCTAGCAAACTAGAGAAGCAAAGCCAGTGACCTCAGTCTTGGAATGGCAGATTTAGTTATACAGGTAAGTTTATAAATGTAACAACCTTCAGAACAATCACTATATTATCTCTAATCACTCAATATACAACAGGAATGAGAAGGTTTGTTCTGGCAATAAAAGAATGTTTGCCAATAGATTCCCAACATTCAGAGGAAACCCAATGAATTTTTCTCAATGTAAACATAGTTCACTTTTGATAAGTGGTTTACTGTAGAGGACAAATTAGATCTCTCTAGAACTTCCTGTAATGCAAACAGAAAATGTTGTGTCAAGAGTCCAAAAAAATGGTTTGTATTTACTCTGTTTCTACATTCAGATTTAACATACCAGTAAGTATCACCCACGTCCATTTCCATGGAGTCAAATACTAAAAGGAAAACTTTCAAAGGAAAAGCTCTTCAAGAATTAGTTGTCATTAAGATGAGGTCATAAATATCCTCAGTTTTCAGCTTTCTCACTAAAACTACAGAAATGGGTTTGTTTAAAGCTCATTCCTGAAAGAGAAGAAAAAACTGCGGATGGGTCTAGTTAGGAATCTTTGCAGTAAGACGATCGTTCACCACAAACTATTGACCGTAAGCAAATAAATGTGAACGCAAAATAAACATCAGTGCTACAGAACTCATAGGACGGGTTATACTTGGACAGAGAAAAGAGTCCATTGAAGGTTCTAATTTTTTGAATGGTTGACAATCTTATTCCAAAAACTTCAACTAGTCTTGCTTCTTGAACTGTATTACTGTGAGGTTCAGAAACCAAATTAGTGATCAACATTACCCAAAAGAGTAGTGTGAAATCATAATTTCATTTACTAGATAGATAGATATAATATTTAATTTACTATATCTATCAATCTTATTCTCAGAGCAAAATGACTGATCAAGTATTATTATTTTATCAACTACAATTGGTTAATAACATAGTAAAAACATCCTGATTGGTTAATAATTAAGACTGGTTAGTAATTAAATCACACAGTATTTTAACATCATGTTCTGCAAAGAGCTGCAGGAGACACATTAAAGAGCCTCTTGCTGCTCACGAGCCTCAGTCTGAGTGTCACTGATCTAAATGATCATTTGTTCTTCTATTTTGGAAAATATAAAGAGTTTTAGACTCAAAGTGTAACGCTTCCCATGAGTACCCAAGATTGTGAAGGTCCTCGCTACCACCTGCCCTTAGGGTGAGGGAGGAAGCCTCATCTATGCTTACTAGAGGTCAGCTCCCCTACTCCACCAGCCACAGGCAACACAAGCACTCCCCTCCAGGTCTCAGCAGGCCCAGCTTTCTATTTACAGATTAGTGATAGAGACACTCCAACCCTTGTGTCCTCCAGTGTTCAGCCCCTGATTCACTGGACACTCACTGAATTTACAGATTTGCTTCTCCTAAAGGAATAGTACACATCAGATTACCAGTTTTGCCTCAGGATCACCATTCCACTTAACACAAACACTTAGATACGTTTATAGTGAAAACAAATACAAGTTTATTTATCAAATTATAGCAATTCTAGAAGTAGCACTGGAAGTATTGGAAACAAATGGTTACATGTAAAATAAAATCATAACACACCTTCTAGAATCTAGACTTAATTAACAAGATTCCGTCTTGTCTAATTAAGTTTAATTCGCCCAAAGTCTTTTCAGTGTTTTCCAGCCATGTTTGCTGTGAGCTTCTTTTCATAAGACAGAATACACTGACAGTTCATCTTCTCAGGGAAGGATCCCAGGTGCATTTCATAGTATCACCAGTTATTTCCCCCCAAATTCATTGTCTTTACGCATAAACAGGACACTCCCCTACTGGTTTTGTTTTTCCTGGAGATTTTCTCTCATGTGAATTCACAATCTTTTCATTCACATCCGGCTCAATAATGCAAATAGACTTACACACAGTACACAATAACCAGCCAGAGAAATATGCACCTACCCCATGGCTGAACAAAATCTATTTATAACCTTCTGGTGACCAGTCTTAACTCACATACTTTAAGAACCGTTTTGAGTATAGATACGTAACTCCTTAAATGTTATCCATAGATACAGCTCACAATGATTAAGATGACAAGTGCATTACTGGCTGTTGGTAGAGATCGCACACCTTTTGTAGACATCAGACCCAGAGGGTCTTTGTAAACCCATATGCATCCCTTATGCCCTGGGTCACATAAACTGAGAGTTTAACCTCCAAAACAATTTGACAGAAGTATAAATCAACTAGAGAGATTGACATGCATTTAAATTCATTGTCAATATTAGTAATGACACTGTTGCCTTAAAGATTTTTAATCAACAAAGCAGGGTCTAGGTCACAGGTGGGCAAACTACGGCTCGTGGGACCGTCCTGCCCGGCCCCTGAGCTCCCAGACAGGGAGGCTAGCCCCCAGCCCTCCTCTGCTGTCCCCCCTCCCCCGCAGCTACGCTGCCACTCTGGCAGCGTGGTTTGTGCCCGCCCACCTGCCAGGCTTTCCAATAAGCCTGACCTGCCACTCTGAGCAGCATGATAAGGGAGCGGGGGGAGGGGGCATTGGATAAGGAGCAGGAGGTCCCGGGGGGCAGTCAGCGGACAGGGGGCGGTTGGATGGGGCTGAGGTTCCGGAGGGGGTGGGGGCGGTCAGGAGACAGGGAGCAGGGGGGGTTGGATAGGGGGTAGGGTCCTGGGGGGGCAGTTAGGGATGGGGGTCCCAGGAGGGGGCAGTCAGGGGACAAGGAGTGGGGGGGATTGGATGGGCCGGAGATCCCGGGGGGCCTGTCAGGGGGCAGGGGTATGGATAGGGATTGGGGCACTCAGGGGACAGGGAGCAGCGGGGCTTGGATAGGGGGTGGAGTCCCAGGGGGGCGGTTAGGGCCAGAGGGTCCCGGGGACAAGGAGCAGGGGGGCTTGGATAGGGGGTGGAGTCCCAGGGGGGCGGTTAGGGCCAGAGGGTCCCGGGGACAAGGAGCAGGGGGGGTTGGATGGGTTGGGGGTTCTGAGGGGGGCAGTCAGGGGGCGGGAAGTGGGAGGGGGCAGATAGGGGGCGGGGGCCAGGCTGTCTGTGGAGGCACAGCCTTCCCTACCCGGCCCTCCATACCATTTCGCAACCACGATGTGCCCTCGGGCCAAAAAGTTTGCCCACCCCTGGTCCAGGTTGTAGCAACATTAGCTGCCTTTTAAACTCATTTGTTACCCATTTCAGCTTCAAAAGTCAAATTGCCTATTACACCAAAGCTCTTAATTATGTTAAAATACCAAAATGCTAATCCAGACAGAATTGATTCACCTTTCCCTGTATGTGTTCTACCTAGATATGAAAAGGAGTGTCTGTTTTGTTTCATACACTTCTGTTACGTTCTTTGTCCTGTTACATCCCCTTTTCTGTCACATTGTATAAATTCAACTCATTTTACTCACCCCGCAAATACTAAATCTGTAGAAATTACATTTCCCACCTATACCTGGTCAGGAATTATTTATTCCTGGCATATAATTTACACCACTGAAGTCAATGGAGTTACACCAGGATGAAGGTGGCTCATTGTACTTATCTTTGGGGTGAAGTCTTCTTTAATCCAAAAGCAGATCTAGCCCAGAATGTTTCTAATACACAATGAGCTCTTTTTAAGCCATGAATTTTAATTATTTTTAATTTGGAAGTTAACTGTAAAAATCATAACCAACATCAGGACATTTGCTGTTAAGGATTTCATTTTATACATGAATACACCACTTACTTTGGCTACATTTTCAGTTCCTGTTTGTCTTTGCTAGTAAATTAACTGTAACAGACTTCAGGGAATAGGACCTTGAAGGCACAGGGAGGACTATTCTGCCGACTCACTCTAGCACAGGTTGGCACCTATGTTAGGAAAGTGTCATTAGCAGTGATCCAATATTATAAGAAAGTTTCCAGGTTCCTATCTGAAACAGGAGAGGAAGGCGATCTTGCAGGGCAAACCCCTAGAAACATCCGGTTCCTGATCAAACTGCATGTTTATGTATGATTATTTTAAAATTGAGAATGAAGGCAAACCCCAGAGAGTGGGTGAGTTTTGGACATTAGCTCATGTGTGCTGTGTAGAGAGTGGACTCTACCTATTCACATTAAGCTACCTGTTCTTTTGGGGGGTCCTGTTTCCTTCATTTATCTACCAAGCACAAAAGGCAATATTTAAAAGTTTTAAACACGTTTTGCTTTCTCCAGAGGAAAAATCTGTCTAATTTAAAGTCTTTAGAACAATGGTCCCCAAACTTTTCAGAGTTGTGCCCCTCCTTACTCCTGTCTGCTTCCCCCACCCCACCCCAAGCTGGGTCTGGAAGTGGTGTCGGGATTCCAGGGAGGGGGGTCGCAGACAGAGATAAGGGGGCTGAGGCTGGGGTCACAGCTGAGTCCCAGGAGCAGGGTCGGGGCCAGAAGTGGGGCCATACCAGGGGCTGAGGCTGGGAGTGGGGCTGGGACTGAGACTGGGGCCAGGCCACAACCAGGCCCAGGGCCAGGCGTGGGGCTGGGAGCCAGGGCCACAGCTGGGAGTGAGGCTGGAGCAGAGCTGGGAGTGGATTGCCAGAGCTGGTGACACTCCCTCCCCGCCCCCTCTGGGGGATGGCCTGGGCCCTGCCGTGCCTCCTCCCCACCGAACAATCCTTACAGTTTGGGGACCTCTGATTTAGAACAAGATGAATAGAACGATAGAGATGCCTCTATGGGAAGAAATGATCAGCTCATGATTCTGCATTTGGAATACGTTTTTGTTTCTGATCTCTTGCTACAGCATTTATTTAGTTTTCCCAGTGTTGTATTCTCTAGAGAAGCAGTTGTGCCATCTTGTGAGCAAAGAACTTATAGCAGGAAATCCCTCCCTGTTATCAAGAGTGTGTAACATTGTAACTAAGATTGCTTCTTTTTCTCCTACAACAGGCACCACTCCTTCTCCTGACCTGTCTACCTTTGGACTATATTCTTCTGTTTACAGCGAAATTGACTCTTATCAGCCATGCATATGGAATTGTTTTTACAATCAATTAACTTTAGCTCTCTGCTCTGCCTTATCATGCCTCCCTTTCATGTTTTCCTGATTCCTACCCACACTTTTTCTCTCCCCCTGCTCTTCACTGTGCCTGAATCTATCTCAGTTTTCAGCTCTGCCCCACATCTGTCTCACAGTCTTCTCTGTCTTAGGGTGTTGTACAGTATCCCATCACCTTTGTGTCTGAGTGCCTTCCACGTGACCTCCCCCAAAAGATGAATTACCTAGGATTTTATGCAGTTAAAATAAATACATAAAAATAACCAGGTGCATCCTTTTAGGGTTCTCTGCCCACTATCTTCATTTTGGATCCCACATCCTCCCTTTCCCCTATTCCTACTCTATTATTTGTTGCGATCACTTTCTATCTTGGCTACAGTTTAATCCCTGAGACTGCAAAGAAATCCTCAAGGATGTACACCATATAAAACTTCATTGGCGTTAAGAGGTTTTCGCAACAACTAGAAAGACCTCCCTGTGCCAGTCCCTTTGCAGGATCAGAGGCTAAGGGTCCAGTTTTGCAGACACTTGTGCCTTTCCTTCAATGGTACGACTAATGTGGGTCAAATAACTCATTTGCAAAACTATAGGCACTGTCAGGATCAGAACCTAAGACCCTTAATCCTGCAAGCATTTTCAGTGGTCCCCAAACTTTTCATGGTCGCGCACCCGCCTTAGCATTGTCCTAAGGTTGCCAAACCCTCCAAGATTGCCCTGGGTTCTCCAGGAATTAAAGATGAGCCTTTAATTAAAGATTATGTCATGTGATGAAATCTCCAGGAATACGTCCAACCAAAACTGGCAACCCTACCCTGTCTGTGCCCCCCGCCGCCCCCCCTGAAGCCGGGCCTGAGTCTGGTTCCGTGGCCAGGGACTGAGGCTGGGGATCGGAGTGTAGTTGCAGTCCTGACTGTGGCAGAGCTGGGGGTTGAGCGGGACTGGATGGTGCTCCCTCCCTGTCCCCAGACCAGGGAGACTGGTCCGGGTCCCACCAAAGCCTCCCAAACATTCCTCTGTGTCCCCCTAATTGGGCACCACCCACAATGTGGGGACTGCTGATTTACACTCATAAGTAGTCCAATTCCAGTCAATAGAACTACCCTTGTGTGGAAGGTAAATGTGCAAGCGTTTGCAGGACTGGGAGTCTAAATTGTAAACATTTTGGGAGTAGCAACTATGTCCTTACATCTAACTGTACAGTGCTTAATATACTTCTGGGCATTGTATAAATAATAAATGTAGCTGGTCAAAAAGTGATTTTAAAAGTCAAGAACATTTTCAAAAAATCCCAAAATGTTTTTGTTTAGAAGTTTTCAGGCAGACCTGAGTTAAAAAATGTTCACAATTATTTTTTTAAACAAAATGTTTTAGTTTTTCCTTTTTTAACTCCTTTTTTTCCTCCCTTTTCTCCTTTTTCCATTATGCCATGGAGAAGGTTTTGGAGGGTTGGGGACAAGAAAAAAAGGAGTAGGAACAAATAATAAATAAGTTTGGGTTTTGTGTAAAAAAGGAAAATTGTTAAAACATGAACGTTTTTGTTAAACTTTGGCTTTTGTAAAAAAGACCAGTTTTTGACAGAAACATTTCTTATTTGAAAATTTTTGATAGCTATATTTACAAAAAGAACAAGAATAACTGATAGGCCCAGAAAGCAGCAGTGCAAGTTTCTGGAAATGATCTGACAATGTGTCTGAACCCTGAACTAGAAAGACCAGGTCCACAAATGAGACAATTCTTGTCCTGTGAGCTGAGACCTCAGACTTTATGGATCCACTGAGCTTTGATTTGTATTCTCATAACCTGCTGTTAGAAAAGCTAACTAAACACTCTAACACAAAAACATGTATCTTTGGGATGCTATAAACATTTCTTTGTGTTTAAAGAACAAGTTGACAGTCCCAAAAAATGTTGAGATGAAAATTATTCTGTGAAAACACACAAAAGGTTTTAAAAATTAACACTTAAAAAAACCTAGATTAATTGGATTTTAAGGTAGTTTAATTGCATTTTATGTATAGTCTTTGCCATTCATACATGGAACTAATCTAATATGAAATGCAGCATCAAGCAGAAAGTCATGCAAGCTTATCTAAATTGATTATATAATTATATAATTGATTATAGTAAATAATTAACACAGTCACATTGTTTTCTTTGTTTATTTATACTTTGTGATTAGGATATTTGGGATGCAACCCTTTAAAGTCTTACTCCCATTCTGAACTTTAAGCATATAAGTCCCATTGAGTTAATTGGGACTATTTACATACTCAAAGTTAAGCATGTGTATAAGTCATCACAGGACTAGAGCCTTAATTTTGTGTATTTTAAATATTTGTACAGTTCTTAGAATCAGCATTTTTTAAAAAGTTAATAAATTCATCCATTAATTATATATAAATGTATTGTGTGAAGTTGGGTTGAAATGCATAAAGCTTTAATGCAATAATAATCCTCAATTTTAAAAGAAAGTATGCTAAAGAAATATTCTTAGTTGTATGGAACTGTATAATGTAGGATGTTGACTTGAGGTTAACTGACAAAAAACCCATGTATAGTCTTGTATGAACACAAGTCAGATGATAGATCAGTAGAGTTTCCTGTATGAAAATAGGCCAGAGGTTCTCAAACTGTGATCCATGGACCACCAGTGGTCCGCGAGCTCCATTCAGGTGGTCCGCAGATAGTTCTCTTTAAGGTGCGCACTTGGGCGGCCGCACTCAAGAGAATGAAGGGCCACCCACCTAAGTAGTGGAGCTGATCAGGCATGGCCCCACTAATTAGGTGCCTGGACCCTGGAGAAGATACACATATAAGGGGAGGTGGTGACCTTGCGGAGAATATGGCGTAGGTGGGAGTAGGCAGTGGGGTGAGAAGAGGGGGTGGGGGAATTTGGGATGCGCAGGGCTGCGGCGGCCAAAGAAAGAGGTGACTTTCCCCAGCTCCAGGGCTGCAGCTGCTGGGAAGAGACCCCACTCCTTCCCAGCCTCAGCTAGGGGACTGCCGCAGCGGGGGAGAGAGGTCATATCCATCACATTAGAAAGGTAAGACTACTGATATTAAAATATGAGTTGTGTGCTTTTATTTGTAGAACCAAAAAACGTTATTAAGTTTTTTTTAATATAGTACTTTTATCCAAAGCGCTTTACAATAGTTAGCTAACAGTACAAACAACATTTGGAAAGATCATTAAGTGGTCCGCTGAGACCCTCAGCAATTTTCAAGTGGTCCGTGAAAAAAAAAGTTTGAGAACCACTGATATAGGCAATTTTTCCTTCACTCTCTAAAGGACTGCTCCAACTTCCATTAAAATGAATAGAAAGACCTCATTGACTTCAATGGGAACTGGATTGGACCCTACAAGATTTGTTGTGTTTCATTTATATTTATTGATCATTTAGTTGTCTGTGCATTATAGCAACAGTTTATGACCTATTAAAAAAACAACAACAACAAACCCAGTGTAACTGGGTTCCAAAAGTTAGGGTCCTAAATGCATACTGAAAAAACGACAAGGAACCCTTGTGGCACCTGAGAGACAAACAAATTTATTTGGGCATAAGCTTTCGTAGGCTAAACCCCACTTTATCAGATGCATGGAGTGGAAAATACAGTAGCAGGTATATATACACAGTACATGAAAAGATGGGAGTTGCCTTACCAAGTGTGTGTGTGTGGGGGTCAGTGCTAACGAGGCCAATTCAATTAATAACACTGTTATTCACATCTTCTTGTCAACTGTTTGAAATGGGCCACCCTCATGACCATTACAAAAGTGATTTTTTCCTCCCTTGGTATTCTACTGTTAATTGAATTGCCTCCTTAGCACTGACACTCCCCCCCCCCCACTTAGTAAGGCAACTCCCATCTTTTCATGTGCTGTATATTTATACCTTCCTACCATCCATGCATCTGATGAAATGGGTTATAGCCCATGAAAGCTTATGCCCAAATAAATTTGTTCGTTTCTAAGGTGCCACAAGGACTCCTAGTTGTTTTTGCTGATACAGACTAACACGGCTACCACTCTGAAACCTGAATCCATACTGAGGCTCCTAAATATAAGTAGTCTGATATTCAGAAGTGTTGAACACTCGCCAGTCCCAGCAAAGCTTATAGGAGTTGCAGGTGCTCATCATCTTTGAAAAACAGGCCACTTTTATTTAGGTGCCTCAGTCTGGATTTAGGAGCACCCAGATTTGAAACTTCTTGTTTCTGTCTTTTTAGGCTTTGCTGATGCCATTCCTTTGTGACAGCCTGTATGGACATAATGGTTCTTTGCCTTCTGAGTCTCGAGGGATGCATTTGGGTAACATTTTCAAGCTTTTGTCATCAACCAAAAACTTAGCGTTGCCAACTCCTGCGATTTTATCATGAGTCACACAGTATTTGATGTCTGGCTTAAAGCCCCAGCTCCTGGAGACAGGTGAGCTTTCATTTGAATAAATAAAGTTTCTAGTCCTTGTGGTTAGAGAGAAAAGATTGAGAAGCTCTCTGGCGCACCTCAAAAATCCAGAAACCAGAAGGCAAATAAGAACCCAAAATGGTTTAAAAACCAAACACATCCTTGTGACCTTGACGAGAAGGTTGCCAACATTGTATTTCAGAAATAAGGGACAGTTTTCTTAGCACCCCCGCCTCCTGCTACTAAGATCATGGTTATCATCACCAGTAATAATGAGCAGCAGGTACCCATCTACACGGCCCAGGGGTATTTCCTGCCACACTCAGCAACTCCCCATCTTGTTCTACAGAGATGAAAAAATAAGGGGCCTCCCATGTACTAAGGGACTGCTGGGGATGCCCCGCTCATGGTTTTTAGGGGCTGGCTCCTGGTTTATGAGGGTTTGGGGCTGACCAGCCGAATGCTTTTATTTCCATGGCTCCAGGGCCTGGGGTCTTAGGGGTGGGTGAGCGCACGGAAACTGGCAGTAGCATTGTGAGAGAGCGGGGGGGGCAGTAAGGGGGGGCGGCTTGTCAGGCGGCGGGGGGGGGGCGACATATGAGATAGGGCCTGGTCGGTCCCGCTGGCTGGCTGGCCGCGCTCCCCATCCCGCTGCAGGGGCGGCCCCGCATCAGGCAGGCGCTGGCTCCTCGCGGCACCATCTTAGCTCAGCAGCGCGCTGGCCCTTTAAATCCCCCCCCACACACGCCGCCGCCGCCGCGCGCCCCTGCGGCAGGAGAAACCCAGGGCGGCTCGCTCGTTGGCCACCCAGCCGGAGCGCGGCCCGGCCCGGCCCACCAACGACCTTCCCGAAGGCCGGAGGGAGCGCGAGGCGTCTCCTGAGCGACCTGCTGCCCCCTCAGAGGTGAGGGGGGGAACGGGTATAACAGAATCTCAGGGCTGGAAGGGACCGCAGGAGGTCATCTAGTCCAACCCCCTGCTCAAAGCAGGACCAATCCCCCATTTTTGCCCCAGATCCCTAAATGGCCCCCTCAAGGATTGAACTCACAACCCTGGGTTTAGCAGGCCAATGCTCAAGCCACTGAGCTATCCCTCCTCGCAAAGTTGCATGGCTGGGGGCATGGACCGGCTGCTGGGGGAGGGGGCTCGTAGTAGGCGGGGTAGTGGTGAGAGAGGGGGTGGGGGATTGGAGGAAGTAGGGGGGAGGGTTGGTGGGGGGCTGGGTGGTGGTGAGGGAGGGGGTTGGAGGAAGTAGGGATGGGGTTTGATGGGGGAGTGAGGGTTGGTGGGGGGTGGGTAGTGGTGAGGGGGGCTGGGGTCCAGGCTGTGCACTGGGATGGGAAGTAGCAATTGCAGGGAGATGGTGTGTAAGTGGAGGGCAGGGATTGGGCTTTGCTGCAGCAGGAAACCATATCGGCCAATCCACACCCACAGTTTGGTGCTAAAGAGAGCTATCCCAAGTTAAAAACAAAGAATAAAATACTATCCAAGGAACATCCGTGAGCATGGGTTTTAAGCAGGCAGTCTGGTATAGACAGGCTTTTTCAGAGGTTGGGAGGAGCCCTTAGTTTCTCGCATGTTGTGTGTTGCCTGTTTTGTTTAAAACTTTGTTTTTATTTTTGAACAAGTTTCAGGCAATGAATGTTGCCAGCACCAAGAGCAAGCAGAGAAGACTTAGAGGAGCGGTTATAGTATTATTGTGTGAAGCAGCTTTCCACTTTTATGGGTGGAGGGGATTATTCAAGCAGAAATCACCAAGTGTCTTGAAATAAGATTTTTTTTTCAACATTTCTTTCCCTGGTTGTTGTGGGCAGGAACTTTGGTGGTGGTGGTTTGAAAAATAATGTTACAAAACAGCTATTCCATAATTGAGGGAAGGTAAAGGAAAACAAGATGTCATCCATATCCCTTTCCTTCAGATTTCTACATCTCCTTCATTCAGTTTCCTTCTAAAAACCCACTTCTTCCATGATACATGAATTGAGTTCTCTTTTCATGATTTTAATGAATCCATCAAGCTAGCATCTGATTACTGCAATCTCTGATTTTCCTTAAAATACACCCCACACTCTGTCAGTGTTTGCCACTCTTGTCTAACTATAGATGTGATACAATAAGCTATAAAAACTTCTGGGTCAGGAGGCCAGCAACAGAATCTTTATTAACTGAGTCTGAGCTATTAAGTTTTTTATTGCTACTATTGTGAGAGAGACATTCAAAATAAACTTCAGTTGTTGTGGTCAGTGTTTAACACCTTTTAAATCTACCTTTTATAACTTATTCTACAGTTTAAATCAAAATGGGATTCATCTTTTCAAAATCTATGAATGAAAACCTGAAGAGTCAACAGGAGTTCATGCTCATGAACTCCCGACTTCAGGTAAGCATTTGTTGTACAGAAGCAAGAAAAGCTACTGATTTTTCTCCTGTTTGGAAAAGCTTACTCTTACATGGAGATGTATGAGGGGTAGGGTAGTGCTATGTGATTTTGATGGTTTAACATGTTTATAAATAGGGAAAGTTTATAGCAAAAGTCCTTATAGCATCTTACAGCAGATAAATCCCATAATACCACTGTGATATAGGTATTATCCTCATTTTACAGATGGAAACTGAGGTACAGAGATTAAATGACTTATTCTAAAATCATAAATAGGAATAAGGAATAAATGATTCCTAAAAATCCTGCTCTGCAAGCATGCCTTTGAGTAGTCCCACTGAGCTCAATGAGGCTACTCTTGTGTAAAGTTAGTCATATATCTAAGTGAGTCCGTGCCAGAGATACTAATAGAATCCAATGCTTTGCTCTAGGTACTGGATTCCAAAAGTTAAAAGTAAAATATGTATTTAAATTCTTTCCCCCCATACATAGTTTCATGTTCGTCAGTTTCAGTAATTCTAAGATAATAGCAAGGCTGTAACTTGTCTGTCTTTTCCCTGGCCCTGGAGCCAAGCTGATAAAGACCAAAGGTTAGGTAGACTATGCTGGATGACTTACTCTCCAGTTTGTCATTATTTTATTAGATTGTTGCATAATGGAGATGGGGAAGAAAGCTTTTGACACTGAAATCCAGAAGTAAGCAATAGAATTACTCTTTCTTATTCAGGCAGCAGTGTGGTTGTCTGATGTGCTGTCAAGTATTTTAATAACTTCTGATGGCATGTCTACACTGCCCAGCATTTTGGGCTACTGGGTGTGAATTGCAGCATGTACCAAAGTGCTGTGCTGTAACTTACCCATGGGTACACTACAGGTGCTGCAGTTCACACCCCCGTAGTCTGAAATGCAGGGCAGTGTAGACATACAGTAAACTGAAAGTCAGAGGCAAGTCAGTGGGGAGTATAAAGTTTAATCTAAAGTTTTCTGTACACTTCTGAAGTTGAAATCAAATACAGTGTACCTTAAAAATACAGGTTTCAGAGTAACAGCCGTGTTAGTCTGTATTCGCAAAAAGAAAAGGAGTACTTGTGACACCTTAGAGACTAACCAATTTATTTGAGCATGAGCTTTCGTGAGATGTATACATACATCTGATGAAGTGAGCTGTAGCTCACGAAAGCTCATGCTCAAATAAATTGGTTAGTCTCTAAGGTGCCACAAGTACTCCTTTTCTTAAAAATACATCTTTCCTTACAAATTATTGATGGATGAACTTTGCACTTAAATTGCCAGTAGGTGGCATATTTTAGCTTTTGAAGCATTCTGAAGACAAGTAGATTTTTTTAAATATTAATATTTAAACTGAATAAATTTTTGACATTTAAACTTAACTGAATATTTGGAGAAGATGTTTGTATAATTGGAAATTGGGGCGGGGGGAAATACCAGGAGCCTGAGAAAAACGTGTTGCAGTCTTATAACAAAAGTGGAAAGTAATTGCAATCTGGCTAATGAAGAAAAAGATGGGCTAAGTCTCTTCCACACCCCCGCCTGCTGTGTCTCCCCCTCCCTTCCCCCCCACCCCCCGGAGTGAATTGAAGTTGTGTGTACATACAAAACTTATACTTGCAGGTTTTATGCATGTCAGATTTTTCCTTCTTAAACATTATTTTCTGATTATAGTATGTTTAGTTCTAACTAGTTCTGTTTCTGCAGAGGGAAAGTGCCAACTTATGTATAATACATAGATACATCTGGATATTTGTTGTTGTTGCATGTTTTGATGGAAATTGTGATTGGAGGTTCTTACAGAAGGATTACAGTTGCTTTCCTTACAATAACTTAACTTTTTCATTGGCAGATTAAATTTAATGTTGATAAATGCAAAGTAATGCACATTGGAAAACATAATTCTAACTATACAAAAACAATGTTGGGGTCTAAATTAGCTGTTACCACTCAAGAAAGAGATCTTGGAGTCATTGTGGATAGTTCTCTGAAATCATCCACCCAATGTGCAGCAGCGGCAGTCAAAAAAGCGAACAAAATATTGGGAATCATCAAGAAAGGGATAGATAATAAGCCAGAAAATATCATATTGCTTCTATATAAATCCATGGTATGCCCACAGCTTGAATACTGCATGCAGATGTGGTCGCCCGATCTCAAAAAAGATATATTGGAATTGGAAAAGGTTCAGAAAAGGACAACAAAAATTATTAGGGGTATAGAACAGCTTCTGTATGAGGAGAGATTAATAAGACTGGGACTTTTCAGCCTGGAGAAGAGGCGACTAAGGGGTTATGATAGAGGTCTATAAAATCATGAGTGGTATAGAGAAAGTAAATAAGGAAGTGTTATTTACTCCGTCTCATAATACAAGAACAAGGGGCCACCAAATGAAGTTAATAGGTAGCAGCTTTAAAACAAACACAAAGTATTTTTTTCATGCAACACACTGTCAACTTCTGGAACTCCTTGCCAAAGGGTGTTGTGAAGGCCAATACTATAACGGGGTTCAGAAGGGAGCTAGATAGATTAATGGAAGATAGGTCCATCAATGGCTATTAGCCAGGATGGGCAGGAATGCTGTACCTAGCCTCTGTTTGCCAGAAGCTGGGATTGGGTGACAGGGCATGGATCACTTGATGATAACCTGTCTGTTCATTCCCTTTGGGGCACCTGCCATTGGGCACTGTCAGAGGACAGGATACTGGGTTTGATGGACCTTTGGTCTGACCCAGCATGGCCGTTCTTATGTTGTTCCCAATTCTTCAAATCCATTGTTACCCAGAATACATTTTAATCTTTTGTTGTTTTTGGGTCAGAAGAAAAGAACATGAAAACTCTTATTATACAAGAGAACATTTCTCAAAGCAATCTTCCTTATCTCACATTGCAGTGAGATGGCTGAATAACTGAAAACCCTTCGTGTTGTCTTACACAGTAGACATAGGAGTAGGTTGTCACTTCTTCTCACTTCCTCAGAAAACCTATCATTCACTAAAATACCTGAAGCTTCTTCACTAAGGGCTTGTCTTCAGTATGGGCTAAATTGGCGCTGCAGCAATTGATGCAGCAGCATCGATTTAGTGGGTCTGGTGAAGATGCAATAAGTCAATGGAAAGGCGTTCTCCTGTCGAATTCAGTACTCCACCTCAGTGAGAGCCAGGAGCTATGTCGACGGGAGAGCGTCTCCCACTGACATAGCATGGTGCAGACACCGCCTTACATAACTTAACATAGTTTACATTGACTTAAGTTGCATAACTTACATCAATTTAACCCTCTAGTATAGACAAGGCAGGAATATGCTGTATCTGCCCAGAGAGCTTCGAAGAGCATCCAAGTCTATTTGGTTTAAAATGCCTAGTACATTATCAAGCTTGATAATAAATCTATTGCTATTAACATACGATACCACAGACTATTCTCTCGAGCTCACAAAAATAAAAAAAGTTAGTAATTCAGCCTCAGTGTTTGTTAATAAATAGCTTGGATTAGGGTTGCTCTAGTTTGTACAGGTGACCCGCTGGCCCCCGAAGAGAGGAGTGCAAGGGTAGCATGCCTCCGCTTCTCCACTCTATTTTTGAGCCAAGTTGAACTCAGCCAGAAGAAAGAATTGAGGCCTTGTAAGTTTTGTCTTGCTGCTATTTTGTAAAATAATGAAGATTGGACTATCAGGCTGCCTTGTTCTGGAGGACTTGCTGTTTGTTTGTGTTTGCATTGATATGTGTCTCCAGAGCTAAATAATCCATCTCAAATCTAGTCAAAAGGATTCCCAACAAAAGATATAATTGAGGCTTCACTTTATTCTATCCCTGCTGCTTGAGGGATCACACATGAAGCTCTTCCTTAAAATTATCAGATTTACAGCTAACGTATATAATGTTTTTGCCTTACCTTAAAATTTGAATGTGTAGAAGAAAGAATCCAGGTCTTAGAGCATATGTGAGACATTTTATAATGTTTATAAATAGGAAAAACAAAATGCTATACGAGCACCATTTGCATGACTATAATGAAGTACCTTCCACAGTATCTGTTTTTAGTACCTTCTGTTCTATCTGCATTTTTGTATCACAGCATTTTGTCTGAGCATCCAGGGTTTACTCCTCCTTAAAAAAGAAAACAAAAAACCTCTCTTGTAGTTAACCATCAAAAAAATGCTTTAAAATGCACAAAGTAAACACATGGAAAATAGAATGAAATATTTTTGTTTTTATTTCTGTTTCAGAGTGTAAGTGGTTGGTTACTTGTAACGATAGTGAGTGCAACATTTTCAAATGGAAAATATTTTTCTTAGTTGAGATCAGATTTAAAAAGTGAAACCTAAAGATGATTAATGGATTAACGACTTTTGTTTTTTTTTAAGGTGTTTTACATCTTAATTCTTAAAGGAGTCACTACTCATGTGCACTGAAATTCTCTCCCTCTTCCCTCCGTCAAATATGTCTTTAAAAAGTGAATTGTTTGTCTGTATATGTACAATGTGTAGTTTCTTGTGAATTCAGACTTCTGCTATGTCGACTTTGATGTCATGGAACAGGGTACCTAGGAAGCTCTTATTAATAAGGTCATAAATGCATGGCCCTTTGCTGGTGTGTTATAGCTATCTTCAAACAATAAAAGATCTTGTAAGTCCTAAATATTGCAGTACAAAGACACAGCAAGAGAGGTTAAAGATGGAGTTTCAGGTTAGTGTTTGTGAATTTAATGCTTATCCATGTAGTCCAGAAGTCTTCTTCCATGAATGATTTTTGCACTACGGAAAAGTGTTTTCTGGGCAGATTTGTAGAATACACTCTAAATAATATTTCAAGGCACTGTCACTTCAAATGGTATACCACTAGAAACTAAATTGTACATAGGGGAATTCAGTAGAGAAATTCACTGGGTAGGGTGGGAACATGAGCCATTTTTCAAAAAAGCTGTCAAAATAAAACCAAGTCATTTCCCAAAAAGCTGTTAACAGCAGTTTCAGGCACTGTCTGCCTCTGAGCCCGACTGCCAGTTTTTGTTTTTAATATCACTCTCTCCACACCCCAAAAGCCCCTCTCCCCTGTTGCTTTCTAGAAAGTTCCCACATAAACAGAAAACAGATAGACTACGTAAGGGAAACATGGGAATTGACAATACACAAAGTACTGCATATTGCACCATTCATAAAACCAGAAATAAGAGGGTTCTTTCCACTAATCTCTTTTGGCTACTGTAATATTAGGGAGTACTTGGGATGATATTAAATAAGATATCAGACAGCGGGATGATTATTTTAAGTTGATCCCTTTACATTGGGGTGGGCAAACTTTTTGGCCCAAGGGCCACCCACATCTGGGTATGGAAATTGTATGGTGGGCCATGAATGCTCACAAAATGGGGTTGGGGTGCAGGAGGGGGTGAGGGCTCCAGCTGGGGATGTGGGCTCAGGGGTGGGGCCAGAAATGAAGAGTTCAGGGTATTGGAGGGGGCAGGGGGTTGGGCTGCAAGGGGTGGGGGGCCAGGGCTCTGGCTAGGGGTTGGGGCATGGGAGGAGGTCAGGGGTACAGGTTCCAGGCAGCGCTTACCTCAAGGAGCTCCCGGAAGCAGTGGCACGTCCCCTCTCCAGCTCCTATGCGGAGGCACGGCCAGGCAGCTCTGCACGCTGTCCCGTCTGCAGGCGCTGCCCCCGCAGCTCCTGGAAGCAGCAGCATGTCCCCGATCTGGCTCCAAAGTGGAGGTGCGGCACTGGCCAGGCAGCTCTGTGCCAGGCGCCACCCCTGCAGCTCCCATTGGCTGCAGTTCCCAGCCAATGCAGGGGCAGCACTTGGGGCAGGGGCAGCACATGGATTATAGAGCTCCCTGGTTGCCACTAGACAAGCCCCAGAGCCTGCTCCCCAGCGGGAGCTCAAGGGCCGGATTAAAATGTCTGATGGGCTGGATGGCCGCGGCCCGTAGTTTACCCACCCCTGCTTTACGTGGTAGTTCTTTTTAATATCTCTCTGATAGAGACTGGCATAAGAGTACTGTGGCATATTGTGTAACTGGGACACGTTGGTCATCTTTGGAGCCAAAGGTAGATAACTTTTCAAATCAGATTCTAAGTTTTCTTTTCAGATGTCTTTTAATAACACTCTGACACTAATAGACCTGTATGTTTGAGGTAGGAAAGTGTTTCTATTGCAGTTGAGTTACTTTGTTTCAAACAAAATGTATTTTTAGAAATATTATGCCTAGATGAAGATTAACATATCAGAAAGAAGGCCTACAAGGAATTAAAAGGCCTGAATCTGCTCTGACTTAAGCTGATTTTATGCTGGTGTAAATTCACTGATTTGAGTGGAATAACTCCTGATTTTAAACCAGTGCAAATGAGAGAAGAATCAGACCTTGAGAATCTTAGTAGTGTGGCTCTATTTGGTAGGAAGAAAGAATGCACACTTTAAAAGTTGCCTCACTGGCCCATCAGAATCTAATGAAACGCTAAGTGCTGGATTGTGGAATACAGTAGAACCTAGAGTTATGAACTGACCAGTCAACCACACTCCTCATTTGGAACCAGAAGTACGCAATCAGGCAGCAGAGAGAAAAAAACAA